>NW_028270180.1:4346763-4946763 GCF_037043375.1 Chiloscyllium plagiosum
AAACAAAATGGTTTGTGGAATTCTGATGGTTGCTGTTTCTCGACAGACATGGAACACGGTGTGCTGGTGAGGTGGCAGCTGTAGCCAACAATGGGATTTGTGGTGTGGGTGTGGCATATAATGCCAGAATCGGGGGTATGTATCAACTGTTACTTCCTTAATTCCACCCCATCTGTCACTGCTGAATACACCAACTCGTGCTGTTCTAATGGTTCTGATAACGGTGCAAACCCAACTGTGCCTATCATAAATATTGGCCCACTATTTGGGGCATCGTTGTTCGAGCTGATCCTGCTTACCATCCCAGTGGTCAGATCCAAGAACATTTGGTGAATTGTATTTTACAAAAATTGCCAACTCCATACCAGCCAGAAGCCAGTGACCTTTTGTTTGTTGAAGTAATTACCTTGTCGAAAAGAGAAGCTGGTGGGTAGAGCATTAACCCTCCTTCCTTTTTGCAAGAATTGCATTGGTTTAATTGGTGTTTGTAATTATTCTCTCTCTCTCGTCCCACATTCCACCACCACTCCCTCTAGTGAAGGTGTTTGTCTGGCATCTTATTCCTCAAGTTTTATGTGAATGTTTATTTATAGACTGCTTTGCTTGCGATTCATCTCAAAAGGTTCGTGGTGATTATCTGTAAATCCCATAGCAACAAACCATTTTTCTAGAACAAGAATGTTTTGAGCCCTAGCTATGCTGACTGCATAAATTTCACACCCAAGCTATGCTGACTGCAGATGTTGAGCCAAAGCAATGGCTTTCAAAAGTCTTATGTGAGCAGGGGTGGGTGCTCAATTCCATGAATAATGGGGAGTAAATATTGGGTGGATGAAGAACACAAGAACTCTGAGCAGAAGTTGGCAATTCAATCCTCAAGCCTACTCCACCATTCAGTGCAGTTATGGCTGATCTCATCTCTGCCTCAACTCCACTTTCCTGCCCACTCCCGTAACCTTCAATCCGTTGCTAATCAAAAATCTATCTATCTCCTCAGATTTCCTCACTGTCCTGGCATTCATCACACTCTGGAGTATTGAATTCCACAATTCAGAACCCTCAGAGAGAATAAATTTCTCCTTATCTCTGTTTTACCCTTTATGGGAAAACTTTTTGTTCTGTATTGTCTCATATAAGGAAATGTCCTCTCCATATCTACTGTCAATCTGCTTAGCATCTTGTATGCCTCAATTAAATCTCACCTCATTCTTCTAAACTCTTAGAGTACAGGCCTAAACTGCTCATCTCACTTTATATGACAAATTTCTCATTTATGGAATCAGTCTAAATCGCCTTCAATGTAACCACGTCTCCCCTCAAGTAAAGAGGGCCAAAACTATCTGTGATACTGAAGGCAGTCTCAATAATGCCTTGTGCAATTGCAGCAGCTTTTCCCTATTTTTAAACGTTCTTCTTTTCGCAATAAATATCAAAATGCCACTGGTCTTCCTTTATTACATGCTGTACCTGCATGCTAGTTTTCTGCAATTTATGTACAAGGACACCCAGATCCCTCAGCACGGAAGCACACTGAAGTTTCTCTCCATTTAAATAATAGGTTGCCTTTCTATTCTTTTGATGAAAATGGATTACCTCTCACTCATCCATATCCAACTCCATCTGCCAAATTTTGGCCCTGTCACCAAACCTATTCATATCCATTTGTAAATTGCTTATTTCTTTATTGCAGCTTACTTTCTCACAAATTTTAGCATCATTTGCTTCTTCAAATTATCCCATTAAAAATTTTAGACAATTAATAATTGGTGAATCTTCAAAGCTGAAGTGGTGCTCATACAACAGCTTGTCAGCTACTGAAAGATTATCTTTCAGTTGCTCAAAAACCTGTCAGATGATATAAACCCTTCATACTAGCTGCCAATGGCAATTGTGGCAAATTTGAGGCATTCGTGGAATAAAATGCTGTGATCTTTTACTGACATGAATCTGTTTTATATTAGCCAACTGCAATTAGCTTAATAGAAAACACCAGTATGCACAAATGAATATTTTTAAAGCACATTACTTTCAATTTGGGTTTTCCCTGTCCTCCCTCCCTCTTTGCTAAGATCGCTACATTAGGCGCCAGTCTGTCTCTGGCATATTGCCCAAAAGACTGTTTAGGTGTAAGACTTGTCAGTGAGTATCCACGAAGGCCAATACAGTTTAAATTTAATCTTTTACATGGTCTTGCCAACAGGAAGTGGGTATCACCTGGGAGCAGAAAATGTGGTCAATTTTTTAAATTCTTTTTTCCTCTCCCTTTGCACCCACGCCCTACTAGTAGTATTCATGTTTTTTTGTCCAGAACCAGGGTCATAGTGTAAGAAAAAAGGGTAGACTTTTTCAGACAGATATGAGGAGCAATTTCTTCACCCAGACAATAATGAACCGTGGGGATTCTCAGACATAGGAAATTAAGTCCAAAACATTGAAGACTTTGACGTAACTATGTTGGTGTAGTTCTTGAGGCGAAAGTGGCCAAAGGAAAGGGGGAGAAAGCGGGGACAGGGTGATCAGCCATGATCATACTGAGAGGTGGAGCAGGCTTGAGGGGCTGAATGCCTTCTCCTCTTACATTGTGTTTCTGTGGAATGTGTTCTTTTGTCCCTGTTTTTAATTTACTAGCCAATGTTTCTTGCAATTTATTTTTGAATATTGGCAATTTCTTTTCAATACTTTTTCCTTAAAAATGTTGTGTTCTGACTTTGTCCCTTCCTTCTGGTAGTTTCAGCTATGTTTTGAACCTGGAGACTTCTCATAGTTCATTCCAAAACTGGCCAGTGCCACTGTTAAGAGTTGTACATTTTCTTGGTTTCTATAGGTGTGCGGATGCTAGATGGAGAGGTGACTGATGCTGTGGAAGCTCAGTCCCTTAGTATGTACCCTCAACATATTGACATCTACAGTGCTAGTTGGGGTCCAGAGGATGATGGAAAGACAGTGGATGGTCCTGCTAAATTAGCACAGGCAGCGTTTTTTAAAGGCATTTCGCAGGTAAAGTAAATAATGCCTGTATGTTCAAGATAAGTGCAGAATTGAATATTCATTTCTTCATAAGCTTATTCGGCCAAAATACCTGTGTCTCTGTCTCTTATTATGCAAGGGGCTTGGGTAAAATGCAGATTTATAATTGTGAGCAGAGACCATTTTGTAATACAATTATGCAATAATGGTTTGTTCAGTGGCTTCACAAGGTGAGCATGCTAACTTGTTTTGAAAAACATATTTGCAGGGACGTGGTCGTCTTGGCTCAATATTTGTGTGGGCTTCTGGGAATGGTGGCCGGGAACATGACAGCTGTAACTGTGATGGATATACAAATAGTATCTACACCCTTTCAATCAGCAGTACAACTCAGAATGGGAATGTACCTTGGTACAGCGAGGCATGCTCTTCAACACTTGCCACTACATATAGTAGTGGAGGTCAATTTGAAAAACAGATCGTAAGTAGCTGTTATGATAAAAGTTTTGTTGTCCAGAGTCCTAATCTTTGTATGCCTGCTTTGTTATTGACAGAACAATATTGGAATAATCTGCACCCAATTTCAAAATGTGGCACTGAAAGCTCTTTAATTGGGTAAATATCTAGCAACAGTAGTGCCTGAATTATTATTCTCATTCAGGTTTTACTTTATCCTAGTGACTATTAATCTGATTCAGTCACGATTTTTAAGAGGTTACTTCTCTCTTAGAAATATTAAAGGGCATGTATTACAATCTGGGAAAGCAAGATTAGAAAGGACAGCTGAAGACAAGCTTGCACTGATGTTTAAGTCCAGCTGTTTTGGTTTGAGTTTTTGCCTGAAGGTTTGGGTAATTCCTCCTACATTAGTTTGTCTCAGTTGGACATGAGAAAAAGAAGCAAATACAAATATGGAAACAGCTACATTTGAAAGGGTAAATTATGGACAAGTTTGCACACAGTCATGTTTTATGCAAAGGTCTTTCAGGTTTGTGATCTATCCATTCTAATTTTGTTTTTTTTTAATTATTCTGCAGCTGACACGAATGAACCTTTTTAACAGGCCAACAGATTTTTAAAAAAAACTCTGCCATGATTCTCTATCACCACCTTTACTAGTAATCTATTCCATAATTCTCATGTACACATTATAACGCTAGTTTCTTCTAAATGAGACAAAATCACAGTGGTGCTTTCCTATTCAAATTCCACAGCTTTTAAAACTTTGATCTCTCTATGCCCCATCCTGCGTAGGCCTGTTGTGCATTGTTCGTTAATACCAGCTAATTTCTGACAGACTTCAGTACAAACTACCTTTGTTAGAATTATCTGGATAGACTTGAATGTTGGCACATTTAAAACACTATAAACCAGGTGTTAATGCTGCGTCACTCATTTGTGATCAGATCAGAAAACATCTGGTCTCAAGTAGAGACTGTTGAATGGTTCAGATTGTGACCCTTTATTGGAGCTAATGTGGATAAACCTGTTTTGTATTGACTGTGTTTTCTGATGTTCCAGCTCTTGGTGCCAGTTTTACTGCCTTGTTGAAATGGCTGCAACCTCATTACATCTGTTCCTTTTATTTCTCTTTAGGTTACCACTGATCTCAGACAGAAATGTACAGAATCACATACTGGAACTTCTGCATCTGCTCCTCTTGCTGCTGGAATCATTGCCCTTGCACTGGAAGCAAAGTATGCATTATCATGTGATCAACCATGTAGCTACTCGTGTAACATTTGTGTGCCAACTGGTAGTTGAACTACTTTTGAAAAAAAAAGCAACAAAGTTGTAGCTATTTGTTTGTCAAAACTGCATCATAGGATTTGATTGTTAAAATATGAGCTGTGTTGGTCAGATTTTAGTCTCATTCCATTACCCTCTCCCTTAATTCTCTTCCATCTCCCCAAGAGATGCTTGAATTCTGCTGGGGTGTACTTCTATTGATATCATTCAATTAATCATTCTGCACTTCAGCCTAACCTAAGTGTGTTGACAAGCTTTATGACCAAGAAAGCATCAGTTCAGGCCAATTCTTGTTTGTATCCGACTTGCGAAAAATGTTGGGATGCCCATCATGCCATGAATCCGATTCCTGACATTTTCTCTGAACCCTCTTGATACTGCCCCCCACCCTAAAATTCTTAGAAATCAAACCAGAGGTAGAAAACTCTTTCCATGATTTAATATCCTTTATTATCAGGATATTTGCATATAGAAGTTGGGATGTCATGTTGCAGCTGTACAAGACATTGATTTGGCCGCTTTCAGAATACTGTGTATAGTTCTGGCCGCCCTTCTGTAGGAAGGATGTTGTTAAAGAATAGAGGGTGCAGAAAAGATTTACAAGGATTTTGCTCTGACTGGAGGGTTTGAGTTATAGGGAGAGATTGAATAGATTGGGGCTTTTCTCCCTGAAGTATTGGAGGCTGTTAGATATTCCTGAAGAAGGGCTAATGCCCGAAACGTCGATTCTCCTGTTCCCTGGATGCTGCCTGACCTGCTGCGCTTTTCCAGCAACACATTTCCATCTCTGTTAGATATTTGCCAAATCATGAGTGGCATCAATAGGATGAATAACCAAGGTCTTTTTCCAAGAGTGGGCGAGTCCAAAACTAGAGGGCGTGGGGTTAAGGTGAGAGGAGCAAGATTTAAAAAGGACTTATTTCAAGCAGAGTGTGGTGCATTTATGGAATGAGCTGTCCGAGGAAGTGGTGGAGGTGGGTACAATTGCAATATTGGGGTATATGAATAGGAGGGGTTTAGAAGGATATGGGCAAAATGCTAGAAAATGGGACTAGGTCATATTGGGATGTCTGGTGTGGACAGAGAATCTGTTCCATTCTGTATGACACGATGTAGCAGTATGTTTTGATTTGAATTGCTCAGTAAATTTGCCAAGTGAATTATAGAATCTTATTTAATTAAATTAAAATTTCTTCCAATATGATTACTGTACAAGAATAATTGGCAAAAATGCATTTTAACTTAAAAATCTATTTTGTTGCACTCAATTAAATAAAAACTAATTTTCTTTGGTTTTGCCATCCTTTGCAATTTAAATCACTTTTTAATCGGATGCATAAGTATGGTAAAGTAACATTCTGTTGAAAATTATATGCCTTTCAAATAATGCTGAAAATCCATTTGTTCACTTATATTTTCCCCACCTAGTAAAAATCTGACATGGCGGGATATGCAGCACCTTGTGGTACGGACATCCAAACCTTCCCATCTGTCAACAAATGATTGGATTACCAATGGCGTTGGCCGCAAGGGTAAGCTGTTTCATTTAATGCTTAAATCTCGCAGTGAGATTCATCTTGAAATTAAAGAATGAGCCAAAAAAACAGCCATTTGAAATTATCCTTGTGGTTTCCTAACTTCCCTATAACAACTACTCCAACTTTTACAGTTCCCAACACTTCTGTTATTCAGCTGGCAGATCTATATTTTTTGATGAAGTTTTCTGTAGAATTTAGTTTTGTGTAGCCTTTCTTCGAGGCTCGATCATCTGTAAATGTGGCTTATCAAATTTTGTTGAGCAAGAGAATGCAAAAGAAGCAGCATCTGAATAAAATGTTGATGAGAAAAGATTTGTTCTTTGGACTATGTAAGTTAGGAATTCAAAGGTAGGATAAAAGTATCATGCGTATCCTGTCCTTGAGCAGCCTTCTGTATTCAGTATCACACCTGCAATAGAATCCCTTGTCCCTTTTGTCTTCCCCCTCTCTGCACGCATCAATGTGTACTGTACATTCAATGACTGGCATCTTTCCATCTATGAGATGGTGGCAATGCAATTTCAGAATTTTGGTGAGATCAGTTGAGAATTTTCACTACTTCAGATGACTGGACAAGCAAATTCTGAATTGTACATTTGCAGTATTTTAAAAACGCATTAAGCAATTTTATTGTAAATGTAGCAATTTTCTTTAAAAAAGGACAGGAATATTGTTACAAGCTGTATTAGTGACACTTCCTGTTCTCATACAGTCAGTCACTCCTATGGATATGGGCTATTGGATGCTGGAGCAATGGTTGCATTAGCTAAGAACTGGACAAGCCTTGGAGATCAACGGAAATGTGTCATTGTTATCACGTCTGAGCCAAAGTAAGTGTTGGAGGTCATTAACCTTGATTTCCTTGAAAATAAGCGGTGTTTTATCATAACTTGTCATTCATGCAATCATAGAATTGTTGTAGCTTTTACTTAGTTATTTACTATTTATTTTATAATTTCTGTTAGTGTGGATTGTGATGTATGTGAAGGAAGATGCTAATGAATAAATTCTGGCTGCAATTACATGAACGGTTCTTTGCCTTCTCTTTGCATCAATTTTATTTTCCACACCAACCCCATCCTAAAGGTATGGATTCCTGGTCAGGGTATGGTTTGTCTTGTATAGGGTGGTGTTTTCCAGTACTTCTGGTTAGTTGTCATCAATCTGTGAAACTTTAATAGTAGTTACAGGATCTTGGAAGACATCCCAGCCATGTACATTGTTCATACCTGATATTCAATAGCAACACAAGATAGCAACCAAACCTTACTCTCCCAGAACCTGTGATGTGAAGATCAATTCTTCTGTCCCAGTGACAGGTCCAGTTGAATTGTTACATCATGTTGGATCATGGATCAGCTTGACATGCAGAAATCTGCAGCTTATCTTAACCAAACAATCCACAGGAAGCTTCTCCCAATGTTGGAAATGATTCTGGTTCACTTGGTAACAGCCACTGGTGTCTGCAGAAAAGAAAAAATAAAAAATTTACGATTCCAGTTCCATTGATTACCGAGAGACAACATGTCATTCCATAGTGCTCCCTTCCCTGAACATGGTCAAGGAGGTCACCAGTTCTTATCCATGCTATGTAACAAGGCTATTTGATCAGTTAGCTCACAATTCACAATTATCTTCCCTCTTTCCATGTGGGAGGTCAATTCCATTTAACGCCTATGTAACTACTGAATCAAGCCATCAACGTTTTAAATTGAAGCTTCTGTCTTAACTAACATCAATATAATGGTTCTTCCCAAAGGGAGTCGTAACTGAACTCAAACATTAACTTTTATTTCTCTTTATAGCAGAGTATTTTCCAGCACTTTGTTTTTATTTTAGATTTCCAGCATCTGCAGTATTTTGCTTTTATTTTTGTCTGTCTTAAAACAGACCCCAGGTTAAAAGTTGCTGATTAATTGTTGGCTGCACTTTACTTTTTATTGTCTGACTGAACCTGATCTCTCAGACCTCTCCGTGTGCACGCAGTGCAGCTTGCAGCTGATAAGAGTGCAAGTTGAAGTGTTGGCACACTTAAAATAAGTCCTGGAAGTGCTCACAGCTCCAGTGTAGTACTTTATAGAAATCATGCCCTGTGCTGTGTGAGCTGGTCATGTCCTGTTACCAATGCCCTGTGAAGTCTGGTTACAAGCTAACTCAACTTGTGCTGCCGTTTTAACACCACCATTAAAATAGCTTTGAAGCTTCCTGGTGTAAATTAACATTTATCAAGTTGTATTTGAATTTTCAAAATTTGAAAGTATAAAAAGCTGTCTGATAAGATTTTTCACGGAAAAAAAATGAAAAGAAATTGACTGTTACCCGACATCTTAGTACTGGATATCTCATTTAAGTTTCATGCATCTCACTAACTGCTACTTGTGCTTAATCAGGTCAAGGAATGAATAGTTTTTTTGTGATAGGGGATCTGACAGGTCAGTTACACAGCAGTGTCGGTAGAAGCTTAATAGCAGAGTTAAAGATTGATGTTTGAGAGCTGTGTGAGAGAGAGAGAGAGACTTGGCTAATAATCTGCTTCTGATGAAGGGACAATTGTCTACTGCCTATATGAAATGGAAGACCCTTGCAATTGATCTGATACAATTATTGTGTGTTATTGCCAAATTACCTTTATTCAGAAAGATTAAAGAAAAGGAAAACCAAAGCAATTATTTTAATATCCAGTTTGTTATTGTCTATTGAGACACACTTCCCAAAAATATTTTTACTGTTTTACTACCTCACATTGCTTATTTTATATTATTGTCTAAAGTATTTCAATATAATCCTTGCACTTTGTTGCATTAATGTAAAGGCTTATTGGCATTGCTTCTAAAGCACTCAGCCACAGTAAGCAAACCACGAAACTCAGGTGTGATAAGTGGTCTGATATTAGACAGGCAGCAGCAGGGGTGAAACAAAACATTACGGCAGCACAATGACTCAGTGGTTAGCACTACTGCCTCAGCGCCCGGGGACCCAGGTTCAATTCCAGTCTCTGGCAACTGTTTGTGTGGAGTTTGCACATTCTCCCCGTGTCTACATGGGTTTCCACCGGGTGCTCCAATTTCCTCCCACAGTCCAAAGATGTGCAGGTCAGGTGAATTGACCATGCTAAATTGCCCGTGGTGTTAGGTGCATTAGTCAGAGGGAAATGAGTCTGAGTGGGTTACTGTTCAGAGGATCAATATGGACTTGTTGGGCCAAAGGGCATGTCTCAATGCTGTAGGGAATCTAATCTAATCTGAGGTCTCCAATTTGGAAAGGGTAATTGGCTAGTATTCCTGCTAATTTTTGTTTTCTAGCTTTGATTGTTTTAAGTTCATTTATAGGTAACCGGTTTAAACAGACTGTTTATAATGGAAACAATGTATAAATAGTGATAGAATGATTCATGTGCACTCCAGTCCAATTATTTATCAGACTCTCAGCCCACTTCACCTAAAAGCCTACATTTTATTCCACTTAGAGTCATCGAGATGTACAGCATGGAAACAGACCCTTCGGTCCAACCCGTCCATGCCGGCAAGATATCCCAACCCAATCTAGTCCCACCTGCCAGCACCCCGCCCATATCCCTCCCAACCCTTCCTATTCATATACCCGTACAAATGACTCTTAAATGTTGCAATTGTACCAGCCTCCACCACATCCTCTGGCAGCTCATTCCATACACATACCATCCTCTGCGTGGAAAAGTTGCCCCTTAGGTCCCTTTTATATCTTTCCCCTCTCGCCCTTAAATCTGTGCCCTCTAGTTCTGGGCTCCCCGACCCCAGGGGACTTTGCCTATTTATCCTATCCATGCCCCTCATAATTTTGTAAACCTCTATAAGGTCACCCCTCAGCCGCCGATGCTCCAGGGAAAACAGCCCCAGCCTGCTCACCCTCTCCCTGTAGCTCAGATCCTCCAACCCTGGCAACATCCTTGTAAATCTTTTCTGAACCCTTTCAAGTTTCACAACATCCTTCCAAAAGGAAGGAGACCAGAATTGCACGCAATATTCCAACAGTGGCCTAACCAATGTCCTGTACAGCTGCAACTTGACCTCCCAACTCCTGTACTCAATACTCTGACCAATAAAGGAAAGCATACCAAACGCCGCCTTCACTATCCTATCTTACCTGCTGCTCCACTTTCAAGGAGCTATGAACCTGCACTCCAAGGTCTCTTTGTTCAGCAACACTCCCTAGGACCTTACCATTAAGTGTATAAGTCCTGCTAAGATTTGCTTTCCCAAAATGCAGCACCTCACATTTATCTGAATTAAACTCCATCTGCCACTTCTCAGCCCATTGATCCATCTGGTCCAGATCCTGTTGTAATCTGAGGTAACCCTCTTCACTGTCCATTACACCTCCAATTTTGGTGTCATCTGCAAACTTACTAACTGTACCTCTTATGCTCGCATCCAAATCATTTATGTAAATGTCAAAAAGTAAATGGCCCAGCACCGATCCTTGTGGCACTCCACTGGTCACAAGCCTCCAGTCTGAAAAACAATCCTCCACCACCACCACCCTCTATCTTCTACCTTTGAGCTAGTTCTGTATCCAAATGGCTAGTTCTCCCTGTATTCCATGAGATCTAACCTTGCTAATCAGTCTCCCGTGGGGAACCTTGTCAAACGCCTTACTGAAGTCCATATAGACCACATCTACTGCTCTGCCCTCATCAATCTTCTTTGTTACTTCTTCAAAAAACTCAATCAAGTTTGTGAGACATGATTTCCCACGCACAAAGCCATGTTGACTATCCCGAATCAGTCCTTGCCTTTCCAAATACATGTACAGCCTGTCCCTTAAGATTCCCTCCAACAACATGCCCACCACTGAGGTCAGGCTCACTGGTCTATAGTTCCCTGGCTTAAGCTTATCTCAACCTGATTCTTGTGTGATATCATAAATGCAGCCATATTTAAAATTGTTCAGTCTTAAAATAGTAGTGTATTAATATTTAAATTAGCAAAATAACTTCATAAGTCAAGTTATTTATGAGGTAAAATCTCAGTGCTACTTCTAGATGGAAATGTTATATACAGTAACTCCTTGATGGATTTTTGTCCCTGTAGAATTCTGCCTGACGTGTTATCCAGTCTATGATAACATAATCTAATCAGTATCATTTTCACTAAAAATGTATTAATCCAATTTTCATTGTATCATGGTAAGCTCCTGTTCAAATCTTGATAGGTGAAACAGTAAGTTCTATTATTTGCAGCATAATGTCTATTAAACAAGAAATCAATAATGTAGGTATATCCCTTGACAATTTTAGTGTCATGGGAATGTGATGATGAGTTTATTGTGCGGATTTAGAAATAGGATGTGTGTGTTTGAAACAACTTGCCTGAATATGGTACATGCATTTTGATTTTGTACTGACTGGAGAGATGGTGTCATAGCACTAATGTAACCGTACCAGTATTCCATAGCCTCTGGAATGGGTTCAAGTCTAGTATGGTAGGTGATAAAATTTGAATTTAAATTGTTTGAAAAATTGGAAATAAAAGCTAGCGTAAGTTGACAAAGTAACCACAAGCAAGTTTGGAAAAACCCATCTGTCCTTTAGGGCAAGAAATCTGTTGTCCTTACTGACCTGACTTACATGCGATTTCAGATCCACGGCAATGTGGTTGACTCTTTGTAGACTCTTTGTAAGCCATTTCAAGGGCAATCAGTTCACAAACAACTAGGACTGGGCAACAATTGCTGGGTCTTGCCAGCAGTGCCCACGTTCTACAGAAAAAAAAATAAACAACTCGAGCAATGCAGCGTAACTTGAGAGTGAAGTTAATTGCATTATATTATAATGGAGATGATAATCTTCAGCTTTATCTGATATTGCTGCAAATTCTTCAACTTTAAACTCTCTTAAGAGCTGACTGTCAGATATCAGGGTTGCCTCGAGCCTGTTAGCTTCTGCAGTCTAGTTGTGGTTTGAACAAAAGTAATCACATGCCAGGGAGTTTCAGAAAAATTTGGGGAATTTATGAAACTTCATGTTGCATGGAAATGTTTGTGCTTGTATATTTTATCAATTACTTTCTTAGAATTTACACATGCTAATATTCTGACTTAATCAAAAACCTATAATCTGTATATGCTATTTATCCTTGAGCTGAAGACTCTATTACATTGGCACCACAGTCGCACGCATCCACTCCCTACATTACTGAAGCTCAGTGGCAACAGTGTGTACTATTGACAAGATACATTGCAGAAATTCACCAAAGATCCTAGAACATCACCTTTCAAATCCATAACCACTTCCATCTAAAAGGACAAGGACAAAACATACATGGCAACACCATCACCTGCAAGTTCCTCTCCAAGCTACTCACAATCCTGACTTGGAAATATATTGCCATTCTTTCACTGTCACTGGGTAAAAATCTTTGCAAGAGAATTCGCAGTAGGTTAAAGTCAACGAGGAGAAAGAGAGGACTGCAGATGCTGGAGATCAGAACTTAAAAATGTGTTGCTGGAAAAGCGCAGCAGGTCAGGCAGCATGAAAGGAGAAGGAAGAAGTCAGGAAGAGGTCCTGAAGAAGGGCTTATGCCTGAAGCGTTGATTCTCCTTCTCCTTTCATGCTGCCTGACCTGCTGCGCTTTTCCAGCAACACATTTTTAAGTTCTGATCTCCAGCATCTGCAGTCCTCACTTTCTCCTAGCCAGGCAGTATCAAAGGAGAAGGAGAATCGATGTTTCGGGCATAAGCCCTTCTTCAGGAAGAAGGAAGAAGTCAGGAAGAAGTCCTGAAGAAGGGCTTATGCCCAAAACGTCGATTCTCCTTCTCCTTTGATACTGCCTGACCTCCTGCGCTCGTCCAGCAACACATTTTTAAGCTCTGGGTAAAAATCTTGAAATTCCCTGTCTACCTGCCAGGTGGGTCTACCCACTGAACACACTGAAACAGTTCAGGAAAGCAGTTCACTGCAACCCGGGAGAGTCAATAAATACTGGCCTGGCCAGCGAAGTCCACATCTCATGAGTGAATGAAATAAAACCATCCTAAAATGAAACACAATTGCGGATGCTGGAGATCTGAAACAAACAGAAATTGCTGGAGAAACTCAGGTCTGGCAGCATCCATGGAGAAAAAACAATTAACATTTTTGAGTTATTTGGAGTGGAGGAGCGCCCAAAATGTTAACTGTTTCTCTCCACAGATGCTGCCATCCCTGCTGAGTTTCTCCAGCTATTTGTCTTTGTTTGTTTGCAACAACCTTGCTGTGCAAAATTCTTAATCTCAAAACTTAGTGCTTGGGCACATTCTTATTGGCCGGTATACTTTCTGATGTGCTTTCCACTTGTGTTTGTACTTTGCATTTTCTCTTCCACGTCTATCCTGTGAACTATAATTTCACCATGCAGACTGATGACTGATACCTACTTGCAGAGCCGAAAATAAAAATATTGTATCCTGATGAGCACTCAATGCAATAACTGAAAAGCCTTTTTTGAATTCCCCCAGCACATTTCTCAAATGTTGCAAAACATTCATGTATGTGAGTTTCTTAAGCCTGGCTGCACATGGCTATGCATGTATGTCAAACTAATCTGTTTCTTACAGTACTTGAGAAAAGTTGATGGGAATTAGGTCATGTATTGTTCTTCAAAGTGTATTTGGAGACCTTAATGTTTAACTGAACCACAAGAATAGGCAGGTGGAATATCTATCAGCTCATCTGAAGGCTGACATCTCCGATAAATGTGCGATTGTTGTATTGATAGCCGAGGTTCTTTGCTCAAGTCCTTGGGCGGACCTTGCAACCTAAACAACTTGGTTTGAAGGCAGGAGTTCTACCTGCCAGGCTAAGCTGAAAAGTACAAGATTCAATTTGGAACTTGCACTGCAATAAATCTCTCATCCCAGGAGACCCTTGTTTCCAATTGACTTAACAAACACATAAGAATGAGGAGCAGGAGTAGTCTATTCAGCCCCTTAAACTTGCTCTCCCATTTGATACGGTTATGACTGATATCATTTTTGGCCTTAATTCCACTTTCTGCCTGCACTCCATAATCATTTAATCTATTACTAACTAAAAATCTATCTATTTCCTTAATTTTACTCAATCTGGGTTCGTGCATTTCACAGATTCACCTCCTTTTAAGAGAAGTACTATATCGTCATCTGTTTTAAATCTGCTATCCTGTATCCTAAAACTGTGACCCCACATTATAATTTAATTCTGCATGCTGATAGATTATTTGAATTGGTATTCTGATACTGTCTTAATGTAATTCAGAGTTCAGGGATTTCTACAGTTCTGGTGTTCAACTTATCTCTTCAGGGATATTGGTAACCGATTGGAGATTCGGAAAAGGGTTGATGCATGCCTTGGAAGTTCAAATTTTATCCACTCCTTAGAGCATGTGCAGGCAAGGATTACACTATCATATAACCGGCGTGGAGACTTGGCTATATTTCTCACCAGTCCTATGGGGACGAGGTCAACTCTGTTGGCACCAAGGTATGATGTTGCTGCAGCTCAAGAGAATGAATGCACGAAAATTACTAATATTAAATAACCCGCGGGTGATAGAAATTAGCTTGTAATTCTTTAATGGGTAAATTTTGTTGGTGTAAGTGTCTTTTTTTTGTCAACATTTTGTTGATTAGTACCTGACAAAGAGGATTTTAAAGTTCAGTCCATCGTGACTCACTGAGGACTGGCTCGATTACCTAATTGACCTGCAAACGTAATTAACTACAGCTCAATGGAAGATTGGAGTGAAAGAGTGATTTTATTGCTGAGAAAGATTACTCGAAACTTAATCCACAATCAGTGGTTGACTACTTATGACCAGCAGATCTGTAGTTGAGGGTGGTGGCCTAGTGGTAAAATCACTGGATTGGTAATACAGAATCCTGGGTAATATTATGTTAAGTCTCACGATGACAGATGGTGAAACTTGTTCAGTAAAATTCTGGAATAAAAAGTTAGCTTAATGTAATGACAGATTAAAAGCCAAACTGTCACCGTTGTCCTTAAGGGAAGGACGTCCGCCATCCTTACCTGGTCTATGTAAGTCCAGATCCTCCATAATGTGGTTGACTCTCAACTGCTTTCTTGGCAATCTTGGTTAACTTCACCAGTGATACCCACATTGCATGAACAATTAAAGCAAAAGTTTTTAGCTAGTCACCAGGGAGCATTCGCTCATCCCTTCTGACAAGGATCACAATCAGGGCTTTAATGACAACCAACACTGACTAGATACAGCAATGCACTGTCTGGCACTCCCTAAAACAATATTTAGAGATACTCTCTAAAGCTGTCACTAACCATTTTGCTAAATTCTGTATGCAGCAAGTCACTTGCTTGTAAACAAAGCACAATGGTATTTTGAAAATGAGCAGTTATCATTGTTGTTTGTGCCGCTACAGTATTCTGAAGGAGTCCTGCCAATGTAACTTATTGGAATTCTTTCTGTAGAAAGAGCTAAGTGAACAATCATTGCACTGATTATTTAATTCAATTAGGCAATGCAAATACTAGGTGCTTTTGAAAACAAGCTGAGTCATCCTGTTTATTGGAGATTGATCTTTAGTGAAAGCATTTAACAAAGGTAAATCATCAAATATATAGTATCCTTGTGATTTAAGAGTTTTTGTCTTGGTCTGTTTTGTCAGTGTATATAGAGCACATGATAGGGGGAGTTCAAAACTGGAGGGTGTAATAACTGACTCGACAATTGAACTTGCACAATATGAGCAGCCTGAGTCGTCTTCACGAGCAATAATTTGCATAAATGTGAATTTACTCATTTCTGTGAATGTTGTGCTTTAACTATCATTATATTCAGGATCAGAATCAGTGTTCTGTTTCTATCCTGTCTATTTCAATGGATAGGAAATGGTCAGGGCACTATCCTAAATGTGGTGACTTTGGAGTGGGGTTTCAGTAGATCACAATTTAAATTCCTGTCCAACACTGACCAAATAAATCCATAGACTTGCCGTTTTTATGTAAAGTGCTGATATTGAATGATCTGTAATAAAGTTGAGAAGGGATATTAAGCATTGCATTGTACATTTTCATAATTGATTAAATGAGTGTACATTTCAATCCTTTTAATTCTGTTAGGGTAGAAATGAAAGAAAACAATGGTATCAATTTTTCTTGGTGTTTTGGTGTGGAAGAGCCATAAGGCTTTGTAGTCACTCACAATTGTGTTTTTATCTACTGCAGAGAGCATGACTACTCATCTGAGGGATTTACTGACTGGGCATTCATGACCACGCATTCCTGGGATGAAAACCCCTCAGGAGAATGGGTTCTGGAATTAGAAAATACTTCTGGTGCAAATAATTATGGTTTGTTTCCATAATTGTCTTTAAGTATTTAGACTAAAACCCTTTTCCCTAATGGTTGCTGTGAATCATAGAAACTTGTATTACCAGAAAGAGTTCCAGCAGTATACTGGCCTATCTGCTCTCATGCCTTTTTTCTATGTTCTTTCCCCAATTCTATAATATCTTCCAAAATACAGATTGGTTTTAAATGTTGTTTCTGCATCTTGTATATTTCATGACCTAATGATTTACTATATTTCTTCAATTACCTCCAATTCTTGCCTGGTATAGGTCTCCTATCTCTAGCCCACTAACATGCTTTCTAACAGGAACAATATTTTCCAACATTTCACAAGTTAAATACTGCTACTACTGGAAGTAGCATCTGTGGAGAGAGCAGCAGAGTTTCAGACACTGCCAGACTTGCTGAGTAGTTACAGCATTTTTTGTTTTGAGGTCTGATTTACAACAACTTCATATTTACAAACTTGTTGATTCTTACACTCTCTTAAATAAGCTAATCATTTTCAACACAAGTGTGATCTGAATCTAGATGAGAAAAGGTAGCTTAACAGTTAGTGTGTATTGCTATGGACCAGGCCAGATCCCTTCAAAACAGTCCAAGAAGGGAGCCCAGACCCTAACTTTTCCAGTTGTTTTAAGCATGTGTACAGTGGATATTCCAGGAGTGATGCAGCTGGTCCAAGCACTCAGTTTTAAACAAATCAGAATTTATTTACAGACTACTGAATGAAACACTAACAAAAGAGAACCAAAATTAGAATAACCTAACCTGTCTGAAAACCCACTCGACTCTATCCTAACTTCTTGATGCTGTTGCAAATACTTGCAGCATCCCCATAAACACCCTCTTGGCAAAAAAAGGTAAAATCAAACACTGGTTCTTACAGGAGAGATGTCAGAGGATTGGGGGTGGGGGTGCAGGGGTCAGCCTGGAACTGCTTCTTTGGGTCCACTGCAGCTTCTCTGGGTTTCCAACTAAAACTTAATCAGCAGCTACAAAGCTTGCTAAAAACAAACCCTGAACTGGGAGAATTGGCCACTCCTTTTATTATACATGTTTTTAAAGAAACAAAGGTTTTTCAAGTAGATATTTCCAGATATATTGGAACCCCTACCTTTTATTCCTCTGGGGGAAAAAAGAACAAGGACAGATTAACTTTGTTAAAGGAGCAGCATCAACACAGTATCTTCATGGAAAATATGTTGAAGGGCCATTTCCTAACAGGTTCCTACTTGCCCTATTTGCTGGCTTTCAGGTACTATTTTGTATTTAGAAAAATTGTGTCTTTGTCCTTTTTCTACTGTCCTGATTATTGCTTTTTAAATATGCTTGCTTATAGCAGAAAGTTTGTAATAGAGCTTCTCTGTTCAGGTACCCTGAGACAATTTACACTGGTTCTTTATGGGACAGCACCAACTAACAACAGCCAGCAGAAATCGACCAACATTACACTACCTGCCAACTGCAAAACACTGAACTCTCAGCAAGTGTGTGCAGGTAAGTAAGCAAGAGAAGGCATAGAGTTGAATGTAGAAAAGAAATAGAGTTTTGTCTCAGAGCGCCCTCTACAAGCAGAAATAGAAAATAATTAACATATTTTGTGCAATCCTTAACCTCCACCCCTTTATATAGTGTCATTTGTCAATAGTTTGTATTCTGTAATGTTTAACAAGTTAATTCTGACTATAAGGGAAAACAGTCCTCTATTAAGTTTGATTTTCAAAATGTCAAAAATTAAAAAAACTAAAAAATGGAAATTCTTTCAAAGTTAGCTCCATGAAATTGACATACATTTACAGAAAGCTGTTAACCTGTTAAATTTATCAATTTGAATGGCTAGTGGTACCCTTCAGTGGTTCAACAGTGTTTGTAGTGTCACTTAACTGCATTTGAAAGTTTTTCTACTCAAACCATTGTTTTGTGCGCAGGTGTTTTGGGCTCAGTAGTTGAGGTTCTCTTGCAGTGTTATTGCCTGTGTGAAGCTGATGGCTATTTGGTGCTAATTGTTCCATTGAAAAGGACCTTTTTTAATCCTCGATTGTAAAAGGTAGACTTTTGTAGTATGATGGGGCTTGGCGAAAGGATTACAGAAAAGCTTTATTGTGAACTCTTGATTTGAAAATGTGCTCTGTGTTGCTCTGAAAGATTTATGTAAAGTTTATGAACTCATCGTGTTAATTATTTAGTTTGGGTAGAGGATTAGCTAACAGGAAACAGGATAAATGAGTCATTTTCAAGTTTACAAATGTAATGAGTGGAATGGACAGGGATCAGCGCTGGCACTTCAATTATTTGTAATTTATGTTAATGATTTGGATGGAGGTACAGAATGTATCCAAATTTGCTGATACAAGGTTAGACAATGAAAAGGATGCAAATGACAGATGACCGAGCAAAGGCTTCACAAATGGCGTACAGTGTGAGGAAAATGAGGTTGTCCACTTTGGCAGCAAAAGTAAAGATGCAGAATAATTAGGTTGAGACCAACTGCAGAATTCTGCATGAAGTGGGAATCTGGTGATCTTACTGAAACGTAAGCTTCTGAGGGGCTTGATAGTCTAGATGCTGAAAGGATGTTTCCCCGCCCGGAGGAGTCTGTGACAATATGGGGCACAGATCTAAAATAGGTTGGAGATGGAAGAATATCTTCTGGGTATCAGTTAATCTTTTGGAACTCTCTTCCACGTAGAATAATATGTTGCATCGATGAATATATTCAGGGCAGCATTAGACAAACATTTGATCCACAAGGGAGTTTAGGGTTATTGGAAAAGCAAGTAAGAAAGTGGAGTTGAGATCACTGTCAGAGCAGCCATGATCTTGTTGAATGGCAGAGCATGTTAAGGGGCCAAATGTCTTATTCTTCCATTTTTAAAAAATGATCTTGAGTGTTTTATCTTAAAAATGCCAAATTCAACATCTGTGCTAACTAGGCTAAGTTGCTACTTATTCGGGTCATTGATCCATTTAAGTTAGGTATGACAACAGATTAGAAATCAGGCCGTCACCTTATTGTAATGTTTAGCTTGCAGGCATTGCCATGGTTAGAGTGTAAGCTACAAAGGTGAAATAAAATGTTACAGTAATTCATCAGTTTTCTTTAGTCTTTTACCTTATGGAATTTTTCTTTTAACTAGACCTAAGTAAAATGATAGAGCCGTAATGTTGAATACAGAGATTTGGCTAATACTTCAGAAAAGGAGAAAAGGAAGGTCATTTGGGAATTTGTAATTAGATAATTCTAGGTTTAGATTAGATTACTTGCAGTGTGGAAACAGGCCCTTCGGCCCAACAAGTCCACACTGACCGGCCGAAACGCAATCCACCCAGACCCATTCCCCTACATTTACCCCTTCACCGAACACTACGGGCAATTTAGCATGGCCAGTTCACCTAACCTGCACACCTAACCTAACCTCCCACACAGACACTGGGAGAATGTGCAAACTCCACACAGAGAGTCACCTGAGGCGGGAATTGAACCCAGGTCTCTGGCACTGTGAGGCAGCAGTGCTAACCACTGTGCCACCGTGCCGCCCATTGAAAAGAGTGAGAGGGAATAAGTGAATGTTAACATCCTTTCCCAGGATTGAACAACTGAATAAGTGAAAAGCATTGTCGGATGCACTATTTGTAGTTTAGATTTATTCAGAAAGGCTTGGGATAATTACCCTAATCATGCTGATGAGAGACATGGCGACAAGAAAAGTTGCCATTGAACATGAGGAATGATTAGTGGATGTGATATCGAGAGGTATTACGAGGACGGAATTATTGAATTTGAACTCTTCATTTAAAGAGCAGCTATCATTGGACAGAACAGAGCAGACAAACTTGAGATATTGGGTGTCATTTATATGAAAATGGCTCTCTGACTTCATCCTGAATTTTGTGAATCACTAACTGTTTTGAGGGCTTGGATTTAAGGTTAATGATTCATTGGAATTGGCAGTTTCACATTGAGGCTCTGCATCCTTGTGATTTAACAATTAAAAGATGCATTTGCAGCTCTCCACACTATGCAAATTGTGGCCTGATAGAACAACAATCTAAATGCACTTGTGTGAATTTCAGTACTGAGCCCTACAGGATTTTGCAGCATTTTAAAAATTGTTAGAAATAATATTCACTTTAGATATCATACTGGACTCAATTAAATTTCTGATATAAAGTCCACTGCAACCAACAGCAAATTCCAGACTCAAGAATAGTAAAGTCAAGTAAATTTGACAGAAATGCATTTAACAGTGCAGTAAGCAGGTCATTTATTTGCAGGAATGTCCCTGGGTGGATTGGAGCCCAACTCATTTTGAGACTACTTTCAAATATGGCTTTTATTTCATGACATTTTTAATAATACTAGCTGTCTGGGGCCCTTTTGTAGGGGCTAAGCATGTTTTTAGCTTTGAAATTCAATCAGTCAGAAAAGCAGTTATTTATATTCACAAAATGAGCATTGACTGTAGACTTTGCAATCAAGTGACTTCATTTCTTCATATTCTGTCACGGGCCTATCAGGGATAAATTGGCACAATATACTTAGCTGCAGAAAAAATCTGATGAGAGATCTCCAGATTAGGACACTTTTGAGCAATATTATGATCAAATAGCAGCAACTTGTGCTGATTAAAGTGCAACAAAAGCAAGAGGACAGTGCATTTATTAGTGCACATCTTACTGCATTTCTTTATCAGTTGACATTGTCATAGAGGTGTACAGCACAGAAAAAGACCCTTCAGTCCAACTTATCCATGCGGACCAGTTATCCTAACCTAATCTGTCCCATTCTACCAGCCTCCACTACTTCCTCTGTCGGTTCATCCCATACATGCACCACTCTCTGCATGAAAAAGTTGCCCCTTAGGTCCCTTTTATATCTTTCCCCTCTCACCCTAAACCTATGCCCCCTAGTTCTGAACTTCCCCCACTCCAGTGAAAAGACCTTGTCTATTTAGCCCATCCATGCCCCTCATGAGTTTATAAACCTCTTTAGGGTCACTCCTCAGCCTCCGCGTTCCAGGGAAAACAGCCCCAGCTTATTCAGCCTCTCCCTATAGTTCAAATCCTCCAACCCTGGCAACATCCATGTGAATCTTTTCTGAAACCTTTCAAGTTTTACAACATCCTTCCAATACGAAGGAGACCAGAATTGCACGCAATATTTCAGAATATTGCCTAACCAACGTCCTATATGGCCGCAACATGACCTCCCAACTCCTGTACTCAATACTCTGACCAATAAAGGAAAGCATACCAAACACCGCCTTCACGATCCTATTTACCTGTGACTGTCCTTTCAAGGAACTATGAACCTGCACTCCAAAGTCTCTTTGTTCAGCAACACTCCCCAGGACCTTACCATTAAGTGTGCAAGTCCTGCTCTGATTTGCTTTCCCCAAAAAGCAGCACCTCACATTTATCTAAATTAAACTCCATCTGCTACTCCTCAACCCATCGGCCCATCTGATCAAGATCCCATTCACTGTTCGCTACACCTCCAATTTCAGTGTTATCTGCAAACTTACTAACTATATCTCCTATGTTCACATCCAGATCATTTATATAAATGACAAATGTTGGTGATTTAAAACTTTTAGAGCTTCTGAAAATTTCTTCTTTGTGGGTGAATACACAATTCAGGAAATCAAGGTTCCATCTATAGTGTCTATTCATTTAGTTCTTAGCTGGGGAAAAAAGGCATTCTTCAATTGAAGTCCATATCACCTGTCTCTGAGGGAGGGAAGATTAGGCATGATTCCTGCTGTGGTGGTATTGTGTGAAAATACAGTTGCTCTGAGCTCACATTCCCTTAGTGGTTGAATAATCTGTGAATGTTGTCTTAAGTGCTCTTTGCACACCAGAAGTAATTGTTTAGCTAAATTTTAGCAATTGAGGTATGCACCTGGATTTTATAACAAAATAATTGGGAAAATGCTTTGAAAAACATCAAAGTTTGACATTAATTTATGCAGCCTGCTGTGTATTTTAAAAGGTTTCTCTAACCAGCAGGCCATAGATACTGTGGGTTGTGTTTAGTGAATTTATCTTTCATTATAATCTGTTAAACATTTTGGGTACGGTGCCTCAGCTGTGTTATAAACTGAATTATAAAACTGACAAACTTCTGTTTTCTGATGAGCCATGTCTGCCTTTTTTATTGAAACAGGAATCTGGTGTTTTGATCACCGTTTTTTCCCTCATTTAAACTGGGAGCATTTTTAATAGGTGTTTTCTAGAGAGGTTTGAGTTTCTCTAAAATTGAGATTATTCTCTCATTTTTAATCTTGGCGTTTAAGGAGTTCTAATGATGATCTCCACCCAAAATCTATATTGTCCTTTACTATCTCCCTATTATGGTGGATACTGTAGTTATTTCTAATTTGTTTTTATTTTAGGAAGTATGTTTACAGCTTTAAATTTACATTGGTAATTTGTCTACTTAATTTATTTGAGAGTAGCCATTATTTTATTTGATGCTGATAAGAGTGACACTGAAGGCGTACCCAGTCACTCTAGAACCACTACATAGTTTGTAACACACAAGTACTACTTTCTGGTTACTAGGATGACTAGTTAAATACATTTATCCATTTGTGTAAGTTTTAATCAAAATTATCTGTTAACAAAATTCATTAAGTACAATTATCAACTTATCAAAACAAAGTCCATAAAGTGCAATAATTAGTTAACATATACAATAATGTAATTTATAAATCTTACCCTATAAATATTCTCAAAATGTGTACACGCTCTTTCTCACCCTGCCCCAACTAGATAACAACACATTCCCCAAGCCAACAGGATCTATAGTCCGCACCAGATCTCCTCTGTAACCATAACTACTTCTTAAATTTTGATCACTTTAGAACATTATTTGCTAATGCAAATTAACTTTGAAAGATCAAATTGTCCTAATTGTTTGCTTCAGTGCTAAACTAAAACCCAACAAATTGTAGGTTTGACAAATTTGTTAGATCTTGTACAGACTTTTCCAGCCTTTAGTCTGTCAAACCATATTCAAGTACACTGACTGTGTTTGTGTTCTTTAACCTTGTTTTATTATTAAGTCAAATCTTATCTTAAGTGGTGGGGAAGATGCTTTATTTTGTCTGAATTTCTTTGCCTTTCATGCTTGGAACCTCAGCAGCTCTAAAATTACTGCAACTGAAATTGTTTATGAAGTATTTGTTTCTCTCTTATTTTGTCTCCTCAGAATGTGAAGGTGTATATTTTCTGCATCAGCAAAGCTGCGTGGAAAAGTGTCCACCTGGCTTTTATAAAGGATTGGTTGACAGTCTCTTGGACAACAATGTTGAATCTTCACAAGTTTTGGCCTGCCTTCCTTGTCATGCTTCTTGCCGCACATGCAATGGGTTTGCAGCCAATCACTGCCTTTCTTGCCTCCCTCATTCACACTACAATGAAGTTGAGTTGAGCTGTTCACCCCAAATGCAAGTCAGCAGGGAATCTCCCTTGGAAAATGAGGAAGTAGTTGAACCACTCACTGAATCTCAAGTACCTATATGGTTTGCTTTTACCATCTGTGCCTTCATTATAATGGTATTTTTTATAATATTCATAGTTCTTCAGGTCAGGTCAGGATTCCAGTTCAGCAAAGTGAAAGTCTACACTCTACAAAACGGGAAAGGGATTATATCTTACAAAGGAATTTCTGACATGTGGAAAGATGGTGATTTATCTGAATCGGATTGTGAAGAATTTGATGTTGAGGGCCAAAGTGAAAGAACAGCATTTATAAAGAAAATACAAAGTGTCCTCTAGTATTCCTCTTTCAGTTGATCCCTCCCGTTACTGATGAAGGGTTATATGTCTCATTTTCACGGACTTCAGTGAAAAGTGTCTTAAGGTTACAAGAAATCCACATCTGTTTTTATATGGAATGTGGGTGCTTGAAATAATGTTGGACATAAACTCTCAAAGCTAAACTGTTAATACTGGAAATTGGACATTTTTCACAGCTCTTAACTGAGGTAGGTTGGTGTCTTTAGTTCCCAGCAAAACATGGTCAGGGCCATAGAATGGTAGAATGGAATGGATTATTTTTAATTCAGTATTGCGTGATAGATAATTATACAAATTTTAAGACTTCCAAAATTGACCACAGCACTGTACCTGGATAATTTGAAGTCAATTAATTTTGAGGAATTTGAAATTACTATTTAGACTTTCAGCAAAGTATTTCACAACATGATCAAAGGGGCCAGAGGTGACTTTTGAGTTGTAGAAACTGAGTTCGTTTCAAGGATTTTTTTTTTGCACTTTAATTTTTTTTAAATTTAATTTCATCCCTTAAAATGCTCACTGAACTGTAACTGAAGTTTGTATTTTTTTAAAATCTCAATGAAATCCCTCTGGCTTATTAGGTCACTCACTACCTCTGGTGGTTGTTTGAGGTATTCTGACCTGTGAGGTCTCTGATCGAACTCCAATCTGAGCTCAATTAGGGTACTCTATTTATGGTTGTGTACCCTTGGGGGCTGTGGGTGGAAGGAGGGAAGGAAAGTAATAGTGTTTTCCAATGCTAAGAACATACATGTGGATGTCTGACTGAGGTACAGGCTTGATGAGCTCAAAAGCTGATCAACTTGATAATCCTTCCTGTCAGAGCTGAGATATGAAGCTTGGCACTTAAGCAAGGTGTCAACAGCCTAACAGTTCCAGAAAGTGACAGTTACTGTCACCCAACCACAATCAGCAGCTTTAAGAAGGGAAGTTTAAAAAAATGTAAAACTTGTTTATCAGCAGGAAAGTTACCTTTAAAGGAAATTAGGCACTAGCCATTCTGGGGTAAAGAAAATAAGTTGAAGACAAACCACGTAAGTTTTGTTTGCATAATCTAAACAATTCATTTGTACCTGGAGAACTGATGGTGCATGTACTAACATGTATAACCTTGGACTCAAATTGAAGCTAGAGTCTTTGCCTGTTGTCAGGATTGATTCTAGTGACTAGTTCTGAATATCAAAGGCCTAAGGAACATGCGTGTAACTAAATGGGCATCTCACCTGAATGACTTGTTGGGAAAATGGAAAAATATTATTCTAGTGTAGTGGGAGGTGCTTTTGAGGTTAGTGCTAAAGTACAGTATTTGGCCAAGGAAGAAAGATATTGCAACAAGTTACTGATTTCGTAAAATATTTAATTTACGAGCAATAACACCACTTGGGGACAAAAGCCCCTAAGTAGTATAAATATTTATTGCACATCACATTACTTACTGAAGTGTTGATTTGAATCACCTCGGTAGCACTTTGTATTGTTGCCAGAACTCTTGCTCCTATTTAACACAGCATTATTTTCAAATTGTCTTCCAGTTATTTTAATTAAAGTATTTTACTATGAACATACTGTATGTGTTGCTTGGAGAAGTCTGATCTGAGGAAGCTGTCACAGTTCCTATAAAACAGCAAATAGAGCAGGTTGAAACTGGGCATTAAATGTGATTTTAATGTAAAGATTCATTTTCTTAAAGCAGGGGTGTCATCTGTAGTAAGAATTCTAAGTTTGGCATGTTGGATTTGAAAATACAAATGTGTTATTTTGTTGAACTGTTTGTTAAAATTTAAAGGAGTATTATTTAGATACCAGTTGCATTTTCATTAAAATGAAAAGATAAATGGGTGCCAATAAGTTATCTCTGGCACCTGAGCTATAATCCAGCCAAACCAGTCCAGTGGGAGTTCTGTCTGTACTTGTGATGTCCTTATTTGAAATGTCTGGGAATTCTCCATTTTAATTCCAAGAGGTGTGGACCCATCGCACAAAGTGCCCTTAATTTGGTGATAATTCTGCAATGTCTTTCAAGGGTAGTAGGTGTGGAAAATGCTACTGATGTCTGGTCCTCCAACAGTCATAAAGCAAAGCCTTGGACAGAGTCTGCTCTCATTGGTTTTATAGTCTGTACCCTCTGATCAGTGTTGCTACCTCCTTAGTTAAACTTTGGACACTTAAATTTCAGTTTTTCCTTTTTTACCATTGGTGCCTCCTGACCTGAGATGGTATGTTGTGCTGAAAATTCTGGATATTAGCTGTGAAAAATGTTTACCTTCTCTGCTTTTTGACTGTATAAACAAAAAAAAAACAATGAGCACAAAACATTGAGGTGGGTGGGAAGTCTTTCTCTTCAAGGTTCGGGGGGGGGGGGGGGGGGGGTGGTGCAGGGGCAGGGGGGGTGCTAAACTGAAATGGGAATTAGGAACAGCAAAATGTTCAGACCATTGAAACCCTCTCAGGGTGATTCACTGATGACATCAAGATTTTCTTCAATGAAGTAAGAGAACTGCCTCAGAAGATTAGCTTTTAAATACTGCATTATTCTTGATTTTTTTTTTAATGTATAAAAATTATGGGTAAAATGTTACCATTCAACATTCAAAAGAAAAACTTCAGGGCTAGTCAGGGAATCTTATCACAGAATTTGGTTGTATTTGCTATATATATGTATTTTCATAGCTCCTGCCTAGTCAAATGATCCATTTGTTCTGTATTGGGAAGTGTAATACTAAATCTTTTATTCCCAGCCAGTTTATCACAAAGCATATATAGCATAGCAGCACTAATACACTACAGAAAGAAATCAATAAAGCCAGCACCTCAGTGCTGTTCCATATGCTCATAATTCATCACTTCAAATTGTTCCCACAATTATCCTAGCCAATTACTAACTTGTTCCCTTTTAGTAATTCATCCTGCTGTTATGACAGTAATTTCCCTACAACACCGAAATCTAGAAGGATAAAATCTCTTGTTTAACGCACAGGAAATCCTGGTTCAAGTGAACCTATACCAAAAATTCACACCCCTTTTGCATTTCATCACAATCCAATTGGGAAAATGATGCATTCACACAACTTGTGTTGAATTATAATAGTATAAATGCGGAGTTATTGGTTTCACGTGAAATAATAGGGCAGGAGACTACATTTGACAAGTTTGAAATAAGATTTTAAGAATTTAGGATGGGTTGGATTGTTACCTTGAGCTAAAATTGAAAGTAGTCTGTTTTACCTGTGGCTGAGTTGCATTGAAAATGCCCTAATTTCTCCCCTTAACCAGGATGTCAGAGTATGTCTCGGTTGGAGAGAATTTAATGTTGGGGAGATTTAATTTTATTCTACAGGATAACTTGCTAAATGGGAATGATGTCTTCAGTGAAGCATTGTGCTTGTATCGCAACCTTGCACATGGTTCTTACAAGCCAAACAAAATGGAGTGAAAAAGATTCTTTTGGACCTCATTTGAAATTGACCAATACCAGTAGCTATCGGGTAGAAGCCCTAACGTTGGTCATATTTTGTGCTAGGCTGAAACCAGAATAATAATTGGGGTAGTACATTTGACCTCAATATCCCTACGATCAGGAGCAGCGGAAAGTCACTCCTATTCCTAACTGGACACTGGTCATCCCGAGTGGAAAGTGCATCTGTAGGAATGTCAGGTAAAGGTGGGGCTTAGTTTGATTCTGACCTGATTTCAGTTAAATAGACCACTACCTTCCATTGAGCTAATATATGGTGTATGGCCATCTAAGTAATGTGTAGCAGGATGAACTAAGCCCAGTTAGAACTGTCACTTTCAGGAATTGAGGCAAGAAAAATATCATGGGAACAAAAATAGTTTATTACTGATGCTTTGTGCAAGCCACGTTCAACAAGTGGGATTTTAATATTTGACATTTTCGGGTAAAATGGAATGATCATAATTTGTCATTAAAATTAGGTGGGTTCCTGGTATGGAAGTTACAGTCTAGTCCTACACGCTGCCATCCCAGACTGTCCTGTGTGGTTTAGCAGCCTTAGTAACACAATTCCCGATTTCTCTTTACACCTGACTTTGCACTGTATGCACAATATTCTTTCCCTCATTAGTGCCACAATAGCAGTGCTGATTTTGTCTGGCTTTTTTGAACTGAGTGAAGTGATGGCACCATTTGACTTTTAATAAAGCAATATGATTGTGGGCCTTGGGCTGAGGTTGGGAAATATGTGATTATCAATCAAGAATTCATGAAAAATTATTGTAAATAATTGTAAAATATATATTATAAACCACAATTTCATAATATGCAACCTCTTAAATGTGTAAAGGCGTTGAGCAGTATGTATGTGTTCCTCGGGGAAATCGTGAGAGGAGTTTGATTGTTCTGGTGCTTTGGATGATGAGAGGAAATGACTTTGCTTGTTCTGCTACTTTGTTCTTGCAGTGCATTGTGGGATACTTGAGGGTGGGGTGGAAGAAAAGGGACACAGAGCTATAATTAAAATGCTGTTGCGTTCTAGCAGTCTCCTCTTGTACAGGAGGTTTATGAATCCTTGTACAGATTTGTACACCCCAGTTCCATCCCTGCCTTTTTTTTTTGCACCCAGGCACTTGGTTTGGTGCTACATTTCTCTTTCCAGTAAAGCACACCTGTTTTCCAGATGTGTTTCTGACTGGGAAAGAAGGGGATAATCTTGCCTGTTCCAATTGATTTGATTTAGACTCCATAAACTTTTCCATCCATTCCTAAAACCTCTCTTCACTGATGAACCGCTCCAAGTTCCTTTGTTCGTCAATGCACTTTAGACTGAGTGACTATTTTTGATGAACCCCCTGCAAATCGCAATTGTCTTTTATTCCAGCTCTTTGTTTCTGCACCCACCATGTTGAAACACAAACCAAAATCTTTTAGTTTTGGAAGGGTTGGGAAAATAGCTAGTGAAATAGGTTAATAGCATTCTGGAGTGTTAATTTTTGAAGAAATCATTGACAGACTAGCTTACAAAAAATATTGAGCATGAACAGATTAATGTGGTTGTTTTGACCCCTTTGCACAGTTCTTAATAGTTTTATCGTGCAAAATGTATAAATTGTTATAGTTACCTAGAGTATCTGGGTCTCTAATTGGCTTGTTGACAATGTGCTGGTCAGCATTAGTTTTATGCATTTACAATGACTAATCACCAATAACCTATATCCTAACCAGGTAAAAACCAAGTGGCAGAAAAGTTGCACATTTTGGAGATTGAGTGTACTTGTAGTTAATAAATAACACTTAAATGGGTTCTTTTTCCCTTCCTGTCATTTTGTGTAGCTATGTTGCACTAATATATTTTATCATTCCAAATCTTATGCATTAATCATTCACAAGGTCAAGTCTTTAATTGAAAGTGCTACTTAAGAAGCTCTCCCAAGGGCTTGGCAGATGAAGATATTCTGCAGGATAGCACTGAGCCATATGGAACAGAATGTTCTTGGGCTGATTCTCAAGGTGTGCAGAGTCATAAATTTCAGGCAAGATGGCACTACAGTTGAGCTCTGCACCTGAGAATCAAGATAGTGAAATTAGAATTTTTATTAATCTATTTAGTACTTGCTGTGGTAAATTAGCCCATCAATTCACATTGCCAAAGCTTGCATCTGAAGACACTATTGAAGAGTGGAAGGCAGCTTGCACCTGTGAAACAATATCTTAGTCTGAGTTGAGCCTTTGGGAGAGATGGGGAGTAAATTACGAAGTGGAGCATATGAGAGAAATGTGCAACACCCAAAAACATTCACAAACATTAAAATGAAAGGGCTACGTAATCTCAATAGCAGTTTTTATTCCACAGTGCAGTGCACTAAAACACGAGAGATTCAGGCTGCTTGCTGTGATGTCCAATTGCTATAATGCTGATATTGTGGGTGATTTACCAAGATATGTAAACAGACATATTTTTGTACAATATATAGTGCACAGTAATTTTCTTGTAATATAAAAATTGCTTAAAAACAAATTACTCTTATTTAATGGATGTGGAAATATTGTCATAGATTTACTTAAAGAAATTAAAGACTGTTTCAAAGCAAATTTGTTGTATTTATTTCTAACAATGACAAAAGTCCAATCTTTTTAAGATATTTAAGTCTTTGCAGATGCTGTTTTTTTATCTCTGCTTTGCAATTTGTTTTTATTTTTAACTTCATTACAGCTTGATTAAGAAACCTGGTGTCACAAGAGTTTCTATGTTGCCACATTGCACTGATCTATGGTTGAGGGGTGAGGATCGGTGGTCAGTTGTGGGAAGGTGGACTTGTGACTCCTTTGAATACAAATGTGTTGATTATGTGATATAAAAACCAGGAGCACTATGATGAGAAGTAGATAGCCAACTGTAAGTAAACTCTTCTGAATTTGGAATTCTGATTTTCAGAGGAGAAGACTAAGCATTGACTCCCTATGAAACAAAAAGAGGCCGTTCTGCCCATCGGCTCTGCACTGACCCACTGAAGAGTGTCCCATCCAGACACACCCTATCCCCACAGTTAGCATGACTAATCTACCTACTTATACATCCATGAATACTGAGGGCAATTTAGCATGGTCAATCCACCTCACCTGTATATAGTCATAGAGATGTACAGCATGGAAACAGACCCTTCAGTCCTACCCGTCCATGCCGACCAGATATCCTAACCCACCTGTCAGCACCGACCCATATCCCTTCAAACCCTTCCCATTCATATACCCATCCAAATGCCTCTTAAATCTTGCAATTGTACCAGCCTCCACCACTTTCTCTGGCAGCTCATTCCATACACGTACCACCCTCTGCGTGCAAAAGTTGTCCCGTGGGTCTCTTTTATATCTTTCCCCTCTCGCCCTAAGCCTATGCCCTCTACATCTGGACTCCCCAACCCCGGGGAAAAGACTTTGCCTATTTACCCTATCCATGCCCCTCATAATTTTGTAAACCTCTATAAGGTCACCCCTCAGCCTCCGATGCTCCAGGGAGAACAGCCCCAGCCTGTTCAGCCTCTCCCTATAGCTCAAATCCCCCAACCCTGGCAACATCCTTGTAAATCTTTTCTGAACCCTTTCAAGTTTCACGACATCTTTCTGATAGGAAGGATACCAGAATTGTACGCAGTATTCCAACAGTGGCCTAACCAATGTCCTGTACAGCTGCAACATGACCTCCCAACTCCTGTACTCAATACTCTGACCAATAAAGGAAAGCATACCAAACGCCGCCTTCACAGTGAACCCAGCAGAAGCCCATACGGGCACAGCGAGAATGTGCAAACTCCACGCAGACAGTTGCCCAAGGCTGGAATCGAACCTGAGTCCCTGCTGAAATAAGGCATGTTGCCCCAGAGATCCTTTATCTGATGAGTCTCCACAGGATTTGGTGTGATTCACCAAAGTTCAAAGAAAATTTTGAAAAGTACAACGGGGGAGAAAAACAGTTTTCTGAATACATCAACAATTCTCAGCAGGATTTGTCTTTGAATAAGATTAACCAGAAACAGGCAGAGTAGATAAATTGAACTGATCCAGTCGACCAACAGAATAGCCTTTCAACAGGTTGAATGGCTACAATTGTAATTTTATTTATTGTTGCTACATATACCTAGGTTTTGCATGCAGTACAGAAAGATCATAACCTACAAAGATCATAGGGTGATTGAACAGAGTGAGAAACAAATTTACAGCTGCAAAGAAGGTGCACCAATAGCAAGATCAACATTAGATTTTGCATTTGACAAGTCCTTTCAGAAGCCTAATAACAGAAGGAAAGAGACTATTTAATCTGTTGGTTACGTGTGTTTACGTCTTTTATCTTCTGCCCAACAGAGGAGGTTAGAAGTGATTATAACCATGATGGGAGGGGTCTTTGGCTGCCTTTGAGGCATGAAGTATAGACGGAAGTTTGGCTTGCATGATGGACTGGGCTGTATTCACAGCTCTCTGTAGTTTCTTATGGTCTTGGGCAGAGTGGTTGCCAAACCAATTCTTTCAATGTTGCATCTGTAAAAGTTGGTGAGAGTCCTTATGAACAAGCTGAAATTTTATGGTCTCCTGAAGATGAAGAGACGTTGTGCTTTCTTCACTGTCATATCAATGTGGGTGATCCAGGACAGATTGTCACACTTAGGGACTTAATGCTGTTCACCATCTCCACCTTGATGTAGATAGGGCATGCCCTCCTTGCTTACTGAAGTTGATGATCAGCTCTTTAGTTTTGTTGACATTGAGGGAAAGATTGTGACCTTTACACCATGTCACCAAACACTACCTTTTTCCTGTGTTCTGCCTCGTTGTCTGATATCTGGCTGACAACAGTAGTGTAGTCAGTGAACTTGCAGGGCCCCAATGTTGAGGACTATGGTCAAGAAGGTGCTGTGGCCTATCTTTGATTGCGGTCTGTGAGTTAAGAGATTGAGAATCTAGTTAAGAGGACAGAGCAGAGACCTAGGTCTTGGAGTTTGGGGAATAGTTTGTTTGGGATTATAGTCTTGAAGGTGGAGTTGTTGTCAATAAATAGAAACCTAACGTAGGTATCCTTGTTATTCCAGATGTTATTTGATATAATTAACTACTTGTTAAATAATTTTAGTAGAGTGACACCAAAGAATCTTGGAAATTCATTGTCACCTTTAATCTCTAGAACTAATTTAACCATTTTAAATTGGTTCTTAAACCTTTCTATATTATCTACATAAATTGGTTAACTATTTAAGCAAATGCATGGCCTATATAGTATGTAATCTCAGTAATTGCTGTAACCCAAATATTCGATGCAGTGTGTGCAAGATGAGTAATTATATCTGTATTTCTTCTCAAAAGGAAGCATGCTTAGAATTGCTGAGAGATTAAGACTCATCTGAGTAGATCATTCCCAAATGAATATTTCCTTGAATGTACGTAGTTCATGCTGTACCCTGTTGATAAGACTGTAAGAAATAAGAAAAAGATTAGGCCTTTTGGCCCCTGAGCCTGTTGCACCATTCAATAGGATCATTGCAGATCAGACACTCATCAGATCCACTTTCCTGCCCTTTCCCCATAACTCTTGATTCCCCAATTGATCAAGAATCTCTCCATCACAGCCTTAAATATACACAAGGACTCTGCCCCACAATACTCTGTGGTTAGCAGTTCCAAGACGCTCGACCCTTTGAGACAAGAAATTCCTCCTCATTCTCAGTCTTGAATTGGTGTCCCTTTATTCTGAGACTCCACCCTCTGAACCTAGACACTCTCATGAGGGAAGTATTCTCTCAGAATTTACCCTGTCAAGTCCCATAAGAATCCTGTATGGTAAACTAATGGAGAAAATGAAGTCACACGCTGTGTAGGGTGTTCTAGCTAAGTGGATAAAGAACTGATTGAGCAACAGAAGACAGTAGTAGTTGAAGGGAGTTTCTCGAAATGGAGAAAGGTGACCAGTAGTGTTCCACGTGGATCAGTGCTGGGGCCACTGTTGTTTGTGATATACATAAATGATCTGGAAGAGGGCATTGTTGGTCTGATCACTAAATTTGCAAACGACACCAAGATTGATGGAGTAGTGAATGCATAGAGGACTGTCAAAGAATACAGGAGAATACAGATAGATTGGAAAATTGGGTGGAGAAGTGGCAAATGGAGTTCAGTCTAGGCAAATGTGAGGTGATGCATTTTGGGAAGTCTAATTCTAGAGCGAATTATACTGTAAACTGAAGAGCCTTGGGGAAAAGTTGAGTAGAGAGATCTGGGAGTGTAGGTCTATTGCGCCCTGAAGGTGGCTGCACAGGTGGATAGAGTGGTCAAGAAGGCATATGGTATGCTTGCCTTCATTGGATGGGGTATTGAGTATAAGAGCTGGCAGGTCATGTTAAAATTGTACAAGACCTTCGTTCGGCCACATTTAGAATACTGTGACAGTTCTGGTCACCGCATTAATAAAAGGAGGTGGATGCTGAGCTGAAAATGTGTTGCTGGAACAGTGCAGCAGGTCAGGCAGCATCCAGGGAATGAGAGAATCGACGTTTCAGGCATAAGCCCTTCTTCAGGAATGAGGAAAGTGTGTCCAGCAGGCCAAGATAAGAGGTAGGGAGGAGGGACTTGGGGGAGGGGCGTTGGAAATGCGATAGGTGGAAAGAGGTCAAGGTGAGGGTGATAGGTCAGACTGGGGTGGGGGCAGAGAGGTCAGGAAGAAGATTGCAGGTTAGGAAGGCGGTGCTGAGTTCGATGGATTTGACTGAGACAAGGTGGGGGGAGGGGAAATGAGGAAACTGGAGAAATCCGAGTTCATCCCTTGTGGTTGGAGGGTTCCTAGGCGGAAGATGAGGCGCTCTTCCTCCAACCGTCGTGTTGTGGTCTGGCGATGGAGGAGTCCAAAGATCTGCATATCCTTGGTGGAGTGGGAGGGGGAGTTGAAGTGTTGAGCCACAGGGTGATTGGGTTGGTTGGTCCGGGTGTCCCAGAGGTGTTCTCTGAAACGCTCCGCAAGTAGGTGGCCTGTCTCCCCAATATAGAGGAGGCCACATCGGGTGCAGAGGATGCAATAGATGATGTGTGTGGTGGATGCTTTGGAGAGGGTGCAGAGAAGGTTTATGAGGATGTTGCCTGGTATGGAAGATGCTAGCTATGCAGAGAGGTTGAGTAAGTTAGAATTGTTTTCATTAGAAAAAAGGATGGTGGCCGGGGGGGGCCTGATTGAGATCTACAAAATCATGAAGGATATAGACCGGGTAGATAAGCTTTTTCCCAGTGTGAGGGATTCAATAACAAGAGGTCACATGTTCAAGGTGAGAAATGAAAAGTTTAAGGGGGATATATGCGTAAAGTACTTTGCACAGAGGGTGGTAGGTGCCTGGAATGTGTTGCCAGTAGAAGCAGGCATGGTAGATTCATTCAAGGTGTATCTGGACAGATTCATGAATAGGTGGGGAGCAGAGGGATACAGATGCTTAGGAGTTGGATGATAGGTTTAGACAGTGGATTTGGAGTGGCTTGGAGTGCAGAAAGGCCTGTTACTAGGCTGTAAATTTTCTTTGTTTCATTGAGATCACCTCTCATTCTTCTTAACTCCAGTGAGTGAAGATCCAACCTGTTTAATCTTTGCTCAAAAAACAATTCCTCCATTTCCAGGGATCATCTGAGTGAATCTTCCCTGAGCTGCCTCTAATGAAGTTTATAGGTGGCACCCGGTCGTCTTGCAAGACCATGGATCTGCGCCTAGGAAGTCTTGCTTCAATCTTTGATAGAGCAGCGTCTGGTGTGGCTGTAGAGGCCCACATGGGAGTGGCAGTCCTGGCTGCAGCGACTGCACTTGAAGACACTGTTCTTTGGTGCTGTTTCTTCAGCAGATGCATTTTTCTTAAGCAGTAAGCCTCCGCTACTCTTTTTTAAGACCTCTGTGTAATTCCAGACTCCACCAAGAGCGATCGTTTGCAATGTCCTCCCATCCTTCGATGTTCATATGCAGTGACTTCATGTCTCTCTTGCAGACATCTTTGAAATGAAGATGGGGCTGCTCTTTTGCTGGAGACCAGTTTCCCATCCAGCAGATCCTTTGGGATCCTCCCGTCTGACCTGCGGTGCCCTTGGACCAGCCAGTGAAGATGGCGTTGGTGCAGGGTGAAGAGGCTGGGTAACTGGGCAGGGGGCAGGACATCATTGGTGACTCTGACAGCCTATTTCATGTCCAGGATGCGTCTCAGGATGCGAAGGTGGAAGGCATTCAATGTTGCTCTTGTCTGGGGTGGAGGCTGCAGGTCTGCTGCCCAAAAGCAGTGTGCTGAGGATGCAGGCCCCAGATTGCAACCTTGGTGTGCGTCGTTAGCTTTCTGTTCTCCCAGACCATCTTTGTCAGCCTGATGAATGTTGAGGCTGCTTGTCCAATCCATCTATTGATCTGAGTCTAGGGGGAGACTGTTGGTGGAGCCAGGGTGTGTAAACTTGTGGACAAACTCCAACTCGTCTTTGGTGATGGTAATGGCAGGGGGTGGTCAACGCCTTGACCCAACACATTGGTCTTCTTTAGGCTGATGGTGAAGTGGAAGTCCTGGCAGAGTTATGAGAAGCTGTCCATGAGTCGCAGTTGCTCTTGAGTGTGTTGCCAGTGCCTTGTCATCTGTAAATAACATGTCCCTTATGAGTACTTCACGAACCTTGGTTTTTGCCCTTAGCTGGGACAGACTGAACAGCCTCCCGTTCGATCTGGTGTAGAGGTAGACAACAAAGGTGTGCTTCAGCGTGACGGCGAGGATGATACTGAGCAGGGTGGGGGCTAGCGCACAGCCCTGTTTCACACCACTGTAAATGTTGAAGGCTTCTGAAGAAGAGCTATCAAATTGAACAACTCCCTCCATGTCGGTGTGGAATGACTGAGCTACCCTGAGGACCCTCAGGGGACAGCCAATCCTGGTGAGGATTTTGCACAGGACATCTACTCACAAGGTCGAAAGGAGAAGATCATGTCGATCGTGGAGCATTCTGACCTGAAACCGCACTGAGATTCAGGATATACATTTTTGGCAATTTTCTGCAGTCTAGTCAGAACCACTCGAGTGAGTGATGCTTGGCAAAGAGACTCCCCGGTAGTTGTTACAGTCGCGCCTTTGCCCTTTTTATGTAGGGTGACAATGTTGCAGTCTCATGTCTTGAGGCACTGCTTCCTCTTTCCAGCACTGGCGCAGTCGTTTGTGCAGGTGGTTTAGCAGGACGCCCTTTGTGCACTTGATGGCCTCTGGTGGAATGCCATCCAATCCTAGTGCATTTCCACAGGGCAGGCTGTTGATTGTCGACTGCCGAAGAGCTGAGTAAAGCAATGCATCCAGTTCCTCCGTGACAGGCATGCATTCCACAGTGTCTACTACGCTGTCTGAGATGCTGCTTTCTCTGGAGTAGAGTTTGGAGTAATGCTCCACCCATATCTCCATCTGCTTGCCTTTGTCTTTTGGTCTTGCCTGTTTTGGTTTTCAGTGGGGCAGTCTTGCTCTGGGTTGGACAGATGGTTTTCTTGATCCCCTCATACACCCCACAGATGTTGCCTGTATCAAATGATGACTGAATGCTTTCGCATAGTTGTCGCCAGTAATCATTTACGCAGTGTCTGGCTGTTTTCTGGGTCTTGCCTCTTGCTGTTCTTGGTGTTTGCAATGTTCCCTGGGTAGGGTGGCATTTGTGCTCGAGTAGTGCAACATGCTTTGCATCTGACAGCGGTGAGCTTACTTGAGCTCACTTCAAACAAGTCCTGTGTCTTGCCCTGTTTCTTCCCAAAGGCCTTGAGTGCAGTGCTTTGGATAGTGACCCTGAGAGAGTCCCATCTCTGCTGAGCATCATCTCCTGATGGGTCTACAAGGAGCATGTTTTCCAGTGACTTCCAAGTTTATATTCCCTTAAATAATGGGACCAGAAGCGCTGCCAGTATCCGGATGTGGTCTCATCACCTTGTACTGTTACACTAAGATATCCCTATTCTGATACTCCAGTGCCTTTGAAATAAGGACGAGCATTTCATCAGCCTTTCAGATTACCTACTGCCCATGTGGTGCTGGGTTTCATGCACAAGTACCCCCCAAGTCCCTCCTTTGTTGCAGCTTTCTGCAGTTTCTGACCATTTAAATAATACTCCTCACTTCCAAAATGAACAACTTCACATTATACTGTTCGCCGAGCTGGGAATTTGTGTTGCAGACGTTTCGTCCCCTGTCTAGGTGACATCCTCAGTGCTTGGGAGCCTCCTGTGAAGCGCTTCTGTGATCTTTCCTCCAGCATTTGTAGTGGTTTGAATCTGTCGCTTCCGGTTGTCAGTTCCAGCTGTCCGCTGCAGTGGCCGGTATATTGGGTCCAGATCGATGTGCTTATTGATTGAATCTGTGGATGAGTGCCATGCCTCTAGGAATTCCCTGGCTGTTCTCTGTTTGGCTTGTCCTATAATAGTAGTGTTGTCCCAGTCGAATTCATGTTGCTTGTCATCTGCGTATGTGGCTACTAAGGATAGCTGGTCGTGTCGTTTTGTGGCTAGTTGGTGTTCATGGATGCGGATCGTTAGCTGTCTTCCTGTTTGTCCTATGTAGTGTTTTGTGCAGTCCTTGCATGGTATTTTGTACACTACATTGGTTTTGCTCATGCTGGGTATCGGGTCCTTCGTTCTCGTGAGTTGTTGTCTGAGAGTGGCGTTGGTTTGTGTGCTGTTATGAGTCCTAGTGGTCGCAGTAGTCTGGCTGTCAGTTCGGAAATGCTCTTGATGTATGGTAGTGTGGCTAGTCCTTTGGGTTGTGGCATGTCCTCGTTCCGTTGTCTTTCCCTTAGGCATCTGTTGATGAAATTGCGCTGGTATCCGTTTTTGGAGAATACATTGTATAGGTGTTCTTCTTCCTCTTTTTGCAGTTCTGGTGTACTGCAGTGTGTTGTGGCCCTTTTGAATAGTGTCTTGATGCAACTTCTTTTGTGTGTGTTGGGATGGTTGCTTTCGTAGTTCAGGACTTGGTCTGTGTGTGTGGCTTTCCTGTATACCTTTGTGGTGAATTCTCCATTCAGTGTTCTCTGTACCCTCACGTCTACGAATGGGAGTTGGTTGTCCTTTTCTTCCTTTCTAGTGAATCGGATTCCTGTGAGTGTGGCATTGATGATCCGGTGTGTGTTCTCTATTTCTGTGTTTTTAATGATTACAAAGGTGTCAACCCAGAGTTTGGGTTGAATTTGGGGTAAGACTGTTTGTTCTAATCTTTGCATTACTGCTTCTGCTACGAGTCCAGAGATGGGTGAGCCCATGGGTGTGCTGTTGATTTGTTCATATATTTGGTTGTTGAATGTGAAGTGTGTTGTGAGGCACAGGTCCAGTAGTTTGAGTATGCCGTCTTTGTTGATAGGTTCAACATCCTGTTGTCTGTTCTTTATGTCCAGCAGGTTGGTTATTGTTTCTCTGGCTAGGATTTTGTCGAATGAGACCATGGTTTCTTCCTTGTCTATGTGTATATTTCTGATGATGTCCAAGAATTCCTGTGTTGATTGTGTAGAGTGTCTGGATCCGCTGATCAGGTGTTTCAGTTTCTGCTGTAGTTCTTTAGCCAGTTTGTGTGATGGTGTCCCTGGTAGTGATACTATGGGTCTGAGTGGGATGTCTGGTTTGTGCACTTTAGGTAGTCCATAGAATCTGGGGGTGGTGTTGCTTTCAGGTTTCATTCTTTGCAGGTCAAACCTGGTTATATCTCCATTTTTTTTTAGGTTCCTCAGTGTGTTGTTTATCCTATTGGTGAGCTGTGGGGTGGGGTCAAACTCCCTCTTTTGGTAGATGTTGGTATCTGCAATTAGTTGTTGTGCTTTTTGGATGTAGTCTGCATTGTCCAGGATGACTGTCATTCTACCTTTGTCTGCTGGTAGTATGATTATGTTCTTATCGTTTCTTAGTGATTTTAGGAAGACAGCTAACGATCCACATCCATGAACACCAACTAGCCACGAAACGACACGACCAGCTATCCTTAGTAGTCACACATGCAGATGACAAGCAACATGAATTCGACTGGGACAACACTACTATTATAGGACAGGCCAAACAGAGAACAGCCAGGGAATTCCTAGAGGCATGGCACTCATCCACAGATTCAATCAATAAGCACATTGATCTGGACTCAATATACCGGCCACTGCAACGGACAGCTGGAACTGACAACCGGAAGCGACAGATTCAAACCACTACAAATGCCGGAGGAAAGATCACAGAAGCGCTTCACAGGAGGCTCCCAAGCACTGAGGATGTCACCTAGACAGGGGACGAAACGTCTGCAACATGAATTCCCAGCTCGGCGAACAGAACCACAACAACGAGCACCCGAGCTACAAATCTTCTCACAGACTTTGGTCACCTTATACTCCATGCACACTGTATCCCTCACAAAACTACCTTTTGACCAAATTTAGTGTAGTCAGCCATATGGTTACAGTACATTCACTTCCTTCATCCAAGTAATATATTACAAACAGTTGTAGTGCTATACTGATCTCTGTGAAACCCTGCTGGTCCTAAGTTGGGGAAAAAAAACCTTATTCCCATTCACTGCTTGATGATGAGCCAATTCTCAACTCCATGCCAATATATTACTTCCAGCACCAAGAACTCTATTTTAACCTCTTGTGAGGTACCTTATGTGGAATGCCTTATGAATGTCCAAATACAAAGCATCTACTGGATCCTCTCATGTCTAGTTGAGAAAACTCTTAAATTAATATCAAAGTGTGGTGCTGGAAAAGCACAACCAGTCAGGCAGCATCGAGGAGCGGGAGAGTCAATGTTTCGAGCTTGAGCTCTTCATCAGGAAGTGAGGGGCTGAGAGATAAAGGGGAGGGGGTTGGGGGGGGGGAAAGTTGCTGGGAATGTGATAGGTAGATGAAGGTCGGGGTGATGGTGATAGGTTGAAAAGGAGGGTGGAGCAGATAAATGGGAAGGAAGGTGGACAGGTAGGACAGTTCAAGAGGGCAGCACGGAGTTGGAAGGTTGGATCTGGGATAAGGTGAGGGGGGAATGGGAAATGACGAAACTGGTGAAATCCACATTGATCCCATGTGGTTGGAGGGTCCCAAGGCAGAAGATGAGGCGTTCTTCTTCCAGATGTCAGGTGGCTAGAGTTTGGTGGTGGAGGATACGTCCCAAAGATGCTCTCTGAAACATTCCGCATGTTGGCGTCCTCTCTCCCCAATGTAGAGGAGACCACATCAAGAGCAGTGAACACCGTAGATGACGTAGAAGTACAGGTAAATCTCTGTTGGATGTGGAAGGATCCTTTGGGAAGTGACTGGGTAGGTGTGGGCACAAGTTTTGCACTTTTTGCTATGCCAGGGGTAGGTGCTGGGGTGGGGGGGTGGACTGGTGGAGGGCATGGACCTAATGAGGGAGTCATGGAGGGAATGGTCTCTGCAGAACACAGGGGTGGAGAGGGAAATATATCCCTGATGGGTGGGGTCTGTTTGTTAGTGGCGGAAGTGGCAGAGGATAATGCATTGTATCCAGAGGTTGATGGGGTGCAAGGTGCGGACCAGGGGGTTCTGTCAATCTTGCACTTGGAGGGTAGCATTCAAGGGCGTAGGTGCAGAAAGTGGAGGCGATGCGCTGGAAGGCATCGTCTACCACGTAGGATGGGAGAATGCAGACCTTGAAGAAGAAGGCCATCTGGGTTGTTCTATGGTGGAATTGGTCCTCCTGGGAGCAGATGCAGCAGAGGTGGAGGAATTGGGAGTAGTGGATAGTGTTTTTACAGGAGGCAGGGTGGACAGTGGTGCAGTCCAGTTGTGGGAGTGGGTGGGTTTGAAGTGTGTGTGTGTGTGTGTGTGTGTGTTGAGTCGGTTGCCAGAAATGGGCATGGAGACCTCTAGGAAAGGGAGAGAGGTGTCTAAGATGGTCCTGGTGAACTTGAGATCAGGATGGAAGGTGATTGTGAAGTTGAACTGTCCAACCACTTCATGGGAATGTGAGGTGGCACCGATACAGTCATCAATGTAGTGGCGGAAAAGGTGGGGAATGGTGCCAGTGTAGCTGCGAACGATGTACTGTTCCATGTCCCTCATGTAAAGCTGGGGCCCAGGCAGGTGCCCATGGCTCCCCTTTGGTTTGGAGGAAGTGGAAGGAGTCGAAGCAGAAATTGTTGAGGGTGAGGACCAGTTCAGCCAATCGAATCTGTCTGTGGAAGGGTACTGGTTGTGTCAGCGAAGGAGGAGGAAATGGAGCAGCTGAAGGCCTTCATCATGGCAGATGCCTGTGTACAGGGACCTGATGTTTGTGGTGAAGATTGGGGGCAATGGAAACACAGGTCTTGGAGGAGATGGAGGGCGTGGGTGGTGTCCTGAACGTATGTGGGGAGTTCCTGTACCAAGGGGGACAGGACAGTGTCAAGGTTTGTGGAGATGAGTTCTTCACAAGGGCCGCAATTTCCCCTCCCACGTGGTTGATGATGCCCTTCAGCACATCTCCATTTCCTGCATCTCCGCCCTTGAACACCGCCTTTCCAATCACAAATAGGACAGAACCCCCTGGTCCTCACCTTCCACCCCACCAACCTCAAGATACAATGCAACATCCTCTGCTATTTCTGCTACCTATAAACAGACCCTACCACCTCTATCTGTGTTCTGCTGAGACCATTCCCTCCATGACTCCCTGGTTAGTTCCACATCTCCAACCAACTCATCCTGCACTCCCTGCACTTTCCCCTGTCACCACAAGTGCAAAACCTACGCCCACACCACCTCCCTCACCACCATCCAAGGCCCCAAAGGATCCTTCCACATCTGACAGAGATTTACCTGTACTTCCACACATCATCTACTGATTCTGTTGCTCTCAATGAGGTCTCCTGTACAATGGGGAGACAGGACGCCATCTTGGGACATACATCAAACAACCCCTCTATCCCGTGGATGAATACTTCAACTCACCACCCCCCCCCCCCCCCCCCCCCCCCCCCACTCTGTCAAGGATATGCAAGTCCTGGGCATCCTCCACAACCAAAACCAAACCACCCGATGCCTGTAGGAAGAACATAGAAGAATACAGCGCAGTACAGGCCCTTTGGCCCTCGATGTTGCGCCGATCCAAGCCCACCTAACCTACACTAGCCCACTATCCTCCATATGTCTATCCAATGCCCGTTTAAATGCCCATAAAGAGGGAGAGTCCACCACTGCTACTGGCCTTAACTTCTGCCTTGGGACCCTCCAACCACATGGGATCAATGTGGATTTCACCAGTTTCCTCATCTCCCCATCCCCCACCATATCCCAAATCCAATCTGCCAACGCGACACTGCCCTCTTGAATTGTCCTACCTGTCCATCTTCCTTCCTACCTACCCGTTCTACCCTCTTCTCTGACCTATTGCCATCACTTCCCACACCGCCTCCCATTTATCTCTCAGCCCCCTTGGGCCACCCCGTCATTCCTGTTGAAGAGCTTTTGCTTGAAACCCGACTGCAGTCCTCACTTTCTCTGAGTTGATTAAAACTCTTAAATTAGTCAGACACTATTTCCCTTTCATGAAACCATGCTCAGTCTACTTGATAATGATTCGCCAATGCTATTGCATCCTTAATTAATTCCAATATTTTCCTAATAATAGACATTAGGCTATTTGCCCTATAGTTAGTTTTTGCCTCATTCCATTTTGAAAAAAGATTTCACATTAGCAGTATGCTAATCCTCTGTCCAGAATCCAACAATTCTTGGAACATTCCAACTAGTGGATCCACTACCTCTGCACTCAGTGGATTTGTTACTATGGCTGCAGTCCATGGAGAACATTGTAACTGCCTGATCCTTAAAGAATTTGAACAAATACTTGACATGAGCAGAAAAGTAGGAATAAGCTGAATAGTTTTTATTTTGAGAGGAGCTAATAGTTTGTGGACAAGATGTGCAGGTCATTGGACTCATCCACCGCCAAACCACAACAACCCGACGGTCGGAGGAGGAGTGTCTTATCTTCCGACTGGGAACCCTCCAACCGCAGGGGATGAACTTGGACTTCACCAGTTAAATATTCTTACAAAGATGTGCTGAATGCTTGTTAAACCCAGGCACTGGCTGATTCCGGTCCAGCAAGAGCATCTGTGGACTACCCTGAGAATGTGGATCAGTGGTGCTGGAAGAGCACAGCAATTCAGGCAGCATCCGAGGACAGGCAAAATCGATGTTTCGGGCAAAAGCCCTTCATCAGGAATAAAGGCAGAGAGCCTGAAGCGTGGAGAGATAAGCTAGAGGAGGGTGGGGGTGGGGAGAGAGTAGCATAGAGTACAATAGGTCAGTGGGGAAGGAGATGAAGGGGAGAGGGGAGAGGGGAGAGGGGGGAGAGGGTGGAGTGGATAGGTGGAAAAGGAGCTGGGCAGGTCGGACAAGTCCGGACAGGTCAGGGGATCAAGTTGCTGGAGGTTAGAAGCTAGGATGAGGTGGGGGAAGGGGAAATGAGGAAACTGTTGAAATCCACATTGATGCCCTGGGGTTGAAGTGTTCCGAGGCGGAAGATGAGGCGTTTTTCCTCCAGGCGTTTGGTGGTGAGGGAGCGGCGGTGGAGGAGGCCCAGCACCTCCATATCCTCGGCAGAGTGGGAGGGGGAGTTGAAATGTTGAGCCACTGGGCGATTTGGTTGATTGGTGCGGGTGTCTCGGAGATGTTCCCTAAAGCGCTCTGCTAGGAGGCGCCCAGTCTCCCCAATGTAGAGGAGACCGCATCGGGAGCAACGGATACAATAGATGATATTAGTGGATGTGCAGGTAAAACTTTGATGGATGTGGAAAGCTCCTTTGGGGCCTTGGATAGAGGTGAGGGAGGAGGTGTGGGCGCAGGTTTTACAGTTCCTGCGGTGGCAGGGGAAAGTGCCAGGATGGGAGGGTGGGTCGTAGGGGGGCGTGGACCTGACCAGGTAGTCACGGAGGGAACGGTCTTTGTGGAAGGCGGAGAGGGGTGGGGAGGGAAATACATCCCTGGTGGTGGGGTCTGTTTGGAGGTGGCGGAAATGTCGGCGGATGATTTGGTTTATGCGAAGGTTGGTAGGGTGGAAGGTGAGCACCAGGGGTGTTCTGTCCTTGTTGCAGTTGGAGGGGTTGGGTCTGAGGGCGGAGGTGCGGGATGTGGATGAGATGCTTGGAGGGCATCTTTAACCACATGGGAAGGGAAATTGCGGTCTCTAAAGAAGGAGGCCATCTGGTGTGTTCTATGGTGGAACCCCTCCTCCTGGGAGCAGATACGGCGGAGGCGGAGGAATTGGGAATGCGGGATGGCATTTTTGCAAGAGGTAGGGTGGGAAGAGGTGTAATCCAGGTAGCTGTGGGAGTCTGTGGGTTTGTAGAAAATGTCAGTGTCAAGTCGGTCGTCATTAATGGAGATGGAGAGGTCCAGGAAGGGAAGGGAGGTGTCCGAGATGGTCCAGGTAAATTTAAGGTCAGGGTGGAATGTGTTGGTGAAGTTGATGAATTGCTCAACCTCCTCGCGGGAACACGAGGTGGCGCCAATGCAGTCATCAATGTAGCGGAGGAAGAGGTGGGGAGTGGTGCCGGTGTAATTACGGAAGATCAACTGCTCTACGTAGCCAACAAAGAGACAGGCATAGCTGGGGCCCATACGTGTGCCCATGGCTACCCCTTTGGTCTGGAGGAAGTGGGAGGATTCAAAGGAGGAATTGTTAAGGGTGAGGACCAGTTCGGCCAAACGAATGAGAGTGTCGGTGGAGGGGTACTGTTGGGAACGTCTGGAGAGGAAAAAACGGAGGGCTTGGAGGCCCTGGTCATGGCGGATGGAGGTGTAGAGGGATTGGATATCCATGGTGAAGATGAGGCGTTGGGGGCCGGGGAAACGGAAGTCTTGGAGGAGGTGGAGGGCGTGGGTGGTGTCTCGAACGTATGTGGGGAGTTCCTGGACTAGGGGGGATAGGACAGTGTCGAGGTAGGTAGAGATGAGTTCAGTGGGGCAGGAGACACCACCCACGCTCTCCACCTCCTCCAAGACTTCCGTTTACCTGCACATCCACTAATATCATTTATTGTATCCGTTGCTCCCGATGCGGTCTCCTCTACATTGGGGAGACTGGGCGCCTCCTAGCAGAGCGCTTTAGGGAACATCTCCGAGACACCCGCACCAATCAACCAAATCGCCCAGTGGCTCAACATTTCAACTCCCCCTCCCACTCTGCCGAGGATATGGAGGTGCTGGGCCTCCTCCACCGCCGCTCCCTCACCACCAGACGCCTGGAGGAAGAACGCCTCATCTTCCGCCTCGGAACACTTCAACCCCAGGGCATCAATGTGGATTTCAACAGTTTTCTCATTTCCCCTTCACCCACCTCATCCTAGCTTCTAACCTCCCGCAACTCGATCCCCTGACCTGTCTGGACTTGTCCGACGTGCCCAGCTCCTTTTCCACCTATCCATTCCACCCTCTCCTCCCTGACCTATCACCTTCATCTCCTTCCCCACTGACCTATTGTACTCTATGCTACTCTCTCCCCACCCCCACCCTCCTCTAGCTTATCTCTCCACGCTTCAGGCTCTCTGCCTTTATTACTGATGAAGGGCTTTTGCCCGAAACGTCGATTTTGCCTGTCCTCGGATGCTGCCTGAATTGCTGTGCTCTTCCAGCACCACTGATTCAGAATCTGTTTTCACCGCAAATGTGTCCAGATCTGAGTTCCTCCAGCAATTTCTGTTAACATTCACCAGACATGTCCCTGGGATGGTTAGACTGTCATGTGATGAGAAATTAGGAAAACTGAGCCTGTATTCTCTAAAGTTCCAAAAAAATGAGAAGTAGTCTCATTGAAACCTGCAAAGGGTACTCAGGGTAAATGCAGGTGAGATGTGGTCTCAGTTAGGAGTGAAAAAACAGGAAGCTGCTTTGGACCAGGGTGCGGAGAAATTCTTTTACTCAGAAGCTTTAGAATTCTGTGCCCAAAGGACTGTGGAAACTGAGTCATTAAATATTATCAGATTGGTATTTAGAGACCTGTCAATGACTTAAAAGGATATGGGGTTAGTGGGGTAGGGGCAGAAAGGTGTTGAAGTGATCAGCCGCGATGCTATTGAATGGTGAACAGGTTCTCTAAGCTGAATGGTTTACTCATGTCCCCATGAAATATCAGGCACATTTAATAAAGTAATGCAACGAGTATCCTTCCCACGCACTCAAGTGATGAGATAAACTTGGAAAGACCAATACGAGGTTTTCACACACAACATTCGGGTGGAGGTGTGTAATGGTTTGCTCCCACCTCTGTGTGTCACTGTTGCTGAATAATGTATTCTGTTTTCAGAGCTTTAATAATTTTATTGAATTTGTTTCTTGGCAACCAGTTGCAATTCTGCCCAAGCCAGCATTCCTTCAATGGAGAAAGTGAGGATTGCAGATGCTGGAGATCAGAGTCAAAGAGCGTGGTGCTAGAAAAGCACAGCCAGTCAGGCAGCATCCAAGGAGCAGGAGAGTCAACGTTTCGAGCATAAGCTTTTCATCAGGAACGAGAGGGTCCCCAAGGGGGGCTGAGAGATAAATGGGAGGGGAGTGGCACTGGGGGAAGGTAGCTGGGAATGCAATAGGTAGATGAAGGTAGGGCGGTGGGGTTGTTTAGTGCATGTCCCAGGGATCTCTGGGACAAATACAACATCTTTCAAGTCCGTAATAAAAGTTAAAGGACTTCCTGTCTAGTGAGTTAATTCTGAAGTGCAAGCACTCTAAGTAAACATGCTGGTTAGTTATGCACACCTGTTCATGGGGCTGGATCACTAATTAATCTGGGTTGAGGAACTGATGTTTAATGTGGAGATGGATATTACTCTTGATTTAGAAATGTGTCATTGGATCTCTTGCTTTCACCTGAACAAGCACAGAGTCTCCACTTATTATTTATTTGGACAACAATAGATGGGTATGCAATGGCATTATGCTGTCCATTGAAATTTGTTTGGGAATTGTGAATAAGATATAACCAAATATAACAATTCCTCAGATATTTTAAAGGCTCATATCATGTGCTAATGGCATACAAAATCCCATTAGATGGGCAAATGAGTTGAGGAGTGGCAGAAGGATAAATGTGAGATGCTGCATTTTGGCAAGGCAAATCAGGGCAGGACTTGTACACTTAATAGTAGGGCCCGGGGAGTGTTGCTGAACAAGGAGACCTAGGGTGCAGGTTCATGGTGCATTGAAAGTCAAGTTGCAGGTAGACAGGGTCGTGAAAAAAGTGTTTGGTATGGTTGCCTTTATTGGTCAAAGCATTGAGTATAGGAGTTGAGATGTCATGTTGCAGCTGTACAGGACATTGGTTAGACCACTTTTGGAATATTGCGTTTAGTTCTAGTCTCCCTGCTATAGGAAAGATGTTGCTTAACTTGAAAGGGTACAGACAATACTTACAAGGATGCTGCCAGGGCTGGAAAGTTTGAGTTCGAGGGAGAGGCTGAATAGGCTGGGGCGTTTTCCTTGGACTGTTGCAGGTTGAACGATGACCTTTTGTGGTTTATAAAATCATGAGGGGTATAGTTAGGGTAAGTAGCCAAGGTCCTTTTCCGAGCATTGGAGAGTCCAAAACTAGAGGGTATTGGTTTACGGTGGAGGGGAAAGAAATAAATGGGACTGAAGGGGCAACTATTTCATGCAGAGGGTGATGTGTGTATGGAATGAGTTGCCAGAGGAAATAGTGGAGGCTGGTGCAATTACAATATTTAAAAGGCATCTGGATGGGTATATGAATAGGAAGGGTTTGGATGGATTATGGGTCAAATGCTGGCAAATGGGACTAATTTGGGATATCTGGTTGGTATGAATGATTGGACCAAAGGATCTGTTTCTGTAAGTTTAAAGCCAATGTACTCACCAAGTCATTTGGGGGGGGAGGGGGGACGGCAGAAGGAGTAGCCCAGGGAGACTATTGTTTGATACGAATTGACACTCACCCATTCCCAGTGATATTTGGAAACATTTATCCTCCAAGAACTGGGGTATGTGTGTTTGCGTTCTTCTGAAAAATTGCATATGTTGAGTTCTACTGACCACCTCCAGTCTGTACCCCTCGTTCCTCCAAGCAGTGGTCATCGTGGAGAAACCTCCTGTATGAGAATGATCTTCATATTTGTGTTTTATTTCCTTGGGTTTGGAACAAAGTTTCAGGTACTTCTCCTCACTGATCTGCCAATCCTTCATCTTGGCTGAGGGTATAACTCTTTCTCCAATGACAAATTCTTCATACAACACATCCATCTTCATCTTCTTGACTGTTACAGTAAAAGTCTTCAAAGCATTTGGTAGTGCTAATTTTGGCATTCTACTGTAAAAGTTGTTTACAGACATGTCATACAAGAATGTAACAAATACCAGCAGTAGGCCATTCAGCCCCTTGAGCCTGCCTTTCCATTAACATGATCACAGTTGATCTGCCCCAGGCCTCTTCTCTCGTGCCAGCTCCTTTTAGCTCTCTACTCCTGGTGTTTCAGAAATCTCCCTCCGCTTTCAATACTTTGTGATCTAGCCTGCACAACTCTTGGGCAGAGAATCACTGGCATGCGATGTCCTCTGGGAGAAGAAATCCTCCATCTGTTTTAAATTAGTATCTCTTTATACTGTAATTATGTCCCTTAGTTCAAGATCTCCCCACTAGTGGAAACATCTTCACAACATCAACCCTATCAGGCTGCCTCAGAATTTTATATGTTTCAGTAAGGTCTGCTCTCATAAATACACCTCTGAATAAAGGGCAAACCTGTTCAGCTGTTCTTGATAAGTCAGCCCTTTCATCCCAGGAAATCACCTGAGTGAATCCCTATTGAACTGCGTCCATTGCTAGTACGTCCTTCCTTAACTACTAGGACCAGAAATGTACACAATACTCCAGGTATGGCCTCACTAACACTTTGTACAGTTATAATAAGACTCTCCTATTTTTAAACTCCAAACCCTACCAATGAAGACCAGAATTCCAATTGCTTTCTTAATTACTTGCTGTGCCTGTATGCTAATTTTGTGTCTCATATGCAAGAACACCCAGACCCCTCTGTCCTGTGCTTTCTGGAGTCTGTGCATTTAAATAATATGCTTTTTGTATCTTCCTACCAAAGTGTAGAACCTCTCATCTTCCTGTATTAAACTCAACCTATTTATAGCTTTTTTTCAATATCCCACCAATTTCATATCAACAAGTTTAGATACTAACAGGAATCCAATTCACGAGAGAAGAAGAAAAGGATAACCAACTCCCGTTCCTAGACGTGATGATACAGAGAACACCGAACTGAGAATTCACCACAAAGGTATACAGGAAAGCTACACACACAGACCAAGTCCTGAACTATGAAAGCAACCACCCCAACACACACAAACAAAGTTGCATCAAGACACTATTCAAAAGGGCCACAACACACTGCAGTACACCAGAACTGCAAAAAGAGGAAGAGGAACACCTGTACAAGGTATTCGCCAAAAACGGATACCCGTACAATTTCATCAACAGATGCCTAAGAGAAAGACAACGGAACAAGGACATGCCGCAACCCAAAGGACTAGCCACACTACCATACATCAGGAGCATTTCCGAACTGACAGCCAGACTACTGCGACCACTAGGACTTATAACAGCACACAAACCAACAGCCACCCTCAGACAACAATTCACCAGAATGAAGGCCCCGATACCCAGCATGAGCAAAACTAATGTAGTGTACAAAATCCCATGCAAGGACTGCACAAAACACTACATAGGACAAACAGGAAGACAGCTAACGATCCGCATCCATGAACATCAACTAGCCATGAAACGACACGACCAGCTATCCTTAGTAGCCACACACGCAGACGACAAGCAACATGAATTTGACTGGGACAACACTACCATTATAGGGCAAGCCAAACAAAGAACAGCCAGGGAATTCCTAGAAGCATGGCATTCATCCATAAACTCCATCAACAAACACATCGACCTGGACCCAATATACCGGCCACTACAGCGAACAGCTGAAACTGACAACCGGAAGCGGCAGGGACAGGCCACTATAAATGCCGGAGGAAAGACCACAGAAGCGCTTCGCAGGAGGCTCCCAAGCACTGAGGATGTCACCTAGACAGGGGACGAAACGTTTGCAACAGAAATTTCCAGCTCGGCGAACAGAACCACAGCAACGAGCACCCGAGCTACAAATCTTCTCACAAACTTTGAAGTTTAGATACATTTCACTCTGGTTTTCCCATCCCCCTGCCACTACCACCACCACCACCAAACCCCAAGCTATTATCCCAAATATCATCCTATCTTGTACAGTATCATTCAATTTCTTCGTGACTTTTGCACAAAGTTGGTAACCCTCATTTTTCTGATTATACCTGCTAGTAATTGCTTTGTGTGGTCACTTGCTGTAAACATACTGGGTTCTTTCCAGGTTCCTAATCATGTCACTATTCTGCTTCTCCACTGAGAAGACACAGAGTCAATCTCAGAAACAATGTAAAACTCAGCCACTTCACTGGACATCCCCTTGTTCCCAGAATTTCGGGGCACTCCTCCTCACTTACGCCCTGAAAAGTGCTTGCCAACATTTCTTCAGCACTTCAGCAACCTGCCACTTAAAGAGAAAAATGGTGTCACAATATGCCCAATAGACTGCCCTCCATTAAGTCTCAAAACTCCCTCAGCTTGCAGAAAGGCTTAAACAAGCAATGTCTTCTGTAATAACCCCAAGGTTTGCAAATTTACTACTAGTTGCTTTGTGCAAACCTAACCAAATAGTTGGTTACAATATTGAGCTTTCAAGCATCTTTTAGTTTTTGTGAATGCTTTGTGGCTTTCCATCTTATCACTTGTGACATCAGATATGAGAGTTGTTACTCCGCTCCAGATGAAGGCAAGCTTCGAATTCTGTTTCTGCTGAAGGTTTCTTGCTTATCACTGTGAAAACCGACAGGAAATGTTGAATCGACAGCAAAACACTGAGGATGCTGGAGATCTGAAGTAAAAAGTGCTGGACAAACAACTGGACCTTCTGCTTCTATGGAGAGAGGAGCAGTGTTGATATATCTCTTAATGCTTGTGTTCCAGTCTTTGCCCTGCTGCATTGTGCCAGTGATGCCATTTGCAAATTGGAAGAACAGCACCTCACTTCTGCTGAGGGACTATACAGCCTCAAATATAGGGATTGCTGGAAAAGCTCAGCATCTGTGCTGTTCTGAGGAAAGGTCACTCAACCTGAAGCGTTAACTCTTATTTCTCTGCAAGATGCTGTCAGACCTGCTGAGTTTTTCCAGCGATCTCTATTTTTCTTTCTGATTTACAGCAACCGCAGTCCTTTCAACTTTACAACCTTCTGGATTCAACGATGATTTCAACTACTTCAGACATGAACTCTGTCTTCCTGTTTTGATCTCCCTACTCCCAACCGCCATGACTGTATCTTGTTTAATTCTTCAGCAGCATGAAAACATTTCCACTTCACCTGTTCCAAACAAGTCACATTAGACTAAACATGCCAATGTTGTTTCTCTCTCCACAGATACTGCCTGACCTGGAATATCTCAAAATAAAGAAACAACAATTTGGAAACTGGTGCCTCAAACATGGGTGGAAAGAGTAAACTCAGTCCACTGCATTTGTGTATTCTTACTTCAAATACTATACAGAAGCATTTAGAATGTTCTTGCCTTGTTTATGCCTACGTTTTCCCACACATCAAGTCTCTTGTCAAAGAGGAGTTGCTATAGGTTTCTTAGCATCTTGTCGCTTGCAGTCAATGACTCTAATGGGAGTGATGTCTCACTGCACGGTTAACTACATAGTTCAGCAACAATCATCCTAATAACTTTTACCAAAATCGGTAATTGAGAAAAAGAACTTGATGAAGTGAATTCTGTTACTTTTGAGGGTTTCATTTGTGCTTCATTGAGAAGAACCACGCCGCATGTGTCTCCGCCCCCGCACCCAACACTGCCCCCGCACCCAACACTGCCCCCACTCCCAACTCTGCCCCCATGCCCAGCTCCAGCCCCACACCAGCTCCTAGCTCCCAGCCCTGTCGTATTTTCACTATCCCTCCAGACCTCCCCGTCTCTGAGGATGAAAGATCAGTCCTCAGCAGAGGCCTCACCTTCATTCCCCTACGCTCTCGGATTAACGAGTTCAACACGCAGCGAGACATCGAACAATTCTTCCGCCGCCTTCGCCTCCGCAACTACTTTTTCAACCAGGATTCTCGCCCACCCTCTGACGACCCCTTCTCCCACCTCCAACACACCCCATCCACCTGGACACCCCGTGCTGGCCTCCTACCCGCCTCGAACTCTTCATAGCCAACTGCTGCCGCGACATTGACTGCCTCAACCTCTCCACCCCTCTCACACACTCCAACCTCTCACCCTCGCAACGTGCAGCCCTCCACTCCAACCACAATCTCACTATCAAACCAGCAGACAAGGGGGGCACACTGGTAGTTTGGTGCACTGATCTTTACATTGCTGAGGCTAAACGCCAGCTCGCGGACACCTCCTCCTACTGCCTCCTTGACCATGACCCCACCTCCCACCACCAAACCATCATCTCCCAGACCATCCATAACCTCATCATCTCAGGAGATCTCCCATCCACTGCCTCCAACCTCATAGTCCCACAACCCGCACCGCCCGTTTCTACCTCCTGCCCAAAATCCACAAACCTGACTGCCCCGGCCGACCCATTGTCTCAGCCTGCTCCTGCCCCACCGAACTCATCTCGGCATACCTCGACACGGTCCTGTCCCCCTTAGTCCAAGAACTCCCCACCTATGTTCGGGACACCACCCATGCCTTCCACCTCCTCCATGATTTTCACTTCCCCGGCCCCAAACACCTTATCTTCACCATGGACATCCAGTCCCTATACACCTCCATCCCCCATCATGAAGGCCTCAAAGCCCTCCGCTTCTTCCTTTCCCACCGAACCAATCAGTACCCTTCCACTGACACCCTCCTTCGACTGACTGAACTGGTCCTCACTCTGAACAACTTCTCTTTCCAATCCTCCCACTTCCTCCAAGCCAAAGGAGTAGCCATGGGCACCCGCATGGGCCCCAGCTATGCCTGCCTCTTCGTAGGATATGTGGAACAGCCCATCTTCCGCAGCTACACTGGCACCACCCTCCACCTTTTCCTCCGCTACATCGGGTTTCCACCGGGTGCTCTGGTTTCCTCCCACAATCACAAAGATGTGCAGGTTAGGTGAATTGGCCATGCTAAATTGCCCGTAGTGTTAGGTGTATTAGTCAGGGCTAAACATAGGGGAATGGGTCTGGGTGGGTTGCTCTTCGAAGGGTCAGTGCGGCCTTGTGGGCCAAAGGGCCTATTTCAACACTCTAGGGAATCTAATCTAATCTAATCATAACGCTTTCCATTCCTTCTTTTTTGCTATGAAATTAATTTCTTTGCCTCTTTAGAACTGAGCAGCTTTTTCTCGTACAGCATTTTGATTTGGTGAATACCCTGTAGTGATGTATGGGTATAATGAGGATGACACAAATATCTTTCTCCCTCAGCAGAATAGGAGCACACTGAATACAGAACTGATCTGCACAGCACTGGCACTAATGATTATGAGAGGGTGAGGTGACGCTGAATTAATAATCAGGAGACTTTTCAGAACTGAGAAGCTCAGCCTCCAACTGGATGATTTTCTATCCATTTCAAATCAGCACTCAGTGTTCACAATATCTGCAGACCTTCTGGTCGCTTAGCGTGAGGCTGTAGCTGTATCAGGAAGCTTCAGAAACACACAAAGCTGTCCGCTTCCAGAATGGGCCAAATATGGTAAAATCTGGTACAATGTGCACTGCAATAAAAACACGCACAGTACATAAAGGAAGTCCCTGTTTGAACCCAGAACATTAACTCTGCTTCTGTCTCTATGGATACTGCCAAACCTACTGAGTTTTTACACTATTGGAAACAACCAATGCTGGAGACCACAGCAGGTCAGACAACATCCGTGGAAAGAGAGCAAGCTAACACACATCTACAGTAATTTATTCTGACATTGAGTTTTTGCACGTTTATCAAAATGGCCTTTTGAAACAACATCTTATCCAAACCTCTGCTCTGCTTAATGTCTCGCTCACCAGTCCTATTCACCCATCATGCTCACCAATATACATTGGTTCCATATTCAGGGACAACTTTAACATTCTCATGGAATATCTAACATTGATTAATTCAATCACAGGCTCAGAGTGAGTAGTGTCAAAATTTACCAATTATATTAAAGGAGGCATAATAAATATTTGAGGGCTAAAAGAAAGAAACAAAATGAGGAAATGAAGTGGCAAATGGAATTAATGCAAGTTGACACATCTTTAAAAAATGAAAATAATCTCACTGAAGCACATTAGTCATGTGGAAAGTTTTATGGTTGGACTTCACATAGATAAGATTTTCTTAAAAACAAATAAAGAATACTGGGCGTTGTGACAAGTGATATATAATAAAATCTTAAGATGCAATGCATGCTCTGTATAAAACTTTAACACCAGTTTCTTTGCTGTGCATTTTGGGCTCAGTTTAGGAAGGAAGTTGGTGTAAGTGATGGTACAGTCTAAATTCATTTAAGATCTTAAATGATATGAAGAAATTGAAAACTGGGTAAAAATAGCATTGTTTGATGAAAACAGTGGCAGAGTGGGGTGATCTTGTGCCCTTAACTACCAAGATGTGGAGATGCCAGTGTTGGACTGGGGTGGATAAAGGATAAAGTCACACGACACCAGGTTATAGTCCAACAGGTTTATTTGAAGTCACCTGATGAAGGAGCAGCACTCCGAAAGCTTGTGATTTCGAATATACCTGTTGAACTATAACCTGGTGTCATGTGAACTCTGACCTTAACTATCAAGGTATGGGACAGAGTAGATAGTATCAGTCAGTTTCATAATCCATTAAAAGAGTGGTTTTGATTAAGGAGACTTTAAGTGAGGATTGCAGATGCTGGAGATCAGAGTCGAGAGTGTGGTGCTGGCAAAGCACAGCAGGTCAGGTTGCATTCAAGGAGCAGGAGAATCGACGTTTTGGGCAGAAGCCCTTCATCAGGATGAAGGGCTGAGGAAGGGCTAGTGCCTGAAACGTCGATTCTCCTGCTCCTTGGACACTGTCTGACCTGCTGTGCTGTGCCAGCACCACACTCTTGACTTTTATTTAATATTAAAGAAAGAATGTAGGTCAGACAATTGAGAAATATTTCTTACACAGAATTGCGAATCTGTAGAATGTATTACTGCTATTTAGAATATAGAATCACGACAATGGCTTTTCTATTATAAAAATAAAATACTACAGATGCTGGAAATATGAAATAAAGCGACTGTATTTGGGAAATTGGAGAATTTGTAGAGGGGATGGGAGAAGGATCTCCTAGAATCCTTTAAATTCTAAAAGGACAAGACAGGGTAAACAGGAAGGATATTTCTGATGACTGGAGAGTCCAGAACCAGGCATCACAGTCTAAGGATTATGGGGTAAACCATTTGGGACTGAAACAAGGAGAAATAAAACAAAGAACAAAGAAAATTACAGCACAGGAACAGGCTCATTGGCCCTCTAAACCTGCGCTGATCCACATCCTCTACCTAAACCTGTGCCTATTTTCTAAGGATTTGTATCCCTTTGCCCTTTCTAGACACATCTTAAATGATGCTGTTGTGCCCGCCTCCACCACCTCCGCTGGCAACACGTTCCAGGCACCCACCACCTTCTGCATAGAGACCTTTCCACGCATATCTCCCCTAAACTTTTCCCCTCTCACTTTGAACTCATGATTCCTAGTAATTCAGTCCCCCACTGTGGGAAAAAGCTTCTTGCTATCCACCCTGTCTATACCTTTCATGATTTTGTAGACCTCAATCAGGTCCCCCCCTCAACCTTCGACTTTCTAATGAAAATAAACCTCTCTTCATAGTTAGTGCCCTCCAGACCAGGCAACATCCTGGGGAACCTACTCTGCACCCTCTCCAAAGTATCCACATTCTTTTCGTAATGTGATGACCAGAACTGTATGCAGTATTCCAAATGTGGCCAAACCAAAGTCTTATACAACTGTAATATGAACTGCCAACTCTTGTACTCAATACCCTGTCCAATGAAGGAAAGCATGCCATATGCCGCCTTGACCACTCTATTGACCTGCATTGCCACCTTCAGAAGAGAAAGTGAGGTCTGCAGATGCTGGAGATCAGAGTTGAAAATGTGTTGCTGGAAAAGCGCAGCAGGTCAGGCAGCATCCAGGGAACAGGAGAATCGACGTTTCGGGCATACGCCCTTCTTCAGGAATGAGGAAAGTTTGTCCAGCAGGCTAAGATAAAAGGTAGGGAGGAGGGACTTGGGGGAGGGGCGTCGGAAATGCGATAGGTGGAAAGAGGTCAAGGTGAGGGTGATAGGTCAGACTGGGGTGGGGGCAGAGAGCTCAGGAAGAAGATTGCAAGTTAGGAAGGCACTGCTGAGTTCGATGGATTTGACTGAGACAAGGTGGGGGGAGGGGAAATGAGGAAACTGGTGAAATCCGAGTTCATCCCTTGTGGTTGGAGGGTTCCTAGGCGGAAGATGAGGCGCTCTTCCTCCAACCGTCGTGTTGTTGTGGTCTGGCGATGGAGGAGTCCAAAGACCTGCATATCCTTGGTGGAGTGGGAGGGGGAGTTGAAGTGTTGAGCCACAGGGTGGTTGGGTTGGTTGTCCGGGTGTCCCAGAGATGTTCTCTGAAACGCTCCACAAGTAGGTGGCCTGTCTCCCCAATATAGAGGAGGCCACATCGGGTGCAGAGGATGCAATAGATGATGTGCAGGTGAATCTGTGGCGGATATGGAAGTTTCCTTTGGGGCCTTGGAGGGAGGTGAGGGGGGAGGTGTGGGCGCAAGTCTTGCACCTCCTGCGGTTGCAGGGGAAGGTGCCGGGAGTGGAGGTTGGGTTGGTGGGGGGTGTGGATCTGGCAAGGGAGTCACGGAGGGAGTGGTCTTTACGGAATGCTGATAGGGGAGGGGAGGGAAATATATCCTTGGTGGTGGGGTCCGTTTGGAGGTGGCGGAAATGACGGCGGATGATGCGCTGTACATGGAGATTGGTGGGGTGGTAGGTGAGGACCAGTGGGGTTCTGTCCTGGTGGCGGTTGGAGGGGCGGGGCTCAAGGGCAGAGGAGCGGGAAGTGGAAGAGATGCGTTGGAGGGCATCATCGACCACGTCGGGGGGGAAATTGCGGTCCTTGAAGAAGGAGGCCATCTGGGTTGTATGTTTTTGGAACTGGTCCTCCTGGGAGCAGATGCAGCGGAGACGAAGGAATTGGGAGAATGGGATGGCGTTTTTACAGGGGGCAGGGTGGGAGGAGGTGTAGTCCAGGTAGCTGTGGGAGTCGGTCGGTTTATAGTAGATGTCCGTGTTGAATCGGTCGCCTGAGATAGAAATAGAAAGGTCGAGGAAGGGGAGGGAGGAATCTGAGACTGTCCAGGTGAATTTGAGGTCGGGGTGGAAGGTGTTGGTGAAGTGGATGAACTGTTCAACCTCCTCGTGGGAGCACGAGGCGGCGCCGATACAGTCATCGATGTAGCGGAGGAAAAGGTGGGGTTTGGGGCCAGTGTAGTTGCGGAAGATGGACTGTTCCACATATCCTACGAAGAGGCAGGCATAGCTGGGGCCCATGCGGGTGCCCATGGCTACTCCTTTCGTTTGGAGGAAGTGGGAGGATTGGAAAGAGACGTTGTTCAGGGTGAGGACCAGTTCAGTCAGTCGAAGGAGGGTGTCAGTGGAAGGTTGGTACGGCAAGAAAGGAAGAAGCGGAGGGCTTTGAGTCCTTCGTGATGGGGGATGGAGGTGTACAGGGACTGGATGTCCATGGTGAAGATAAGGCGTTGGGGACCGGGGAAGCGAAAATCATGGAGGAGGTGGAGGGCATGTGTGGTGTCCCGAACGTAGGTGGGGAGTTCTTGGACTAAGGGGGACAGGACCGTGTCAAGGTATGCGGAGATGAGTTCGGTGGGGCAGGAGCAGGCGGAGACAATGGGTCGGCCGGGGCAGTCAGGTTTGTGGATTTTGGGCAGGAGGTAGAAGCGGGCGGTGCGGGGTTGTGGGACTATGAGGTTGGAGGCGGTGGATGGGAGATCCCCCGAGGTGATGAGGTTATGGATGGTCTGGGAGATGATGGTTTGGTGGTGGGGGGTGGGGTCATGGTCAAGGGGGCGGTAGGAGGAGGTATCTGCGAGCCTGGCGTTTGGCCTCAGCGGTGTAAAGGTCGGTGCACCAAACTACTACTGCGCCTCCCTTGTCTGCTGGTTTGATGGTGAGGTTGGGGTTGCAACGGAGGGAGTGGAGGGCTCTGCGTTCCGAGGGTGAGAGGTTGGAGTGGGTGAGAGGGGTGGGGGAGTTCAGGTGGCGGTTAATATCGCGGCGGCAGTTGGCTATGAAGAGGTCGAGGGCAGGTAGGAGGCCAGCACGGGGTGTCCAGGTGGATGGGGTGTGTTGGAGGTGGGAGAAGGGGTCGTCAGAGGGTGGGCGAGAGTCTTGGTTAAAGAAGTAGGCACGGAGGCGAAGGCGGCGGAAGAATTGTTCGATGTCACGCCGCGTGTTGAATTCATCAATCCGGGAGCGTAGGGGAATGAAGGTGAGGCCTCTGCTGAGGACTGATCTTTCATCCTCAGAGAGGGGTAGTTCTGGAGGGATGGTGAAAACATGGCAGGGCTGGGAGCTAGGACCTGGTGTGGGGCTGGAGCGGGGTGTGGGGGCGGGATTAGGCCTGGGGGCGGGGACGGAGATCGGTGTGGGGGCGGGGTTAGACGTGGTGACGGATATAGGCGTGGGGGCAGGGTTAGACATGCAGTCGGAGATTGGCGAAGGGGTGGGGTTAGGCATGGTGACGGAACTCGGCGGGGGGCGGGGTTAGGCGTGGAGATCGGCGTGGGGGCGGAGACAGATGCAGCGTTGTGGGCGTGTAGGTTAGTAACGTCACTGGGGGCGGAAGTGGCTGCGGCGGCCACAGAGACAGAGTTATTCCCCATAGCCGCGGAGGTCGCGAATCTGTCGGCGATTGTCTTCATGGCGATCGTGGAGGTGGTTGTCTGAGTGGCGATCGCGGAGGCGGTTGTCTGGGCGGCAATCGCGGAGGCTGCGAGGTCCGTGCGGACGGAAGTGACGTCATCGTCCACGGCCACGGCGGCAATTGCCGCGGGCGATGTAGTGGCCGCGTGTGTAATGGCGCCGGACTGATTTCGGAGGCCGATGGAAGATTCTGGAACACCTTCAGAGAACAATGGACCTGAACACCCAGATCTCTCTGTACATCAATTTTCCCCAGGACTTTTCCATTTACTGTATAGTTCGCTCTTGAATTAGATCTTCCAAAATGCATCACCACACATTTGTCCAGATTGAACTCCATCTGCCATTTCTCCACCCAACTCTCCAATCTATCTATATTCTGCTATATTCTCTGACAGTCCCCTTCACTATCTGCTACTCCACCAATCTTAGTGTCATCTGCAAACTTGCTAATCAGACTACCTAAATCTTCCCCCAGATCATTTATGTATATCACAAACAACAGTGGTCCTAGCATGGATCCATATGGAACACCACTGGTCACAGGTCTCCATTTTGAGAAACTCCCTTTCACTACTACTCTGTCTCCTGTTGCCCAGCCAGTTCTCTATCCATCTAGTTAGTACACCCTGGACCCCATGCGACTTCATTTTCTCCATGAGCCTACCATGGGGAACCTTATCAAACCTTACTGAAGTCCATGTATGTGACAACTATGGCCCTTCCCTCATCAATCAACTTTGTCACTTCCTCAAATAATTCTAAGTTGGCAAGGTACGACCTTCCCTGCACAAAACCATGCTGCCTATCACTGATAATGTCTTCACCCATAGAGTGGTGAGCCATGGAACTTCCTGCCACAGAAAGTGGGTGAGGCCGAAACATCAAATGTTTCAAGAAGGAGTTAGATATAGTTGTTAGGGCTAATGGGATTAAAGAGTATGGGGAGAAAGTAGATACGTACAGTGTACTGAATTTGATGATCAGCTGTGATCATGTCCAATGGCAGAGCAGGCTCGAACGGCTGAATGTTCCCATTTTCTGTGTTTTAAACTCATCAGATCCAGCAGCATCTGTGGAGGGAGAAACAGAAGTAACGTTTTGAGTCCAATACGAATCTTCAGAACTTTTACAATGGCTTCCCTTTCTTGTATTGTACTGTTTCCTCTAATATCCATTAGGATCTATCTTTGGCCTACTCCTATTCTCATCTCCATGTTTCCCCAAAACAGCATTATCATAAAAAACATCAGATTTCACTTGTATGTTGACACCCCTCAGCTCTACCTTACAACAACATCGCTCAACCCCTTAATGTCTCTAAGTTATTGGACTGATTACCTGGCATCTTGCGTTGTTCTAATTAAATATTGGGAATAAGGAGTCCATTGTTTGTAAGTCCTGCCAAGATCTCCATTTTCTAACCATTGACACCTGCTTAGAAACTGAGGCTGAACCAAACTATTTACACTTTTTCTAGATAAGTTTGATAATTTACTAACATCAACATTATTACTAATACAATCTGTTTCTACCTCTGTCCTTATTTTCAACTTCCTCCATGGCCACATTCTACCATTTTATAATGATTCTACAATACTATTAGCTGCACATCTTGAATTCTGACCTCTATTTTAACTCTTCTGCCATTGGGAGAGTAGTCCTTCAGTTGCTGAGGCCTCAAGCTCCAAAATTCCTTTGCTTCTCTCCTCCTTTAATGTGTTCCTTCAAACCAGTCCATTTTACCACGCTTTGGATCACCTGCTGTGACATGCTTCTAGTATTTCCTAATGTGGTTTGGTTTTGTGAAGAACCTCGGGATGCTTTACTATATTAAAGGTAACATATAAAGATAGATTGTGGTTCTGACCAGTGACTGTTGCCACGATCCTGATGTGAAGAGTGCATTAGAAATCAAACACTCCAGCGTTTGAGTTAGAAATCCACAACTCTATGTGAAATTGATTAATCTCTACAGTGGCTGATACCTGACTGTGACCACTATTGAAGATGAAAGAAACTCTCACCAGGGTTCATCAATGAACTGAAAATAAAAAACTAATTTGTTACAAAAGCCTATTATCTGATGTACCAAAAATAGATTATTAATTACAAACATGCAAAGTTAAACTGGACATCCTTTAGATCGATACATTCATTCACAAATAGCATAGACAAGACCGATGCTGATTAGATGAATTGGCCGTGCTAAATTGCCCATAGTGTTCAGGGCTGTATAGGTAAGGTGCATTAGTCAGGGGTAAATGTAGAGTAATAGGATGGGGGAATGGATCTGGATGGGTTACTCTTCGGAGGGTCGGTGTGGATTTGTTGGGCCAAATGGCCTGTTTCCACACTGTAGGGATTCTATTATATTCTATTCTAATTTTACAGGAATATTGTGAAGTCGAAAATATAGGGGAAAAAAAGTCTGTGAATCAAGTGTCCAAAACACAAGGTAAATTAAGTGACTTTCTCAACATTGTGTTTGGTTTTTTTGACAATTCTATCACATTGTTATCGACTGCAATGATTCTCAATTCAGTAGCTGGTCAGTTAGACCTTAGTCCTTGAGTGTTACTTATTTTCCATTCTGTGCATGAGGGGGGAATCTGCCTTGTTTGCAGACATTTGAAGCCCAAACATGCTGTCTCCTCAGTTCTGTATCAAACTGTTACTTAAAGACAATTTAAACGCTATCATTGCAGTTACTTTTCCATTCCAAACCCAAAGGCACCTAAGGCTAATTTGTCTCATGGAAATATCAAATCTAATGTCAGTAAAAGTTACATGTTCTTATGTAATCAATGAGTGAACACCACACAGTTCCACTTTTGTTTCGAGTTATAAAAGAAGCAACTGGTTCTTTCTCCCACAGCACTGCAGTCCAAACCTCCATTTATATTGCAAATAAAATATATGTTGTCCTTGCAAGTCTGCAAAGCTAAAGAGATGAAATACCATTTTAAAATGTGTTTAATAAGGTAAACATAATGTGTATACAGTAAATAAAACACAATTGCATTCAGTCACCCCAACTCACTCTATAGGCAGGATTCGTAGAACTCCTTGTTTCTTCACAAAATTTCAACCTATTCCAGCATCATCATGTTCTTGGTGTGTCTGCAATTACATAGTCCTTTCCAGCAATGTGAACAATTCTTATATGGGTCAACTGATAAGCTCAATCAAAGTAGTTTCTCATTTCAAATTCTAAATTTTTCTACAAAAGCCAAGGGATGAAAGTCAGTGTATATTAATGTTTCTTTGTGGCCGTGATAAACATAAACTTAAGAGTTTACTTTACTGCTGTTGACTACTATTTGTGATATTGGTTCAATTTCTTTTTTTTTAGAAAAGTACCTCACAGCTTCTCTATTCCTGATTCTTCATTTTGCAATTAGACCGCACCTACCTGAATCACTAACATCAACTGTCATTTTAAAAGTTTGATAAAAGTTTGGGACAGTTTCTCAGAAGCTGTTGGACATTTTTGACCATGTTACCTTTGCCTTTTTTAAAAAAAAATAACAAATCTGTTGGTTGACACAGTTCAAAGTAGCAAATATTGAATTTGTTTCCACGTGAGCTTGGGACCAGTTGATAGTACTAATATGAATTAAAATCTCTTGTGAGTTTAAAGCTTACCTCCAGGATTTAGGCATATAATACAGGCTGGCATTCTAGTGGGGATGTCACGGGTAATGGCCTAGTGGTATTATGGCTAGACTATTCAGACATAAACTCTGCTAAAGTTCTGGGGACCCAGGTTTGAATCTCACTGCAGCAGATGGTAGAATTTAACTGAATTTTTTTAAAAATCTAGAATTAAAGATCCACTGATGACTATAAGAAAAATCCTTCTGCTTCACTTTTGTCCTTTAGGTCAGAAATCACCTGACGAAGGAGCAGTGCTTTGAAAGCTTATGATTTTAAATAAACCTGTTGGACTAAAGCCTGGTGTCATGTGACTTCTGACGTTGTTCATCCCAGTCCAACAGCAGCAACAATGTCCTTTAGGGAAGGAAATCTGCTGTCTTTGCCTGGTCTGGCCTACATGTGACTCCAAACCCACGGCAATCTGGTTGATTCTCAATTGTCCTCTAGATGGCATGGCAAGCCACTCAGTTGTACCAATCGCTACAAAGTCTCAAAGAAATGAAACTGGAGTGATCACCCGGCATCGAACTTGGCATCAGAAAAGACAGCCGTGTTGACCCTGCAAAGTCTCACTTAGTGACCTCTGTGGTCTAGTGCCAAAATTGGGAGAGCTATCTCACAGACCAGGAAGGGCATTGGGGTCAACCCACAGCAGGTGGACTGCAGCGGTTCAGGAAGGCAGCTCACCACCGCCACTTTAAGGGCAACTAGGAATGGGCAATAAATGCTGGCCAAGGTAAAAACAATGACTGCAGATGCTGGAAACCAGATTCTGGATCAGTGGTGCTGGAAGAGCACAGCAACTGAGGCAGCATCCGAGGAGCTTTGAAATCGACGTTTCGGGCAAAAGCCCTTCCTGATGAAGGGCTTTTGCCCGAAACGTCAATTTCGAAGCTCCTCGGATGCTGCCTGAGTTGCTGTGCTCTTCCAGCACCACTGATCCATAAATGCTGGCCTAGCTAGCGACGCTCACATCCCACATGTGAATAAATAAAATAAAGATGCAGCACTGTGGGAGTACTGTATTGTTGGAAGTGCTGTGTTTCTGTTTAGGAAAGAAATGGGGAAATACCATTTCTTCAGGTGGACATTTCACATTATTTCATGTGTCTCTAGAACTACCTTTTGTTCCTGTTAGCCAGTATCCAATGTGATGGTCAAGGCAGCTTCAGGAAAGTAACAGATTAACTACCATTTTCTCAATGCTGTATTTGGGAATTTAATGCAAATCTTTCCGCGTAAATGACTGCACTTCAAAAACAAATTGCTTTGTAAAGTGCTTTGAGACATCTATTTTCCTATATAAATACAAATTATTTTTCTCTCTATCTACAGCAACATAAATATTGGTGTTGTGTGAGTTCTGTCTCTTTCTTCCCTTGAAGAATATGTCTCAGAGGAAATAATCCAAACTCACTCCCTTTTAATTTTGTATCATTCTGAAGGCAGACAGCTGGAGACCTGCTGACCTGATTAATTAAAAGAAAACACCAGTATTTTGTTTATATTTCCATGTAAAAATGACAGGTTAACTTTTAAAGTGTTTATCTCCTATTAGAATCTTTTGTTAATAATTCACAGTATAAAGTTCAGTGTTCTGAACTTTAACATACAACTGCAAAGGGCAGCATTCATTTAATTTTCATGATGACCCAAATTCCATTCTTTGTCCAGTTAATATCTTTTTAGGTATGATGAATCTTTGTGACTGTTCAAATAGTCTTTTACTATTTATCACATCAGGAGCCTTCAAAACCTTTGGAAAAATTTGCTACCTTTAACTTTCAAAACCCTGATGAAAAGTGCTTTCTGCATTCTGGCATTTCTGCTGGTAACCAGAAACAAGTGATAATTCTCACCATCCTGAATGCTTGGAAAATTATGTCCTTCACCTTGTTAAAGTATTTCGTTGGGGCCTGGCATTGATCAGTATACAGTGGTTTGAGGAGGTTTTCTGCATGTACCTTCTGAACCTAATCCAAGGGGTGTGATGTCTTTTAGATATCCAAGGCAGCACTTTCATATGATGAAAGTAAGATTTGATACAGAATAATGATACCCTGATTGTCTTGTCAAATAGAGTAAGTCACACTTTGCCTCCTAATAATAACATGCCCTTTCTTGTTTTGCTAAAATACCATGAAAAACAAGCAATGCAAAGCTCAGTTAATGGTTACCTTTACAGCACAAATCGAGACCTAAAAACAGCGAGTAACAACTGCTAAGGCCATCACTAATAAAGCTGTGACTTTCAAAACTCCTAACTTCCTCTTTTGAGAACTGTTGTGTTGCATGTTGCTACAGTTATTTTTGCTAAATTTTGGAGTTCTCAAATTTTAACGTATCCAGTAGTAGATTCTCTCTAACTGCTCCTGAGTCACACAAGCTGTTGCATAGCAATGGAAAATACTATTCCCTCAAGCTATGTACCTGCAATAAAGTTTATGTAACTCTTAACTGCAATATTTTGGCAATTGTGCTTAGTTCTTGTTACTTCTGCTGAAAATTGAGCTGAAATCTTGGTGAATGGACTAGCAACAAAATGGAAGGAAATTCATCAGGATTGCATTCTTCCAAAGGTGTATACCTTTCTGGCTTTTGGTTTCCTCTCAAGTCTTATCACTGTTCTAATGGTATTTTTGGGGTTAGAGTCATGGAGCAGCAAACTTAATTTTTGACTCTTTATCTTTTTGTCTAAATTTTAAAACTGCATTAGGAATATAAATACCATGTGCCCTTTTACCATTCCAAGTTCACTCATCAGTTACCTGTACACCTCCCTTTCCCATTCACCCCATGCCACGCAAGAACAAGAACAAGAGATGCAGCATTTTCATTTTTACTTCCTCTCCTCACCATGCAATGGTTTCCATGCATTTGTAACCACATTTGCTGCTCATAACAGTTTGTTATACGTTCAGGAGATAAATGTAGATTGAGAGCTCACTTTGTGAAACACCTCTATTTGGTTTGCAAACATAATCCCAAGTACGCAGTCTTGGGAGAGGGGGAGGCAATGGCCTGTTAATACAGAGACCCAGGAAATATTCTGTGGACCCAGGTTCGAATCCTGCCACAGCAGATGGTAAAATTTGAATTTAATGAAAAAATCTGGAATTAAGAGTCTAATGCTGACCATGAATCCACTGTTGGAAAAACCCATCTGGTTCACAAATATCATTTAGGGAAGGAAACTGCCATCCTTACCTGGTCTGGCCTACATGTGACTCCAGATCCACAGCAATGTGGTTGACCTGTAACTGCTTTCTGGGATGGGCAATAAATGTTAGCCTAGCTAGTGATGCCCTCAGCCCATGGATGAATTTTTTTAAACTTTCCACCATGCTCTCATGCTGAACTCTCTGTCTTGGCATCCTACAATGTTCCAATGAACAACACTTCACTTTCAGTTCAGTATTTTACAGCCTTCTAGATTCAACATTGTATTCTACTCTCATTTTATTTCCTTATGCTGCTTGTTTCAGCATTACTCATTTTTCTCTTCCTTTCACTTTTGGGTGGCTCCAGTATGCGCATCTTCTGTTTCTCATCTGATGAATAGTAATTTTGGCTTTAAGCTAGCAACTCTTGTCATCTGATTTTCCTATCTTCCACCCTATGATAAATTGTCCTTTCTGTTCTTTTTCAATCCTTCACTATTCCAGTTTTAAGATGGTTTAAAACTGGTATATTTCTAATTTTCCCCACTTCATTTGAAAAGTCATCAACTTGAAACACTAACTTGGTTTCTCCCACAACAAATGTTTCATGAGCTGCTGAGGACTTCCAATATTTTCTGGTTTTATCTCACACACTATCTCCTGTGTCTCCCTTTTGCCATATCCTGTGGACTTTTCCTGTCAGGTTTCTCAGATTTAAATAAAGCTGCTCTATTACCAGTAAGGCTTGGCTATAATTTTGACGGACAGACAAGAAGGTTTCCTGTGTTTGAAGATTGCCCTGGGTGCAAAAAGCCAGCTGAAGTGGACATCATATAGTTTCAAGTGTGCAGAGCACGCATTGTGTGGGAGGAGGGAGCCTTGCCAACTTTCTGTTGTTCTAGAGAATTGTTAGCTCATACCAATCCTATTAATGTTGGCATGTTCAACAGGAATGAGGAAATTGTGCCTCGATGAAGTATATTTCTAAATCTGATCAGTTTATTAAATTATACTGACATGTGAGCTTAGCTCAGTTGGTAACACCCTTGAATCTGAGTCAGAAGATTATCTGTTGTGTCATAATGAAAGACAATAATTTAGGAAATTGATTTGTTGTATAATCCAGAAGGAAACACTCAATGTCTGCTGGACTCAGACAGGTTGTGTAGACTCAGCAATACATCTGTCCAGTTTGGAATTTGAGCATTATCAACATCACTGTTCTCACAATATGATTATCCAGCTGAAGAATTTTGACAACACTTGACTTGGAATCTCTCCTTGCTGTGTCCCCAAATCACTGCTTTAAAAAACAACTTCCCTTTATTATCTGCTGGGATCCCATACTCGCACACTTATCCCAGCTTTAAAAATCACCTTCTATAGTCTTCCCTCCTCAACAAGATTGTGTTTTTCTGACCAGCTAGATTCTGATTTGACATGTCTTCACACTTCCTTGAAACTTTCACATGCTCTTCTATCAGTCTTGACCTTTTACCTGGGATGCTGAATATTAAACTGTTTTACCAAGATATGGGAACTAGGGAATGAGAAGCTCATTGAATTTCCCTGGTACATGATGTCAGTGGGAAGCTGGAAATTCTTATGCAGTCCTCTGAAACTTGAAACAGTTTTATTTGGCATTAGAAGTGACCTTTGTGGGAGATTTGTTGGTGCAGTGGTAGTGCCCCTACATCTGGACCAGAATCTCTTGGTTGAGTCCTATGCTAGGACTTATTTGTTGAAGATACATTCATAAAGTGGCCAAACAAGTTGATGTATCAGCGTATAAGTCCTACTCGCACACCTGATGGCAAGTGGTATAAGTAGGAGAGTTTCCTAGCTCAGTTATCCTGCAGAAAGCAAGGACTAGTTGCTGCAAAGCTTTCTCGTTCAATCTCTGGAAATGTGGATGAGAGAAATCACAGACAGAAATGGCCTGTAAACTTCTTATAGTGAATGTTAGATTCAATTCCACCAGCCTAGTTTCACACAGAGAACTACATAGATTTTACAACAGAGAAACAGGGCTTTTGGTGTAACAAATTGTAGATTTGCTCGGTACGAACCTTTTCCACCACTCTGCTTCTAATCCTATCATCATATCTTGCCATTCCGTGGTTCCCTTTCATAAAATCTAGACTTTTCTTAAAAGCAACTCAGCTATTTATCTCAACCAGTTGTTGTGGCAATGCGTTCCACATTCTTATAATCTGTGATTAACATTTTTCTCCAAAATTAGCTGCATGGAGGATTGGTGAAAATCTCTCATATTTATGGATTTGGTTTTCAGGTTAATGGAACTGGTTATGGCTAACAATACAAAGCTGTCAAGACTCCCTCCTCCCACTCAGTGCCTGCACTGCATCCTTGAACCTACATAATACCCACGGTGGAAGGCTAGGTGCAATTTTTAAGGTTTGCTTGGTTTAACCATAGACTGGTCTGAGAAGGGAATAACAAATGAGCAGTATCATTGACCAATTCTGAGTCTGAGCCTGGGACATGATTGATGAAGCTAAGCATTTGGTGGCTCTTAACCCTGTGAAGATGCTGCTCCTTTAACAAGGTTATATTTCCTTGGTTTCTTCCAGAGGTCGTAAAAGACACAGACTTCAAAAAGTCTAAGTTGAAGGGTTTTAGGACCAGTTTGATTATAGCTAACAGATATTTCCTCAGGCAAAAGGCTTTCCAGTTTAAAAAGAAACACTTGTACAATGAAAGGGGAGTGGACTGTTCTCCCAGCTTTGCTTTTCTCTGGTCTGGTTTGGTTTGGGTTGCTTTAGCTTTTCTCTTTTAGCTTTGAAGCTGCTGGACCCGAAGAAGCAGGGCCATGTTGGTCCTCTCTCTTTCTGACATCTCTCCTGTAAGACCCTGGGTTTGATTTTACCTTTTGTGCCAAGGGGTGTTTATGGGGATTGTTGCAAGTATTTCGAACAGCATTAAGTTGGGATGATCTGTTGAGTTTTTGGATAGGCTGTTATTCGGTATTCTGTTCTCTTTTGTTTGTGTTTCATTCAATAATCTTGTAAATAAATTCAGTTTTACTTAAAACTAAATGGTTTGACCAGCTGGATCTCTTCAGGAATATCCACTGCTTACCTGCTTAAAACAACCATCAAAGTTAAGATCCTGGCTACTTTGTTGAAATGTTTTGAGTGAGTCTGGCCTGATCCATAACAACACAACAGCCTAGCTCAGTTGCTTCTGCTCTATGTCCTCTGGCCTTTTCCTCTCATTTCACCAATGACAGAGCTTGAAACCAGAAAGCACAATTGTCTGAAATTCACTTCTTTAAACCTCTTCACCTCATTGTCTGTCTCTAAAACTTCAAAGATCGCTTCTCCACCCTCCCTTGACTGCATGTTTGGATGGTTTATGGCTGAACAGCCACTTGTATGAATAACTTTTATCACTGCTTCAATTGACCCCCAACTGAATTTTAAAAATGGCTGAGGTCCAGTCTGTTTTGTCCATGGGATGACGGATGAACTTGATGTTAACCTTGTGGGTTTCCCTGACCTTGATGTCTTCAGTCAATGCCAAGTATTTACTGTCATCTCAGATTAGACACAGAATAGTATCCTCACATTGTACCCAGCCCCGCCCCATCCAAGAGCTATCTCCAGTCACATTTCCATTTTGTTACTTGCAATACACTTCTGTCCCTTTCTTTAAGTGTGGAGCAACATTGTGTCCCCAGTTGCAACAAACATATTCACAACCATACTTCTCTCTTACCCTTCCACCACTAATCTGGGCAGTGAAAGTGCAGAGCTACATCAGTGCATTGATGCAAAGCTCCCGTTGATTTCCCACACAGCAATCTTGACTCGCAAACTAACTCACAGTATTAGCACTTGAAAATGTTCGCAATTAACACTGGTTGGTCTGCTTTTGCTCACAGCCTGTTTCCTGTACTAAAGTCATTTAGGGTCATAGAGTCATAGAGATGCATAGCATAGAAACAGACCCTTCGGTCCAACTCGTCCATACTGACCAGATATCTCAACATAATCTAGTCCCGCTTTCAGCACCCGGCCCATATCCCTCCAAACCCTTCCTATTCATATACCCATCCAGATGCCTTTTAAATGTTGCAATTGTACCAGCCTCCACAAATTCCTCTGGCAGCTCATTCCATACATGCACCACCCTCTGCATGAAAACGTTGCCCCTTAGGTTTTTTTTATATCTTACCCCTCTCGCCCTAAACCTATGCCCTCTAGTTCTGGACTTTTCCACCCCAGGGAAAAGACCTTGTCTGTTTATTCCACCCATGCCCCTCCTGATTTTATAAACCTTTATAAGGTCTTTTCTCAGCCTCTGATGCTCCAGGGAAAACAGCCCTAGCCTATTCAACCTCTCCCCATAGCTCAAATCCTCCAATCCTGGCAACATCCTTGTAAATCTTTTCTGAACACTTTCAAGTTTTACAACATCCTTCCGATTGGAAGGAGACCAGAATTGCATGCAATATTCCAAAGTGGCCTAATCAACATCCTGTACATCTGCAATATGACCTCCCAACTCCTATACTCAATACTCTGACCAATAAAGGAAAACATACCAAACACCTTTTCACTAGATTAGAGTGTGCTGGAAAAGCACAGCAGCCGAGGAGCAGGAAAATCGACATTTCGGGCAAAAGCCCTTCATCAGGAATAGAGGCAGAGTGCCTGCAAGGTGGAGAGGTAAATGAGAGGAGGTTAAAGATGCCCTCCAATGCATCTCGTCCACATCCCAAAACTCCACCCTCAGACCCCACCCCTCCAAACGTAACAAGGACAGAAAGCCCCTGGTGCTCACCTTTCACCCTACCAACCTTATCATAAACCAAATCATCCGACGACATTTCCACCACCTCCAAACGGACCCCACCACTAGGGTATATTTCCCTCCCCACCCCTTTCCACCTTCTGCAAAGACTATTCTCTCCATGACTACCTGGTCAGGTCCACGCCCCCCCTACAACCCACCCTCCCATCCTGGCACCTTCCCCTGCAAGGAATTGCAAAACCTGCACCCACACCTCCTCCCTCACCTCCATCCAAGGCCCCAAAGGAGCCTTCCACATCCATCAAAGTTTTACCTGCACATCCACCAATATCATTTATTATATCCGTTGCTCCCGATGCGGTCTCCTCTACATCGGGGAGACTGGATGTCTCCTAGCAGAGCGCTTTAGGGAAGATCTCTGGGACACCCACACCAATCGACCATACTGCCCTGTGGCTCAACATTTCAATTCCCCTTCCCAGTCTGCTGAGGACATGGAGGTCCTGGGCCTCCTTCACCGCCGCTCCCTCACCACCTGACACCTCATCTTCCGCCTCGGAACACTTCAACCCCAGGGCATCAATGTGGACTTCTCCAGTTTCCTCATTTCCCCTTCTCCCACCTCACCCCAGTTCCAAACTTCCAGCTCAGCACTGTCCCCATGACTTGTCCTACCTGTCAATCTTCCTTCCCACCTATCCACTCCACCCTCCTCTCTGACCTATCACCTCCATCCCTACCCCATTCACTTATTGTACTCTATGCTACTTTCTCCCCACCCCACCCTCCTCTCATTTATCTCTCCACCCTGCAGGCACTCTGCCTCTATTCCTGATGAAGGGGTTTTGCCCGAAACGTCGATTTTCCTTTCCTCGGATGCTGCCTAAACTGCTGTGCTTTTCCAGCACTACTCTAGTCTAGAATCTGGTTTCCAGCATCTGCAGTCCTTGTTTTTACCTATCTTCTTCACTATCCTATCGACCTGTGACTCTACTTTCAAAGAGCTATGAACCTGCATTTCAAGGTCTCTTTGTTCAGCAACATTCCCAAGGACCTTACCATTAAGTGCATAAGTCCTGCTAAGATTTGCTTTCCCAAAATGTAGTAATTCACATATTTATCTAAATTAAACTCCATCTGCCATTCCTCAGCCCATTGGACCATCAGATCAAGATCCCCTTGTAATCTGAGGTAACCTTCTTCGCTGTCCACTACACCTCCAATTTTGGTGTCACCTGCAAACTTAGTAACTATACCTCGTACGTTCACATTCCAAATCATTTATATAAATGATGAAAAGTAGTGGACCCAGCACCAATCCTTGTGGCACTCCACTGGTCACAGGCCTCCAGTCTGAAAAACAACCCTCCACCACCACCCTCTGTCTTCTACCTTCGAGCCAGTTCTGTATCCAAATGACTAGTTCTCCCTGTATTCCATGAGATCTAACCTTGCTAACCAGTTTCCCATGGGGAACCTTGTTGAATCCCTTACTGAAGTCCATATGGATTACGTCCACCACTCTGCCCTCATCAATCCTCTTTGTTACTTCTTTAAAAAACATGGGTGGCATGGTGGCTCAGTGGTTAGCACTGCTGCCTCACAGCACTAGGGTCCCAGGTTCAATTCCAGCCTTGGGTGACCGTCTGTGTGGAGTTTGCACATTCTCCCTGTGTCTGCGTGGGTTTCCTCTGGGTGCTCCGGTTTCCTCCCACAGTCCAAAGATGTGCAGGTCAGGTGAATTGGCCATGCTAAATTGCCCATAGTGTTAGGTGCATCAGTCAGAGGGAAATGGGTCTGGGTTTGTTACTCTTCGGAGGGTCGGTGTGAACTGGTCGGGCCGAAGGGCCTGTTTCCACACTGTAGGGAATCTAATCTAATCATAATCAAGTTCATGAGACATGATTTCCCCCACACACAGCTATGTTGACTATACCTAATCCGTCTTTGCCTTTCCAGATACATGTAAATCCTGTCCCTCAGGATTCCCTCCAACAACTTGCCCACCACTGACGTCAGGATCACTGGTGTATAGTTCCCTGGCTTGTCCTTACGATCTTTCTTAAACAGTGGGACCAAGTTAGCCAACCTCCAGTCTTCCGACACCTCACCTGTGACTATCGATGATACAAATATCTTAGCAAGGGACCCAGCAATCACTCCCCTAGCTTCCCACAGAGTTCTAGTGTACACCTGATCAGGGGATTTATCCACCTTTATGCATTTCAATAAATCCAACACTTCTTCCTCTGTAATATGGACATTTTTCAAGATGTCACCATCTATTCTGTATCTTCCATGTCTTCTCCACAGTAAACACTGATGCAAAATACTCATTTAGTATCTCCCCCATCTCCTGCGGCTCCACATAAAGGCTGCCTTGCTGATCTTTGAGAGGCCCTATTCTCTCCTGAATTACCCTTTTGTCCTTAATGTATTTATAAAAAAACTCTTTTGATTCTCCTTAACCCTTGTGGCAAAGCTAACTCATGTCCCCTATTTGCCTTCCTGATTTCCTTCTTAAGTATACTCCTACTGCCTTCATACTCTTCTAAGGATTCACTTGATCTATCCTGTTATACCCGACATATGCTTCCTCCTTTTTCTGAACGAAACCCTCAATTTCTCTAGTCATCCAGCATTCCCTCCATTTACCAGCCTTTCACCTTAACAGGAATATACTGTCTCTGCACTCTCTATCTCATTTTTGAAGGCTTCTCATTTTCTAGCTGTCCCTTTACCTGTGGACATTTGCCCCCAATGTTGGCTAACACCATCAAAATTAGCCTTCCTCTAATTTAGAACTTCAACATTTAGATCTGGTCTATCCTTCTCCATCACTATTTTAAAACTAATAGAATTCTGGTTGCTGGCCCCAAAGTGCTCCCCCACTGACACCTGAATCACTTGCCATGCCTTATTTTCCAAGAGTAGGTCAAATTTTGTACATCCACATACTGAATCAAAAGAATTTCTTGTACACACTTAACAAATTCCTCTCCATCAAATCCTTAACACTATGGCAGTCCCAGTCAATGTTTGGAAAGTTTAAATCCCCTACCATAACCACTCTATTATTCTTACAGATAGCTGAGATCTCCTTACAAGCTTGTTTCTCAATTTCACTCTGACTATTTGGAGGTCTATAATAAAATCCCAATAAGGTGATCATCCTTTTTTTATTTCTCAGTTCCACCCAAATAACTTCCCTGGATGTATTTCCAGGAATATCCTCCCTAAGTACAGCTGTAATGCTATCCCTTATCAAAAATGCCACTCCCCCTCCTCTCTTGCCCCCCCCCCCCTTTCTATCCTTCCTGTAGCATTTGTATACTGGAACATTAAGCTGCCAGTTCTGAGCCACATTTCTGGAATTGTTATGAAATCCCAGTCCCATGTTCCTAACTTTGCCCTGAGTTCATCTACATTTCCTGTTAGGCCTCTTGCGTTGAAATAAGTGCAGTTTAATTTATCAGTCCTATCTTGATCTCTGCTTTGTCCCTGACTGCCCTGACTGCTTGACTCTCTTCTTTTCTCAACTGTACCAGTCTCAGATTGATCTCTTTCCTCACTATGCTGCTCGATAACCTCCTCACTATCCAAGGTCCCAGATACACTTTTCAGGTGAAACGGTGATTTACCAGCACTTCACTCAATCTAGTCCATTGTATTCACTGTTCATAATGCAGTCTCTTCTACACTGGGGAACTGAAACACAGACTAGGTGACTGCTTTGCAGAACACCTACATTTTGTCCACAAAAATAACCTGTTGCTTCCAGTTTGCTGCCACTTCAATACACCACCATGTTCCTATTGCCAACATTTCCGTCTCAGGCCTGCTGCATTGCTCCAGCAAGGCTCATTGCTAATTGGAGGAGCAGCATCTCATTTTCTGCTTAAGGATCTTACAGCCTTCAAGGCCCAACATCGAGTTTAACAAGTTTAGAGCATGAACACCTCCTTCCTTTCCAATACCCATCCCCACACTCCAGGTCCATCATGAAATGTGGTTGCTTCCAGCTCAGCAAACTTTCTCTTCCTCCCTGGCTTATATCAAATTTATCTGCCTTCCTGTTTTCTCTTTCTGAACACAGTTTCTACCTATCTGCTCACCCCTGCCCTCACCCATCATTAGCATAAATACCATCTTTTCCCATTGCTATTAATTCTCAAGAATGGAAAGATATAAAAGAGACCCATAGGGCAACGTTTTCACGCAGAGGGTGGTACGTGTATGGAATGAGCTGCCAGAGGAAGTGGTGGAAGAGGCATTTGGATAGATATATGAATAGGAAGGATTTGGAGGGATATGGGCCGGGTGCTGGCAGGTGGGACTAGATTGGGTTGGGATATCTGGACGGTTTGGACTGAAGGGTCTGTTTCTATGCTGTACATCTCTATGACTCTATGACACTAGGAGTCATTGGACACACCATGTTAACTCCATTTCTCTCTCCACAGACACTACCAGATGTGCTGAGTTTCTCATGTAATTCCTGTTGTTTGTTTGTCACAGGCACAGTACAAGTTGCCATGGTGCTCCTGACACTGATAGAAATAATTTGTGTCCCTCTAATGAACAGAGGAGTCTGTCGTAAGTAGAACAAGGGAACACAGTTTAGTAGTAAGGATATCTCACCTGAGAGATGAGGATTGTACTTTTTTTTCTCTCAGAATCTGTAGTGAACTCTCATCTTCTGAGAGCAGTGAGAGTGGGGTGCACTGAATATTTTTAAAGCAATGGGAGATAGTTAATTCACTGATGCTAATTTGGGGAGGTGGTGGCCTAATGGTATTATCACTGGGCTGTTAAACTAGAGATCCTGGATTAGTAGTGCTGGAAGAGCACAGCAGTTCAGGCAGCATCCGAGGAGCAGTAAAATCGACATTTCGGGCAAAAGCCCTTCATCAGGAATACAGGCAGAGAGCCTGAAGAGTGGAGAGATAAGCCACAGGAGGGTGGGGGTGGGGAGAAAGTAGCATAGAGTACAATAGGTGAGTGGGGGAGGGGATGAAGGTGATAGGTCATGGAGGAGGGTGGAGTGGATAGGTGGAAAAGAAGATAGGCTGGTAGGACAAGTCATGGGGACAGTGCTGAGCTCGAAGTTTGGAAGGGGAAGGGGAAATGAGGAAACTGTTGAAGTCCACATAGATGGTCTGGGGTTGAAGTGTTCCGAGGTGGAAGATGAGGCGTTCTTCCTCCAGGCGTCTGGTGGTGAGGGAGTGGCGGTGAAGGAGGCCCAGGACCTCCATGTCCTCAGCAGAGTGGGACCCAAGTTTAAATCCTTCCATAGTAGAATTTAAATTCAATAAAAATCTGGAATTAAGAGTCTAACGATGACTATGACTATGAGTTGATTGTTGAGAAAAAGAACATCCAGTTTGCTAATATCTTTTCAGGAAGGAAACTGCCATTCTTACCCAGCCTGGCCTACATGTGACCCCAGACCCACAACAAAGTGGTTGATTCTTAACTGCCTTCTGGGCAATTTGGGATGTCATCTCATGAATGACTTAAGTTTTTTTTCAAAGGGAGTCAAAGGTTATTGGTTGGGTGGAGTATGGAGTTGTGACACAGTCAGGCCAGCCATGATTTCATTCAATGGCAGAGCAAGTTCCAACTGCCGAATGGCCTCTTTCTGCTCCAAACTAGTATGATCCTTCCTGGACTAGCCCTAATTATTATAACACACGTATTCTTCTCCTGTCCAGTCTACACTTGCAGTTATTATCTATGCACTCATTTAGTTTTGATGAATGTGCTCTGAGATGTTTTAAGTAGACCAGCAGGAGGTTGGAAGAACACAGCAAGCTTCAGGTCAACAAGGGTTTGCCATTAGGCAAAAGTGAATACTGCAGATGCTGGAGATTAGAGTCTAGATTAGAGTGGTGCTGGAAAAGCACAACAGGTCAGGCAGCATCCTCGGAGCAGGAAAATCGACTTTTCGGGCAAAAGCCCTTCATTGATTTCTCTACCTCCTGATGCTGCCTGGCTTGCTAACTTCTTCCAACCTCCTGCTTTTCTACTTTGGATTCCAGTATCTGCAGGGTTTTTTTGGCCTCTGACATGTTTTATCACATCTCTCAGGCAGGTTTTTTTTATTTCAAAAATATACTTTATTCATAAATACTTTGATGATCTATACAACTGGACATACCATACATATGTAAACATTCCATTTGTTTGCATACCGAAAACAGAGTAATCATTCCTATTTACAGGTCTGTACGATTACATTTTTAGCTGAGGCGTCAGCGGAGCCCAAATGACTGCGTGGGCCCCCTGCTCTTCTCAGACAGGCAGATGTTACACGGTGGTCTTTCCCCACCGCGCCTTGGCAGCAGCTGCCCAAGCTTCAGCGCGTCCCTCAACATGTAGTCCTGGACCTTGGAATGTGCCAGTCTGCAACACTCTGTCGGAGTCAACTCGTTCAGCTGGAAGATCAGCAGGTTTCGGACCGCCCAGAGAGCGTCCTTCACCGAGTTGATGATCCTCCAGGCACAGTTGATGTTCGTCTCGGTGTGCGTCCCGGGGAACAGGCCGTAGAGCACGGAGTCCCGCGTAACGGCGCTGCTCGGGATGAACCTCAACAAACGCCACTGCATTCCTCTCCAGACTTCTTCTGCGTAGGCACATTCCAGTAGGAGGTGTGTGACAGTCTCATTCCACCCCCCCGCCCCCCCCCCCCCGCAGCCCCTTCAAGGGCAGCGTGCAGTGCAGCTGAGAGTCCAGGCGTGCATAAAGGATCTCACAGGCAGAGCCCTTCTCACCACCAGCCAAGCCATGTCTTGGTGCTTGTTGGAAAGTTCTGGCGATGAGGCATTCTGCCAAATGGCTTTGACAGTCTGCTCAGGGAACCGCTCGACAGGATCCACCCTCTCCTTTTCCCGAAGGGTCTCAAGGACACTACGTGCTGACCACTTCCTGATGGACTTGTGGTCAAAGGTGTTTTTCTTCATAAACTTCTCCACGAAGGACAGGTGATACGGAATGGTCCAACTACTTGGAGCGTTCCGTGGCAGCGAGGCCAGGCCCATCCTTTGCAACACCGGGGACAGGTAGAACCTCAGTACCTAGTGACACTTGGTGTTTGCGTACCGGGGATCCACGCACAGCTTGATGCAGCCACACACAAAGGTGGCCATCAGGGTGAGGGTGGCATTGGGTGTATTTTTTCCCCTGTTGCCCAGATCTTTGTACAGCGAGTCCCTTCGGAGTGCGATTGAGCTGGGCCTCCCGATCTAGAGGTAAGGACATCGCTGACTGAACCACATGACTCCAGTTTGTATTCTACACTCGATTAGTCAGTATTAGTTTTGGAAAGCCAATGTTTAAAAAAAAAGTTTTTCCAAAATAAAATTCAAAATAATTGATACCAATTTGTGACAGATTGTCAATATATCTTCCCTTCTAAAATCATCTAAAGGTATCCGTGCAACATTTTCTAAAAGCGATGAATTGACACTGGTCCAGCATGTACAGGGTTAAGCCCGACGTACCGAGGTTGGTTTGAAATTCACACTTTACAGTCGAGAGGAAGGAAACTGAGACAGAGAGCCCCGAGATACAGCCGATGTACGACATAGAAAGGATAAATAGGAACAGTAAAGGGTAAACTGAAAAGGGAACTTGTTTTTTTTTGGAGGAGATTGGGATGGATACCGAATAAAATATTTGTGTTTAAGGATTTGTATAATGTAACTGAGCAGGAAGAAGAATAATTCCCAGGAATTTGGGAGAAACTCGCACGAGCTGCTGCCTCATCAGTTTCAGCCTTTGGACTTTAATATTGGTATTTGAACAAGTTTTCGACTCTCAAACCGGATCATTTCCCCCAATAATATATCAATTTCGCCAATTACCTGAGGAAAAGAGAAATTCAGAGTAACGAAAGAGTTTCCTAATCAACTCTCGGGAATCCATTTCCGGTAACTTCACACTCTGTTCACATTTTTTTAAAAGCGGTGAGCCAGTCAACAATAAGTTATGGGAATAGGCAGGGCTAAGCAACTCTGTGTAGGTTGGTAGCGTTTTATTTTCCCTGATGCAGTCCTAGGCTTTGGTTCAAAATTCTGATGTGGTGTCGGGCGATGATGTGGTTCCTAACAATATCTCTGCTTATGAAAATAAGTAATAATTATCGGTAGTAGACAAAAAGACTCTCATTGAATTTACCGGAAACTCTTTGAAAGCATATACTTGGTGCCGGAATTATCGAAGTGACAAGTGTCTGCTAATGGAAATATTTATAGTAAGAGTTCTTTCATATTTTGTCTCAATTGAATTTTGATAAAGTAATAAATGAGAGAGGGCGTCCATTATAGACAGATTGAGACTAGTGTAGCAATACAAAGCTATGTTGTAATATTTCAACATGCCATCTGAAATGCAATCGTTAGTGTGTATGAAATTTGCACACTTGAATTAAGAGATTAAAAATGGGAAATGCTGTAAGGATTATTCAAGGTGTTTGTGTCTGGAATAGGTATATCATAGCTGCTGCCTGTCAAATGTGATATTTAATTCTTCCCTGTTCAGATGTATGTGAAAATAAAAGTAGTGTTCGCTTGGTATCTTTGGCAACATTTATCCATCAGCTAACATCACTATAGATAGGTCAATTGGTCATTCTTGTTGATGATGATGGAAGTTAACTGTGTAAAATGGCTGCTGTTTTTGCTAATCTATAGATGATGACACTTCAGAAATATTCCAATATGTCTTAAGTACTTCTTGATGGTACAGATGTGAAAAGCATTGTATAAATTTACATTTGTTACAGTTTTGTTCCGCAGGAGGCAGTGACATAGTGATAATGTTACTGGGCTTGTCAAGTAGAACCAAAATGTATGGTGCTGGAAAAGCACAGCAGGTCAGGCAGCATCCGTAGAGCAGGAGAATCTACATTTCAGGCATAAGCCCTTCATCAGGAATGCCATACTTTTCAACTCTGATCTCCAGCATCTGCAGTCCACACTTACTCCTTGTCATCTAGAACCCCAAGTTCACATTCTGAGGAAAAGGGTTTGCATCCCACCATAGTAGATAGTGAAATCTGAATTAAATAGGAAAAATCTGGAATTAAAAGCTACGATAATGGCAACCCTATAACTACTCTTGATTGTCATAAAAGACCATCTGGTTCATTAATGCCCATTCGGGAAAGAAAATCTCGTGTCCTTCCCCAGTCTGGCTTGCATGTGACACCAGACCCACAGCAAAGTGGTTGACTCTCAACTGCCTGAAGGGCAATAGATGCTGGTATAGCCAGTGAAAGTCACATCCTGTGAATGACTTTTTTAAAGAAAAAGTCAGAGGATGTACAGCTGAGACTTGCCAATGGAAAGGCTGTGATCCGACAATGGGAGGCTCTTTTCCATGTTGTTGCAAGCCAGCACTGCAGGATGAAAATGAGAAGTAAAGGGGTAGACAAAGGCAGAATGTAGGCTAACTCCTTTCAACCACATCCTATTGGACACACCTGTTGTTGAGTCAGAGTTGACCAGCACAGCACAAACCAACATCCCAAAAAGACTGAGGAAGGATGCTGTAAAAGATGGCATTGTGTGACAGGGAGTGGTGCACTTAAAACAGCTTTAATATTGTCAAAATTCTCATGTAATTCATCCCTTTTAATTATTCTCTACTCACTTTCCATTGTCAGATTAGAAACCACCAGATTTTTACTGCACTGATATGAAAACAGTCTCTTGTCCTGTTAAGATGATGGTTTTTACCCTAATGGTCAACCTTTGTTAAGGGTTGCATAGCAGAGCAGACTCTGCCACATCTGCTGCATATGAAGGTGGGGTGGCCTGAAAAGGTGCAGCATTAGTCTGAACTAGTCCAGTCAAGAGAAACCAAGGATATGTCTGAGACAGTGAAGATGGGAACTGCTCAGCCTTTCCCTCTCCTCAGCTTTAATTGTCCAGGTCTCAATATATTAAATAATTCTTGTCCTGTGTAAAACTTCCGAAGTAATATATTTCACACATTTACTCAAATGAAATGTTTTTTGCCCTAATTAAAATGTACACAATATTATTTGTGTGTGAGACTATTGCTTGACAGGCATCTTACTTTTAGATATATGGCAGTGAAGAACTTCTAACAACTGATTTCAGCTTGTTTTTAAAGTACATCAGCAACACTTTTCTTTGGGTAGTACTGCAGGAGTGCTGCACTATTGGAAATTCCCTTTCAGAATAAATGTTATGCTGATTTCCTGGCCTTCTTCTCCGGGATGTACAAGATCCTGTGGAAAGCACTAAAAGTTGCTTTCTCAGTATTCTGGTGAAGACTTATACTTCAAACAACACCCAACCAGAATTACCCGGTTTTTATTTCATTGCTGTTTGTAGAATCTTATGCACAATTTGTTTGCTACGTTTCTGACAGTATAACAGTGACTGTACATCAAAAATACTATATTGGCTGTGAAACACTTTGATTCATCCAAATGAATGAGATTTGCTTTCCTTCCTTTCACATTGACAAATCCTGAACATTGAACTGCCTGGTTCATTAATGTTCTTAACCTTTTCTAACCTGATCTGGCCTACGTATCACTCCAAACCCACATCAGTGTGGTTGACTCTCAGCTGTCCTCTGGAATGACCCTGCAAGCCACTCAGTTTCACGGTAAATAGAGATGAGCAATAAATACTTGGCTGAGCCTACGATGCCCACATCCCAGTAACAAACAAGAGATCGATGAGACCTTACTTTAATTGATCGTCCAGTGGATGGTTCACTGACAACTCAATGCATGGAAAAGTGAGCTTCATTTCTGCACAAGTGCTGAAATTAGTTTTGAAGCACAATTTATGATTCCAAGTCAAGCTACCGACTGGACTAAATAGACGATTTTCTTCCAATTGTTATGGGGAAAACCACTGAGTCAGACTCGGGGTTCAATGACAGAGTTTTTTGCAATACTGGAGCTCTGGGGAGAGAGACAGATGCCAACAGTACAGTGGTCAGCTGCGATTCTTCTCTCGACCCGGAGCACATGTCATGATGCTTTTATACATCTTGTGATACAATAGGTCAGTGATGAGATTATTGTCTTTGTAACATGGTAATCATTGCAGAAACGTTGATAGTTGCGATACCAAGTCATTGTCAGTTCCAGCACAGCCTTTGTTAATTTCAGCACAGTTGTTGTTAGTTTCAGACATTGTCAGTTTCTGTGTCTGCGCAGAAGTCCGTTGCTCTAGTAGTGGGCACTAATCGCTCTTCCAGAGAAGGATGATTACAGCAGCTCTGGCTATTAGCACTCTTTATTGAGTCCGTATCAAGCAGTTAACATTTCCATAAAAGGTGTTGGCTGGACCCAGACACTTCGGCGGGCAGTGTACATTACTCATGTGTATTCTCTTCTCCCACCCACCTTAAACTAATCAGCTAGGTTGTGAATACATTGTGCTGGCATTCTGGTGGCCCCAGGAAGTGTCTGTATTTGCTCTACTGTCTCTCTCCATATTGTGGTCCAGAGGCCATCTTATGTGTTAAGTGGCCAATTGATAGCTCGGCAGCCACCTTGTGTGTCCGTGTGCCTAGTGTCACTCTGCTCTGTGTCATCTCCCACTTCACAATGATTGAGAATTTTTTTCTTCTTTTTATTCATTTATGGGATATGGGTGTAGCTGGCTGGCCAATATTTATTGCTCATCCTGAGTTGCCCTTAAGACAGTAGTGAGCAGTCTTCTTGAACTGCTGCAGCCCGTGTGGTGTAAGGAGGGAATTAGAGGATTTACCAATAAGGAGGGAATTAGAGGATTTTGACCCAGTGAGACTGAAGGAATGGCAATACATTTCCAAGTTGAGCGTGTAGTGCTGGAAAAGTACAGCAGGTCAGGCAGCATCTAAGGAGCAGGAGAATCGATGTTTCAGGCATAAACACTTCATGCCTGATGAAGGGTTTATGTCCAAAACATCGATTCTCCTGCTCCTTGGATGCTGATTGACCTGCTGTCCTTTTCCAGCACTACACTTTTGACTCTGAACTCTAGCATCTGCAGTCCTCATTTTCTCCCAATACATTTCCAAGTCAGAATGGTGAGTGGCTTGGAATGGAATGTGCAGGTGGTGGTGTTCCCAAGCATCTGCTACACTTGTCCTTACAGATGGAAGAGGTCATGAGTTTTGAATGTGCTGTCTAAGGAGCCTTGGTGAATTTCTGAAGAACAGAAGATGTAGATAGCAGCAGCAGTGTGTACTGAGCATCGATGGTGGGTGTGGTGCCAATATCGCTTAGATGGTCACCTTAACCAGATGCTGATACATTACCATTCAGTTTGTTCAGTAATTGGATTGGTTTTAAAGCTGATGTGGGGTAACTTTCAGACTTGTGCTGAAACAAACTTTCAAATTATTTAAAACTTCATTGAAGTGTTTCATTCATAAATATACTTCATAATTTTAATGAGTTCATTCAGTGTTAATCCGAATGTTACCCAACTGGAAACCATGGAGGAACTGGGAGATCCACTCCCTGCTGAAGTCCAGATCTGAGGCATTCAAGTTGGGTGACCCTGGCCTATACAGGAAATCCAGGTATGACCTTCACAAGGCCATCAGGGACGCCAAGAGGCAATACCAAACTTTGCTTGATGTCCAGACCAACCGCATGGACACCTGTTGTTTGTAACAAGGTTTACATGACATAATACGCTGCAAAGCAAAGTTGAACAGAATCACAGGCAACCGTACTTCCCTTCTGATGAGCTTCCCTTTATAAAAGCTATGAACAGAAGGGCAGTGAAATGATTTCACCTATTCCATGAGCCTCACATGCACCTGTATCCTTGGTCATCACCACAGATGTTAGATTGGCTATCTAAGACTGAACACCTGGAAAGCGACCGCCCTGGATGGAGTCCACAGCCATGCACTTCGATCCTGTGTGAACCAGCCATTTGCAGAGATCTTCAACCTCTTCTTACTTCAATCTGAAGTCCCCACCTGCTTCAAGAAGACCACCATCATCCAAATGCCAAAGAAAAATCACACAGCGTGCCTCAATGACCACTGTTAGGAGGATCTGACCTCCACAACTATGAAGTGCTTCGAGAGGTTGGATATGGCTCACATCATCTCCAGCCTCTCAGATTGCCTTGATCCCTTGCAATTCGCCTACTGGCACAACAGGTCAACAGCAGACACCATCTTCCTGACCTGACACTCATCTCTGGAGCATCTGGACAACAAGGATATCTAGGTCAGGTTCCTACTTATTGACTACAGCTCCACCTTCAACACCATAATTCCAAACTTCAGGACCTAGGTCTCTGCTCCCCTCTCTATAGCTGGATTCTAAACTTTCTGACCAACACCACCTCCACAATAATCTTCAGCACTGGTGCCCTGCATAGCTGTGTACTTAGCCAACTACTATACTCCTTATATGCACATGACTGTGTGACAAATTCCACACCAACTCCATTGAATGTTTGCTGATGACACCACTGTCGCAGGTCAGATCTCAAACAACAACGATATGGAGTAGAGGAAGAGATTGAGTGCTTAATGCCATAATGTAAAGACGACAATCTCTCAATTAATGTCAGCAAAATGAAGGTGCTGGTCATTGACTTCAGGAAGCAGAGTGGAAGGCACACACCTGTTTGCATCAATGGTGCTGAGGTGGAGATGGTCAAGTTCTTGGGAGTGACGATCACCAGTAATCTGGCCTGGTTGACCTACATTGACACTCTGGTTAAGAATGCTTGGCTTCCTTATGGGGCTAAGGAAATTCGCCATGTTCCTACAGACTCTTACAAATTTTTATTGTTGCACCATAGAAAGCATTCTGTCTGAGTGTATCACAGTGTGGTAAGGCAACTGCTCTTCCTAAGATCAAAAGAAAATGGAGTTGTGAACACAGCCCAGTCCATCACACTAACCAGCCTTCCGTCTATTGACTTCATCTATACTTTCCACTGCATCGGGAAAGCAACCAACATAATCAAAGACCCCTCCCACCCCGGTTAAGCAGTCTTCCACCCTCTTCCATTAGACATATGATATAAAAGTCAGTATACACTAACAGATTCAAGAACAGCTTCTTCCACACTGTTATCAGATTTTTGAATGGACCTTTTTAATGTTAATCTTGATCTCTGCAGCTTCTTGGCAGCTGTAACATTGTATCCTGCACACAAGACAACACCTTTTACTGTACCTTGGTACACATGATAGTAATAAATCAATGTGGAAATTTAAAGCAATGCAACAAAGAAGTTCATTTAACTAATCACCCAACAATTTCCACTAGCTAGCGACAATCAGCCCTCCCATGGAACCTATTCTACCCATTAAATGCATAGCTGGCAGATCTCCGATCTGCAGGGCTAGAACCTGCCCTTTGGCAATATTGATGAATTCACCAAATGTGAGCTATAATCCTTCAGTGGCTGCCAGATTCCTATCATTCCTCCCTCACATTTTCTGTGTTTACTCCCTTGACCTGACTGAATCAATATTGTTGGACATTTTTCAACCTTTCTCCTTTTCCTTCTGTTCCTCTTAAGCTCCATATGTCTCATCCTATACACCCTCCTGTTCTTTACATCCTTGATTTGACTAAATGAAGCTTCATTGCTGCATCTCTGACTGTCTTATTTTTATTGGAGAAAGTGAGGACTGCAGATGCCGGAGATCAGAGCTGAAAATGTGTTGCTGGAAAAGCGCAGCAGGTCAGGCAGCATCCAAGGAGCAGCAGAATCGACGTTTTGGGCATGAGCCCTTCTTCAGGAATCTTATTTTTATTTCCATTATCACAGCATTTGCCTTAATTCTTCACCTCCCCCAATATTGGGCATGGAGCTTTATGTGCTCAAACTGTGTGAGAACACAAAAAAAAGGAGGAAGCTTTTACCTCAATACCTCCCCTGTGCTATTCCTTTACCCTTTAATTTTTTTGGTACCCAAATAATATATTAACTTCTCTTAAATGACTAAGCTTCCATATCCCTCTGGGATAGAATGTTCCATAGAATCGCAATTCTTGGAGCAAAGTCAGTCCTGAATGTCATAGCCCTCTGATGTTGTGCCTCTGGTCCTAAACTCACCAGACACAGGAAATAGCCTCTCTGCAGCCAGCCTGTTAACCCCCTTAAAACATTACATGTTCCATTCAGATCCAGACATAATTTCGACTGACCCTTCACTGCAGTAATGACAAAGAGACTGCTAACCTGAAACAATGAGCTGGGTTTGAAACTCATGTCTTTGGTCTTGTGACCCCCTCTGCTTTGATTACTCAGGAGATTAAACATCAAGTATTTGATGAGCAAGAAACAAAAATGGAATTGCTGGAATAGCTCAGCAGGTCTGGCAACATCAATGGAGAGAAATCAATGTTAACATTTTGGATTGAGTGACCCTTCCTCAGAACAGTTATCTGCAGTGCTTTCAGTTTTTATTTGATGAGCAAGAACTGATACTCAGACCTTCCTTTGACCGACACTACCAGTAAATAGTTGGTTGACTAATAGTTCATTATATGACAGAAATATTGCACAAATAATTTGTCTGATAACAACAGTAATTCACCTCCCAGCTTCACCCCTCTATTGCCCTGTTTAGCATTGAAGTCCAGCTTAAGAGAATCCTGGAGCTTATTTTTCTTGAATCCTGTACATTTTGTATTTGCAAAATACTTTTGCATTCTGCAGATCTGTGCAGTTTGCAATTTCTTAATCTTAACGAAAAAAAGGAAGTGAACTATGCTGATTTTGTTGAAAACTTTTCATTGCCATTTAGGAATGAACGTTTTTAGTTTAGATTTTAAAAACTTCCATTTTCTTCATCAGATATTGTATCAGAAACAGGAAGTTCTAACTCCATTCTTCCTGTCATCTCCACTCAGGTTCCAAGTCACAGATGTGTTCCATCACTCACCTCCCTTTCCATCTGCTAATTTCCAGATTTCTGGCTTATTTCTTGACAAAAATTTGAAATATTACATGGAAAATGCTGTGTTTTAGTTAGTTTGTGTGTCTTTATTCTTCACAATTCACAGAATTTTAATCCAAGAATAAATGACATTTGGGTTTTCAATTGACAAACTAAATGCCATTATTTCCTCAAACATTGCTCACCAGTTGCTCACTCTGTTTGAACTTCCCCTATGATTTTCAGAAGCTCTCCAACTTCTCCAAACACCATTCATGAGCATTGTACACCCTGTATCTCGGCACTATCGGCAGTGCTTAATTGGTAACACTCTCATCACTTTGTCAGACCCACCAAATCATAAGCTTCTAAGTTCAAGTCTCACTCCAGAACAAATCGAAGTGCTGCACTGTCACTAGAGGTCCTATCTTCCTGATGAGACATTACGCCAAAGTCCCATCTTCTCTCTTGTGGGTGCTAAATATCCTGTGGTACTACTTTGAAGAAAACCAGAGGAATTCTCAGAGGTATCCTGGCCAACATTTAATCCCTCAATTAATGTGCCAGAAAATAGGTAATTCAGTCACTCTTGTTATGGACCAGGCCAGACCCTCTCAAAACATTTTAAGAATGCAGCCTGCACCCTAACTTTGCTAGTTGTTTTAAGCAGGTGTAAGGTGGATATTGCAGGAGTGATGCAGCTGGCCCAACCACTAAACAAAACAGAATTTATTTGCAAGATTACCAAATGAAACACAAACAAAAGAGGACAGAATATTGATTAACTTAACATATCTGAAAACCCAATAGTTTATCCTAGCTTAATGATGATGTTCCAAATACTTGCAATGATCCCCATAAACACCCTTTTGCAAAAGAAAAGAAAAAATCCAACACAGGTTCTTATAGGAGAGATGTCAGAGAGGGGGAGGATCAGAATGGACCTGCTTCTTTGGGTCCAGCAGCTTCACAACTAACTGCTTGCTCAAACCAAACCAAACCAAAGACAAACCAGAGAAAAGCTGAGCTGGGAGAACTGGCCACTGCCCTTTCATTGTGCAAGTGTTTTTTAATACCTTAAAAGCTTCTTCAAAAAAATCAACTACAGAATTTCGGAACCTGTGTCTTTATGACTTACTGAAAACAAACCAAGGACAACAGAACTTTGTTACAGAAGCAACATCATCACATTATCATATTGCTATTTGTGGGAGCTTGCTGTGCTGGAGTTTTCTTATGAAAGAAGGTTTATCAGGTTTGGCCTATACTCATTGAGTTTAGAAGAATGAGAGGTGATCTTTTTGAAACTTAAGAGGAAGCTTGATTAGGTTAAATGATGGAAGGATGTTTTTCCTACTGGAGGAATCTAGAAACAGTTTAAATTAAAAGGTTTCCAATTTAAGATTGAGATAAGGAAACAAATCTTCCCTCAGAGAATGGTTAGTCTTTGGAAATCTCTTCTGAAATGAGCAATGAATGCTGGGTCTTTGAATATATTCAAGGCTAAATCAGATTTCCAGGGTAGTTAAAAGTTACTGGAGAACTATCAGAAAAGTGGAGTTCAGGCCACAGAACAACTACGATCTTGTGAATGGAAGAGCAGGCTTGAAGAGCTGTATGGCCTACTCCTCCCATTTCTTCTAATCTTATGTGCTATGTTTTCTGGAACAGTTTTAAATCACACAACACCAGGTTATAGACCAACAGGTTTATTTGGAAGTACTAGCTTTTGGAGTGCTGCCCCTTCATCAGGTAGCTATGTAACAGGATCGTAAGACACAGAATTTATAGCAAAAGATTACAGTGTTATGCAACTGAAACGATATATTGAACAAACCTAAATTGCTGTTAAGTCTTTCATCTTTTAGAATGGGTTGCAGGTTTCAGTTCATTAATATGTAAATCCCAAAACTTACATATTTCTCGAGACAACTTGAAGTTCTATTTTTAAAAATGTGATAGCTCAGACAATGCATTAAAAGTGTGAGATGAGAGTTTGTTTGTATCCCAATCTTGAGCCAGACTGGTTCTATTTCCAAAGCAGGAATTAATAAAATTTAACATGGACGGACTGCCTGCCTGCAGATTGTGTGCTTTTTGAACAAAATAGAATGTATCTGCAATTACAATTCTGCAAATGCAAATTCACCGCAAAGACTTGTGTGTGTGTGTGTGTGTGTACGCGTGCTTGTGACGGGGAGAGAGAGAGTGTGAGTGTCTGCATGTGATTGCGAGTGTGTGTGATTGCTTGTGTGCGTGCTTGATCAAGTATTTGAGTGTGATGGAATATAACATGTGTCAGAACATGTGTTCGTGAGTGTGTGTCTGAGAGAGGGTCTACGTGAGTGTGACTACATTTTAGAAGTTCCATGCAAGGCACTTTGAGACATCAGTATCCAATCAGTTTGAAAGGGTCTATACAATGCAGTGCTTTTCTATGCATCCTGAACTATGGCCCCTGCCCATTTCCTCAACGTCAGCAATTTCAACCCCCCACCCCCACCACCCCAATCCCCTGACCACTATTACCACCACGACCACTGGGAGGACATGTAATCCAAGGATGGATTGAGGGCAGCATGTTGCTGGACACCTTAATCCCAGTCTGTAATTTATTTTAAATATATCTGCTTTGTAAAGCTATACACTGAATGGTTAGTTGCAACTCCTCTATCAACCTGTTTGAAGTGTGACAAACAGCACCCGTTGTACTGGCCACTGGTTGAAAAGACAGGAAATTGAGTAAAGGGTCTGTCTAAGATACCGCATGATCTGATAGTGCAGCAATTGTCTTTCAGCAATTAAGAAAACAAGACTGTGAAGGTAAGGGATATCTTGATTTAAACTTGGAGTTTACATTTTGATATTTGTTTTGTTGTACCTCTATGAAAAACCGAAGTAACTGTTAAAGAAAATAAATATTTGCATTTATATGGTGCCTTTGATGTCATCAGGATGTTTCAAACCACTTTACAGCCAATGGAGTAATTTTGAAATGTAGTCACTGTTGGAATGCAGAAACCTAGCAGCTGGTTTGTGCATGACAAGCTCCCACAGACAGCATTGTAAACATGACAAGCAAAATCTGAGTCTGTGATGCTAGTCAAGAGATAAATCTTGAGCAGGACACTAGGGAGAGCAACCCCAACTTTTTGAAAAAGTGCCATGGGATCTCTTACGTCAACCTGAGGGAGCATATCTCTGAAATACAGTATCTATAACAGTGCAGCACTCCCTCAGCGCTGACCCTCCGACCATGTCGTGCTCAGTAAATGCTGCAGTCAATTTGTTGGAAACAAGCTCCCATGAACAGAATTGTGATAATGACGAGATTCTTTGTGAGGTCCCTCTTATTGTAACTGAGGACTGAGTCGAGATCAAGATCAGAGATTTGGTTTTATATCAGGTCAAGTTTAAGGGGTTCTCGTGTCTCTCTGTCTCTATTTCCACCCATCCCCACCCCTGTCATCTCTCCTTAAAGGAAACAGGGGAGCTTTTTACAATAACTTCTCTCATGCTTTCTGAAGAAGTTAAAGTTGCACTGCATCAGATTAAAAACACATTCAATTTCTCTGATCCCAAGACATGCATTCATGTCACACTATTTAAGTGCTCGGACCTAAGCATTTAGAGACTTGCACAATCGTGTGTTTGCACCATGTGAGTATTTGTGTGTTTGTAACTTCATTTTTTTTGTGTGCAAGCATATTCCATTTTTTGCCCTTTTCTTTGTTTTTCTTTTTGAACTGTGCTGTGTAGTTTTTGAGTTCTGTGACAAAGTCTGTAAGGTCGGCTTGTTTGTCCTCTCCAGATGCAGACTGACCCGCTAAGTGTTTCTGACTTTGCTGTTCATCTTATTTTCTGTTCCCTGGCACTTGATCTCTTTGCACTGGGGAACAAATTACTTGCAAACAATTCACCTCACTCAATTCACTGTTATAGCAACATGATCGCTTGACTATACTCGATTGGAATTCCTTCAGACTTTTCTTCACACAGTATGAACAGTTGCTTTGCTGTGTATCCAATCAGCAATGTTATTCTGCGCCTGGGAGTATTAAGTCTCACATTCCTGACTAAAGGGGCTGCTTAAGGAGCTTGCACCTCCAGCAAATGCATGCCAAATTAGGAACACCACAATGAATGATGTGAGGCAGCTGCTAAAACAGGAAGGAACCAGGGATTGTTGTGGTGAATGTGAGGGGGAGCAATTTGACCAGGTGCAGACAGCTGGATATTTTCTGTTTGAGCCATGAACTGTGCTGTTCGACAGCACTGGATGTTTGGGTTGCCAAAACTCCACGATTGCCCCAAAAATCTCCAAGAATTGACAACTAAGCTCCAGGATTAGGCTGCAGCAAGCAAAGCCCAGGAGAAACATAAATAAGGGAATTAAGTGAAATTTGCCTTCTCTGAACACTGTAGTAGTATTGGAGAGAGATGGCAAACTACAAGCAGACTGAACCACAGTAAGGATGAATTCTATCCAGTAACAGAATTGCTTTCTTTTTGGTTGGTTGTTAGTAGTTGATGGACCACTAGTGGGATATAGGGGTTGGTAGCTGGAAGGGCACATGATGAAGGAACATAAACAAACAGAGTTGACAACCCAGCTAAATAGCCAATGTGAAACTGTTGCTCAACTTTTGGAAGTCAGATCAGGTGATCCTGATTTCACCTTTGGGTTTGAATTAGTCCGGGTAGGAGTTGGAAGTGAAGGACTCCACCTGCATATTTGAGAACCATGAACGTTTGAGGCCAGCCTCAATATGAATTGAAGGTTTGAAGCACCTTCTCATCAATAGATACTCAGAAAATGTCCCTATTGTTGACCTTAATACATTTACAGGTAGCCCCCACTATATGAAAGTGCAGCCTTCCCAGGAAACCTTTCGTAAGCTGAAAATGGCGTAAAGCAAAGGTGCATGATTTATATGGGAAAAAGTATCATCGTTTTTACGTACAAGCGAAAATCCTCTTTGGATTTGTGAAAATAGGTGCTAATGTAGGTATTTCATAAACGCAATATTGCGTAAAGCAAATGTTCGAAAAGTGGGAGATACCTGTATTTTAAAGGATTAATGGCCTTTTGTCTATTTACTTTATTCCATTTGAAGGGCTTTTGCCCGAAATGTCAATTTTCTGCTCCTCGGATGCTGCCTGACCTGCTGTGTTTTTCCAGCACCACTCTAACCTAGAATCTGATTTCCAGCATCTGCAGTCCTTGTTTTTACCTAGTCTATTTAGTATATGCCTTTCCATGTAGCATGCTGAACTACCAACAGTCACTCTAAGAAGTTTTGGAAAGGGTCCCCTGTCTTTATTTTTCCAGCGCGGTGATTCTGCAGTCAGCTCAGTTATGCTACTCCCCATCCCTACCCTTCCCAATATTCCCCCAACTGTAGGTCTGGCTGAGAGCTGGTACAAATAAAAAAAAAACTGACTTGAATTTCTAAACTGCCTTTTGTAACCTCTGGGTTTCCCAAAATGAAGTCAATGAAGTGCTTATGGTAGTGTCATTGTTGTTGAAAGCATTCAAATTCTACAAGGTCCCAAAAACAGATACAAGACAAATGGATGTACATGGAATAGTGTAGGTTACATGGGCTTCAGATTGGTATGACAGGTCGGAGCAACATCGAGGGCCAAAGGGCTTGTACTGCGCTGTAATGTTCTATGTTCTAAATCAGTAATTTTTGTTTTTAGTTATGTCGTTGAAAGATAAATATTGGCCAGTATTCTGGGGAGAACTTACCTGCTTTTAATAATATTGCAAGATTTTATACATCCACATGAGCGTGCAGAAAAGGCCTATGCTAGTTTGACATTTCATCCAAAAGACAGAATCTCTGGTGGCATAGTATTGACTACGCCTGGTAGTCAATTGGCATTGGACCTGGGACTGCTGGGTTGGATAATGGAGTTCAAAAATTGGAGTTGGGAGTTAAATGTACTTGAAAAGCTGATAGATTTCAGTACAGTCAGTAGTACTAACAAACAGTAGAGCTGTAGAAAGGGTCATAAGTCACAGGTAACACCACATTCTACAAGTTTCAGCCTAGAGGTAAAGTTCAGTAAAAGACTGGACAGTGCACTTACCAACTGAATCTTTGTGTAAACCTTTTACATTTTTCTTAATTTGATACAAGATAAGACAGTTAAACTAGTGCAGTAACAACACTGATATTATCCTGCATCCTGTGACCAGCAGCTCTTTTGTGTCTGAGGGGTTGTGACTCTGAGTTTCTTTATGATAATATCAAATGCTTGCCCATGCCAGCTACCAGCTGCAATTGGAGTGAATGCTGTTTGGTTCCAGCTTCATCCTGTATGCAAAGTTGTAATGATAGTTCCAGAGATTAAGATTCAGAAATCGTAAGGTAAGGCATTTTACACAATTATTTCACTGATATTTAGTCATTATATCTCATTGTTGTTTAATCTTTAACTCAAAAACAACAGTATAGTTATAAAGGTTAACTATAGCCTATTCCACTCCAATTTTGCATGTGTTTACACCGACATTCACTGCAGCACCAAGCTAGAGACTCTATTGGTATTTTGGAAAAGTGGCTCTTTTCATCTCTTGAAGTTGTGATTCAGTGAGTTGCATTTACACCTCTGCAGAGAGCTGGGTTTGTAGGTTCAAGTCCCACTTCAGAGACTTAACGGCCAATATCCCGGTGTCAGGCTCATTCTCTGTTGTTGTATTGAGGGAATGCTATGTTAGAGGAAGTGTCATCTTTCAAATGAGATATTGGACAGGGTTCCAATTTGCCATCTGTAGTGAATGTTATTAATCCCACAATTTGAAGAGGAGGAAAGGAATTCTCCTCCGTGTGAGGGCAATATTTATGCCTCATATAACATCACAAGAACAGATGACCAGTTCATTATCACATGGCTGTTTGAGAGAATTTGTCTTACAATACACTAAGCAGCTGCCATCCTTCCACAGTACTGCTATGACTACAATTTGACAGGTAACTCTGTGGCTAAAAAAACACTTTCGGACTTTCTGATTATAAACAGTACTATATAAATTCAAACTCTTTAGATTTTACAGTGTAGATTAACAAATGATCATGGAAGTTATATTCTTGCCATTTCCTGTTGAGGTTTTTAAATTCATATCTTTGGTTCTGTATCCAGCATTCAGATACTAAATATTTCGTTATTAACCTCCTGCAAACAGCTAATTAATTCCAGTTTCTTCTCAGCTGTCAGGAAGGCAGTACCAGGACATAGGGTTCATGAGGGTTTCTCCCAGTACCACACATTTGTCATATGAGTGTTTAAATGGAGACCCCCATCTGATCCAGAGGTCACCCAGCCAAAGTGGTTCTGTTGTTTGAGCATTCAGGAGGCCCAGGCAGGCGATCACTCCATGCCCAGCAGATCACTATATTGTCCAGGCTGGCAGTCCAGGTCAGCTCTTGAGGGAGCACCGCACTGTCCGAGCTCTCAGCACTGAGGGAGAACTGCACTGTCAGAGGGTCAGCACTGAGGGAGCACCTCACTGTCACTGTACTATTCAAGCTGACACTCTAGATCAATATAGAGAGAGTGCGCACTGTCAGGGAATCAGCAATGAGGGAGCGCCATGACAGTCTGTCATGCTGTTGGAGGGTCAGTACAGAATGCAAGCTGGGTGTCAGGGTGTTCCGGTGGAGGGTGTGTGTGTGAGGTGGGGAGGTTTGGAAATTGAGGATGCTGGTAAGGGGATGAGGTATAGGATGCCGGGTGGGTGGGAGAAGCAATAGAATGCATGGAGGGTGAACATGTGGTGAGGGTAGAATGGCCTGGTGGGTGGAGGTGAGGTAGAATGCCAGGTGGATGGTTGTGGGGTGGTTTTGGAATCTCAGGGATGTATGTAGGATGTCGATATAAGTGGAAGGATAGTTTGGCAGGCAGGTGATTGGGTAGAATGGCAAATATGTGGGTAAAGGGTTAGGTCGTCAGGTGAATGTGGGAGTATGTTGGGTCAGACAATGAGGTTAAGGAGGGTGTCTCCAGGGGGTTCAGATCAGGGGTGGTATTGGCTCTGTTTAGTTCTGGGAGGAAGCTGGGATGGGGTGCAATGTGTGATGCTGTATCTGTTGGAATTGGAGTTGTCAGGAGGCGAGATTGGGGGGATGGGGTTATTGCAGTGATAATTCAGGGAAGGTTCTAAATTTTATTGATACCCAGGGGTTAGAGGAGTTTTTAATCCCACTCACCTTTCCTGGGTGACTGTCCAGGAAGTGTGTAAATGACTCTAACAAGTCAGAAACATTTTGAGTTTTCTGGATGATGGGTAATTTCCATTCTAAGTTTAAAGTTCAGGTAATTCCTGGGTAGTTAGTAGTTGGTTTTTCTAAGTGATCCTATAGCGCATCTTTCCAAGAATGCTGTTGAGATAACGATATATCTCCAGTTATTATTTAGCCCAGGATGGCATAAAATTTAAAATAAAAATTAGTTCGAAACGCTCCATGAATAATATAACTATAAAAGTTTCTGGTACTGACTGAGATTACCATCAACAGCTCTCTTTCTCAATCTCTCCCCTTTACTGAGGCCTCGTGTCTCTCAGATTAAACCACCGTCAAGCTCATCTCTCTAATGAGAGAGCAGCCCTATGGTCCTCTGGGATTATTGTGACTTTTAATATAACAATATAACATTGGTGTCTGAGGAATATATGAACAATATTTGATAATCCCTTCTCAGCTATTGTTGCAGGTACATAACTAACAATTTCTTTCTTGAAGTTGCTGATATTCTGAGTTATGCACTGTGAACATGCACATCCTCTCAGTAAATGACATTAGTTGAGATTTTCATTCTTGTGTTATAATCTTTGGAATGCAGCAGTCAATGCACATACAGCAAACTTGTACAAAATATAATGTAGGATAAAGATCTACATTATTATAAAATGAGAATTTCAATTAAAAGTGGAGGAAAGAGACTTAGTTTTAAGTGTGATGAATGTGACTTGGTTTTATTAACAAAGTTCAGAGAGACATTTGGAGCAGTGAACTAGAGATAGTTGATTTATGATAAATACGTGGTTAGGGGCCACTCATGTTTCGTTCACAAGATGCAAAGACCTTAAAGCAGGAGAGCAGTTTTTGTACAAATCTGCAGGTTGTGATAACTGAAAAGAAATCCAGGTTGTCAGGCCTGGAAAGAAGTCTCTGAGCAATCGGAGCTGGAAAGAGTCAGTTGAGCTAAAAACCTTAGATTAAAGAGAGGAATGATGCTTCACTGTGATTGAATAACTGTAAAGGATGTTTCTGGGAAATTGGTTAAATGTTTTCTGTTTATGTTATGATCTTTCTAAATTATCATATATATGGCTCCTCCCCCTCCACTTTTGGATAATAAATTTGTGTTCTTTTGTTAAAAGAACATTGGCAGCCTTGTGTGAATATGTACAGTGCCTAAATCACCATGGTAACCAAACTGCCCAAATCTCCCAAGGCTTAGAGTATTGCCCACTAAGCCAAACTGATATTCTGGAGCTATCAATTTATTTAGAAGGCTCAGTTTCAGCTGAGTTGCTGAAAGTGTAAGATTCTTGTTGGGATGTCAGTGATCCTCTCAGCATGTTCTTATCTTCCTAAGTTGTGTTTTATTTACTTCTTCATGTCAGGTCAAGTTTGTAGGACAATGGGGTTCAGCTCTGATCTCTGGTGTCCCCAGGGACACACCATGCTGCTACGATTACAGGATTCAGAGGTCCGGTTGATGGAGACCATGAAGAAGTGGATGAGCTATCGAGTGAGGAGTGACAAGGAATACTCGGGGTTACTTCACCAAATGTTCTCTCAAGTCGAGAAACAAGAAAGCAGCCAGCAAGCTGGAGGACTTGATTATATCAGTCAGGTCAACAAGGTAGGAAGGACCCAATGATCTAGGGCTTTGTCTGGTTTACAACAGTGACAGGACAGTGGCTTGGTGGGTGAAAACCATGCCCGCTGTGGTACTGAATCAAACAAGCTACAAACTTCAGCTGTGGCTCAATAGCTATTAGTCTTGCTTCAGATTTATGAGTTTATGGGGTTGAGCATACTTCAACACCAAAATCTTAGCTACATTTCAATGCAGTACTGAGAGAGTGCTGAACTGTTGGAGGTGCCATCGTTTAGACAACATCTTATGAGGAGACTGAGTCTAGCCTCTCAGGTGGAATTAAAAGATCCCAGCGCATCATTTCAAAAAAGACAAGGAGCTTCTTCCCAGTGTCAAGGCCAATATTTATCTCTCAAACAATGTAATAAAAAACAATTATCTGTTATTTTATGATGGTGCAAATTTGCTGGTCTTTCTCACCTACCTTGCTGCAGAGTAGGCCCTGATATTCACATTAAATCAGCACAGGATTAGGTGTAGAGAAACTCACTCTACTCTTTTAAACTGAAAGTAAGGCTCTTTCGACACTTTCCCCACCAAACCCTCCCAGGGCAGGTACAGCACAGGGTTAGATACAGGGTAAAGCTTCCTCTACACTGGCCCTATCAAATGCTGCCAGGATAGTACAGTACGGGACTACATATTCAACAAAGCACCCCCCATACCGTCACCATCAAACACTACCCTTATAGGGACAGTTGATTAGCTCAGTTAGCTGGATGGCTGGTTTGCAATGCAGTGAGAACAACAGTGTACGTTCAGTTTGCTCACCAACTGAGGTTACTATGAAGTTCTTTCCTTTACAACTTCTCCCCTTGCCTGAGATGTGCCGACCCTCCGGTTAAAGCACCACCTAACGAGAAAGCAGCTGTTGACAGAGTAAAGCTTCCTTGACACTGTCCCCATCAAACACTCTCACCACAGGGACAGCACAGGATTAGATACAGAGTAAAGCTTCCTTTTCTACTATCTCCACCTCTCCCACCTCCCCCCCGTCAGCCCCCCCCCCCCCCCCCCCAATCCACTCAATCAAGTATCTAATTGTTTCTTCTCTGCTTTGTGTTAAATTTTATTGGTGGTAGTTTTTCTTCATGCTGTTCCTTTATGTCATTTTCATTGCTTGTGGTTTGCAGCACCACATCTTGCAGGGAGTGTGAGGTGTGAGAATCACTAATGTTAAAAATGTTTGCTCTTTCAGTCCTGGTCAATGATTGTTAATCAGACTGAGGTTTTGAGCCGAATGATGCGGAAACATTCAGAGGATCTGAACTCTGGTCCAATTAACAAACTAACACTGTTAATCCGTGATAAACAACTGCTGAAGAAGAGCTACAGTGAACAGTGGCAACAGATTAACCAGGAGGTGATCAAGGTAAAAAAGCAGGCCATTTATCTCGTCAATATTTTAGAAATGTGAATCAAAACTTTTCTGCTTACATACCTTTAAACATTCATAATACTTACCTGATCTTCAGTTTTCTTCCAAATATTCTCTGATCGCTTGGTTAAGATGTTTTTTTTGCTTGATCCCACTTCAAGATTCCCTATAAATCTCCTTTGGTTCCATAACCTTCACAGCAGTTGTCGAAACAAAAAAATTCAATCTACTCCAATTTGAAATTATCAAGTGACCCTCAGCCTCAGGAATTCTTGTGGGGAGAGGGTTCCAGATTTCCAATCTAGTTCTCTACAAAAAGAGTTTTGACAGTGGTTTGAATCTGTCGCTTCCGGTTGTCAGTTCCAGCTGTCCATTGCAATGGCCGGTATATTGGGTCCAGATCGATGTGCTTATTGATTGATCTGTGGATGAGTGCCATGCCTCTAGGAATTCCCTCGCTGTTCTCTGTTTGGCTTGTCCTATAATAGTAGTGTTGTCCCAGTCGAATTCGATGTAACGGCACTGTTCACCTCTATCGACAAAACCCTAGCCAGAGAAACAATAGCCAACCTGCTGGACATAAAGAACAGACAACAGGACGTTGAACCTATCAACAAAGACGGCATACTCAAACTACTGGACCTGTGCCTCACAAAACACTTCTCATTCAACAACCAAATATATGAACAAATCAATGGCACACCCATGGGCTCACCCATCTCTGGACTCATAGCAGAAGCGGTAATGCAAAGATTAGAACAAACAGTCTTACCGCAAATTCAACCCAAACTCTGGGTCAGATATGTGGATGACACCTTTATAATCATTAAAAACACAGAAATAGAGAACACACACCGGATCATCAACGCCACACTCACAGGAATCCGATTCACTAGAAAGGAAGAAAAGGACAACCAATTCCCATTCCTAGACGTGATGGTACAGAGAACACTGAATGGAGAATTCACCACAAAGGTATACAGGAAAGCCACTCACACAGACGCAAGTCCTGAACTACGAAAGCAACCACCCCAACACACACAAAAGAAGTTGCATCAAGACACTATTCAAAAGGGCCACAACACACTGCAGTACACCAGAACTGCAAAAAGAGGAAGAAGAACACCTATACAATGTATTCGCCAAAAACGGATACCCGCGCAATTTCATCAACAGATGCCTAAGGGAAAGACAACGAAACGAGGACATGCCACAACCCAAAGGACTAGCCACGTTACCATACATCAAGAGCATTTCCGAACTGACAGCCAGACTACTGCGACCACTAGGACTCATAACAGCACACAAACCAACATCCACTCTCAGACAACAACTCACCAGAACGAAGGACCCAATACCCAGCATGAGCAAAACCAATGTAGTGTACAAAATCCCATGCAAGGACTGCACAAAACACTACATAGGACAAATAGGAAGACAGCTAACGATCCACATCCATGAACACAAACTGGCCACGAAACGACACGACCAGCTATCCTTAGTAGCCACACACGCAGATGACAAGCAACATGAATTCGACTGGGACAACACTACTATTATAGGATAAGCCAAACAGAGAACAGCCAGGGAATTCCTAGAGGCATGGCACTCATCCACAGATTCAATCAATAAGCACATCGATCTGGACCCAATATACCGACCACTGCAATGGACAGCTGGAACTGACAACCGGAAGCGACAGATTCAAACCACTACAAATGCTGGAGGAAAGATCACAGAAGCGCTTCACAGGAGGCTCCCAAGCACTGAGGATGTCACCTAGACAGGGGACGAAACGTCTGCAACACGAATTCCCAGCTCGGCAAACAGAACCACAACAACGAGCACCCGAGCTACAAATCTTCTCACAAACTTTGAAAATCCTGGAATATTGGCAACCCCATTCCCTAGTCACATTTTAGCAAGCCATTTTGAAACTGGACTGCTCTCTCTCCTGATGCTCCCACAGGGAATGCGTGGGCGGGATGAATGGGTCTTTAACAGTCCTACAGTTCGCTCCACTCCCTTCATGGCTCTTAGTTCCTCTGCTAGCATCCACCAATTTGGTCGTTTTGATCTCTCTCAGCACTGCTACTGTCTTCACTTTTGTAATTCTTCGAATGTTTGCCACTTTATGCCAGGAATCTTTGAAATCCTGTGCTATCAGTTGTGCCTTTTGCAAGTGACAAAATATAGTAACTATAGTTACAATGTAAAGGAAAGATACTTTAGAAACTAGTTTGCTGAGGACATAACCTTTCCCAGTGTTTACAGGTGCATTAATTATGTTAATCTGATCATCACTGTTTGGATGGATGTTGATATATATTATCAGGAGAAGCCTTACATCATTAACTCCACTAAACAAAGACAATTAATGTTTTACTGTCACTGAATCACCCATTTGAGGAGACCATTCAGCCCCTCATGTCTGTGCTGACTTTGAAAGCACTATCCAATTAATCCCACATTTTTAGAAATATTTCCCTTTCTTATGTTTCCTCTCCCTTTCCCCTCTGCTGGCAAAAAGTGGTTATTCTATCCAGTTAGCTAAAGGAGGTATGTTTACTGTGGAATCCTTCTGTCGCTCCTTCGGCAGAGCATCCTTCCCACTTCCCAAACTGCTGTTCTGAATCCCTCCTCCTACTGCCTGTTTCATCATTGTTAATCAGCTGTAAATCTCACTGGGCAGCAATGGCAAACAAAGGTTTTTATAACAATCAATGGCAAGTCCTGGGAAAGGTCCAGAGTACTCATCAACCCTTGCAAGAAGAATGATGTAGACTGCTTAGTCTGCAATGTCTCTACCCACCTATTTAATCCCCTCCAACAGCCCTACGTACACTCCCCCCCCAATCACTGACTCTACCCATTCATTAAATCCCTTCCCACTGCCCCCTGTATACTCCATCACCCATTTAATCCCCCTCCTACAGCTGTGTGTATTCTCACCTATCACTGACTCTACCCATTATATCAACCTATGTAGCATTCTCACCAGTGACCTTAGTCTTACCAGAATTTTGTGCTAATATTAGTTTATTTGAAATAGCTGAGTTTAACAATATTTGAGTCAGCATTTGACTTTGTGTTGGTGTGTTTAACTGAAGCTGCTGTGAATTACAGAATACACAGAGTGAAATTGAGAAGCTGAAGTCGCAGTATCGGCAACAAGCTAAAGAGATGAATGCAGCAAAGCGAAAGTTCCAGGAGGCCAGTAAAGGTGAGGGTGACAATAAGAAACAGGAGACGGCATGAGAAACCAGACAGGTAAAGCAGTATGGAACAGTACATTACAGCCTCACAGAGTCAAGTCGTTCTCACCTTGGGACACTACTCTTACTTGAGACACTGTCTTCAAGCTTTTAGTCACCTGTCCTAAACTTACTCAGTCTTTTTGGCTAAATCTGAGGTATTTGGAGGATTTGTCGCCATGAGGCTGAGCAGGTTCTCGCTATATCTTACAAACGTGCCACATTAATTATCTACCACGTCCCTATGCTGTGTCTTACATTCAATGTGCACCTCCTGTTACCATGCTCCCTTGCCAGAATAATTTCCCACTCAGCAGGTACCTGCCGAAAATCTGGCTTTACTTGCACCACACCTTATTGGAAAGCCCATGGGGCACCTGGACAAGCCTTGTCAGTCTGGAGCTGCTCTGTATGGTTGTTGAGATTTGTCCTGGAAATGAGAGGGGAAAATTGGCACCCTGCTTTATGGGCAAGTTTTTGGAGGTCCTGCAGGATGGGGTGGTGTTAGCACGGAACTTTCCCCTCCCAGGACAAGTAGTGGGGGCCACAATAACAGACCATGCCAGTCTCACCTAACATTGATACCCAGGTTAAAGAACTCTCAGCCGTCTCTGGATCAATGCTCAGCAATGTCAGAAGAATGTCAATATCCTTCTCCATTCTGCCAGGGTAAGTGCCACCATTTTCTCCCAGATAGCTCACACTCACTCTAGCTCTGCTAGAATATGCACCTCCCACCAAGACTCATGCTTTACCACACTCTCTGTTGCCTGCAGCATCTTCCTCACTCGATCTCACTGACCCTAACCCTCACATCACTACTTCTGCATGCCCTCTGCACTGCCTACTCACTCACTTGGGACACCTCCTCACCTGCACCAAAAATAATAGCTGTGCCATCCACTTTCATCTCCTTTAACCCACCTTTCTCTCATTCCGTAAAGAAAACAGCCTACAATAGGACAGAAAGAGTCAAAACAAGTAGTGGTCTGCCTATCATTTAGGTCCTCACCCTTTACGAGGAATCTATCTGACTGTGACTGATCCAAGCAGGTCCTGGACTAGTATTGGAAGATGTCTTTAACTTACTGTGCAGGAAGCCCCTGAGTGAAGGCTATACCCTACAACTTGACTGAGACCTGCTGACAACTATGACAAGCTTCCTGGCTTGTGTTTGTGCTGAACAGCAGTGCTATGAAATAAAAACAGAATTGCTGCAGAAACTTAGCAACTCTGGCAGCATTTGTAGACAGAAAGCAGAGTTAACATTTTGGTTCCAGTGACGCTTCCTCAGAACCCGATACACTAACTCCTTTCTATCCACAGATGCTGCCAGACCTGCTAAGCTTTTCCAGCTACTTCTGTTTTTGTTTCTGATTTCCAATATACATAGTTCGTTGGGACTTTTTTGCAGCAGTAATATAGATCTGGTATCTCTGGATGAGGAGGCAAAACACAAAAAGGCAAGGGAAGACAATACAAGGCAGAAATGCTATGAGCATCCAGGTAGGCTCAGAGTGAGTGAGGGCTACGAGAGCAAGTGAATAGCCTGAGATACAATTGGACCAGTCCACTAGGACGCTACCCTGAGGAATTCTTGCAGAGATTCTTGGAGTTGAGATGACTGACCTCCGTCAAATATAACCATCTTCCTGTGTATAAGGTATACTCCAAGCGGACAGTGTTTCCCAATTCCCACTGATTGCAGTTTTGCCAGGCCTCTTGATGCCACATTCTGTCAAATGCAGCCTGGAAATCTCAGGCTGTCATTCTCACCTCACCTCTGGAATTCACCTTTTATTGTTTTCATGTTTGAACCAAGGCTGTAACAAGGTCAGGAGCTGAATGGATGCAAATGTCTATAGACATGGGGTGCATATTGCCAGTGCCCATGGAACTTGCCCTGAGAGTTTTCTGAGACCTAGCTTGTTGCTGCGTTTAATAAGATGGGAGACTGAATATTAATGAAGCTAGTTGGGGCTGTTAACAAAGTATTTAACAAACAATAATCAATTATCAACTTGCTGTTGCCTAATCAAAATCTTGCCAAGCCATTTTTGAAAAACATTGAAACATGGTGTGAGTTGCCCCCAGTACTCAGATGGGCCTCTCTGCACTTGATGCTTGATTCTGTCACAAATCTTGTTGTAGCCCATGTCACTCAGACCCATATAAGATTCTGTCCCTTGTGTTTTATGTCATATTGTTTTACAATCATTCCTATGAAGCTCTGCTACATTTTACTATTTTACTGGTTCCTTATAAACACAAGTTGTTATCCTTCAAAGGACTTTTTACTTAAAAAGTCAGTTCATGATCTCCTCCCTCTAATGGTTGCAAGGGTCCTTTGTGAAATGGGTCCAAACCAGATTTAAAATTGCTTCTAAGTTAGTCATCTTTCTCAGAAATGCCACTTGTTACAATCAGGTTTCCTTCTTGACATTAGCTCTTTACTGGACTCATTCGGTCAGTTGCAAAACTATTTTTATTTCCTTTTTTAGCACTTAACTATCACACTTCAATTAAACTTAGTTAACCAGATCAAAAGTTAAGGAGAGCCAATTCCAAGATTTCTTTGAGTAAAAGTAAGTGGTATTTAGTTATCTATGTGAGAAAATACATCAAGCACATGCAAACAAACACAAGTTAGAAAGCTATAAAAAGACGAGGCTTAAAGAGAAGGGTGTCTATTGAAGAAAGGTTGAATGAAATAAAATATAGTTACAGATCTTAAGAGTCTTAGGTTGTGAAAATGACAAGACCGGAGTCCAAATGTTTGATGCTGTCTTATTTCCTTCATAATGGCAAAGCTACAGATGTTCTGGAGTCTTCAGTGAATTGTTGTCATTGCTCCAAGTTGCTTCTCATCAGCCAGTTCCTGAGCTCGATGGGGAACAGGGGACGATGTGAAGGGTGGGATGCCAATAAGAGGTGTAGCAGTAGGCAGCTCAGTGGGGGAGAGGAATGTTGGTGATTGGACTGAGGTGTGGGCGGAGAAATGAAGGTGCAGGCAGAGGGGTGGGATTGTGCAGGGAGGTGGAGGTGGGAGATGTGGTCAAGCTGGGGTGAAGATGGGGAGATGAGGGTGGAGGTGTGGGCATTTGGGGTGGGGAAATGGAGGGTGTGTGAACTTTGGTTTCAGGCTCACTAACTTGTGTCCTGTCATGGAACTGGAAAATCTGAATGACAAGTCTCCCTCATTTTAATATCCCTCACCACAAAGAGTTCAATAGTTACCTTCAAAAAGTTTTGATTGTGTGAATTTATGTTTAATTCCAGACAAGGACCGGGACAGAATGAGAGACAAGTATGTCAAAGCTGCCATGAAGATGCACATACTCCACAATCAGTATGTACTTGCTCTCAAATCTGCAGAGGTCCACCACCAGCACTATTATCACCAAGGTTTGCCAGGACTGCTCGACAGTCTGCAAGAACTACACGAAGAGATGGTTTATATTTTGTAAGTACCTTGGCTTGATCTTTGGTATTGGTACCTGTTTGGATTCATTGTGGGAAGAGAATAATTCAGCCTCTGATTCTGAAGTAAAGAAACCTGCAAACGTCAATATGGGTGAGTGGGGTGAGATGTAGGACAGTGGGTTCAGAATGTTCGATGGACTGGTGGGGAACATACTGAGAAACCCTGACTTATGTAGAATCTGTGAAACACTCACTGTGTCAGCGTTATTTCCAGTTTTTCTGCCAATTCTAATATTTGACCCTCTTCCAGTCATGTGGAGATGGCTTTCCTGACATGAATTTAAAGTTGAGTAAAGAAATCTATTTATGTTCCGTGTTAACAGGAGCTGTCGTAAAGTCTTTGTGGGTGTTCTTCTGTCTCATTTACAACATGATGCTTGCTGCATTTTCAAAACTGTTAAATTCTTCCACTTGACTATTGATACAGTCACTTTGAGTCATGTCCTTTTGCAGTGACAGTCAATGTGTCATATTTATACTGCGGAAACACTGAACACGAGTGTTTGTTATAGCACAGAACTTGAGAATTACTGAAAAATATATATTTTGTCAAAACCAGTAATAGGGTTTTAATGAACTAAGTGTTGCTACAATTCTTGGGAGTTGGCCAATAGTTATTCTTGGGTAACCATGACGTGGAAGTGTTGGTGTTGAACTGGGGTTGATGAAGTTTAAATCACACAATACCAGGCTATGGTCCAATAGGTTTATTTGGAAGTACAAGCTTTCAGAGCACTGGTCCTTCGTCAGGTAGCTAGTGGGGCAGAATTTATAGTAAAACAACATAGTGTCATACAACTGATGTGATATATTGAACAAACCTAGATTGCTGTTAAGTCTTTCATTTTTTAGAATAGATTGCAGGTTTCGATTCATTAATATGTAAATTCTTGGGTAAAGCAGAGATTAAGAAACAGCATACCCAAAATGAAGACAAAACAGGGAGTCCAAAACTAGAGGACAAAGGTTTAAGCTGAGAGGGGAAAGATTTAAAAATGACCTGACAATTTGCTTTTTCATGCAGAAGGTGATGTCTGTGTGGAACAAGCTGCCAAAGGAATTAATGAAGGCAGATACAATTACAAATTTAAAAGGCATCTGGATGGGCAAATGGACAGGAAGAATTTAGAGGAATATGAGCCAATGCTGGCAAATGGAACTAGGTCAGTTTGAGATCTATTAGTCGACATGGACAAGCTGGACTGAAGGGTCTGTTTCTGTGCTATATGACTCTCAGCAGCTAAGAATCAAACCCCAAAACCCAAATTTCATAATAATCTAACCCACGAGGACTGAGCTATTGAGGGTGTATCAGTAAAGACAGATCAAACCAGAAATTGTGTATGTGTCTCCCCTTTCTGGAGTGTCATTTTTCAGTGAGTTATGGCCAGTGCTGGGAGTGTGCAATCAGAAGGATCTCCTTTGAGCTTTATGCAATTCATATGAGAATGCCAAGAGAATCCGAAATAAAGTGGGTGAACTTGCATCATGGGTTGGTATCTGGGATTTCAATGTTGTGGCCATTTAGGAGACATGGGTAGAGCAGGGTTATTGCAGCTTCCAGGATTTAGATGCTTCAGTAAGAATCGAAAAGATGGTAAAAGAGGGAGGTGGTGTGGCATTGTTAGTCAAAGACAGTATTACGGTTGCAGAAAGGACGTTTGAGAACTCTTCTACTGAGGCAGTATGGGCTGGAAAGGAGAGGTTATCCCATTGGGAATTTTCTATAGGCCTCTGCATAGTTCCAGAGATGTAGAGGATGGGATAGCAAAAATGATCCTCAATAGGAGCAAAAGTAACAAGGTAGTTGCTATGGGGTCTTTAACTTTCCAAATATTGACTGGGAATACTATAGTTCAAGTACTTTAGATGGGTCAGTTTTTGTCCAATGTGTGCAGGAGGGTTTCCTGACACAGTTTGTAGACAGGCCAATAAGGGGCGAGGCCACATTAAATTTGGTGCTGGGTAATGAACCTGGCCAGGTGTTAGATTTTGAGGTAGGTGAGCACTTGGGTGATAGTAACCACAATTCAGTTATGTTCACTGAAGTGATGGAAACGGATAGATATATACCACAGGACAAGACTTATAGCTGGGGGAAAGGCAATTACGATGTGATTAGGCAAAATTTCGGATGCATTGGATGGGGAAGGAAATTTCAGGGGATGGGCACAATTGAAATGTGGAGCTTGTTCAAAGACCAGATTCTGCACGTCTTTGCTAAGTATGTACCGGTCAGACAGGGAGGAGGTAGTCAAGCATGGGAGCCATGGTTTGCTAAGGCATTGAATTTCTTGTCAAAGGAAGAAGAAGGCTTATTGTTAGGATAAGAGATGAAGGCTCAGTTAGGGCGCTTGAGAGTTACAAGTTAGCCAGGAAAGACCTAAAGAGAGAGCTAAGAAGAGCAGGGAGGGTACATAAGGAGTCATTGGTGGATAGGATCAAGGAAAACCTTAAGGCTTTCTATAGGTATATCAAAAATAAAAGAATGACTGGAGTAAGGTTATGGCCAATCAAGGATAGTAGTGGGAAGTTGTGTGTGGAGTCAGAGGAGATAGAGGAAGTGCTATATAAATGTATTTTTCTAGTGTGAATACTGACAAAAAGTAGTATGGTTGCGGAGAATACTGAGATACAGGCTACTGGACTAGATGGGATTGAGATTCACAAGGAGGAGGTGTTAGCAATTCTGGGAAGTGTAAAAATAGATAAATTCCCTGGGCTGGATGGGATTTATCCTCTGATCCTCTGGGAAGCCAGGGAGGAGATTGCCGACCTTTGGCTTTGATCTTTTAGATTAGATTACTTACAGATTAGATTAGATTACAGAGTGAAAACAGGCCCTTCGGCCCAACAAATCTACACCAAACCACCAAAGCGCACCCACCCAGACCCATTCCCCTACATTTACCCCTGCACCTAACACTAGGGGCAATTTAGCATGGCCAATTCACCTAACCTGCACATTTGTGGACTGTGGGAGGAGACCGGAGCACCCGGAGGAAACACATGCAGACACGGGGAGAATGTGCAAACTCCATACAGTCAGTCGCCTGAGGCGGGAATTGAACCCGGGTCTCTGGCACTGTGAGGCAGCAGTGCTAACCACTGTGTCACCCACTCTTTATGTTGTTATTGTTTACAGGATTAGTGCCAGAAGACTGCAGGATAGCAAATGTTGTTCCCTTGTTCAAGAATGGGAGTAGAGATAACCCTGGAAATTATAGACCTGTGAGCCTTACTTCAGTTGTGGGAAAAGTGTTGGAAAGGGTTATAAGAGAGAGGATTTATAATCACCTAGAAAGGAATAATTTGATCAGGGGTAGTTTTATGCAGGTAGGTCATGCCTCACAAACTGTACTGAGTTCTTTGAGAAGGTGACTAAACAGGTCAATGAGGGTAAAGTGGTTGATGTGGTGTATATGGATTTCAGTAAGGCATTTGGTAAGGTTCCCCACAGTAGGATTGAGGGTGATTTAGCAGTTTGGATCAGAACTTGGCTAGCTGAAAGAAGATAGAGGGTGGTGATTGGTGGGAAATACTCATCCTGGAGTTCAATTACTAGTGGTGTACCGCAAGGGTCAGTTTTGGGTCCACTGTTGTTTGTCATTTTTATAAATTACCTGGATGAGGGCATAGAAGGATGGCTTAGTGAATTTGTGGATGACACTAAGGTCATGTAGATAGTGACGAAGGATGTTGTAGGTTACAGAGGGACATAGATAAACTGCTGAGCTGGGCTGATAGGTGGCAAATGGAGTTTAATGCGGAAAAGTGTGAGGTGATTCACTTTGGATGGGGTAACAGGAATGCAGAGTACTGGGCTAATGGTAAGATTCTTGATTTGGAGGTGCTGGTTTTGGACTGGAGTGTACAAAGTTAAAAATCACACAACACACCAGGTTTTGGTCCAACAGGTTTATTTGGAAGAAGAAGCTTTTGGAGCGCTGCTCCTTCATCAGGTGGTTGTGGAGTATAAGATTGTAGGACACAAAATTTATAGCACAAGTTTATAGTCTGATGTAACTGAAATTATATATTGAAAAAGACCTGGATTGTTTAAGTCTCTCATCTTTTAAAGTGGGCATGTTGGTTTCAGTTCTTTCATATGTAAATCCCAGAACTTTCTTAAAGTTACATTCTCAAGGGAACTTTAACAATAGGTGCCATGTTGGCCCAGATTATGCATTGAAAGTGTGAGGTGCCCTGTGTGAGGCTGTCGGTAAGGTTCTTGTTGGTGCAGATGAACAGGGAGATCTCGGTGTCCAGGTACATAGATCCTTGAAAGTTGTTACCCAGCTTGATAAGGTTGTTAAGAAGGTGTATGGTGTGTTAACTTTTATTGGTAGAGAGATTGAAGTTCGGAACCAAGAGGTCATGCTGCAGCTATACAAAACTCTGGTGCGGCCACACTTGGAGTATTGCTTACAGTTCTGGTTTATACAGCATTATGGGAAGGATGTGGAAGCTCTGGAAAGGATTCAGAGGAGATTTACTAGGATATTGCTTGGTATGGAGGGAAGGTCTTGCGAGGAAAGGCTGAGGGACTTGAGGCTGTTTTCGTTAAGAGAGAAGAAGGTTGAAAAGTGACTTAATAGAGACATATAAGATAATCAGAGGGTTAGATAAGTTGAACAGTGAGAGCCATTTTCCTCGGGTGGTGATGACTAGTGATATAGGACAGATGTCAGAGGTAGTTTCTTTACTCAGAGAGTACTGGGGCTTGGAACACACTGCCTGCAACTGTAGTAGACTCGTCAATTTTAAGGCCATTTAAATGGTCATTGGATAAGCATATGAACAAGAATGGAATAGTGTGGGTTAGATGGGCTTCAGATTGAGTTCACAGGTCGGCTCAACATCGAGGGCTGAAAGGCCTGTACTGCGCTGTAATGTTCTATATTCTATGTTCTAATGTAGCTGCTTGGTCACTGCAACATTCTTCGTCAAGCTGCTCATTAAAATGAACCCAATGATAGAGCTCCCTCTGCTGCACCAGCATGACATTTTCCATTTCCCTTAAGAGCATTCCCATCATTAGGATTCATTTGGTGCTGTTGGCCCCTCCTCCCTCCATCAAATAGGATAGCAATTGATCATCTACAGGCTTCCTTCGCTAGGGAGGTTGATTGCACTGTATGTGTGTTCAGTGTGTGAATTTATGTGTGTTTGTGTGCCTGGCTGTGTACATGTATGAGTCCATGTGCTGTGTGGTTTTTGTATGTGTAGGTAATTGTGGAGTGTGTATATTTTGGGTGTGTATATGTTGAAGAGGGTTGTTTCGGCAAGTTGGCTAGGCAGCTGGTTTGCAATGCAGAGTGACACCAGCAGCATGGGTTCAACTCTTATACTGGCTGAAGTTAGCATGAAGCTCCCTTCTCAAGTTTGCCCCTTGCCTGAGGCATGGTGATTCTCAGGTTAAACCAGCAGCTGACTCTCTCTAATGAAAGTAGCCAATGGCTCAACAGGACTATGGTGACTTTACCTGTCACGTGTGTATGTATGTGTGTGGTGCATATGTTGGTATATATGTTGATCGCATATTGGGTGTGTATTCTGTCTGAGTGTGCATGTGTTCGGTGTGTATGTACATATGTGTATTGTGTGAGGATGCTTGGGAATTTTCTGTACTTTAGGTTTTTGGAGTAGGTATGTGATTTACATGTCTGAGGTCATCACAAAATAGCATAAAACTAATCGATCTCATCCAGCTCAAATTCTCATACATTAAAATGCAAATTTGTTAGAATTCTTTGAATAGATAACAAACAGGATAGATGAAAGAGAACCAATAGATGCGATAATATTTGAATTTCTGGAGTGCATTTGATGAGGCACCATGCATAAGGCTACTTAATAAGATAAAAGCCCATACGTTGTGGGTAGTATTGTTAGCATAGATAGAGGACTGGCTAACTAATATACACAGAAAGTTGAATAGAAGGGACATTTTCAAGATGGCTACCTGTAACTAGTTAAGTGCTGTCAGGGTCTGTGGTGGGGACACCATTACAATATATCTGAATGACATGAAGTTTTACTAAAAAAAAGTAGTCATCACAATCACTCAAAGGATTATAGATTTGCTTTCTCATTAGAGAGAGATGATTCGTGATGAGTTTAACTTGAGGGTCACAACACCTCAGGTAAGGGGCAAGGTTGAGAAGGCAGGGCCTTCCTAGTATCCTTAGCAAGTGTACCACAGCCGTCCAGTCAACTTGAAGTACAAAACCTCTCCTGACCTAACCGACTTGGATGAGGAAAGTGAATATACTATCACTGAATTTGCAGATGTCATAAAATAAGTGGGTAGGTAAGTGTTGAGGGTGATATAAACTGTATACAAGGGATATAGACAGGTTAAGTGAGTCAGCAAATACTTGGCAGATGGAATATGATGTGGGAAAATGTGAGGTTATGCACTATGGCAGGAAGGACAGAGGAGATGAATATTATTTAAATGGAGAAAGGCTGCAGAAAGTCCTGAAATTAATGAAAGCATGAATCGCAAAAGGCTACCATCCAAGTTCTGCAGGAATGGAATTTGCCTTCATTTCAGAGAAATGGAGCATGAAAATAGGGAAGTCTTGCTAAAACTATACAAGGCGCTAGTTAGACCATACTTAGAATAGTGTGAACACTTTTTGTCCCCTTAATTAAAGGTTGGAGGCTATGCAGAGAAGGTTTGCTGAGTTAATCCTAGCTATGAAAAGAGAGAGGTTGAGTAGGCTAGGTCTCTACGCATTAGAGTATAGAAGAAGAAAAGTCAACCTGGTTGAAATTTCAATGTTTTACAGGGCTTGACAACGTAGATCTGGAAGGTTTGGTTTTCCTTGTGGTTGAGTCTAGGATGAAAGGGCATAATCTGAGTAAGGGATCACTGAGTTAGGACAGAGATGAGAAGGAATTTCTTCTCTCAGAAGACAGTGAATCTGTAGAATTCTTTACTGCAGAGGGCTATAGAAGCTCAGTTGTTAAATATGTTCAAGGCTGAGACAGATTTTTAATCAGTAAGGGAATCAAGGGTTGTGGGGAAAGGGCAGGAAAGTGAAATTTTAGAGTCACACAGTACGGAAACAGACCCTTCATTCCAATCAGTCCGTGCTGAACATAATCCCAAACTAAACTAGTCCTACCTGCCTGCTCCTGGCCTGTTTTCCTCCAAACCTTTCCTATTCATGTACTTATGTAAATGTCTTTTAAACACTAGTTGTACCACTTCCTTAGGAAGTTCATTCTACACTTGAACCAGCCTCTGTGTAAAAGATTTTCCCCTCATGTCTTTTTTAAAATCTTTCTCTTATCATTCTTGAAATCACCCATCCTAGGGAAAAGATAACGACTATTATGTCTATCAATACCTCTCATTATTTTATAAACTTCTATCAGGTTGCCTTTTAACCTTCTAAGCTTTAGTAAGCTCCAGCCTATGTAGCCTTTCTTTTATAACTCAAACTTCCAAATCCAGCAACATCCTGGTAAATCTCTTTTGAAACCTCTCCAGCTTAATAATATCTTTCCTATAACTGGGCAACCAGAGCTGGAAACAGTATTCCAGAAGAGGCCTCTCCAATGTCTTATACAACTTCAACATGACTTCCCAACTCTTATACTCAAAGGATTGAGCAATGAAGCCAAGCATGCCAAACAACTTTTTAACCATCCTGTCTATATGTGGCACAAACTTCAAAGAATTATGTACCTGCACCTCTAGGTGTCTCTGTTCTACAACACGATCTAAGCCCTACCATTAATCGTATAAACCCTACCCCTCTTTATTGTACCAAAATGTTGAGGATTTGTAGATCAGCTATGATTCCATTAGATGGTGGAGTACACTCGATGTGCCAATTAGTTCTCTTCTGCTGCCATGTCTAATGGTCTTATGGACTCATGGTCCCTATTAGTGGATGAATTTGGTGAATTGTGAGATGAGAGAGAGCTCTTTCGAAGAATCAAAGTGGTGTCAGTATGATCCTTCATTCTGTGATTTGGTGTGGAAATCACAGAAGATTCCCAGCACAGACATGGCCATTTTCATATCTGCAGCAGCCAAAAAATGAGCCACATTGCCTAACCTTCATTGGCTCTGTAGCCCTGCAGGTTATGGCACTTGAGATCTGGACATTTTTTGAATGTTCATGGTTTCAAACTCTCCTGCACTTTTAGACAATGAGTTTCAGCCTTTCATCACCTTCTAGGTTAAAACAAATTATTCCTCATGTCCCTTCTAATCCTTCTACCAAATACTTCAAATCTAAACCCCCTAGTTGTTGACCTCTCTGATGAGGTAAATAAGCCCTTCCCATTCACTTTATCAAAGTTATATATTTATACAGGTGGCATCATAGCTAATATTCAGACTTATTGCATTTGCTGGAACTAAGTTTCAGGAGGAGAACACAATGTGTGACCCAGATGAATTTCTACCCCAGGATTTTGGCCGGACCTAAATTTAAATGGATCAGCAGTTGGAGTTTATTGGCAAACATTTTGGAATAGGGAAGGATGTGATGGCAGTTTGAACCTGATGGAATATCTTTGAACAGGTAGCAATGCACTCACTGCATTCTGTTCCGTTATTATCCACAGGAAAGAGATTTTGCAGGAATATCAGGAGATTAGCAGCCTGATCCAGGAGGAAGTGGTGACTGTTCATCGGGAGATCAGTGATGCCATTGAGGCCATTGACCCACACAAAGAATATGAGAGCTTCATTGAGCAAAACAGGTTTGAGCTTCTAGGTGCACACCGCACTCCGTACTTGCATCTTTGATTTGATAAGGCTACAAAACTTTGTTCCTAATACCTCCAATATTTATGGTAATTATACATGCCGTGAAAATAGTGCTTTTCAGGAGCTTCCTTACTTCTCTCCTGAAGACACTGACTGGGTGTACCAGTCACCTACTCTCAGTAGTTTTCTCAGTGGCTCCGCTTTACCTGACAGCCAGGACAGTTATTGTCCGGGCTATTTGACCACAGAAATCATAGCTGTTGAGACTAATATTCACATATGGGGTTCCCATAGCCATTGTGAGCATGATCCCTGGCTGATTTTCAACCTTCCCCACAATTCAGTCCACTCTAAGACTGCTGTGGTCACTGTTAACTCCATTGCCCTCACTGACTAAGATCAGAGTCTGATTCTGGCACTTTCGCTGATCAAGTGGCTCAACTCCACACCTGGCAAGGACTTGAGAAATGAGACACTTCTAAACAAGGCTTGTTGTCATTTTGTTCCTTTCTGAATCCTTTTCTTTCCTAATTGACAGGTCAGTGGCTGAGGTCCCTCCACTTGCTAGCTTTGACACTAGCCTCCTTGAGGACTTGGACAATTTGCAGGTGGGAGAGTTGGAGCTCAACGACTTGACCATTGAATCAGTGCAACACAGGTAAGTGGCTTCTCCAGAACCATTCTACACCTATTAGTGTGTGTGCATATGTGTCAGTGTTCGTGCATCTTTGTAAACAAATGCATCTTACATTTGGTGTGAACACAGGTTCTGTGTGTATACATGCAAACGTAGATATTTCTAGTAACCCTATTTAGATATGCAATGACACACCTCTGGAGTAGGTAGTGCTTAAACCTAGCCTTCTGGTGCAGAGGGAGGGGCACCTCAACAGCCATTGAAAACAGGCAGTCTCCCATCCAAGTACTAACTAGGTCTGAGTCTGCTTAGCTTCCAAGATCAGATCTGATTATGACTAGTACAGCAGAGGCTAAACATACTTTATGTGTTAGAATTACCAAAGTATTCTGTTGTAGATATTTTTAATCAACCTATTCAAACTTTTCATGACACTTCTCTGGGACAGGTGGAACTTGAACCTGGCACCCCACTCAGGGGGGCACTACTACTGTGCCAAGAGCCCCTAAAGCACACATGTGTACATTTGCGATAAAGAATGGCATCACAATAGAACAATAACCAATAACAGAACAATCTTCATATTCCTGGTAGGTACTGTACAGATTTATTTTCTTTATGCCCCTAGTCTAACATCTCTGGAGGAAGAGTTGCAGTCTCTGAAAGAAACCATTGACAACCGACAGGCAACTATCAGACAGATCTCCACGGAAGTAACAGCGGAGGAGCAATCAAGTGGCTGTAGATCACGGTGAGAAAGTCACATGTACCTACGAGCCAGTGGAAAAGTGGAATTAAGTAGGAGATCAGCATAATTGTGTTGAATACTACTGGAGGAGATCTGAGGGGTCAAATAGTCTACCCCTGGTCCTGTTCCTTATATATACTTTGTTTCTGGATTGTCTCTTTTTTTTCCTGTTAAAAGCATTCTATCTGCTCTATTGCAGTGTTTACATCTTCAGCAAGAAATGTGCTTTGGAGGAAAGCAGACAACAGGTCCAGGTCCTTCTGTGCAACAAGGGTAGGTTGGAGGCACAGCGTCTGATTCTGGTGCAGAAGCTGAAAGAGCTGGGAGACAAGGAGCCTCCGCCAGCCCTGCAGTTAGAGGAGGACAGATATTCCAACTCCTCAGTTGTGAGTTTCGATTGTTATCTACATGGAGAAGAGTTTGTAGTGATGTTGTGTGTCTTCAAAGTAACTTAGCACAATTCACAGCCAATCAGTTATTTGTGAAGTGCAAGTTTTTTAAAAAATGTTTATTTAGATACAAATTCCCCAGTTCAAAGACTGCAACCTGCAGTGGCCCAAATTCTAATGCTCCTACCCACTATAGCCTCTGAATTATAGGAACCTGTCATTTTCTTTACAGATGCTGACAGAGCCTACTGCATATTTTCAGCATTTCCCAGTTCTGATTTTGTGCTAATCTGTTTATCTTCCTTTGAAAGGGGAAAGATGGTGTCAAAGCCTCATCCTTGGAAACACTGAAGACACATTTCTCCGGACTATTCAAACCCAAGTTCAGTGTAAGTGGCATTTTCCCATGAATTCTGAAACATAAGTTTCTTGGCAGACTTTTCTACATTGAAATGTGACTGAACCAAGGGATGTAGGTGGAACATGGCCTCCTCCCCATTCATATAAGCTGAAATGGTTAACAATGAATAAAATTGAGTTGTCCAACTTCCCAAATAACCCACGAGTCATTCTGTTCCATTTGTAAATTAGAGTCATAGAGTCATACAGCATGGAAACAGACCTTTCGGTCCAACTCGTCCATGCAGAGCAGGCATCCTAAACTGAACTAGTCCCATTTGCCTATGATTGACCTAAACCTTTCCTCTAAACCTTTTCTATTCGTGTACCTGTACAAATGTCTTTTAAATATTGTAATTATACCCACCACTACCACTTGTTTTTGCATCTCATTCCATACATGCACCATCCTCCGTGTGAAAAGGTTGCCCCTCAGGTCTCTTTTAAATCTTTCCCCTCTCACATTAAACTTATGCCCCCTAGTTGTGGACTCTCCTACCCTTGGAAAAATATCTTGGTTATTTCCCCTATCTATGCCCCTCATGATTTTATAAACTTCTATAAGGCCACCGCTTAGCCTCTGAAGCTCTAAGGAACAATTCCCAGCCTCTTGTAAATTTTTCTGTACTCTTCCTAGTTTAACAACATTCTTCTTATAGCAGGGCGACCACAATTTTAAGCAGTAGTGCAAATATGGCCTTACCATTGCCTTATACAGCTGTAACATGACATCCCAACTCCTGTAGTCAACACGCTGGCTGACAAAGGCAAGTGTGCCAAACGCCGCCTTCACCTCCCTGTCAACTTGTGACACCACTTTCAAGGAACCTGCATCCCTAGCTCCCTCTGTTCAACAACACTCCCCAGAACCTGACCGTTAACTGTGTAAGTCCTGCCCTGGTTTGCCTTCCCAAAATGCAACAAGTTGTGTTTATCCAAATTAAGCTTCATCTGCCACTTCTCAATCCATTGGCCCACCTGATCAAGATCTCATTGTACTGTGAAATAACCTTCTTCACAGTCCTCTATACCACCATTTTTGGTGTCATCTGCAAACTTACTACCATACCTCCTATATTTTCATCGAAATCTTGATATAAATTACTAACAACAGTAGACTCGGAACTGATCCTCGTGGCGTAACGCTGCTCACAAGCCTCCAGTCTGAATAACAACCCACTACCACCAGCCTCTACCATCAAGCCAATTTTGTATCCATTGGCTATCTCTCCCTGGATTCCATGCGATCTAACCTTACAAACCAGTCATCGTCTTCAAACACATCTGGCTGATATTGATTCAGAACCTAAAATGCTAACTGTGAGTGGAGCAAATCTAGCCCATTGACCACAGTGAAATCGTGACAATCCCAGGAGAGTTCAGGCTGATCTTTTACCTCCCCATCACCACAAACAACCTCCCTGCACATAGATCACCCAACTACCAGCTCAAGAGTTTTGGGGCAAATGATTGCCATTCCCCCCCTCCCAACCTGCTTCATAATTTTACAGTGTTGGTTCTGTATATATTTATGGGATGATGGGCATTGGAATATGGACACATCTAGATATTACTGGGTTGCAAAGGATTTATCATTTGATTGGCTCAAACAGGAAAGCCAAACTATTGAAGAGACTGTGGTCTATTTGTGATTTTGGAAAGTAGAGTTGAAGCAAAGATTTGTGGAGAGAGGTATTACTTAAATTGTTGAGCTAACAGACCTAGAAAACCCAAATGGATCTATGTTGCTATCACTAGCAACAGCCTCTGGATTGAGGTGTTGAGTGTTTTTCAGTGCATACCAGATGTTTTGGGTACAAAGAACAAAGAAAATCTACAGGCCCTTCGGCCCTCCAAGCCTGAGCCGATCCAACTGTACTGTCTAAACCTGTCAGTCAATTCCTAAGCATTTGTATCCCTCTGCTCCCCACCTACTCATGCATCTGTCCAGATGCATCATAAATTAATCTACCGTGCCTGCCACTACCACCTCTGCTAGCAACGCGTTCCAAATGCCCACCATCCTCTGTGTGAAGTACTTGCTGCATGTATCCCCCTTAAACTTTCCACCTCTCACCTTGAAAGCATGACCTCTCGTTACTGAATCCTTCACCCTGGGAAAAAGCTTGTCTCTATCCATCCTGTCTGTACCCTTCATGATTTTGTAAACCTCAATCAGGTCCCCCCTCAATCTCCTTTTTTCTAGTGAAAATAAACCTAACCTACTCAACCTCTCTTCATAGCTAGCACCTTCCATACCAGGCAACATCCTCGTGAACCTTCTCTGCACCCTCTCCAAAGCATCCACATCCTTTTGGTAATGTGGCGACTAGAACTGTACACAGTATTCTAAATGCGGCCAAACCAATGTCTTGTACAATGTTAACATGACTTGCCAGCTCTTATACTCAATACCCCGTCCAATGAAGGCAAGTATACTATATGCCTCTTGACCACTCTATCCATCTATGCAACAACCTTCAGGGTATAATGGACACACTCCCAGATCTCTCTGCCTATCAACTTTTCCCAAGGCTCTTCCATTCATTGTATGATTCGCTCTATAATTAGACTTGCCTAAATGCATCACCTCACATTTGTCTGGATTGAAAGCCATCTGCCACTTTTCTGCCCAACTCTCCAGTCTATCTATATTCTCCTGTATTCTCTGATAGTCCCTTATGCTTTCTGCTACTCCACCAATCTTTGTGTCATCTGCAAACTTGCTGATCATACCAACAGTGCCCTCTTCTAGATCATTTATGTATATTACAAACAACAGTGGCCCCAATACTGACCCCTGTGGAACACCACTGGTCACCTTTCTCCATTTCGAAAAACTCCCTTCAACTACTACTCTCTGTCTCCCTTTGCTCAACCAGTTCTTTATCCACCTAGCTAGAACACCCTGCACACTATGTGACTGAAAATACTTGCAAGGGTGGAGTTCTCTCTCCTCTCTCTCTCTCTCTCGCTGTCAGTGAGAATCAGACCTTGAGGCTGAAAGTAGCATTATATCCCTCAGTGAAGCAGTTTGAAAGTTTCAAATATCTGGACTCCTAACTGTTCCTTAACTGAATCTGAAATCTAGTCCAAAGACTTTTTTTATTATTCTGCAACTGTTACCAATCAAATATTGTTAAAAGGAATTCAAAGAAACTGTAAGAAGTCAATTTCTAAGTTCACTCCTTGACCTGCAAGGGAGGTGTTTTGCTTGCCTTTCTGCCTAATATTTTCCCCACCCACAAAAGCTCTGCATTTTCAAGTATAAATGTGTGTTTTTGGGATTGGGGGAATATAATTCAATTTGCATTGTAGCTCAGGTGAAACCAGTTTGTTACTTATTTAAATAATGTCTGTCTAGAATAAACAATTTTTTTTGATTTTATTGAAAAGCCTGTTGGAAGTCACTTTTGATCTGGTTAATAATAATAATGTGAAACAATTTGACCATATTTGACGATTGATTAAGATATGTTCACTTTTGGTATGGCTCACAGATTGGTTGGGTTTGATTTCCAATGCACTCCTACTACCAAAGTCATAACAACAAGGTAACTAACCTATAGGGAGCTTACTCCAATTAATAACTTTGCACAAAGCTTTGGGTATTTTGTAAACTGTGATCCTGTGCTTGAAGGCTACCTCCACTCTCTTCCAAAGACACCATCTTCAGAACTAGATTGAGACTTGTTCTGCCCTTTGATTAAATGATCCTAATGGGATTCAGGCTCTTCATTACAGCTCCCTCCTCTCCTGCCAATTGTACCAGCTGTTCAGAAGCCCCTATGTCAGCAGACCTGGTATCATGGTGCTATTCCCCGCATGGAAACTCAGCAGCTCCTGATCAACGAAGGTGACTTCCTGGTGAGAGAAAGCCAGAACAAAGGGGAGTATGTTCTGTCTGTGATGTCTGCTGGACAGTGCCGCCATTTTATCATTCAACATGTAGACGTAAGTATGAGAGCATTGTAGGGCAACTAGGGTGGTGATCTGTAAATTCCCCTAAAACAACTTCTTCCCCATGGCTGATATTAAGCAATTGCTTGATCCTTGCTGTATGGTGAATTACTGCAGTTCTGCATTGGAAGAGTAATAATTGGAATCAGAATTCCTTGCTTTGAAGAAACAATCAATTGTAGAATTAGGGTGGAAGATGCCTTCTCCACATATTCTCACCCATACCAATGGAATGTGCATGCACACATGTGCAGTCATTGGGAAGAGATAAAAATGAAGAATAGGCTATTTGAGCGTTTTGTGCCTGTGGAGCTGTCAGCCAGCAGGAATCAGCAGGAGGTGTTACAACCTGGCTGAGCAGTCTCAGATGCTGGATTTTAGCTCCTCTGTAGAGTTGTGGTTTTGTATTCCACCACTTCCAAATTCATCAATTACCATTAGTGCATGCCAGTCTCATAATCTGAATGTGGAGGAGCCGGTATTGGACTGGGGTGGACACAAGTTAAAAGTCACACACCACCCAGCTATAGTCCAACAGGTTTATTTGGAATCACTAGCTTTTGGAATGGAAGGAGCAGCGCCTTGAAAGCTAGTGCTTCCAAATAAACCTGTTGGACTATAAGCTGGTGTTGTATGATTTTTAACATCATAATCCAAAGGTTGAGCGTTCAATCCTTAGTTGGGGCACAGATTTTTATTAAGTGGATCACAGGTTATTGGAGGAAGGTGAGAATGTGCAGTATTTAAATCAATCATTAACATATTGAATGGAGGAGCAGACTTTACAGGCTGCGTGGTCTAGTCTTGCTCCTAATTTGCATGTTCAAAGTTGGAATTGAGATGAAGTGGACATCTACTTTCAAGAGCAGGGACAATGAGAATGTATTTGGTGAAGAGGAAGAGATCTTTCTATAGTTAAACCATCTGTAAATGGGGTCATTATTCTGCGACATAAATGTATAATAAGAAATGTTCTCTATCCTGTGCATGCTATACCATGTGCACTAAAATTTGTGTTAGCATGCAATTATCAAGCTGACGATGTGGTTACAAGGCATTCAGACCAGTCTTCATTGGTATTCAGATTGCAGCAGAAAGATTATTACAACCATTTTATGAGTTAATACATACTATGAAAAATTGATAAATTTCAGCTCATGATGTGAATTGAAAGCAGCTGAATTTTGCATGTGTGAATGCCATTCTCATCTCCTTCTGTTTCTCAACAGTCTCAGTATCGATTTGATGGTGAGAGTTTTTCCACAATCCCTCTCCTCATTGACAACCTCGTAAAAACCAGACAACCTGTCACCAAGAAAACTGGAGCTGTACTGATCAAACCAATTGCTAAGGTGCGTTTTAAAATATCATGCCAAATATAACTTGCACACCCCACTCTCTCTCCCTCTTCGACACCCATTCTTTCTCTTCTCCCCCCCCAACTCTCTCTCTCTCTCCCCCCACATTCTTTCCTTTTCTCCCACTCTCTCTCCCCTACTCTCTCTGCCCTCCCCCACTGTCTCTCTCCACCTCCTCTCTCTCTCTCCACCTCCCCACTCTCTCTCTACACCTCCCCTCTCTCTCTCTCTCTCTCTCTCACTCTCTCTCTCCACCTCCCCACTCTCTCTCTCTCTCTCCACCTCCCCCCACTCTCTCTCTCCACCTCCCCACTCTCTCTCTCTCTACACCTCCGCACTCTCTTTCTCTCTCTACACCTCCCCACTCTCTCTCTCTACACCTCCCCACTCTCTCTCTACACCTCCCCACTCTCTCTCTCTACACCTCCCCACTCTCTCTCTACACCTTCCCACTCTCTCTCTCCACCTCCCCACTCTCTCTCGCTCTCTCTCTACACCTCCCCACTCTCTCTCTCCACCTCCTCTCTCTCTCTCTACACCTCCCCACTCTCTTTCTCTCTCTACACCTCCCCACTCTCTCTCTCTACACCTCCCCACTCTCTCTCGCTCTCTACACCTCCCCACTCTCTCTCTCCACCTCCCCACTCTCTCTCTCCACTTCCCTACTCTCTCTCCACCTCCCCACTCTCTCTCCACCTCCCCACTCTCTCTCTCCACCTCCCTACTCTCTCTCGCTCTCTCTCTACACCTTCCCACTCTCTCTCTCCACCTCCCCACTCTCTCTCTCCACCTCCCCACTCTCTCTCGCTCTCTCTCTACACCTCCCCACTCTCTCTCTCCACCTCCTCTCTCTCTCTACACCTCCCCACTCTCTTTCTCTCTCTACACCTCCCCACTCTCTCTCTCTACACCTCCCCACTCTCTCTCGCTCTCTCTACACCTCCCCACTCTCTCTCCACCTCCCCACTCTCTCTCTCCACCTCCCCATTCTCTCTCTCCACCTCCCCACTCTCTCTCTCCACCTCCCCACTCTCTCTCTCCACCTCCCCACTCTCTCTCTCCACCTCCCCACTCTCTCTCTCTCCACCTCCCCACTCTCTCTCTCTCCACCTCCCCACTCTCTCTCTCTCCACCTCCCCACTCTCTCTCTCTCCACCTCCCCACTCTCTCTCTCCACCTCCCCACTCTCTCTCTCCACCTCCCCACTCTCTCTCTCCACCTCCCCACTCTCTCTCTCCACCTCCCCACTCTCTCTCTCCACCTCCCCACTCTCTCTCTCCACCTCCCCACTCTCTCTCTCCACCTCTCCACTCTCTCTCTCCACCTCCCCTCTCTCTCTCTCCACCTCCCCGCTCTCTCTCTACACCTCCCCTCTCTCTCTCTACACCTCCCCTCTCTCTCTCTCTCTCTACACCTCCCCTCTCTCTCTCCCCCTACCTCCCCCCTTTCTTTTGCTCTCTCTCCACATCCCCCCTCTCTCTCTCTCCCCCCATCTCCCCCCTTTCTCTCTCTCGCTCTCTCTATACCTCCCCACTCTCTCTCCACCTCCCCACTCACCCTATCCTCGCGCCCACACACTCTCCCTCTCCTCGCCCCCACTCTCTCTGTCTCCTCGCCCCCACTCTCTCTCTCTCTGTACCCCCCGCTCTCTCTCTCTCTGTACCCCCGACTCTCTCTGTACACCAGCTCTCTCTATACCCCCCTGCTCTCTCTCTACACCCCCCCCCCCCGTACACCAGCTCTCTCTCTCTACCCCTGGGCTCTCTCTCTCTATACCCCCGGGCTCTCTCTCTCTATACCCCCCCTGCTCTCTCTGTACCCCCCACTCTCTCTCTTCCATCCCCTGCTCTCTCTCCCACTCCCCCGCCCTCTCTCCTCCTCCTCTCTCTTCTCTTCCCCCCCCCCATCTCTTACTACTGTTTGTCACACTTTGCCTCGCTCTGTCATTTTCTTGTATTCTTCCTTTTCTTGTGCTTTTTCTGTCACAGTTTTTTGCTATCACCCTCTCATGATCATTTTTAAAAAATCCAACCACCTCCTGTGCCATGTCTAATGTTCGCATGCTCTCTGTCTCATTTAATTTGTCCTAGATCCATTGCTTTCTCACATTTAACCTCTTTCTCACCCTAAATACAGGTTGTTCTGCTCTAATGCAACTTTCATCAATGCAAATTGGCTACAATGCAATTGAGGAATGGGGGTGCTATTTCTAAAACACAGACTTTTAAAATATGTGTTGACTATAACACGATTGAGTCGCCAATAATAAGTGCTGTTTTTAATGCATGATTTTTATATGGTGTGGAGTCACACAAGAACACAACCATTGCGTTATAGAAGAACTCCCTGTTCATCCTGCTCTTTCTCAAAGAACAGTCACTTCTCTCACTATATCAATTCCTCTTTCTCTTGTTCTCTGCCCTTTCCCTTCAATCTTGAAGCAATGTACTTTATTAGTTATAACCATTTAGAACTTACCACATTGAATGAAGAGGTAAAGAAACTGTCTGGTGTAGCTGTCAGCCAAACACACACAAGTCCTCGTGGTTTGATTGACTCTCCACGAAGTTAAGTGATCTGAATTTGGACTAATGGTACTGGGTGGAGATTACAGCTGGCTTAATAATTCCTGCATTAGGAACAAGAATAATTTCACAGTGGCCCCACTCCTAACCACTGTTTTACAACTGTGAATTGGGCAAAATGTTATGGTCTTTGCAGTTGACAAATTTGGAGACCCTCACAACTTAATCTTCCATATAAACACTTGAGTAAAGCACAGGAGCAACAGCTGTGACCTCTGTTCTGATACTGCACTTTTCGTTACAGGATAAATGGGTACTGGACCATGAAGATGTTCTGATAGGGGATCGCATTGGTCGGGTAAGTATCTACATGACTTACAGAATCTCATTCGCCTGGATACCTGTGCCTTCCTTTCCCAAAAGCAGTTACAAATTACAGCATTGCTTTGCAGAAAGGAAGGACCCAATGATGATCCCACAGATAAAATGCCTGCTGCTGCTGCTCACTGTCCAGCTTCACACATTGCTATGTGGGTGAAGAGAGCTGCTGGTTTGTTTGGAGCTGTCATGTATGTACACTCGGGCCCCTGAACACATTCTTGATGCCTCAGGGACTGTTCCATTACAAGATTGGAAATCATAGGAACAGAGCAGGCCATTCAGTCCCTCGAGCCTGTTCTACCATTCGTGAGATCACGGCTGATCTATGGCCTAACTCCAGATACCTGCTTTTGGCCCATACCCCTTAATATTTTTGATTAACAAAACTTTTATCCAGTTCAAATTTAAAATTAACAACTGATCTAGCATCCACTATCATTTGTGGCAGAGGGTTCCAAACAGTTACCACTCTTTGTGTGTAGAAGTGCTTCTTAGCATCTCTCCTGAATGGTTGGCCCTAATTCTCAGACTATAACCCTTAGTTCTAGAATTGCCAGCCAGTGGAAATAGTTTACCTTTATCTACTCTTTTTTTTTTGTTACTGTCCTGAAGACTTTAAAAAGGGCCTAATTTGTGTAATCTTTCCTCATAAACTAATCCCTGAAGTCCAGGTATCATTATTGTAAAGCTATGTTGTCTTCCCTCTCAGGTCAATATGTCCTTCCTAAGGTGTGGTACCCAGAACCTGTTCTCAGTACTTGACGTGGGGTCTAGCTCGGGTTTTGTATAACTGCAGCATAACTTCTGCATCCTAGTACTCCTGTCCTCTAGATATAAAGGCCAGCATTCCATTAACTTTCTTGATTACTTTCTGCACCTGTTCATGACGTTTTAAGGATCAATGCACATTAAGTCACTAGTCTCCTTGGATAGCCACTGTATTTAACTGCATACCATATAGAAGGTTCTATGCTTTGTTGTTCCAAAATAAATAATCTTTCACTTACTTACATTGACCTCCATCTACCACAATCCTGCACAATCACTTATACTATCAATATCCTCATGCAATGTTATGTTGTCACCTACACTGTCTACAATGCTGCCTAACTCTGTCATCAGCAAATTTGGATATATGATTTTCTATGCCATTATCCAAGTCATTAGTAAATAATGTGAATAATTGAGACCCGAACTCAGATCCTTGTGGGACACCACTAGTCTCATCCTGCCAATTTGAGTAACTATCCATTTTCCCTACTTTGTTGTCTGCCACACAGCCAACTTCTCAGCCATGTCAGTAATTTGCTATCAGCACTGTGGATTTCTATCTTTGTTAACAGTTTAATATGTGGAACTTTATCAAATGCCTTCTGAAAGTACATATAAACAACATCGATAGACATTCCCCTTTACTACTTTAATCATCTCTTCCAAAACTTCACTGAGGTTTTTTGGGCATGACCTACCTGTCGTGAATCCTTGCTGGCTCATCCTAATTAATTAAAAAATTCAAGTTACAGACTCCAACAATTTCCCCACCATAAACGTTAGGCTTACTGGTCTGTAATTCCTTCAATTTCCTCGAACATCCTTTCTTAAAAAAAAAGTGGCATATGTAATTTTCTAATCCAGAGGGGTGACTTGTGTATCTAGGGAACTCTGAAAGATTATAGTTAGGGTGTCTACAATGTGATCCCCTAGTTCCTTTAACAACTGTCAAATGGACCCTGGGGATTTGTCACTCTTTAGTTCCATTATCAATGTTTTATTTAATGTTAATTTTATTCAATCTTTGTTCCCAATCCATTATCAATTTCCTCAGGATTTTCAGTAAACTATTGTCCTTTTCTAGTGTAAATACTGAAGCAAAGTATTTATTCAGTATGTCTGCCATTTCCCCATAGTCACTGACAATACATTCACTTCCAGTCTTCAGTGAGCCAACATTGCTCCTGACCACCACCTTTTCCTTTACCACCCTCCCTGACTTAATCTCATCTGACATGTTGCTCATGTGTATCCTAATATGCACCATATTCCCTTCACCCATTATCCTTGTGCTCTCTAACCAACATTGATCCTGAGTCAGGACCCTCAATATTAAAATTCCCATCCTTTTTTCAAATCTGCCCATGGATTCATCTATCTCTCTAACCACCTCCAAACCCTCAACACTCTCACGTTTTTGCACTATTCCAATCGAGTCGTCATCTACCAATTCTCTTCACCATTGGCAGATGTGCCTCAAATTCCCTCCTTCACCCTCATCTCCTCCTCTGTGTTGCTCTTTAAAAACTACTACTTTGACAAACATGTTATACCAAAAGAATGCTTCTTTATGTGGTTCATATATTAAATTTTGTCTAATAACAATCCTGTGGGAACTTTTACTACTTTAAAAGTGCTATCTAAATGCAAGCTATTCTTGGTGGAATGGATTTTTCTGCCTTTGAATGCATTATTTTAGCTAGTGGTGGAAGGAGAGGTGAGTGGTTGGGTGTTGATGGCTTTCATCCATCTTTCATCAGCCATAAGAAATAGGACCAGAAGTAGACCATTTGGCCCTTTGAGGATGTTCTGTCTTTCAATAAAATTATAGCTGACCTGATCATAGCCGTAACCCCACTTTCCTGTCTGTCCATCTGTCACCCTTGATTAATTTGTAGATCAAAGATCTTTCTAACTCAGGCTTGAATAGATTGGGGGACCCAGACTCCATTGCTTTTTGTGGGAGAGATTTCCAAAGATTTGGAAACCAGTGGTCATTGCTTCAAAATAAGGGAACACCCACTTATTCAGAAATAGTGAGAATGTATTTTTCACAGAGAGCCATGAATCTTTGGAATTCTCTTCCTCAAATGACAATGGAAGCAGAGCTCTTGAATATTTTTAAGGCAGTGGTGGTTAGACTTCTGATCATTAAGGGAATGAAAGAATTATGAGGACAGGCAGGAATGTGGAGTAATCAGATCAGCATGATCTTATTGAATAATAGACCATGCTTATTTGTAACAACCCTTTTCAGAAAATAACTTTTTCCATAGCTCCATCTTAAATTGAAGACTCCTATTTTTAAACAATGCCCTTAATTAAACTGAACTAGAATATTTCTGATACAGGGTAACTTTGGCGAGGTGTTCAGTGGGAGGATGAGGAATGATAACACTCTGGTGGCTGTGAAGATGTGCCGTGAAAATCTGCCTGCTGATCAGAAGAATAAGTTCTTGATGGAGGCCAGGTCAGTGCTGGTGCAACTACCATAGGATCATAGTCTGAACAAATAGTGACACAAAAATAATGACAAAGTGGCAGGCTAGCTCCTTGATTAGCCCTTTATACAGTGCAGTTATCAAAGCTGCTGCAGGAGTGCCTGAGTGAAGCTATCTTAGTGATGTTTAATACAGTTTAGAACAAGGTTTGTCATTGTGTGTTCACCATCAATGGTTTAGTGCTTTACTGAAGACTGGGTCCAACAGACCAAAGAAATCTTTTACTGTTCAACACTGGGAGTGACCAATCATTGTTGCCTAGCAAAAATATAACCAATTGGAACTGTTTTAATCTGAATGGGAGACTTTATGGAGTGATCCAATAGATCTTACAGAGATAAGAGGAAACCGTCTATTTCTAGCCATCAAGGGGTCGATAACGAGTATCTAGATACAAGAGCAGACATTTAACACAGAGGAGATGAGAACCTTCCTTAGACACAAATGTCGAGTCAATGATTGAAACAGAGATTGTGTCAATACTGAAGGATAATGATTGAGCAAAGGAGGAATGAGGGATATACTTGTGACTCGATAGGTGGTGACTCTAAGTCCGAAAAACTTGATTCCAGTTGCATTCCAACACGTGTTGGCTATGAAAGGAGTGTTTGTAAGGTGGTTTAACACACTGATAAGCCCAGGAATGCTCCCATCACTCTCCTAATGTTCCTCAAAGGGAAATTAGGTGCATGAAGATAAAATACAAACAAACAGTTCTGACTGACAGTTCAGTTTCTAAAAGCTGTTAAAGAAAACAATGTTATCTTAACATTATTTCCATAACTTTTTTCAGAATCTTGAAACAGTATGATCATCCGAACATTGTCAGGTTAATAGGAGTCTGTACTCAGAAACAGCCAATTTACATCGTCATGGAGCTGGTGCAAGGTGAGAGAATTGGGCACTAGCTAACTGTGACAGAAAGTGGAGTAGATAAAGATGTTTCACCCTTCAAATCCATTTCTCACAGATTGTCCACAATCTGCTCCATCATTTCTGACATCATGGCACATTAGAACACCATTCGACCCTTCAAGTATATTCTGGCTGTCAGTAGTACAATCCATGCTCAGCTGTCCATGTTCAAATACAGCAAGTCCTGGACAATATCCATGTTATAGTTGACAAATGGCAAATAATATTTGTGGTACACAAATTCCAGGCAATGAATTTCTCCAGCAAGAGAGGGTCTAACCATCACTCCTTAACATTCAATGGGATTGTCATCCCTGAATCCCCCACTATCAACATCCTCAGGACCAAATACTGTTGCCCTGATCTAGACCAAACACCTCAACCCTTTCCTTACTCTGAATGACTCCCCATTTCCCCCATTTGGATCTGCCTCTGCGTGACTTTGTCAGTTTTCAGAAAACCTAGCCCATTTGTACTGTAAGCAGTAAAATCTGAATATTGGACCATGCTGGAAATACTCAGAAGATCAGGCAGCAGCAATGGAGAGGGAACGAGAGTTAATGTTTCAGGTCAATTACCTTATCAGAATTGTAAGATGTTAGAGATGTAATCAAAGTGTTGATTATACTAGCAAATCATTTGCACTTCAAGGAGAAAAAACTTTTTACTAAACATTTCTCAATTTAGGAGGGGATTTCTTGACATTTTTACGCAATGAAGCAAATCATTTTAGCACAAAAGACCTGATAAAGATGGCAGAGAATGCTGCTGCTGGGATGGCCTATTTGGAAAGCAAGCGTTGCATCCACAGGTGAGTTCAGAAAAGTATTTAAAAACAGCTCTGACTATATGGTGGCATGGAGTCATGGAATGGGTTTATTGGTAATTTGATTGTTGGTATCTATCATTCTGTTTATTCCTTTATCCTGTCAGACTCCTGAAGATATTGACCTGATAGAGAAGGCTGATAGGTAGAGAATGAATTCAGATGGATTCTCTCTAGTACCTTCCCCGTAATGATTGTTCTCCATCGAAGAGATTTGACATTCAAATGAAGGCTAGTTGTCCAATTACTGTAAACTTAACGGTCAACACCAGCCCTACTCTCTTGTGTGACTGCAGCCTGAAAGTAACAGTGGGAATTTAGGCAAAATCTCAATCCATTTTCCTACTCCCAGAATACTGGGAGTCAATATTAGTTTATACAGCCACTTTCTGTTGACGACCTAACTGAGGATTGTTCACAGGTCTCATCTCTGTTAGGAAAAGGATATAGAGGCACAAGAGAAGGACAATTACTTCGACTGGTGGAATTTATTAAACTTCAGAATCTTGGCTGACACTTCTGGGCAGTGCTTATGAAATGCAACACTTGGAAATGCCTTTTTTTTAGATGAGACATTAAATCCTAGGCCCTGCTGTGCTCTGACAGGTGAATATAGAAGATCTCACAGCATTATTCTGAAGCAGGACAAGGGATTTCTCCCTACTGTCCTCCCTCAAACTGATACTACACAAACAGTCATGGTCCTTTAATTAACAGGTGTTTGTGTTACCTTTCTGTGCACAAACACAAATAAATGTTGATTTGGATTATATTACAGAGATCTAGCAGCCAGGAACTGCCTGGTTTCAGAGAAAAATGTTTTGAAAATCAGTGATTTTGGGATGTCTCGTGAGGAAGAAGATGGAGTATATTCCTCAACAGGAGGAATGAAGCAAATTCCAATCAAGTGGACGGCACCTGAGGCACTCAATTACGGTACATCCTGGGTTTTACAATTCAGCAAAACCAGGGTTAATTTATTTTACTGAGGGTGAGAATGATTGTGTGAACTAAGGTATGTTAGTCTGACACTACAAAAAGTGTTCAAAAACTAACCAACCATGCAATCTGGAAAAATAATAGCATAGCGGTAGTGTAATTGGACCAACCCTGGATAATATTCTGCGGACATGGGTTCAAATCCCACCATGGCATGTTACAACACAAGGTCTTGAACCAAGACATTCTGACCCATTGATATAAATTCCATTTAAATATTGTGGTTCTGTTCGCCGAGCTGGAAATTTGTGTTGCAGACGTTTCGTCCCCTGTCTCGGTGACATCCTCAGTGCTTGGGAGCCTCCTGTGAAGCGCTTCTGTGATGTTTCCTCCGGCATTTATAGTGGTTTGTCTCTGCCGCTTCCGGTTGTCCATTCCAGCTGTCCACTGCAGTGGCCGGTATATTGGGTCCAGGTCAATGTGTTTGTTGATAGAATCTGTGGATGAGTGTCATGTCTCACTCCAATTTGTGCATGTGTGTGTGTGTGCATGCGTGCCCAAAACAAGGAGGTGATATCTTACAGTTAGAGCAATCAAGTGGGGGTAATATTGGGAAGTCTTTCTTCTCACAAAGGGAAGTGGATTGAAATCTAAAATCTCTATCTCCGCAAAAAAAACTCTGGAGGCAGGTGCAATTGAAAATTTTAAAACTAAGATGGATGGATTAGCTGATGAGATTTTGTTAAGATTAGAGTGGTGCTGAAAAAGCACAGCAGGTTAGGCAGTATCGAGGAGCAGGAAAATTGACAAACGTCGATTTTCCTGCTCCTTGGATGCTGCCTGACCTGCTGTGCTTTTCCAGCATCACTCTAATCTTGACTCTGATCTCCAGCATCTGCAGTCCTCACTTTCACCTGAGGAGATTTAGTGTTAACTGAACCAGGATTGATGGAATTAAGATGCAGATTTCACATGGCTTAATAGAGCAGAGAACAGGTTTGAGGGGTTCAAGGACCTTCTAATATTCCTAGATCAATCAACATTTGAAAAAGCAAAGAAGATTCTATAATTGAAACTTTGAGCCTAACTGAAGACAGATCATGACTGTAACAGGCCTGCTGTTCTGATACAGATTGTGCACCGTGTAAATCTCTGCCCTTGTTCATTTACCACAGGTCGGTTCACAACTGAGAGTGACATCTGGAGTTATGGGGTACTGCTATGGGAGACATTTAGTCTGGGTTCAACACCATACCCAACCATGACAAATCAACAAACTCGAGAGGAGGTTGAACAAGGTGAAAATCAATGCAAAATAATATTAAAGCAATAAGAATATATAAAAATACACTGGACACAATAAATAAGTCTTTTCCATTTAAACAAAAAAAAAGCCTGACTCCCTGGACACTTCCTCCTTTCTGTTGTTTTGGACAAAGTAGTGGCAAATTTACTCTGTATCTAATCTCATGTTGCACATGTCCCGAGAGTGTTTGGTCAAGATACTGGAAAGGCCAAAATGAGAATTGTTCCATTTTCCTGTGTTATTGGTGAGGAATGCTGTCTCCTAGTCTGAAAATTGGAGGATGTCTGTGAGGGGAGTGAGCTACCAGGTTTGCAGACTCCAGAAATAGCTCCTATAGGACACATGGAAAAACATTATTGGGAGATGGGGTAATCGACTACTGATTCACTAATAGATTTATTCCTTGTCCCTAGGCTATCGACTCGGTGCCCCTGATTCTTGCCCAGATGAGATTTACGGTATAATGTGTCGCTGTTGGCAGTATGATCCGAAGAAGCGCCCAAATTTCAGCACCATTCACCAGGAGCTTGTGACTCTCAGGAAAAAATGGAAGTGAAACTGGAAACAATTGCTTTTGTAAATCATGTTCTGACTCCCATCACTGTTAACAGAGATAGGGAGTAACACCATATATTTAAACTATTACCTGAGGGATGGCTAGCCTTTTTAGCTATGTTCATATCCAAAGAATGAATTAACAAAATATTTCCACCATCCAAACACCAAAACCACCAGGTAAGCAGCATCAACATCTCACAGGGGATTACTAGAGACTAATGATCCCTTTATGCTAACCCAAACTTTGCTTCTGATGAAATGCCAATTACAGGCATGATATTTTCCCAATCTTCCATCCCTAGTAGGAACTGGAATGAGGCCACCCACACAACTCAAAGTGCCCTTAACAGACAAGGGGAATAAAAAAAAACGTAATTCATAGGGTGTGAGCTTCACTAGCTGGGCCAGCAATTAATGTCCATTCCTAATTGCTCATGGAGGAGGTGGTGCTAGTGGTGAGCTGCCTTCTTGAACCACTGCAGCCCAACTGGTTTAGGTAGCCAGGTGATGCTGCTCAGGGGAGGGAGTTCCAGGACTTTGACTCAGTGACACTGAAGAAACGGCAATATATATCCGAGGATGGTGAGTGCCTTGGAGGGGAATTCTTAGATTCAGTTACCAATTAGCACTGTATGACAGTGTCTCTCAGGGTGGAAATTATTAATGATATCAAATGAAATCTCTCCACCAATGTTTCTGTTCCCCAGCATGTAGTCTTTACTACAAGAAGGCAATTGGATATAACTTTTAAAAGGATTTACTGTTATTTTGGAATAATTTTGAATATTTTGGTAATTTTCTTCCCATTGCTTACACATACAAATTTTATTCCATTGGCCCAAGCAAAATAGAATCATAGAATTGTTACAACACTGAGGAGGTGTTCAGCCTATTGTGTCTCGGCTGGCTCTCCAAATGAGCATCACACTAAATGCCATTCTTCTGCTTTCCTATTAAATGTCCTCCCTCCTGCAATCTCATCCAACCCACTTTTTCTACTCCCGACTGGGAGATATAGGCAACGATCCCAATCTGTTACCTCATCCTGATTGGTCATAGGACTTTGCACTTTAAGGCTACTCAACTGTGAAGGTATACCAGTCATTCACCCCTCTCTGCCCCCACTTAAGAGTGTACCGCCCCAGTCAAACTTCCCACCTGCCACTGTCCTTGGAGTAGGTCGCGCCCGGGCGCTTCCGACCAGAAGTGAGAGCCCCTCAGGGCTTGCCTCCCCGCCTCACCGGGTAAGCGAAAAAAACGATTAGTGGTATTTCACCGGCGGCTGAAGCCTCCCACTTATTCTCCACCTCTCATGTCTCTTCACAGTGCCAGACTAGAGTCAAGCTCAACAGGGTCTTCTCTCCCCGCTAATTCTGCCAAGCCTGTCCCCTTGGCTGCGGTTTTGCTAGATAGTAGGTAGGGACAGTGGGAATCTCATTCATCCATTCATGCGCGTCGCTAATTAGATGACGATGCATTTGGCTATTATCTCTCTCACCATCTGAACGGATTGTGTCCATTTCGAGTTTTTTCTCATTACTCGTCGACGTAAAAGACACCCTTATCTCGCTAACCACAGCCAGATGATGTTAAGGGAATGGGAATATTCACTGTAAAGCAGAGACCAAACGAGGATTCAGCTAGGATTATTCAACTAACAAATTACTTCTCTAGCTCATCACCTGTTGTGTTGCCAAGTGCAGTTTTAATTTTATTCACCCTAACTACCCTCCACCTTTACTGTGAGCTAAAAAACAAAAACCTTTATTACCAAAATTATTATAAAATTTAAAATTCTAAAATAAGTTAAAATTCTACCTAAAATTAACATTATTTAATTAATTTTTAAATCGATTGTTTTAGTAATGTCCAAAATAGAGAAGCTAAAAGAGTCCATTATGAATCCATAAAAATTCTTAACAACTCGAGGGTCAGGGATATAACCAGGTTTGTGATGTGTTGAGCAAATATCTTATACTTTTCGATCCTGAAATCCTTCATCAGGTCACTGTTCTTGTTGAACCATTTACCTCGGGACCCCATCACGAATCCATAAAAAGAAATATTGGTTCCTTTAATAGAATCCATGATTTCTTTCTCTAAATGTTTACATTTCTCCACCTTCTCCTCCCAAGCCTGCTCTGGCGAATTTTCTTGGTTTTCCATCCAAATTGTGACATCCACAACAATAATACGATTGTCTTTCTTAAATATAATGTATGATCCAGAGTTTTCCTGTATTGTCCTTTATACGAGGTTCAATATATGTGGTCCATCCTTTAGTTTTAACGTATTTAATTAGTTCCTCAGCAATCCTATTGTGTCTTTTAATGCGCATATTTTTCACATACAGGCACCAGCCCGATATGTGGGCGATTGTCTCGATGGCATTGTTGCACCTCCTACAATTCTTGGTGTTAAAGGGCGTTCCGTATGATAACTATGATCTAGTTGGGTACAAATTTGTTTGTAAGAGGATTGTATTTATTACTTTTGATGTTTTCATATAATGCATCTTATTTAACCAATTATTAGAGATTTGATCATTTTTAAAATAATGAATGCCTGCAGTCTGGCTAGGCAGAGCCATTCATTTTTGCAATTCCACATTTCTCCATTTCAAATAATTTTTACAGCAATACTCTTCAATCCCGTCGATACCCTCATTCTCACCATCGTTCACTCTTCCTTCTAATTGGCTATTACAGAATGGATTCCAAATTTCTTTCAAAATTTTCAAATTGCTCAATTCCTTGTTAAACTGGAAAAGTTTGTCATTGCCAAACCTGATTGCAAACAATTCTAATGTCCATGCTAACTGATGTTGAATTATTTTGGAATTAATTACAGTAGCGCCTCGATTTATTAATTTAATCCGTTCTGGGACCCAGTTCGCGAACTGAATCAATTTTTCCCATTGTTCAGATAGCGTTCACAGCGCACGCTCCAAAGACGAACTGCGCACGCATCAAAGATGAACTGAATGAGATCACGCGGGGCCTGAGAGCTTTTGCGTTCAACAAGCGCATAGGAAAGCAGAACAATGAAACCACGTCGTCGCACACGGGCTTTTTGCGCTCATACCTTCGCTCGTACCTTGAATTTTATATGTATGTTGAAGCAAAATTTTATGTACAATCCTGTTCGTAAACCAATTTGTTCGTGAACGGGGTCGTTTGTATGTCGAGTCGCTACTGTATCTCCTTTGTTCAAACTGCAACCTTCAGGGATGTTCAAAATATGGCCCCAGACCCTTCAATCCTAGCAAACCAGTTCAGGCAGCTTTGTTACATTCGTGCTTAGGTTGCTTGAACTATTTAGATTTTAAAGTGCTGAAGATTATAAAAGATCTGTTTTTAATTCCATTTAGCTTATTGATGTCAAAATCAGAACACAGGTGGGCGGCACGGTGGCACAGTGGTTAGCACTGCTGCCTCACAGCGCCAGAGACCCGGGTTCAATTCCCGACTCAGGCGACTGACTGTGTGGAGTTTGCACATTCTCCCCGTGTCTGCGTGTGTTTCCTCCGGGTGCTCTGGTTTCCTCCCACAGTCACAAAGATGTGCGGGTTAGGTGAATTGGCCATGCTAAATTGCCCGTAGTGTTAGGTTAAAAGGGGTAAATGTAGGGGTATGGGTGGGTTGCGCTTCGGCGGGTCGGTGTGGACTTGTTGAGCCGAAGGGCCTGTTTCCACACTGTAAGTAATCTAATCTAATCTAATCTAGGTCTGTTTGCATGTGTTGAAATTTTATGGGAACATGACTGAAACTTGGTGGCCTCCTAATTATTTTTGTTCTTTCATGGAATGTGACTTTGCACGTTGCTGGCTAGGCCAGCTTTTATTACTCATTAGAAGGTGGTGGAGAGCTACCTTGGAACTGCTGCAGTCATGTGGTCTCTGGCAAGCTTTGTGGCAATTTGGGATATGGTGATAGAAATTTCAAATCCACTGCCATTTGCATTCCACTGTGAAAATGCACCACAGAAATATTTACCAAGTATTGCTGTGTAATAAAGCTTAAGTTGGACTATAAATTATTTAGCTTTTACATGGAAATGGTTTATTGTAGTGTAGAGTGAAATAAATTGCAATGGTCTAATTAGTTATTTTGTTCTCTAAGTTGATATCTAATGCTTTTGAGAACTGAGATATGAGTTATTAACCTCTACTTCAGACCAGTTATACTGATAAAATGGAGTGGATTGAGAGTCTCCACTTCAGTGATCAGATACACTTCAGGGAGACCATTCAGCCCATCTATCAGAGAGGTGCTACATTTCTGCATCAGGTTCAACTCTTTGTTCAAGAAGCTCTAGAACATCTACCATGACCTAACAAACAGGCCTTTCATGAAGGCTAAAATCACCTCTAATAAACTCATCATTATTTGTAATAAGTGGCTGGATGTAAATAGTTGCTTTGTTTCACTATAATCCAAAAACCAATTTACTGTTTGTGAGGTCCTTTAGGCAGTGCACATGACAAGTTAATGTGGCAATGAAGCAATGTAGATTTTACACTTGATAAACTACCAGAGTGTAAAGTAAGTATCAAAAAAAAATCCTAGGTAATGCTAAAGTGAAGCACAACAAGATATTTCCCAAGAGATTCTCTCTCTGTTTGTCAAATTGGTTGTGATACCAATTTCAGGCTATTTACAACCTAGATTCGCAGGAACAAAACAAGAAGCAAACCATTGAGTTCACCTGAGGGGTGTTGAATGACTGAATAATGCTCCATGCATCTACAACATATTTTTAAAAATCTCATGTCTATATCCACGTTTTCATTTTTCCTTCTAAATTCTTATGTTCACACTGATAATGGAAAACATCTATGTAAACTGTCAGATTGTAACTGTCCTCCATCGGTGAGAGGGTATTGCAGAGTCATCACAATCAGACAAACCTGCAGTTACCCTCCTAAACATGATCATAAGACTTTATGATAGAAAGATAAAAATGACTTTAAAATTGTGATTGAATTAGATAGACTCACCTTGATCCAGATATCCTGGAACTGCTATACTAAAAGACAGCACTTGGACATGTGTGCATTGGTATGGGAAATTAACTAGTACATGTGTGTTAACCCAGTCCTCAGTCATTTACAAACAACTTCTGAGTGTTTGTCTGCAAATCAACAGTCATAGCATACAGGCCTATTGTTGTCAGCACACTCCTGTACTGCAGTGAGACCTGGTCTGTGCATTAACAATACATTAGAGAGTGAAAAAAAATTCCCTCAGCCACATTTTTGCTGGATCCTCCAGATTCAATCTGAGCACTATTGAACAAACGCTAGTGTCCTACTTGAAGTCAGCACTCTGAGTACTCAAGCAAAACTCCTGAAAAATTAACTTGACAATGTATCCAAATGGCTGAAAGGTATCTCCCCTGCTAGGTCCTGTTTTTTCAACTCCCCTGTAGTCAACCTTCCAGGGAAGAACAAAGGAAATGTTTAAAGAAGGCACCACAGTTATCTTTGAAAGTGTGCCAGCATTTCCTTAATGGCTAAGAGGAGCTTCTTCCCAATTTAACTCAGGAAAAGCTAGAGCTTCAAACTGTGTTACACTTTGAGTCCAAACACCTTCATGAGGAAGCAGAATGGCAGTAGAGAAGAAAGGGAAATGAAGCAAATCCTGCACTCTCCTATTTGGATCAAGGTCCTCATAGGATTTCTGCCCCAAAGATCTTCAGGTCGAGGATGCGTCTGGTCAATCCCACAAAGACCCATTGCAGAATGTCATGAATCATAGAGATGTGTAGCATGGAAAGAGACCCTTCAATCCAACTCGTCCATGGCAACCAGATATTCTAAATTAATCTATTCCCATTTGCCAGCATTTGCTCAATATCCCTCTAAACCCTTCCTATTCATGTACCCATCCAGATGCCTTTTAAATGGTGTCATTGTACCAGCCTCTGGCACTTCCTGTCTGTGTGAAAAAGTTGCCCTTAGGTCTCTCTTAAATCTTTCCCCTCTCACCTTAAACCTATGCTCTCTAGTTTTGGACTCCCTTACCCTGGAGAAAACACCTTGACTATTCACCCTATCCATGCCCCTCATGATTTTATAAACTCCTTAAGGTCACTCCTCAGCCTCCCCCTATAGCTCAAACCTAGACTGAGGGACAGCTACTGATTAACTCTATCCTACATAATGGGCATTAGCCAAAGGTAAAAATCACACAACACCAGGTTATAGTTCAACAGTTTTAATTGGAAGCACTAGCTTTCGGAGTGCTGTTCCTACATCAGGAGTGTGATAACGACGTGACGAAGGAGCAGTGCTGTGAAAGCTAGTGCTTCCAATTAAACCAGTTGGACTATAACCTGGTATTGTGTGATTTTTTACAAAAACTTTGTACACCCCCGTCCAACACCGGCATCTCCAAATCATGACCGGCATTAACCAAGGTTCAGTGGGTAAGATTCCTGCTCCTCAGTTCGGACTGATCGTAGGTCAGAAACAAGGACAGAAAATATTCCCGATGAGGTTACGAAGGGGGTGTTGTACTGTCAGAAGTGCCATCTTTTCGCTGAGACACGGAACTGAGACTCCAATTGCTTGTGATTGTCCATGGTACTGTTATCAATGCTGAGTTCTTCCTTGTGGCCTGCCCGTAATTATCTTCCCAGGAAACTATATTAAAAGAATTACCTGGTCATTTTTCGTTTGATTGTTGTGAAATTCGCTGTACGTAGATCGGCCATTTCGTTTGCTATAATAATTACATAATCGAAAAAAAAAACTTCTATTAGCAGTCTTATCCTTCGAGATAGCCCGGGATGGTGCGCGGCGTTAGGTAAATGCAAGTCCTGTCAGTTAAAGAGCATCTCCTGCAAACCGATAGGGGCGCGAGGCTGGGTTCTTAGTACGCAGTCTCGGTGCCGGCCCCAACAGAAGTCGCGTCGCTGAGGTGACGGGGTGTCCGTGTCTCCAGGCCTCGAGACCGCGTCTGTCCTGAGCCCGGGCGCGGTGACACAGGGAGCAGCCTGGTGGCCTGGCCTCGAGCTGTAGGGGAGCCTCTGGGGCTTGCGGGGGGGAAACCATGCTGCTGCGAGGCTGGGCGCTGGTATGCGGCCGTTGAGACCGGGCCCGCGGGGTGGAGGCGGCGGCGGCGGGAGTGCGGGAAGCCGGGACACCCGCAGGATGAAGCTGAAGAAGCAGGTGACGGTGTGCGGCGGCGCCATTTTCTGCGTGGCCGTTTTCTCGCTTTACCTGATGCTGGACCGCGTACAGCACGAACCGGAGCGGCGGCAGAGCGGAGTCAGCTTCCCCAGGGTAAGAACGACCTTTCTCCCGCCCCCTCCCCCAGGGGGAGGGAGGAGACTTCCCACCCCCCGAGAAAGAGTAGGAGAGGGCGACCTATGATGGGGATGTTGGAGTCGGGAGGGAGTGGAGGGAAACCCTCAGGGGAAGGAGAGGATGAAGACCCCCGCCCGCCCCCAAGAGGGCAGGGAGCAGCGGAGCAGGAGTGGGAAAGGTGACAAGACCCCGGGAGAAGAGACGAAGAAGTATCTTCAGGATGAGGGAAAGATTGTTCCTGGAGCTGAGAGCCAGAGTGTGAGTGAGATCCTCCCCCCCCCCCGCCTCCTCTCGGGCGGTGTGGTAAAGAAATCAGACCACCGTCAGCAGGGAGGATGTGAAAAAAGATGCTGAGAGAGTTACGGAGTTTGGAAGGGGATGTCACAGAGAAAGGAGCGAGGGAGATCTAGGCTGGATGGGATTGGAGATATAGGGATGAATGTAAGGACATGAATTGAGTTGAATTTATTGTCACGTGTACCGAGGCACAATGAAAAGCTTTGTCTTGCGAGCAATACAGGTAGATCACATAGTTAAGTAGCGTAGATAGTAAATAATAGGTAAACAGCGGTAAAAACAAAAACACAGGTACAGGCAAATGTTAAGAGTTTATGAGACCATTCTGTATTCTTACAACATTAGGGTAGAAACTGTTACGAAACCGGCTGGTGTATGTGTTCAGGCTTCTGTACCTTCTCTCCTGAGAAACCAGCATGGCTGCAGTGTGGTGAGATAGCAAGGAGACCTTGGGGAAAAATGGGACATGGAGATCTAAGACTCTGTCACAGTATCCCAGGATGTATTTGGGAGCAGGACTGGCTCAGCATTAGGAATGTTTTCAGCAGCAGTTTGCAGTAAGTCTCCATGGAGGCCAGTGTTGAATAACATAATTAAAGTGTGGTTTTTTTACATGTTTTTAATATTAATCAACTGCTTAAATATGTCAACAATATTTTGTATAGCAACCTGTTGTGATTAACATTGCTCTGCCTAAAAGGCACTCTGGCACAGGTTCAGTAGTACAAAAGGTTTGGATTAATAGTTGATGTGGAAAACTTTCTCTGGCAATGGGAAAAGGCCAAGTGGAATTTTTGGCTCTGAGCTGGCAGGACCTGGTGGACTGAAGTAGTTCCTGTGCTGTATCATTCTTGCAATGCAATATTTGGTATGTTTATAGTGCAAAGTCTTTCTTATTGAGAGAGTAAACAGATGAAGTTTGTAAATATTGTTATCTGATTAGTGCATCGCCAGTAGCAATTTCTTACCTTTTAAACCAAAGTTGCAAATGCTGTAAGACAGCTCATTTCACCAGGAGTGTAAAACAATTCTGAACTCTAATTAAAACTTGAGGAAAGCAAAGGAATGATGGCATACGCAGTATCATTGCAGTATTCCTCAGATAAAGGAAAATATTTCTTCTTTCCCCATTTATTTTCTTTTTGTTTTGCCTTTCCCTGAAGTTTAGAATGAGATAATACACCTAATAAAACTGTCCAAGTGCTGATTCTCTTATAACTCTGAGCCTTGCGGGCATTGTGTATGGGCCCCAGCTTGCTGTAGAGTATTGGGCTGCTTTTACTTGTTGACTTAGGTGTGTTATGTATACATATCTGTCCATGGCATCTGACAAGATCACATAAGATTTGAAATGAGTGTGACTCAGTGCTTCATTATGTGGGCCATTTATCCTTGAACCTTAGCAACACAGTTGCAAAGGTGCACTGTATTAACAAAACAGTTGGTCCTTCGCTAATGTAATGACACAAACAGTGGCACTTCAATAAATCTGTTAGTACAGGATGTCCTTAAATAAAAATGGTTGTACTTTAACAGTTGTAAAAACACTCTTGCCTTCAGTGTTTCTGATATAGATTTGTACACCCATTATCACACTGTAATAATGCATGATGAGCCTCAAGTTTCCAACTGTCACCAATTCTCAGACAATTTTCACCCACCTTCCACCCTCCTATACTTTGTCTATGTGAACACTGTGTGATCTGACAGTAAATTTCAACGGACTGAGTAGGAGGTATTACGACTTGGGAGTTACTGCGTAACTAATTTTACCTAATGTGCGCTGAGGCTAGTTTTCATATCAGATTGATGCATCACAATCCAGGAACTGAGTTGTGTTCCAGCCCGTATTGTTTGTGCTGCACCAAGCATGACTTTACGAATCAGGTGTTGATGCTGATGTCCATTATTATATTCCAGGTTCAGCATTTTGTTGTCCTGGTGTTCACCCTAATGAATTTACTCTTCATGCAGTGGAGCCGATATCCAATTTTCATACTGTACTGGCTTTGTGTAATTAAATGTTTGTTTGAGAGTCTGAATAATCACACTGCTGATTTTTTTTAACGTAGCAAATTGCTGTGGATAATGTATAGGAAAGGTAAGAGATTAGTTAATGTAGCTGTCCCTCATGCTGTCTGTTAAATGGACCAGAATTATTCACAAATTGAAACTTGTCAGTCAGCTGGAACACATCTTCATCTATGTAGACCTCTCTCAAAGTTCTGTGATCTGTATTGTCCGTCCTTCCTTTGGAACACCTACTTCTAATTTTCCTCTCCAGGGAAGTACGTCTGACCTTTCATTTGTATTCATAGCTAACAGATTCAGTGTTCTTCAAAGTACTACCCACTTACTGAATCAGAATGATACAGCACAGGAGGCCCTTTTGTGCCTAAAAGCGCTGTGCAATTAGCTGAGTTGATGAGCCAATGCCCATAGTGCAAAGGGTAATTAAAAGTAGATGTTCAGAATAGCTAAATGCCAATGGGAGGGTTGTAGCAAGATGAAGCATTTTAGCCACAGTGGGTGAGTGAGCTAATATGAAATGCAAAAATGTTTGGAGCATAGCAAGTTTGAGGGAGGGATTGGAAGAAGGTACTGATCATGGTGTAGGTTACTCTGTGCTGTAGTCATTGAGGTTCAGTTAGCATTCCCATAATACAAGCTGTCCCACCAGTGCAGAAATCGATGAATAACAACCATGCAGCCAAGGTGTTCTGTATTAGCAGGCTTCTGTGATTAAAACCGTACCTTTTGTCTTCTGCATTTTGAACTGTAGATGCTTTCAGTGCTAATTGTGGCCTATTGCCAAGTGTCAGCCAATGACACTTTACTCTTTTATTTTAAGACCTTGAAATTGTCAGGGTGCTGACATGGTTTACATGGACATGAGCGATTACACTGCGTTCAGCTGTCAGTGTGACTAATTCTAAAATCTGTTAACAACAAATCAATTAAGTGTCAGATTTTTTGAAATAAATTTGTGTAGTCACATTGAATAAATTTTCATTTTAAGGTGGATGGTTTATTGCAAAAACTACCTAGACATAGATGTTTCTCCAGGTCAAAAAAAATGTATATGTGGTAATTTTGGACCTTGGTGAATTCTAAAAGTGATGGAGGATGGGGGACGAATATCACGCTTAAAATTTTAAAACAAATCAACTAAACAGTTCCTGCATTGAATCATTTTTGGTGAAGTACTGAATAGGAGAGGATATTGGATGAAGTTGAGGATGGTGATATGTCGTATCATGGTGTATTTTGATGAAGTAGACAAATGACATTTTAAGGCAACAGAGTTTAATTGATGTAAAGAGTGGCAGGTCATTTGGAGTTTAGTTACCTCTGGTGAAATAAACAGTAGGTTGGGAAAAGCTTGTGAATTTCAGGTACTAGCTGGGACCTACTGCACATGAAGTGTATAGGTAGAATGCTTGGAAATTTAATTGAGTATCTTGTCTGATTTTTAGACGTGCCATATTAGATTTTTGCTGTGAACTGACAGTTGTATAGAGTTCTGCCACAGAATATTCTCTCCAGTATTCTTTCTTGGATCCATAGACTTTGCAGTTAAGTATATTCAAGACCGAGATTTTAAATCACTAAGTAAATTAAGGATCATGGGATAAAGCAGGAAAGTGGAGTTGAGGATTTTCTGGTCAGTCATTATCTCATTGAAGGTGGGATATACTTGATGGGCTGAGTCGCTTACTTCTCCAACATCTCATAGCTCAGGGGCCTGAGTCCAATGACTATTGTTGGAACATTTTGGGTAGTTGTCCAATAGGTTTTCTTTTCAACCATTCTAAATGGTACCAAGCTGGGAGAGTAAAATATATGTCAAATCCCCGAGTAATCTTTTCTTGACTTTTTGTTTTGGTTTCCAATGCAGAGTCAAATTTCAGTGCTGCAGAATCGCATTGAGCAGTTGGAGCAGCTTTTGGAAGAAAATCACCAGATAATCAGTCACATTAAGGACTCTGTGCTGGAGCTGACAGAAAATGCCGGTGGTTTCGCTGGCCTGCTTGCTTACCAAGGAAATGGCTCCTGGGCTTTTCCTGGAGGCAATCACCCAACCTTTCTGACTGTGTTGCCACAGGATTGTCAGTTAGCTCTTGGGAATAAAGGACAACAAACAGACCTGCAGGTAAGAAAACATGATAAAGCATTGGGGCAACATATTTCTTTTGGATTGTATTTACTAATCTGCATGGATCAATGACATTGTCTTAATTAAACCCCTTCTGACATGATGCAATTCCTATTGTGACAAAAGAAAGAATCATCTTAATGTAAGACTGACAGCTTTCACCATGACTGCAATTTTTCATCCAGGTGTCATAATCCTTTAAGATTTCCTCCACTTCACCACCCCTTTACCACTACCATTGCCAAACCACCACTACCCAACCCCACTTAGGCCTTCCCTGAGGTTTGATTAATGCTACATGCCATGCAGTTTTCTGGTTCAGGCACCCCCAGTCCCTGGCAATCAGCCACTCTGCAGCAGATGAAATGGTGAATGTCAGTTTTGTGAAAATGCAAGAAATCATGTTGCATGCAAAGTTTTGGGTGGGAACCTTAAATGCCAGCTGGGTGCAGTTGGTTGCGATTTAATTTATTGAACGTCATGGATTCAATCCCCACTCTAGGACTTGGACCCAATCAAGACTGGCATTTCAGTGTAATACTGAGGTGATGTTACACTTTTGGAGATGTTTTTCATTTAGGTCCTGTCTACTACTTAAGTTGTGCATAAAAGCTCCAATAGAAATGTTTGAAGAGTGTGGTTATGTTCTCCTAATTAACATTCTCTAACTGATTAGTAGTGCTCTTTGTGGAACCCTCCTTGTTGTGATATGGCTGCTATATTTATTTACGTAAGTGGTTAAAGTTCTGGTTGTAAAGCACATTGAGAACATGACAAATTATATATTAATAAAAGTTTGTTCTTGGAAATACTCCCAATATCTTCTGGTATATGCAGAGGGCCTGAAGATGTGTGAAGGAGATAATTGGATCAATAAAATAGATGTCCTGTTCCAAGCTGCATCAGTGAGAAGCAGCAATGTCATGGCAATACCATCACCTTGAAACTCAGTTCCCAGTCCTGCACCATGCTGATCTGTACTTCACCATTCATTCATCACTGCATCAATACTTGGAAATTCATTCCTAATATCACTGCAGCAGCTCCATACCTCAGGGCTTTGGGAAGTTCAGGAAGACAGCTTGTCACCACTCCTCCTGCCTTTCTCCAATAAAAGTAGCCTCACCAGTATCTCTCAACATCCACCACAAATCTATTTACAAAACTAAATATAATAGCTGGGATTTGTTGGGATGAACTGTTAGTTCGTTCTTTCTGATGAAGACTGCTTTCCTGGTGCACATGTATTTTGTGATAATATGAATGCATATAATGTGTTATCAATTACATTGAACGTCATCTGAGTAACCTGCTCTCTTGGTCAGGTACTTGAGTATATAGGCACTAATGCAGATTAAAGGAACCTTGATAACCCAGCACTCGGAAGCAACCTTTTGTGGTTGGTTTGTAACCAGATACCTGATTCAAATGATGTAATCTCTATATGACTTGCTCTTCAGATCTGTAATGTTTCGTCTGGTTACTGTTCTTGTGAAATCTGGGTTTGTGGTTTGAAGTTCCGCATCGTAAAGTGTATCCATATTTACTGAAGTATTATTCACTTTATATTTCTGTCAGTAGTAATTTAAAATAAATAAGGTTAAGTGCAGAACATCTAAAATAAAAGTTGTCAATCCTATATATTCCGAATGTGCCCTTCAGTGTGTAACCAGTTCAGCTGAGGTTGTGCAATTGTCTTTTACCAATATGAGTTGCTTTAATTTTTAAAAAAATTTATAGAATGTGAAATGTGTTCATTAATGACAAGCTCAAGATAAGACTAATAATCCAGAGTACTGTGAATGTGTCCTTGGGGAGGTGAAATCTGCAAAACTGCTCAAACTTTTTCATTTTAAGTTGTCATTAGTGCTGCCTTCTGGGTACAGCTTTTATTTGGAGTTATCTCTGTGTATGTTTGAAATATGCCTTCTAAATAAACACAATTAAAGCCAACCTTGCAGTGTTCAAAGGACATATAATCATACTGATAATTGGGGTTAATATGTTCACTCAATAACTGGATCCTGCTGGAACTTATGACTTGAAGCTAGAGCAAATGATGCAGTGCAGAGTTCTGCAGTCGACTGTTTCTAAGTTTGGTAGTAGCCCAGACTTGCCTCCATTTTTTTTTTTAAGATCCTTAGCAAATTCTTGCTGTTTTACTCTGACAGATGCTGGATGTGTACTCACTTTTGAAGTTTGATAATGTGGATGGTGGTGCTTGGAAGCAGGGCTTTGAGATCACATACGATGCGCACGAATGGGATAATGACCCATTACAGGTTTATGTTGTCCCCCATTCTCACAACGATCCCGGTGAGTGGAACACTGCAAACTCATGTCATTGTTGTGGGGGAGGGTGGGTTGGGGTGGGAATAGACTTCAAGACTGAACAGGTTTTGTGGCAAACTGACTGTGGCTTTGCTTTGTAATGTAGTTGTTGGTATTATATGAAAAAAAACTACTGGAACCTGGCTAATTCTTTCTATTATCTTTAAGTTTGACTTGTGACCTATATATTTTGCAGTCGGTTGGCATGTGTATCTGCAACTTACGTATTGATCTTACTTCTGTTGTTCTGTCATATTGCTGGTAATACAAGCCTTTACCTACTACATTCACAGCAGCTAGTTGCTGGGGAGACCTGTTTCTTTTTGACCTTTTCCTGCATCAAAGTTCCTGGATCCAAATCCCATTTCAAGATCTCCGCACAATGTCTGCAGTCAGGCCAATGCCATGTGAGGGTGTGCTGCGCTGCTGGTCTTTTAGCTAAGAAATTAAACTGAGGGTGTCTCTGCCTCCTCCTGGTTAGAGTAGGTGTCAGATGTTTCATTATTGAGTATGGAAGGGCTAAAGCAACCAGTTCTGATACCTGGGCCGTTACGGATTACCTTATCATTCATCTATTTGTAGTTTACAGGATTTTGTTTGCAAGTGGGTTGCTGTGTGCTATGTTATAGCAACATTGTTGCACTCTGAAGTAGCACTGCATGTAAAATACTCAGGATTATTTCTGAATGATTTGAAAAAGCAACAAGAACCTGATAGTCAAAACTCTTATTTCTGTATAGGCTGGATAAAAACATTTGACAAATATTACCAGGACCAGACACAGCATATTCTGAATAACATGCTGCTGAAACTACAGGAGGACCCAAAGCGCCGTTTCATCTGGGCAGAAATCTCATTCTTCTCCAAATGGTGGGACAACATAGACACTCAGAAAAGGGCTGCTGTCCGCAGGTACAATCTGGCATTTGGCTATGCTTAAATTAATTCTTTTGGATGAAGGCACTGATATGCTTGCAAGGGTTCCACAGGCCTGAGTGCCCCCTCCCAGAGTTTACCTAGACAAGCAATCATCAAGCCAAGATCAAGTGGCAGGCTCTTGATTTACAGAAGCATCGTAGATCACCTGGGTCCTGCCCCAGCAGAGGTTGCTGGAGGCTGATGCAAATTTTTGCATTCTTTTCCTCATCTCATTTCCTGGGTGCTGGGGCCAATTGTAATCAGAATTAATTCGATAGAAGCATTATTAGTCTGTTACTTTGCTGAAGTGAAATGGGTATTAGATTAGATTAGATTAGATTAGATTAGATTACAGTGTGGAAACAGGCCCTTCGGCCCAACAAGTCCACACCGACCCGCCGAAGCGAAACCCACCCATACCCCTACATTTACCCATTACCTAACACTACGGGCAATTTAGTATGGCCAATTCACCTGACCCTGCACATCTTTGGACTGTGGGAGGAAACCGGAGCACCCGGAGGAAACCCACGCAGACACGGGGAGAACGTGCAAACTCCACACAGTCAGTCGCCTGAGTCGGGAATTGAACCCAGGTCTCTGGCGCTGCGAGGCAGCAGTGCTAACCACTGTGCCACCGTGCTGATGGTGTTTAATCTCAGCAGCAAGCTTCTGAGAATTAATTCACTTGTATTGGGCTGTTTTTGAGTAATAACTTGAGTTTAATATATGCTGCTCACTAGATGGACATTTATTTGAATATGTGTTATTTGGTTTGGTCACCAGATTGGCAGCTAATGGTCAGTTGGAGTTTGTGACAGGAGGTTGGGTCATGACAGATGAAGCCAATGCGCACTATTTTGCAATGATTGACCAGCTAATCGAAGGACATCAGTGGATGGAGAAAAACATTGGTACGAGTCCATGCTGATGAGTTGTGCAGTTGACATAGCAGTACTTTTATGGACTTGAGACTTTTTGGTGTGAATTTTGCACATGTTATGGGGTGTTAATCCTGAAATGTTTCCCATTGTCACCACTGATCTTTACATGGTAAAGTGTTGTCTATACAGCCAATAGAACTCACTGCATGGTCCCATCAAACAGTGAGTGGGCAGGAATAATGTGGGGTTAGATCCAGAAACCTCCCTCTACACTGTCCCCATTAAGTACTCCTAGAAAACATATGGCTTGGGGTTCAGTACAAAGTTAAAGCTTCCTCTACAGCACCCTCCATAAACACTGCTGGAACAGTTACAGCACAAGTTAAATATTTCGAAAATAGGGGCAAGAGTAGGCCATTTGGCCATTGAGCCTGCTCCACTGTAGAATATGATCATGGCTGATCCTTTCCATGCTGTGCTCCGTACTCTTCCCCATCTCCCCGAAGCATTTAGTCCCTAGCAATCTGTCCATTTCTTCCTTAAATGTATTCAGTGACTTGGTCTCCACCATCTTATTGGTGTTGCAAATTTCACAGGCTCACAAAACTGAAGAAATTTTTCAGTTCTAAATGGTCTACTCTGCATCCAGAGACCGTGTTCTTTCGGCTAGGATCCTAATCCTAACAAGTGTGTCTGGCCCTGTCAGAATTTTATATGTTTCAATGGAATCCTATCTCCTTATGAACTCCAAAGAAAACAAATCTAGTTAATCCAATCTCTCCTCATTCAACAAATCTGCAATCCTAGAAATTTGTCTGGTGAATCTTTGATGTACTCCATCAATGGAGAGCACATGTTTCCTTGAGTAAGGAGACCAAACCTCTGTACAGTACTCCCAGATTTGGTTTCAACAAGGCTCTGTACAGCCCAGAGACTACCTTTGCTTGTGTACTCAAATTCTCTTGCAGTGAAGACCAACAGACTATTTGCCTTGTTGACTCTTGCTGCGAGTAAATTCTTGCATTCAGTGATTGGTGTACAAGGATCCCAGGTCTTTTTATACATAAACATTTCTCAATCTATCACCGTTAAGTGTATTCTGCCTTTTGTTTTGCCTATAACTGCATGATATATTTGTCCACTCACTCCGCGTGTCTAAATTATCTTGAATCACCTTTTTGTTAGCATGTTCATCCTAATCAGATGTTCCTATACTTTGTATTTGCAGGAGTGATTCCCAAATCTGGCTGGGCGATTGATCCTTTTGGACACAGCTCAACCATGTCTTATCTGCTCAAGCGAGCGAACCTAACCAGTATGCTGATCCAACGAGTACATTACTCCATCAAAAAACACTTTTCAGCCACCAAAAATTTGGAATTCATGTGGAGGCAGACTTGGGGTAGGTGAAAGCAGCGTTGTAAGGAAGTTCTGTGAATGATAATTTGAAATAACCCCCCACAACTGGAAACACACACACGGGCCAGAGCTTCTGAGAAAGGGGCTATCTCTTTCATTTGCCCCTATGCACTTCCAACAATCTTTACTTTATCTCTACAAAGTTGCACAATTTGTGGGAGCTGGAGCCATCCTGTTAATGTTTTTTTTAAATGTTATATTTTAAAAATCAATTTCTGTATAAAGTGAGCATTTTGGTTTATTCTCCACATCTTGTTTCAGACACTGACTCAAGCACAGATATCTTCTGTCATCTAATGCCGTTCTACAGTTATGATGTCCCTCATACTTGTGGACCTGATCCTAAAATCTGCTGCCAGTTTGACTTCAGGCGCCTCCCTGGAGGGCGAATCAGCTGTCCGTGGAAAATCCCACCAAAACCAATAACCAATATCAATGTAGCAGAGAGGTAGGTACTAACCAAATGGACAACTGTACTGATCTGTCTCTCTCCTCTTCTCTTATTTTGCTCTTTCTTGTTACTCATAGGATAAAGCTTTAATTTTATCTTTTGAGGGAAATGCTTAATCTTCATCCCAACTAGTCAGCATTAACTGGTATGTGTATTTTCGCCATTACTTGACTTGTAGCTATGAACACCAGTCTATCCATTTTCACGAGGCTATAATTGGTTGGAGTTTGATGGTTCAGGTCCACGCCCCCCTACGACCCACCCTCCCATCCTGGCACAGGTCCACGCCCCCCTACGACCCACCCTCCCATCCTGGCACTTTCCCCTGCCACCGCAGGAACTGTAAAACCTGTGCCCACACCTCCTCCCTCACCTCCATCCAAGGCCCTAAAGGAGCCTTCCACATCCATCAAACTTTTACCTGCACATCCACTAATATCATCTATTGTATCCGTTGCTCCCGATGCGGTCTCCTCTACATTGGGGAGACTGGGCGCCTCCTAGCAGAGCGCTTTAGGGAACATCTCAGAGACACCCGCATCAATCAACCAAATCGCCCAGTGGCTCAACATTTCAACTCCCCCTCCCACTCTGCCGAGGATATGGAGGTGCTGGGCCTCCTCCACCGCCGCTCCCTCACCACCAGACGCCTGGAGGAAGAACGCCTCATCTTCCGCCTCGGAACACTTCAACCCCAGGGCATCAATGTGGATTTCAACAGTTTCCTCATTTCCCCTTCCCCCACCTCATCCTAGTTTCTAACCTCCAGCAACTCGACTTGTCCGGACTTGTCCTACCTGCCTAGCTCCTTTTCCACCTATCCACTCCACCCTCTCTTCCCTGACCTATCACCTTCATCTCCTTCCCCACTGATCTATTGTACTCTATGCTACTCTCTCCCCACCCCCCAGCCTCCTCTAGCTTATCTCTCCATGCTTCAGGCTCTCTGCCTTTATTCCTGATGAAGGGCTTTTGCCCGAAACGTCGATTTTGCCTGTCCTCGGATGCTGCCTGAATTGCTGTGCTCTTCCAGCACCACTAATCCAGATCCTGGACTGAATGGTTGTTTGGTCAGTTTTGTGCAGTCATCACGAGAGCACTGCTTTTTTGTTCAAAATTTATTTTGTTTGAAAATCTCCACATCTTCTGTTGAATTTCCATGCTGTTGGTTCATACCCTACTGTTGTCGGAAGTTCTTCATGCGATCAACTTGTGAAACAGGTATGTTGGAGGCAGGAAAGGATGATATTGGAAGTGAAATTCCCTGCAATAATTGAAGAGCCAGTTGGATGTTGTGATGGACTGCCTGAATTCTTGATCGTTGTGCTAGAATAGTTGGCTTAGGGTGTCTTTCTTGTGCAGTTTTCCTATTTGCCACCATTGATTTAAAAACCTTAAGTAGAATTGCAACTTGGTTATTGATTATTCTTCTTGATTTAAATCCACCAAGTTTTTTTTATACCAGTTGTAGAATTCCGCTACAAAAAGTGATGAAAAAATTCAGCAGGTATGGTAGCATCTACAGAGAAGATGTTTTAAGTGACCCTTCGTCAGAACTGAATATCTGAAAAAGATCATTTTTATACTGATGATAGGGGGGTTGTGCCAGTGAATAGATTATGTGGAGATGGGGCCCAGAGACAGGTAAAAACAAAAGGTAACAGATTACTAATGAGCTGGATTCTGCTATCTAGTTCAAATCAGCTAATTCCACGTAGAAACATCAGATCTGGAATCTTTCTGCCCCAGGTAACATTTACTCATTGTGGTCTTGTATTTTCTCTTTTTGGTTGGCTGATGTACTGGGTGTTAAGCAATCTCGCCATGACTGCACTAGTTGTTCAGTTCAAACATCTCCAGGCATGCTGTTGCGACTCCTTTTTTTTAATATATAGGCAGTTGAAGGTTTAAACATAGTATATAAAAAAAAATGGAATTAAAAAAAAAATGGCCTGAACATAGCAGATTATGGGGCAACATGATTGAAGTGCTTTTAAAAGAAAGTGGGGTCGGATAGATAGCAGACTATTATAAGTGATTGAGGGTTCTGGGATAAGGGAGCACTGGAAATAGGAAGATGCGCTTGAAGTTTCTTGAGTTACAAACCTGTGAAATTCAGTTGGTGATTCAGGCAAAAATCAGTCTTAAAGATGGTATTGGTTAGGTGGATGAAAGAAAATACATCGTGGTAAGAATGTATTGAAATATGATTATAGCAATGTTCCCACGAGAAGGGTAAAGGTTGACATGGCTGGTTGAGTTAAATGGCAAATTCTGTATTGCAACTTCTCTGCATTTCAGTGAAAATAAATTTGTTAGAGGGCATACATAATTAGAACAAGTTGTGCAAGTATTATTTAGTTGCTGTTTTAATGTCCTGGATTTTATCTATATCTGCTTCCATTATAAATTTCCACATACACTGTCACCTTGGAAATAATCTGTCTAAATTTGTCCAACTTTGATGACTTGCTGTTGATGCTGGTCACACTATAGCACCTCCACTAGTGGGAAATATTTACCATGTGACATTTATATATGTAGTAACAATGAACTGGGCAATTTATAATGGGAAAGGTTGAAAGAAGTCTGTGCAGATGTATTTATAACATCTCATTTTGATTTGTTTAACGAGGTTGCTTACTCCTCATTTTCATATCCCAACTCTTATTAGCATGGTGCTGCTTTCTGGAAGTAATTTTACTTTCCTAAGAGGAAATGTTCAGTGAATTGACAGTATCATTTTCTTATTACTGATAAGAAAGCATGCTAACGCTTGTTCTTGTCTTCCTTCCACATGTGTTTGTTACATTCTCAGTGCAGATTCTTATCTCCCACTTATTAGGGCAAATTTGCTTTTGGATCAATACCGGAAAAAGTCCAAGTTGTTCAAGAGCAAAGTGGTCCTGATTCCAGTTGGAGATGACTTTCGTTATGACAATGCTCTGGAGTGGGACCAGCAATTCCAGAATTATGCAAAACTTTTTGACTACATGAACTCTCACCCTGAGCTTCATGTGCAAGTAAGTGTCTCTGTCAAGGGAGAAATATAGCTGTCTGGATCTGTTCGCTGAGCTAGGAATTTGTGTTGCAGACGTTTCGTCCCCTGTCTAGGTGACATCCTCCAGTGCTTGGGAGCCTCCTGTGAAGCGCTTCTGTGATCTTTCCTCCGGCATTTGTAGTGGTTTGAATCTGTCGCTTCCGGTTGTCAGTTCCAGCTGTCCGTTGCAGTGCTCGGTATATTGGGTCCAGGTTGATGTGTTTATTGATTGAATCTGTGGATGAGTGCCATGCCTCTAGGAATTCCCTGGCTGTTCTCTGTTTGGCTTGTCCTATAATAGTAGTGTTGTCCCAGTCGAATTCATGTTGCTTGTCATCTGCGTGTGTGGCTACTAAGGATAGCTGAACACCAACTAGCCACGAAACGACACGACCAGATATCCTTAGTAGCCACACGCAGATGACAAGCAACATGAATTCGACTGGACAACACTACTATAATAGGACAAGCCGAATAGAGAACAACTTGGACTTTTTCCGGTATTGATCCAAAAGCAAATTTGCCCTAATAAGTGGGAGATAATAAGTGGGAATTCCTAGAGGTATGGCACTCATCCACAGATTCAATCAATAAGCACATCGACCTGGACCCAATATACCGACCACTGGAACTGACAACCGGAAGCGGCAGATTCAAACCACTACAAATGCTGGAGGAAAGATCACAGAAGCGCTTCACAGGAGGCTCCCAAGCACTGAGGATGTCACCTAGACAGGGGACGAAACGTCTGCAACATGAATTCCCAGCTCGGTGAACAGAACCACAACCACGAGCACCCAAGCTACAAATCTTCTCACAGACTTTGACTAGCTGTCTGGATTCCAGCAGTTTACCAGTTGTACAGAGCAGGCAGATCTCTGCTTTGATGAGCCATCTACTGAGCTATCTAGCTCGCCAGGCAGGGCAACCGAGAGGAAACAGTTGATTGTAGCAGCTTAGGCAAGGAGAGGTTCTGAGGTTTCTGGGCATACCTGGAAGCTTGAGCAAATTTGGCTTAGCTGCGATGTCTTCCAAATTTGAATGTCAGATTCTCACGCAAATGAAGTTTGCTGGGAAAGGTGTTGAAAGTGTATCTGTGATAAAATTCACCTAAGTTGATAGATGGAAATGTCTTGGGGGTTGGGAATTTTTAGAGAAACTGTGTCTCCAATATGTAGGTATCTGTCTTTGCTTTGTTCTGAATGTCCATTTATTTACCAGGTGCAGTTTGGAACGCTATCTGAGTACTTTGATGCTGTCTATAAAAAATACGGTGTTAGCCCAGGTAGCAAGCCTCCATCCTACCCTATCCTCAGTGGAGACTTCTTCACCTATGCTGACCGTGAGGACCATTATTGGAGTGGATATTTTACCTCCCGACCCTTTTATAAGAATCTAGACAGAGTCCTGGAATCACACCTCAGGTAAGGGGCTATGTTTGTAAGCAGTTGTATTTAAAGTTCTTTTTTCTAATGTGGTAGAAAAGAGTAAAAAGAGTGTTAAAAGATATTACTAATTAATAATTGAGTCTTGGAGGGAGAGACAAGAATCTAAGAGGACAGAGATGGGTGGACCTGGAGTGATAGATAGTGTTAGTGAAATACGGAGAATAAGATAGGTTTTGCTAAACAAACAATAGGAATTTGGGCTCTGAACTTTAGGAACTACATCAGCTCATTGAAAGGATGCAGGGAAGCTTTATCGGTGGGAGATTTTAGTTCAGAAGAAGGTATGGAAACTTGGGCTCCTTTCTATAGAACAAAAGGAGATGCTTTTTTTAAAAAAAAGCAGAGGACTTTTAGAATGGTGGAAACAGAGTAACTTTCAAATAAGAAAATGGATAAATGTATTACAAAGGGTGATGTTTAAGCTAAATGGGGCGAGTATAAGGGATTGGGATTAAGCTCTGAACTGGCTGAATTACATTGAGCTGAATGTCTTCCTTCTATAAAATTCTGTGTCAATAAATGTGCACTGGCATTTTTATTAAATAATTCGTGAGCCTTAAATAAAAAGCCTTTAATTTTATTCCAGAGCAGCTGAGATCCTCTACAGCTTGGCCTTAAATCACGCTCGCCGCTTTGGTGCAGACAGTAAATACCCAGTTTCTGATTATAGCTCACTAACAGAAGCTCGCCGGAACATAGGCTTGTTCCAGCACCATGATGCCATTACTGGCACCTCAAAAGAAGTGGTGGTTGTTGACTATGGAATCCGGTACGTGTCACTGTGCACCTCTGTGAAATGAAATAAACTTCCATTTTATGTTTGCCAAATAATTATCTTTTAGTATAACTTTAACTTAACCAAGAAATCCATATAAACTAGGTCACTGCTTGTCTAGTATGGAGTGAGCAAGACAGGTTTGCAAATGCTGAAGGTTGAGGACCTCCAAATTTAAAACAAATCTTTTACTTTTAATTTTCATATGAATGTTTCTGTGCCAAACAATACCAAAGTTATTGTGATTTATGAAGAACACTGAACTTCAGTTTTAGCAGCTTAATGCCGCCAAGTAAACAAAGCTAATGTTCCTGCTTCTCATGCTAAAATGGAAAGCCTGGAGAGATGAAGATCTGGAAACATAGAAAGTAGGAGCAGGAATAGGAGCATTCAGTCCTTTGAGCCTGCTCTGCCATTCTGTGAGATCGTGGCTAGTTATCTAAATCGGTATTCTGTTCCTGGCCCTCCATCCTTGTCCTCTTTGACCCCTTTAGCCCGAAGAACTCTATCTCTCTCCTTGAGAGCATTCAGTGGCCTCAACCACTCTGTGGCTGAGAATTCCACAGGCTCACCGCTATCTGGCTGAAGAAATCTCTCCTTCTCAGTCTTAAATGGCCTTTCCTTTATCTGTAATTGTAACTGAAAATGTGTTGCTGGAAAAGCGCAGCAGGTCAGGCAGCATCCAAGGAGCAGGAGAATCGACGTTTTGGGCATAAGCCCTTCTTCAGGAATGGGGATTCCTGAAGAAGGGCTTATGCCCGAAACGTTGATTCTCCTGCTCCTTGGATGCTGCCTGACCTGCTGCGCTTTTCCAGCAACACATTTTCGGCTCTGATCTCTAGCATCTGCAGTCCTCACTTTCTCCTCTGTGATTGTAACCCTTGGGATCACATGACATTTATGAGCTGAGATAGAATTTTGTATAAATGCTAGATTTTCTGAGACTGTGTGTATATATAGATTTGCTCACTGAGCTGGAAGGTTCGTTTTCGACATTTCGTCACTATACTAGGTAACATCTTCAGTGAGCCTCTGGACAAAGCACTGCTGATGATTCCTGCTTTCTATTTTATATGTTTGCGTTTCTTTGGGGTAGTGATGTCATTTCCTGTTCTTTTTCTCAGAGGGTGGTAAATGCGATCCAAGTCAATGTGTTTTTGTTGTTAGAGTTCCGGTTGGAATGCCATGCTTCTAGGAATTCTCGTGCGTGTTTCTGTTTTGCTTGTCCTTGGGTGGATGTGTTGTCCCAGTTGAAGTGGTGTCCTTCCTCATCTGTACGTAAGGATACTAGTGAGAGAGGGTCATGTTATTTTGTGGCTAGTTTTCTGCCTGTTTGTCTAATGTATTGTTTGTTACAGACCTTGCACGGTATTCTGTGCATCCAGAACCTCTATCTGAGCTACAAATCTTCTCAAAACTTGCTTTCTGAGACTGTGATGGGGCATTGTGTAAGGTTACAACCTAATTAAGAACGTGCGCTGATTCTCAAGCCCAAAACTCTGATTTATCTGTTGGAATCAAGTTAACAAGAGACACTGACCTGGTTTCTGTACTTAACAAGAATTTCTATGTAATACATATAAGTAAATTGAAATAACAAGTTAACATCTGTGAGCTATCAAAATATAGTTCTAGTTCAAACTCTAACTCCCTTTTCAAAACACTAATATCTCATACAGACCAACAGAAAAATTGGTGTTGCTCACTTGCCGGGGGGACAAAATTGGGGGGGAATCGATTCAGTAGCGTTGATCCACACAGTTCATGATGTTCCTTATGCTTATAATTGGATTCCTTCATGCTTCAGGTACCTTTACTGTGCGGAGAGAGCAAGATTTGCGTGTGCACAAAACACTTCTGTGTTTCATTCATAACCGCAAGGTGTTCAGCTGCCCATAAATTTGTTATCAGGCTGATGACCTTTCGCGTCCATGCATGGTTGCATTTGCAGAAACCAGTCAGCTACTTATAGCTGGAAAATGTTGCTGTATGCTCATGGCAGTAGAGTGCCGTTTCCAAACATATTTTCTCTCCTCACCACCACTCAACAAAGCAGCAGTCAGTGTAAACACCACTGTCAAGTGTCACAACTTTACTGTCACAGTTAGGTCATTAAGTATATTCAAGACAAAGACATATTTTTAATCAGAGAATCAAAAGGTATAGGGAAAAGGCTGGAAAGTGGATTTGAGGGTTACCAGATCATCCATGTTGATTGAATGGCGGAATAGACTTGATGGACTACTTCTCCTCCTATTTCTTATGTTCTTGATGTGTTTCAGTAGCTTATTTTCAAGTGCAGCAATTCTTTTCATGGCACTTAATTTTGAACTTCCTTTTTTTCCTGTTTTAGTCCACAGTCAGGAATGCTAAGATAAAATGATAGATCTTTATAATAAATACTCTGTTTTTAGGGACTGGGGGACATCATATGAATGTAAATTTTCAGAAGCTGTAATGGATGTGGTGTAAACCAGACTTTCTTTTTTCCACCCCCTTTTTCAGATTGTTTCACTCCCTTATGAACTTGAAACGAGTGATAATTAATGCAGCTCACTTCTTAATACTTCGGGACAAAAGAGACTACAAATATGACCAGTCATCACTTCTGCTGCACATGGTAAGTTATCTTTTGATCTTTATGAAGTATAATTTTCTCTCTTAAAACCAAAACTAAGATGAACATATTTTTAAGCTCAGAACTGAGTTGCAGGGGTCTGTCCTCTAGCCAATATATTACCATTCTTAGGCTAATTGCAGTGCCTTAGAATTCAATGCAGATTAGTCGTAAGAATTTGAAATGCTTCAATGCTTTTACATGATCTGATTCTTCAAAACAGCATAGTAATTTTGTGCACACTGCTAAACGGACTTCTGTTCAGAGGCTACCTGGGCTGGAGTCTGGGTTTATTACAATGTGCAAGAGGCAGGTGTGGCACTTGAATATCGTTACTGGCCAGATCAGATGAAAGCAGGCAGGTGATGAGTGCAAGCAAATAATTTTCAACTTCTGGATTGTTCTGTCTTTTGTCTGAGGTCGACAATCTCTCCTGGGCAATTGGTTTGACCCACAGGATACTCTGAGACAAATTTATTTAATTTAATCATGTACAGAATATCCAGGGCTCATTGTGAAGGCATCAAAACTGTTGGGCAGTGGGTAATAGTGATTTCAAGGATGTGATTTATGTAATTGCTCACAAAACATGTATTGGAAAGGGTTTATAATTTTTCTCTCTGTTCTTCATGCTCTGTGCTGAGAGAAAATGTCTGGTTCTGGACATTTCTAGTTATTGGATAGCCTGATATTTCATGTATTTATTTAGTCATAGTTAGCGATTATTAGACTTAGCTTGTTAATGAATTATATTGTTTCAATGTTAATTTCAGGATGATAAACGGCAAAATCATGATACATTACCAGAGAAGGTGGTGATAAAGCTGGAGTCTCTTCCCAGGTATATCAATTTTTACAGTAATTCACCCAATGAGATCTCCTGTTCTTGTATGTTAAAATAGTGTTCATGATGTATCTTCCTTGTCTTTTTTTTTGCAGATATGTGGTTGTATTTAATCCTGTTGAGCAAGAACGCCCCTGTGTTATTTCTGTTCTTGCTACCTCTCCCCAGGTCAGGGTTACATTAATCGATGGAAACATTCTTCCCACGCAGGTCAGCGCTGTGTGGAAATCCCCAACAGATATGGTAACTGACATATATCAGGTACTGAACTGAATTTTGGTCCACATGAATTTGAATCCAATTCTGGATTGACGGAAGAATTTCAGTAAAGTATAATGTCTGAGATGTGAAATCTTTGTGTTGTCTATTTGGGCATAGACATACAGCTATTGATTCCACCCTTCCAACCTCAGATTCAAGGGATTCTGCATTGGTAATGGGGCAAAGGACTTCTCAATGCAATTCCCTTGCAGCTTCTGTCACTCATGAGTAAAAGTCAGGAGTTTTCAACCTCCCTGCCAGATTTGAGCATGTTATTAAGGCTGATGCATTTCAGCACAGGAAGAAAATTACATTACATTATCCAAGAAACCTTTAGCTCAGAACTACTCTTTCTTTTTGGATGAATCGTTTAAAAAAAACCCGTGGCAGTACTTGCAGAAGAGTAGAGTGTTCTCCTGGAGGCATGATCGGATGTTCATCCCTCAACCAACTGTGCTATAAACAGATTATCTCATCAGTTTTATCTAGTGTTTGTGAAGCCTTGCTGTGTGTTAATTGCCAACATAATTATGCACCAGAAGCAATTACTTGACTGTGGAGTGCTTTGGGATGTACTGAAGGCATAATACATAACAAAGATGCAAGCTTACTCTTTTTTTTGAATTTGTCTATCGCAGCATTAGTTCAGAAATCAATGTTAGTTTATGCCACAAATATGTTCCTTCCTTCTCTCCCTGTTCTCTGAACGTGACCGATTGGTACTAATGCACTAAAGATTTCAGTGACACCACTGAGTACTTACACTATAAAGCGTAAAGTCAACTCTCAAAAGTTATGAATATGCTCCTTTATTCAGTGTAGCATGAATTCTTTTCTCCAAATAATGCCTGCTTTGATATCCATTCTCCCCTCCATCACAGATCTCCTTTGTTTCTCGACTCTCTGCCCTGAGTCTTGCTGTGTTTCAGCTGACTGAATCATTTAATTACCGAGCAACGGTAAAATCCAATGTGGTCATCTATCTGCGCAACAGAGATGTGACTGTGAGTAAGAAGGAGCCATTCAGTGTAAAGATCTTGGAGTCATCAACTGATGATTTCTTTATCGAAAATCAGCACATGCAAGTGTGGTTTAATGGAGTGACAGGATTAATGGAGGTAAGAATGTCAATAGGACTGGCACAAGTTACCAAAGAACAGTCTGACCGACCTATGTCCTACTTATAAATAGAGAGACTTGTTGAGAATAGCTGAAAGCGTTTGGTCCATTTTACTTGGATTAAAAAGTGCAAGCAACCATTATTTCCTCCAATCAAAGTTATATTGATGGTACATAGTACAGCTTATGTTACAGAGCTTGCCTAAAAAGATAGGAAATGACAGGTTCACACAGTTGCAACTTATGGACAGATTTGGGTTGGGAATAAGGTTGAGCCATTGTATAATTTGTAATTTTAATGTTTAAACTTTTTTTGAGTAACTTTTATTCAGGTACATGTTATTCCCTCCTTTTCTGGTATTGGTTAGAATGTAACCGTTAGTTTATCTGCCTCCTTATTTTGCTCAGTAATTGCTGTTTACTTTCAGACCATCAAGCGGAAAGATGACCAGCAGAAGCAGAAGGTGCGGATGGAGTTCATGTGGTACGGGACACGGTCATTTAAGGATAAGAGTGGCGCATATCTCTTCCTTCCTGATGGTGAAGCTAAAGTATGAGAATTTAAAGCAACAACTTTCAAACCCTACTGTGTTGGACAGGTGGTGGAGGCTTTTGCACTTGCTAGGATATTTGCACATAGGAGATCTCCTATCCAAAACCTGGGCAAAACTGTTCCCTACCAAGAACAGAACGCTGCCATAATTTCGGAAGCAGGTTTTTACTTAATATAAAAATGCTATCAAGTGTAATTTCACATTCAATGGACAGAAAGCTCATGTTTTAATAGATTCCAGAGGAAGTTTGAAAACTGTAGAAAAGAAAGTTCATGTTCCTTCCTTAATACAGAAGTCTTGACTCAAAGTTATAGTCGTGTTCCAAAACGTCTCAACATTTAAGTCAGGGTGTGAAGTTCTGAAATCAGCATTAGGTTCCGTAAGGCCTGCCTTAGCAGGAAATTATACCTGTAACCTATACAATAACTATAGTAACTCTAGTCCAGCAACAGCACCCTTCTCTCTGCCCTGCAACATATGTTTATGGGTCTGTGTGGCATATAAGCTACAAGGTTGTCCCTTCTGTGTATACTTTGAACTTGTTCGCCTTTGTGGCAGCCAGAGTTCAAAGGCAGAAACCTTGTGGCTACCTTCTTTAATAATGAAAGGTGTGCACCAGCTGGTATGCTGCTCACTTCAATAGCCTCCCTCACTTAGTCAGGTCCTGTGCTTTGCTTAATGGGAAAGCTACTGGAATTGTGAAGAGATTTGGTGGAAAGAATGTGTGAATATTTCCCCTTTTTTTTATATAAGGAAGTGCAAAACTACAGCATTATGCTAAGTCGTGTACAGAATAATACTTTAAAGAGCTGGAAAATACACAAGGTATTGTAATATTCATATTTTGTGTAATTTGTATCATTAAGTGACTGCACGTTTGTTTTCAGGCCTATGTTTCCAAACAGGCTGCGATCACCCGCATTACCAAAGGTCCATTGTTCTCTGAAGTTGTTACTTTCTATCAACACTTCCACCAGATAGTTCGTCTCTACAATCTACCAGGTAACAGCAGTTTTTCTTGCCCTTGGGTAACAGTCATGTCAAAAGCCCTCCAGAATGCACTTGTGGTGGAAGAGCAGTGAATACTGAGCAGGAAGCTACTGACTACATTCTTCATCAGACTCTAGATGAAAGGGAAGTGGTACTGAACCATGATACTTGAGGATGAGAATTTCCCAATGCAAGACTGACCTCTGCACTGGTAGAGCAGTGAGGAACATGGGCAGACTTGCAGAATGTTAGAGTTGATGCAACAGTGGATGGGTTCAGAATTCCATTGTTGACAGTAGAAGGATTTGATGTTTAGGGTTTGAAATAGATGTATTAAAGCTCAGCAGAATAAGCAAGGCTGGACTTGGAAGATAGTACACAGCTCCACCTGTGGATTCTTGACTATCAGATAATCAGGCTTGCACCACCTTTTTCTATTCAATATGTCGCTACATGCTGAGATTCTTACTGAGTTTGACACTTCTAATAATTAAAGCATTATTAGAATTGCAGTTTGAAGATCTACACACCAACAGTGGCTTCACTTCAAGAATAATTCATTGAGTATGAAACATCGGGGAATTGCATGTTGCTGTATGAATGCAAATTTTTTTCTCTCTACTGGTAAGTGAGATAATTGCTCTCAGCCTAGTCAGTTTCACTCTGCACTGTGTGCTCACAAATTCAGGAGCCAACCGCTGTTCAATGGATAGCACCCTCTCTTGAATTAGAATATTGTGGGTGCGAGCCCCATTCAAAGGACCTTGCCATGGAAACCTGACATGCTTACAGTGCAGTATTGAGGGCATGCTGCACTTTTAGAGATGCCATCCTTTGGATGAAGCATTAAGCAGACATCTGGTCAGCCCCTTCGTCAGATGTCAATGTTGAAGAAAATACGGGGGTTTTTGCTGATGTCCTGAACAGTATTTATCACTCACCTCCCCATAGCTCAAACAAGTTACCTCGCCGTTATCATGTCACTGCTTGTAAGAGCATGCTGTGCACAGTTTGGCAGCTACAGTACAGCGATGGAAATGTGTTGCTGGAAAAGCGCAGCAGGTCAGGCAGCATCTAGGGAACAGGAGAATGGCCTGAGGAAGGGCTGATGCCCGAAGCGTCGATTCTCCTGTTCCCTAGATGCTGCCTGACCTGCTGCGCTTTTCCAGCAACACATTTCCATCTCTGATCTCCAGCATCTGCAGACCTCACTTTCTCCTCAGCTACAGTACAGCGGTGACTATTTTAAAGATGCCATGTTTAAAGAAGCGCTAAGGTGCCTTAGGATTTTCTTGATGGCATGAGGTGCTACAGGAATGCAAGTCTTTTTGTTTGTAAACATTTAAAAAGCAGCGTGATCATGGCTGTCAGGTATAGCCATGCCCGCCATAGCCTTTAGATGGAACTGTCTAAGCAGACATGAATGATAGTTCTTGCTCTAGATAAAATAGCCATTGATTTCCAAAGACATTCCTTCCTGTGTTCTGAAGACAGCAGCATGGTGAAATGAAACGCACCGTACACTAAACACCTCTCCAATCTCTGCCATGTCCTTGTATTCTGGTATGTACTTTAATTTAAAAGTTGCAGATGTAATATTGCACTAAGTTAGGAAATCGTGCATTATTCTACTCTCATATTACGGTCACTTTATTTTGTAGGGAAACATGAATATCGATTTGCTCAATGTTCCATTAGCAGCAAGCAATATAAATAGCTGGTTAGTGTTTTTTATGTGGGATTGGCTGATGGAGGAATGTTGGCCAGAACACAGGGAGAACTATTTCCTCTTTAACAATGCACTGGCATCTTTTGATCTCACTCATGAATTGGGCTTTAACATTTCAACTGAAGAACGGCACCTCCTGCTTAAGTTATGTACTAATATCCTTTAGTACACTTTGAATGTTTGTTGACTGGTGAAAGGGTTGCTGTTGAACTGCACTGTCACGTCATATAAAAATTAAAGATAAAATCAAGAAACCGTTTAGGTAACGTCAACTGTGGTGTTTAAAAATCTGTAGTGTGCCTGACGAGAGAGAATGAGTTGAAGGGGGAGCTGGAGTGATGAATCTTCCTTAAGAGGATAAAGGAGGGAGTATGTGGGTCTGAGGATTTCGGAGGCAGGGGTGAGGTTAATTCAGCAAGTGAAGCATTCTGACCCATAACCTTTGCAATAAACAAGTGATTTAAAAAAAACTTGCACTGTAATCAATATCATGTGTATGTTATTGCTCAGTCTTGAGGTAATAATGTGTGACATTACAGTTTACTTTGCACTGTCATTTATATCTAGGCTTTTCATGTTTTATTGTTAATTTTCTCCCATCCCCCACTCTATAATTTAACCATGGTGGCAACATAGAATAGTTACAGTACAGAAGGCGGCCATACAACCCATTATGTCCATGGCAGCTGAAGAAACCTTACTGCCTGTTCTAATCACATTTTCTAGCATCTGGTCATTCGCCTTTCCGGCGAGAAGCTCTCAGATGCAGATTCAAATTCCTTTTAAATGAGTTGAGGGTTTCCGTTTCAACTGTGCTGGTCAGTGAAATGCAGACACTCACCACCTTCTGATTGAAAAAACTTAACCTCATGTTCCATCAGATTTTTCTGTCAATCATAAGTTTTCTGTGGCCCCTGGTAATTTACTCCCCCATTAGGGGGAAACAGGTTTTTCCCCCTCCATTCTATCGAAGTCTCCCATTATTTTATGCATCTCAATCAAGTCAATCCTTGAGCATCTGTTGTAAGGAAAACAGTGGTAGCTTTTCCAATCTTAGCTGCAATTTTCAAACCCTGGCAACATTCTTGTAAATCGCCTCTGTACTCTTTCTGCTCTCAAACAATTCTGACCTTTCTGACCAATCAGAACTGTCCACAAAACTCCAGCCATGACCTAACCAGAATCAAAATAATACCCCATTACATCCCTGCTGTTATCTTCATTACCTTGCCCAATGAAGGAAAGTATCCCATGTGCTGCCTTTACCACCTTATCTACCTGTTCTACCATTTTCAGAGACCTGTGGTTGTACACTTCAAGGCTTCTCCCTTCTTCCCCACTCAAACCTCCCATTTATTCTCCAATACCTTTGACCATTTTGTTTTATTTATTTGTGGGATGTGGATGTCATTGGCTGGCCAGCATTTATTGTCTGTCCCTAGTTGCCTTTGAAGGTGGTAGTGAGATGATTTCTTGAACTGCTATTGTCCACCTGCTGTGGGTTGACCCACAATGCACTTAGGGAGGGAATTAGGATTGAATCTCCAGATTGAAATCTGTTTGCCACTCTGCTGCCTAGTGTGCAATATAATGTGTACCTGTTTATGTATTATTTTGATGTGTTATGTTGAGGTGTAATCCAGTACTTGATGTCTATCTTGTGTTGACTTGATGACTTAGCTTGTTCGATCATGTCAGTAAGTGTTTTACAAGATCCCTAAAATCTTATGCGCTACACTTCAGTTAGGGTGGTAAGTTCCTTTCACTGAAGAACAAAGTTAAACACATCAGTTTTCAGTCAGGCATCTTTTGTGGTAATTTTTTAATTGTCAAATACTCGCAATTTTGTTTCATGGATTGGTTTAGCAAAGCACCATGACCTCAACACAGCAGACTTTTCACTACTTAGGTTGACCTGTTACATTTTGACATTTACTTGGACCCCTGTCTGCAACAGGTTCTGAATAGCTGCACAGTGCAGAAGGGGACAGTTTTAAAGCCACTGTTGTCAATGGGAGGTGGGAATTGTAAAGAATTAATGTTAAAGGTCCCATATGAAAGCTAATGTACAAAAGTAATAATTGCTGTGTGTTATCATGGCAGACAGTTAAATTCACTATGGTGATCCTCTTCTAGTGCTGTATATATCTAATGAAATACTGACGGTAGGAAGTGAATTTGGGTGGAAATGTGATTCCAGTGGTCTGCTCTGGAAAAGGGCTTTGCTGGTTAAAACTTTCATTGCTCTCACTTGGTGAATAAATGTGGATCCATTCTGGTACTGAGTCATCCAGTCCAACAGTCCTGCACTGTCAGTGCCAAGTTAACTGATATCCACTGGCATTAGAACAGAATATAACAAAAATAAGTGATTCCAGTGAATTGTTCGCAAAGTGTTAAATGTGGTGCAGTGATAATCTACTCGTGTGTTCTTGTGCTGGCAGGAGTTGAGGGGCTTTCGTTGGATGTTTCCGTTGTTGTTGACATTCATGACCAGATAAACCGAGAGCTGGCAATGAGGCTGTCCACCAATATTGAAAGTGGAGACACATTCTACACAGATTTGAATGGGTTTCAGGTAACTTGGTGTAAAATTACTATACAAATGGTTACACATTCTCGCCCCTCCTTGGAAGTTCAGTGTAGGAAGGGATAGAGGGTAATATTTAAAGTCTCCTGTGCAATGACCTCTTGGAGGATGCATTAAATTGTGGATCAGCCTGCCTGTTAGATTATTGGACAGTCTTCTGCTTTCGTGGACTTTATTAACCAATAATACTAAAAGCACACAAACCATTTGCTCGTCTTGCTGCTATTTGGGGCTTACGTGTTCACTCAAATCATTGAGGCATTGATATGTGGTAACTTGTTACATATATCCAAGTGTAGTCATTATTTTGTAGTGGATCTCTTATGTCAAGATTGATAAGGGTGTAAGAAATAGCAGCAAGGGTAGATCATGTGGCCACTTGAGCCTGCTCTACCATTGATGACATCTGATTAATAACTGATTTGATTCCACTTTCCCGCCTGCCCCTCATTCCTTTTTTGATTCTGAGAGATCAGGGCTGAGACTGAGAACATTGAAAAATTTTGTTATATCAGCAACTGTTTGGGTGGAGAGTTCCAAGTCACTCATTTCAGAGTGAATGAATTTCACCTCAGCCCTAAATGTTTGGCACCTTACCCTGAAGCTGTGCCTCCATGTTCCAGATTCTTTGGACAGGGAAGACAACCCTGACTGTCTCCTTCAGAAAATAATTGACTCTTGGAATGAGAGGCAATCTCAATCTCGCTAAACTGAGCCTTACTGCCTCCACAGCATGGGTATATCCATTGCTTAGGTGTGGTACATGGGAGAAGTAGTGTTGGAAATTATTGGTAAAGTCTCTTGGCCATAACAAGCCTTTTATTAAATTTGTTCAGTTTTGGTCTTCGATTATTCCATTGCCAATTTCTTTTGTTCACATTTACAATGGAAATTGGTGGTTTTCAACTTGTTGCCCAGTAATTACATCCCAGTAATTTTAGGGAGTATATAAATGCAGCATAATTAGTTCACGTGGACATGAAAAAGGAAAGCACACAATTGTTTAAAATGTATGACAGAATATTTAAACATTGGTATAACAATTGACTTTGTCCTGTGCACATCAGTCTTTGATCATGCTGTTAATCTGTTGAGTCATCTCTGGCTGCATATTAGAAAGGATTGGAAATGGTGGGGTGGAGCAGGATAAATTCGGGTCAAAATAATGGCAGAGATGAGGGTTTGGGGAATGGGGTGGGGGAAGTTGGGAGCTGAAGTCAGAACTAAAAATCAAAAATTAGAGTTTTTGTCTTCCAGATACACAACTTTTTCACTAATAATGCACAGTAAATGTTATCCATTGTACACCTGGACCAGATCATATTGGTAAATCAGAAATATCAAGTCTTGGAGAGGGTTGTAAACCATGCAATTCTTGCTGATTGGGAGTGATAATCACTACTGAACATAAACAATGTGATTAAAACATCTCTTCACAATGTCCTGAATACACTGACCTAAATCTACATTTTGTGGCCACGGTGTATCAATGACACCCAACCTCTATCTCCCATTTGCACCTCACCCAGTATCTTCACCCACTATAATATCCACACATCCACCATGTTAACTGACAGGGCCCTGGTGGTGTTTTGCATTGAAAGGTCTTCTGATTTCTGAAGTTAAAATTTGTGTTTTGAAGCGGGGGGGTGGAACGGGATTGGTAATGCTATTTGGAGCATTTCTTTAATGCATCAGTTTTAAGGAGTATTAAGATATAATATATGGTATAAGTGAAACAAAAGCACGGAACTAAGTGCATGTACAACGTCAAGATAGGTAGGCAAATAAACTACAATGAAGAATAGTTTGCAGGCACACCTAGATATGTTGAGCCATTGGGCACCATTCTGGCAGATGTTCTATAATGGGGGAAAATATGAAGTTCACATTTGTAGAAAATTTTAAGTGAGCAGCTGTAGAGTTTTGAGGATCAGAAAGATCTTCATGTTCTAGTGCATGAGTGACAAAATGTTAATACATTTAATACAAATGGTAATCAAGAATGTTAATAGAATGCTGCCCTTCACAATGAGAGGGATTAAACATAACTGAAGCTAAGCATTTTTGGATTTATACCATGCATCAGTGAAATCACACCTGGCTGAAGTTTTGGCATCCTTATTCATGGGAAGATGTAAATGGAGGTGGTTGGAGGGAAACTTGCTAGGTTAATATCTGGAGTAAGTGTGTTATCTTATGAGGAAAGGTTGGACAGATTGAGTTTGTTTCAACTTGAGCTTAGAAGTGTTTAAGGGTGACTTGGTCGAAGTGTATATGATTCTGAATGATCTTGACAAAGTGAAAATGGAAAGGGTGTTTCCTCTAGTTTGAGTCCAGTATCAGGGTGGGGGATGGCACTGTTTTAAAACTGGAGCTAGTCCTTTTAGGACAGCTGAGGTGAATCTTTGAGCCAATTTGAAACTCTCTGCGTCCAGGTGAAGGAGGATGGGTCATTAATTATCGTGAAGGCAGGGGTGGGAGAAAGTGAAGACTGCAGGCACTGGAGATCAGAGTTGAGAGTCTGGTGCTGGAAAAGCACAGCAGGTTAGGCAGCATCCGAAGAACAGGGAAATCGACGTTTCAGGCATAAGCCTTAAATTCCTAATTTCTCTTGACTCTGAAGGCAGAAGTGAGTAAATTCTTGTTAATCAGGGAAGCTGAGGTTATCTGTGCTGATGGAAATGTGGAATTCAAAACAAACAGATCAGCCAGATCTTACTAAATGGCAGATCAGGTTCGGGGGCCAAATGGCCATCTGTTCCCATTTCATTTGCTTGTGTTTGGTCTTGGAAAATGTGCTTATACTTAAAACAAGGTCATCTTTCTGCAGCACTGTGGATCGATCTCAACTTGTTCTTAAGCTTTTTTATTGCTTCCTGTAGATTCAAGCGAGAAAATATTTTCAGAAGTTGCCCCTTCAGGCCAACTTCTACCCGATGTCAACCATGGCCTACATTCAGGATGATCGATTCCGCCTGACACTACATGCTGCACAGTCTCTGGGTGTGTCGAGTATTCACAATGGTGAGCAAACTGGTTGTATCCTAATTGATTTGCTGGCAGTGCCTCTTAGAGTAATTGTTGTTCTCCAGCCCCACAGCAACATGATAAATGCGATCCTCGCAAATCCAGCATTACTCTGTGAATGGAAATAGCAGCCCAGTGAATGTCAGAGGAAGTTAACAGGGCATTCTATTCTCCTCATTTCTTCTAATCATGGGGTTTGGGGTTATTTCTAATTAGACCTTGATTCTACAAATTTATAATTTAGACTTTAACTGACATGTTTTATTTTGGAAAGTTATTTCTGTCTTGGGAGGGGCTCAAGGTGAAACAGACTGGAACATTTTGGGGAGAGGTGATCAGTTTTAGTTTCTACTGACTCAGCACTTCTTGCCAGCAACCACCTCCTCTGGACCACAGGCTGCAGTTTCCATCTGATTTCAGCCATGGCTGAGCAAAGCAAAGATGTAACAAAAAGAATTCTCTGTAGAATGTTACAGGCTTCCTGCTTGCCAGTGACTTGGTTGTGAGAGTGTGTCTGGTTGGATATTGAGTAACAGCAGGATTGGACCTGTGGAAACCCCCAAATTCTCCATCTCCTGTACTCGTCGAGACCCAAGGAATCAGTTTGTGGATAATAACCATCAGGGTGGGGGGATTTTAGTGAGAGTGACACTGCTGTTGGGGTTAAAAGTAAGGAGTCCTATGGAGAACATGGATGACAAGCCCTGAGGCTAGAAACTATAGTTGAGAAAGAAACACAGCCTTCATTCACTCCTCCTTAATGCTGAATGGATCTCTTGTCCTGTCATTCCCAGGTGAATTGGAGGTCATTCTGGATCGTCGTCTCATGCAGGATGACAACCGGGGCTTGGGACAAGGACTAAAAGACAACAAAGTGACCTGCAACAGATTCCGTATCTTGCTGGAGAAGAGATCAGCATCAAACAAAGTACTAAATTGTTTTTAACCCCTGCTTGTATGTGATCTTAGTCTATGATTTACATACTAGAGGAGTGGTTTTATTTGCAGTGGCAGTCCAGTTGAAGGCACCATTGGATTTGCTGTTTCACCACTGCAGCCCAGAGATCTTGGGTCGAAACCAAGTTCTGGGATAAATTAGCAGATCTCAGCTTAGGGCATCATTGGTCCAGATTGTAAAGGGGTGAAATAATATAGTTGAAACTTTATTGCTGGAACAGCACAGCAGGTCAGGCAGCATCCAGGGAACAGGAGATTCGACGTTTCGGGCACAGGCCCTTCTTCAGGAATGATATAGCCAGCACTTCCCTTCCAGTGACTCCCATGGGAAAGTTTGCATTTCAGGTGAGGACAAAATTGGGTTTAACTGTATGCCTGCTTACAACCAGATAGCCTGCCCTTACTGAGCACTGATGCTTGCAAGATTCCAGAGGGCTGAGATACCCATTAAACTTCCACAGCAAGAATCAACAGGACTAACTGTGGACATTGGTGAATGAGGGGTAGGGTGGATAAGGAAGGTCGTTTTTATGTTGATGTGGGTATGTGTGCATGCGCACGAGAGGCTGAGTTGTGCAGTGCACAGTGTCGATGTATTGGCTGGTGGGGAGACATGCAGTGGTGTGTGTATATTTATGATGCGCTATGTGTGTATGCACCTGTAGAGATTGGGATGGTACCCAGTGTGTCTGCGGATGCTTCGACCCTGTGCTTGTTACTTTCTTAACCTGTGGAGTGGGTAGCCTGGTTTGTGGTCAGCAGGACTGGCAAGGAAGTTTGCAGGGAGTGGGAACATGAGAGTCTTGTGATGAGTTGCATGTATGTGCATATGTGATACCAGTGCTGTTTGTATCCAAGTGTGAGCATATAAATGATCTCATCTGTAGGGTGAGTGGCTGATGAGCATCTGGTGGGGTGGGGTGGGGTGGGGTGTATTTGTGAGGCAAGTGTGTGTCTGTGTGCTGCAGTGTACACTCCTGTTTAGTGTTGGTGTAGTGCCGTATCTGTGGTATAGTGTCCATGCAGATTGTAAGCTGAGAAATGTGTGTGGGCTTGCAATGTGTGGTACCTGTAGTATTTTTATGCTAGTGTACATGTGTAATTATTCCATGTCTGTGGGTTATAAATAGATGGTTATACTTGCCCATTCCTTCATGTTCATCGTTTTCTCCATTCCCATTGCTCCTCTTCAGCACATTGGCTTTCTGTCAAGGCTGCACTCCATCTTGCAGGCACTCTCAGCTTCCATCCTTTGCAGGACCAGCACCCATGAGGTAACCTTTTAGAGAGGAGGCCGGGTCAAAGTGTAATCTGTAAATTAACTTTGACCACCTCTGTGCTGTGAGTCATAGCTGCAGTATGAAATGTAGCTCGTAGTTGTCGCTGTCTATCTGTGTGAGCGCTCTATAAACTGTCTTGTTTCATTTGTTAACCAGGAGCTCATCTGGGCTTATGTGCTTAAATCAACCAGGGTTGCAGTCTTCTAGTCTCTGATTGCTGTTCAGGAACTTCCTGAAAAGTATGTGAGAGAGAGCGAGAGAGACTGATAAGAACATGAGAGTCTAGATTAGAGTGGTGCTGGAAAAGCACAGCAGGTCAGGTAGCATCCAAGGAGCAGGAAAATCGACGTTTCGGGCAAGAGCCCTTCATCAGGAATGAGAGCTATCATTCCGGATGAAGGACTTTTGCCCGAAACGTCGATTTTCCTGCTCCTCGGATGCTGTCTGACCTGCTGTGCTTTTCTAGCACCAGTCTGATCTCCAGCATCTGTAGTCCTCGCCTGATAACATTAGTTGGCTCATCTGTGATCTAGACTGAGAGTGTTCACATCTTATTGATCAGTGGGCACTGCTGACCCAGAATAATGAGCCATTAATGAGGTGAAAACGCTAACAAAAATTAAGCACCTCACAGTACATTCTGTAACTCAAGCTGTTTATATATTGTCTCAGTGCACACTGCTTCTTATCCACTTCTGATTCCCTGCTGCCCATGTTTTTGGAGTTGATGGAGCACGTTAGATGAGATCCAGGCAAGGAAGCTACAGAAGAACAAAGGGTTTTTTCAGAGGGGTTATTTAGGGGTAGGTCTGCAATAGTACTACGTTACTGCTTGTTCTCTGGCCCAGAGCATCATGAGTGAGCAGGTCCATCAGTGCTCAAAGTAAGGCTCTGAACTGGTCTGTGTTATGGCACAATGCCTGACAACAATAAATCTGCCTTATATACTGAACAGTTCTTTCAAATAGACTATGCTAGTCAGAGTCCATGCTACGTCATTTAGTTTCTATTGAGTATGCCCTACTTTGAGCCAAATTCCAGCCTAATAAAGTACCCATTCTCTTTGATTGGAACTGGCTGGTTTTCTGTTCTGGTACCTGATTTATTCAAAAGGCAGATGTATTTGTTTCTCTCAATACCACAATAGGTAACATGATCTTAGTCTGTTATTGCTTCGCTTACTATAATTAGTTCTGTGTCCTTTTGAGCTGAGGGAAGGTAAAACATCAGTTGTGGCTTCTCCTCTTGAACTCTATCCTATGTATTGTATGTGGATATTGAATGAAGGAGAGATTGGTGGTGGCCATGTTTAAAAGCCTTTTGGCATTTATTTGAGTGTTAACTATGTCAGTGAGCCATGTTGTGACCCATCAGACCTGTCCATCTAGACATCAAAATTTCAGCTATTCCATCCCATATCATTATCTCTCACTGTCTGGTTTGTTCTGTTTAAAGCTTTGGAATTTCATACATGTAGATTCTTGGTGTTTCCTCATTAAGAGGTAAAGCTTAAAATCAGAACTCTGACATCTTAGTGTCAGCAACTTGTAAATCTGAAAATTGATGGGAGCATGATTAATTTTTATTTTATAAGTTGTCTGCCCTGATACTTTAGCTTGAGTAAAACTGTCCCAAATCCATCTTGAAGCTCAAAACTTAGGCCTGGACTCATGCTCAGATGACCAAGTGAATGATTTAACCCATGGAACCATTTGTCTCCCGAGAGACCTGCACTGATGGACTAAGGGGGGAATTTGTTGAAGCACTTGTGAAATGTTAAGTCTCTCAGGCTCACTTTTATGTCAGCCTCTTGCATAACCAGGTAATCTCAGATCAACAGCAAACTGAGGCTGGCTTATTTCTATTTCTACAGGTTCAGGATAGTCAGCCTGTGAGCTTTCCCTCCCTGCTAAGTCACATGACCTCGATGCACCTGAACCATGAGGTTCTGGCGATGCCAGTTACTCCAAGGCCACAGACTGTTCCACCCATCAGAAGCTGGCGTCCACTTGCAGCTCCTATACCCTGTGACTTCCACATGCTTAATATGAGGACCTTACAGTCTGAGGTGAGAGGTTATGGTGGATTGGCAACGGCCGTCAGTGCTGCAACTTAACTAATTTCTCTTTTTTTCCCAATAGCACTGAGCAGTGTTGGTTCTGCAGATTGGAAATTTGGAGCTTTTGTCCTCCTAAGATGCAGTTACGTTCAACACCAGACCCTGGCTATCTGGGTTTGTGATTTTGTCAAGTGCTGTTAAGCTCTGCAGCAGTGGAACAAAATTGACTTCAAATTTGCAACAGATCTCAGGCTGCTGTGATTTGAAATGTGAGTCAGTTGCTGTATGATTCTCTGTCATTTATGTTGCAGGTGATTTCTGCTCCCGGGTTAGAGTTGGCGCTAATTCTACATCGGAAAGGATTTGACTGTGGGCTGGAGGCCAAGAACCTGGGTTTCAATTGCAGTACCACCCAGGGCAAGGTATGAAACACCTGATACTGAGCTTTTCACTCTACTTTAGGTAATATTTGTTTTTATGACATGGGTTGGTTAAGATTCAGTTTTATGCATGGAGGCCATTCAGACCATTAAATCTGACAGCTCTCTGTAGCAATCCAATGTGTCTCATTCTCTCCTCCATTCTCCCGTGTCCCCTCAGCCTAATAAGGATACTGGAGTTGAGAAAAATAATTAACCAGAGCTTCCTGCTCCCCACATGTCAGTTCTGCTACTTAACAATGGGCATCCATGGGATTTCAGCTGACAACAACATCTACTCCAGTGCATGTCTCAGCTTGACATGAAATTGATGGGTGGGTGCTGGTCCTGTCATGAACAATAGAGAGAGAATTTTTGAGGGAGTCTTGCAACTTATAAAACCTTACCAGTACATTTTGTTTGGTTCACGTCACTCAATATAATTTCTGACTGGATGCTTGACTTGAAGGAAAAGTTGATTGCAACCTTACATGCCTCTTCTCTTTCTGCTGCAGCTATCACTGGAGGGTCTCTTTCAGGGCTTGGATATTCAGAGCGTGCAGCCAGTGTCTTTGTCCCTCCTGTACCCCACTGAGCCCTTCAACAACAGCTTCGTCTCCATGAGGCCGATGGAGATTTCCACATTTCGCATCCGGCTGGTTTGAATAACAGTCCAGCGCTTCCATACTTAAAGCTAGGAAATAAGATACCAACCAGCTGCAACACAAACTGTTGGTCCTTCAATCCATAAACCCCTGGGGGAGGGAGGATGACGGAGTGGTGGGGCTGATGTGGTTAGCGCTACAAAATGTGGAACTGAGGACAGATTTACTGGCATCTGAATTTGTGACTCATGGACTTCAGATTGCATGTGCAGTGAAAGCACAGCAATGATACCCCATTATCAATGCACTTTTAAAAGAAAAAAAGGTGTAGGTACAATTTGTGCATATACCACTACAATGGTATATAAGCAACCCTGATTTCATTGTCAACTCAACCTTAAAAATGACAAAATAGAATCTTTGGCATCTGAAAGGAGCAGGGGCTTTGCTTGTAATGCAAAAACCAAGCAATCCAGAACAAAGATGAGTGTGAATGTAACACTGGTGTGCAAAGGCTTTGAGGCAGTCTGCGTATTCATAATCATTCAATGGCCAAGTCTGCAAACCAACCTGAGCAGGCAAAGAAAACCTGTATTCAGATCTGACTAATATGCAGTTAAACATCACAACAAGGCTGGCAATGGACTTCTCAATGAAGAATCATAACACTTGAAAGCAAGACAGGGTGGTCTTTTTAAAGTATTTTTTCTGTTGCAGATAGATGTAACAGCAACTGAACTTAAACTCCTTATTAGCCAGAGACTCTTGCTTTCTCATGTATTTTGTGTAAATATTTTGGAGCCAATGCAATATGCCGTTAACATTTAGTTATTCCTTTTAAGAATTGTCCCCTGAGATTTGACTGAACCTGTAACTGTTCTGGAACACTTAAACACGTTGGCTTCATTCATACACATTTCTTAGGGTATTTGTGCAATAATCTCTAGTTTTGCTGCGTGTTCCGAACTTAGTGGCGGAAAGAGTCGCTTTGAAATATTTGCATTGGAGAGTAATGATCTGCAGAAATGTGAGTGGAGACCAAAGTAGAAAATGCAACCACTGACCTGATTGAGGGAATGCAAGTCGGTGTTCTGGAATGGCTGTGCCACTGCTATCAAAGTTCTCCAACTGAAACTTTCCTTCAGAATGTTGAAGGATTCACTTTGTGCTTTCAGCATTTCTATGTCTGGTTTTCAACATTCAGGCATTCTTCTTTTAGTGCAATGTGATCAATTCATCTCTCTTGTCCTTGTGCAGTAGCCCTGAAATCAACATTTTTGAAGGTCTGCCTTTTACAACAAAAGGGATTTGAATGTTTTGGAAGTGATCAGTTGGTTGTCTTAAAAAGAATGTTGACAGCTACCGTGGAACATTTGGATAACTGACTGTTGGAAATTACCAGCATAAAATGAAGAAAAATTCTGTGAACATTTTGGAAATATCATGGAAATAATTTAGACCTGAAATTAAAACTACTGTTGAACAGATTTTTTTGCATTGTAAAGTTATCATGTTCTGAGTAAAACGTCAGTGTCAAAACGCACCTGTGTATTCTTGAAATTAATTTAATCCAGCAATGTGAAACAACTTTTTCCATGCACTGATCATAACTGTTAATTAAGGTTAGTAGTAGGTGTGAGCAGTTGTGACATACCTACTTGAACTATGGGGGAAAATACCAATGAGCCAGGGACTCAACCTCTCCAGGTGGACGTGATGTTTAGGGGACATATGAGTTATATAGCACTGTGGTGGTACATGAGGAAAGGGGCAGCAGGGCTGTCACAGGTGTAGCAAGCAGGTTATGAATTAAGATTGGGCTACCAAGGTCTTGTGGCACTGGTAGTGCTCTAGCATTGGGCTAGGTAGGTGGTTCAAATCCCATCTGCACCAGAGCTGTGTCATGACATCTCTGAATAAGTTGATTAGGAAAATACCTGTAATTATGTGCTGCCATGACACTATGCATTCAATGTATAAACATTTGCAGACTGTTTGCTATTGTCATTTGTTATTATTGTGACATCCTTTAGTTATAGGGATTATTTTACAGAAATCTAAAACTGTGTTTAATAGTATATGCTCCTGACCTATATCAGGTTCACCTTTTGTCTATATGTAAAAGGTTTCATGATACTGATTAGACCTGGCATGTCTTCAGTCTGTGCCCTACCGCATTAAGATTGAAGAATTGTCCACTTGTCAGATATCAAAATTTCTGTTAAGAGGGGGAGAAAAACTCAACTGCTGTAAATTCTAAACACAAAGTCATCAAATAAAACATTACAGAAACTGACCTCTGTTGTAAATTGTAAGCTTCTGTTCTGTGTGCACGTTTGGAGGTCCTTAGAGCAGCTACTTGAATATAAAAGTGAAATACTGCAGGTGCTGGAACTCTAATGAAACCAGAAAATGCTGGGAATATTCAGCATGTTGGGCAGTTCCTGTGCAGAGGGAGACAGCTAATGGTTACAATTGCTGATGAAAGGTTACTGACCACTTTCTCCACAGAGGTTGTCTGATCTGTTGAGCATTGACAGCATTTTGTGTTTGTTGTCGTTGGAGTAACTTATCATGCAGTTCTTTTACATACACAGATCAGGAAAGGGGCTGAACTGCATCCCAATCTATTCTGTTAGCTGACACCAAATGCAGCCCAACTATTGTCTCCCTTATTTCCCATAATGGGAGGGTGGAGGAAATCAGCTGGCATTGCTTGTGCTCGTTATCCAGCAACCTATTGAAATCTATCTATTTGCCTGTCGAGCAAAAATGGGCTTCAGTTTAATTGCACCACTTCCACTGCAAGCATTGGCGAATGGACACAGTGGGAGGCAGTAGTATTAGCATAGTGGTAATGTCACTGTTCTAATAATCTGGGAGCCCTGGGGACATCTTTCATCATTTATATAAATGGTTTGGGTGTGAGCATAAGAGGTATAGTTAGTAAATTTGCAGATGACACCAAAATTGGACGTGTAGTGGACAGCAAAGAAGGTCACCTCAGATTACAACAGGATCTTGACCAGATGGGCCAATGGGCTGAGAAGTAGCAGATGGAGTTTAATTTAGATAAATGCGGGTGCTGCATTTTGGGAAAGCAAATCTTAGCAGGACTTATACAATTAATGGTAAGGTCCTAGGGAGTGTTGCTGAACAAAGAGACCTTGGAGTGCAGATTCATACCTCCTTGAAAGTAGAGCCGCAGGTAGACAGGATAGTGAAGAAGGCATTTGGTATGCTTTCCTTTATTGGTCATGTTGGGACGACGTGTTGCGGCTGTACAGGACATTGGTTAGGCCACTGTTGAAATATTGCATGCAATTCTGGTCTCTCACCTATCACAAAGATGTTGTGAAACTTTAAAGTGTTCAGAAAAGATTTGCAAGGATGTTGCTAGGGTTGGAGGATTTGAGCTTTAGGGAGAGGTTGAATAGGCCAGGGCTAATTTCCCCGAGCATCGGAGGCTGAAGAGCAATCTTTATAGAGGTTTATAAAATTTGAGGGGCATGGATACGATAAATAGAACGTCTTTTCCCTCGGTTGGGGGGAGTCCAGAACTAGAGAGCATAGGTTTAGGGTAAGAGGGGAAAGATGAAAGAGACCCAAGGGAGCAACGTTTTCACGAAGAGGGTGGTACATGTATGGAATGAGCTGCCAGAGGAAGTGGTGGAGGCTAGTACAATTGTAACATTTAAAAGGCAACTGGATGAGTATATGAATGGGAAGGGTTTGGAGGGATATGGGCCAGGTGTAGGCAGGTGGGACTAGATTGGGTTGGGATATTTGGTCGGCATGGATGCATTGGACCGAAGGGTCTGTTTCTGTGTTGTACTTCTCTGACTCTATGACATGGGTTCATCAAACCTCTCTCACGCGTACGCCTATCAGGTGCTCGATGAATTTGTTAAAAATCTGGAATTGAAAGTGTGACAATTTTCATTGATCATCATAAAAGCCTATCCCGTTCAATGGTGTCCTTAGTGAAGGAAATCTGCTATCTTTGCCAAGTCTGTTCTACATGTGACTACAGTCTTGCAGTGACGTGTTTGACTCTTAACTGTCCTCTGAAATGGCCTAGAAACCCACTCAGTTCAGGGGACGCTTAAGAATGGGAAATGAATGCTGGCCTTGCCAGTGAAACCCACATCTCACAAAAGAATGAATAGGTGAAAAATTGAAGACAGCATAAATCTAGTTTGCTAATATTTCATTTATTGGTGAATATTCAGGCATAAACTGATTTTTGCTGACTGCTTTATGCTTTTGTAATTGTCATCTATAAAATTAATATCCATTTTCAATGTTTGCAGTAAGCAAATCAAGAACCAGTGTAGTACCAGATTAATATTTATGGATCCTGCCTGAAATATTTCTCAGCGTCGAGATGATTGCCAGCTTCTTGTTCTTAATCCCTCGTGATTTATTGGGCATTAAGGACAGTAGTTTAATCAACTCAATGTTGGAACATATCCCCATGCAAACTTAAAAACAAAACGTCAGCATTGTGTACTATATCTGACAGCCCTGCGTCGGTGCTGATATATTGGCTAAAATTTTCATCCATCTCTCTCAGACTTGTATCCATGTTCACTGCATATCAATGAGCTGCAGAACCCAGGATGATGATATCCCTGATTAGTGGCCCTGATCGAGCCCTTAACTCAATAAATTCCAGCATTTATGTTGGGACAGTACTGCTCATTTTGAGCAGCACTTGACCGTTTTGCACCTCTACCCATAAATAGTTACACCATATAACTGGTGGTGTTTTACAGCAAACGAGCAAATGCCAATAGGAATAGATTTTAGCTTTTTGTAAATCTTATTTGGAATCTATTCTCTGAAAACACCATTGCTCCTGTCCATTGATGCCTGACCTATTGAATATTTCCTCCAGCACTTTGTTTTATTGCTCCTGAATGGCTTTGCATTTCCCTCTTCCCATATTCAATGATGCTTATTTACCCTTGGGATGATTCTTCTGATAGCCTAGCTGCATCTTCCACCCATTAGTTTCAGTCTCTGTTCACACTGTTATTAGCTGAGAGACTTATCCAACTCTTTTAAAAAGTGAAGAAACTTACTTTGCACATGTTGAAATCCCAAGTGTTGCTACACACCCACACACAGACATGCACACAAAGCATCGTTGGGTGAAAAAAATCCACTGTATCTCCATTGCTTTTGTTGAATGGGGAAATTTAGGAATGCAGGTTGATAAACAGCCACCTCCATGAGAATTTTGTTTTGGATTCATTCATAGGTTAGGGTATCTCTGTCAAAGCTGGAATCTATTACCCATACTTGCTTCCTCTTGACAAGATTGAGATGAGTCTCTCTATGTGAATTCCTGCAGTCTGTACAGTGCAGGTATGATCTCAATGTTCCAGCATTTTAATCCAGTGATGATGAAGGAATGCTGGTATTGTTCCATGTCCAAAAATTTATGAAGTTTGCTGTATGCATATTTCTTTACAATTTTCTCCATTGTGTGCACCATTACTGACCCAGGAAATTCCCTATTTTTAGCATCTACTGAGTTACCTGACATCAGGGCCCTATAGGGTTGATTGGATTATTAGGAGGGAACAAATCATTTAGGTTTCCTAGTCTAGTTCCTATGTGGGAGTGTGTGTTTGCTGAGGACAATAAGGTACTGAAAGCTGTGGTAACCAGGTGTTAGAGGTTTACAGTCATTGGCAAGTGATACAGAGGTAGCATGAATTATTTTTAACACTGCATTTGTTCAGAGTGGAGGCTTCGATAGATTTGGAGAAAATTGTAATAACTTGGGTGTAAAACTATCTGGACAACATTGCCTGAAATAGCAGCAGAAGCAGGTTCACCAGTAACTGCTTCCCTATCCGGGGCTTCCAGAAGGATGGAACATTTTGTAAGAATGAGGGATTGGCTATTTAAGACCGAGTCGAGCAATCTGTCCACGAGACTGAATTTTTTGAACCATTTAGTCTAGAGGGCAATGAGTACTCCGTCACTGAGTGTTTTCAAAACCAAAATTGATGAGCTTTTTGGGTACTAAAAAAGTCGAGAACTTATGAGATGGCACAAGAATGTGCTCATGCAAACGATCAGCCATGACCATTGGATGGTGGAGCAAGCTTGAGGAGTAGTCCGGCTACTTTTCCTATTATGTACTTGCTTTCAAAAGGGAATTTGATAAGGACTTGAAGGGAAGCAAAGTTACAAAGGCACAAGGAAAGAGTATGCGTGTGTAGCAAATAGTCACGATGGGAGCAATGGGCTGAGCGGCCTGCAGTAGTGTATCTTTTCTGTTCCTTTAATAGGGTTGGCCTTTGCTGTACTGCCAAGATGGAATATCCTGACCCTCACTGTCTTGCATCGTCTATCAATGATTACCGTTTGGGTAAACATCTGGAGAATCTGCCCAGTGAGAACAGCAGTGACAAAAGAGGGAGATATGTGTCTGATGTGTGGAGGAAAGATCCATGATGATGAAAGTCTTCTAGAAAAAGAAACCACTTCTGAAATCAAATCTTGATTTGATTGTTTTGATTTATTGTCATGTGTACCTAAGTACAGTGTAAAACTTTGTTTGCAAGCATTACAGGCAGATCATAGGGTGCTTTGACAGAGTGAGGCATACAGGGTTACAGCTGCAAAGGAGGTGCACAAAGCAAGATCAACATTAACAAGATCAACATTATTTGGAGTAAGTCAATTCATCAGTCTAATAGCCGGGAAGAAGCTGCTCTTGAAAGTGCTGATGCCTGTGTTCAAACCTCTACCTTCTGCCTGACAGAAGGAGTTGTCAGAGAGCATTACCGGGGTGGGAAGGGTCTTGAATGAGGTTGGCAGCTTTTCCGCAGCATTCAGATGTGCAAATGGAGTCCATGGATGGGAGGTTGGCTTCTGTGATGGTCTGTGCTGTGCACACAACTTTCTGTAGTTTCTTACAGTCGTGGGCAGAACAGTTGCCATACCACGCACCTGGCTAGTATGCTTTCTATGGTGCACCTGTAAATGTCTTTCCTTCAAACTTACCTTGGAGCAGCTGAGCGCTGGTACAGAGCTGACCGGAGGCTTGGAGCACAGAGGGGGGACGGCTGTTGGACTGAGGTCTGGTGTGGTTGGTCAGAAAACATGTGGAGGCCCTGTGCTGAGCTGCTAAAACGCAATGTTTATTTGAAATTTTTTACCTGACTCTAATGTCAATCATTTAACAATGTCTTATTTCTAACTTACTTTTTAAACTCTGTAAAGTAATGCAACTATTTTTTATTTCACTTTTGTATCCAAGATTTGTACTACGTACTTGTAACTAAAGATCAGAGGCAGACTTTGTAAAGGCTTTTCACTGTACTTCAACAATGGAATACAACTGACAATAAAGATGTTCTATTCTGTTGTGACTTTGTAGCTTTGCTTCCATTCAAGTCCTTATCCATTCTCTTTTGAAAGTGAGTACATAAGAAGTAGCCATGACTTGGAGGTGACCGTGTTGAACTGGATGGACAAAGTTAAAAATCACACAACGTCAGTTATAGTCCAACAGTTTTATTTGGAAACACTAGCTTTCGAAGCACTGCTTCTTCCTCAAGAAACCTTTGAAAGCTAGTGTTTCCAAATAAACCTGTTGGACTATAACCTGATGTGTGATTTGTTTAACATAAGAAGTAGGAACAGTAGCCCATACAACTTCTCAAATCCTAGCAAATGATCCAACATTTGCTCAAAATAACTAACAATATAAAGGAGGTAGTCATCTGTGATATTTTGTTTGAACCTGCAGTTAAAAGAAATACATAACATAAATCTAATTTCTCTGTTGTAAAGCAGCAGCTATACTGTGAACCATTTTAACTTATAAATTGGGTCATTGCAATGGATTAGGCAGACATTTAATAATGAGCTGAAATTCTCTCAGAAAAATTAAGGATGTGGGTTTCTAAAGAGTACTTGTGTGTGTTACATAGAATCTACATATGTAAGTGAACTATTCAGTCCAAACAATTCGTGCCAGTGTTAATACACAACAAAAGATTCTGTCCACACATTACTACCTCCCTCAACAGTCCCTTATCTCTCTATTCCTTTCTGTATGTATTTCATTTCCTTCCACAGTAACTGCTTTAACCATTCCATGTGACAGAAAGTCTCACATTCTCACCACTTCCTCTGTTAAAAAACATTCCTCTTAAATTTTTTGACCTATTAGTGATGTTTTCCTTTTTGTTGTACTTGGTCACAAGTGGAAATATCTGTACCTTTGCTTTATTGAACCCTTCCACAACTTTAAAGACCCATGGGAGACTGATTAGCAAGGTTAGATCTCATGGAATACAGGCAGAACTAGCCATTTGGATACAGAACTGGCTGAAAGGTAGAAGACAGAGGGTGGTGGTGGAGGGTTGTTTTTCAGACTGGAGGCCTGTGACCAGTGGAGTGCCACAAGGATCGGTGCTGTGTTGTCTACTTTTTGTCATTTACATAAATGATTTGGATGCGAGCATAAGAGGTACAGTTAGTATGTTTGCAGATGACACCAAAATTGGAGGTGTAGTGGACAGCGAAGAGGGTTACCTCAGAGTACAACAGGATCTGGACCAGATGGGCTGAGTAGTGGCAGATGAAGTTTAATTCAGGTAAATGCGAGGTGCTGCATTTTGGGAAAGCAAATCTTAGCAGGACTTATACACTTAATGGTAAAGTCCTAAGGAGTATTGCTGAACAATGATACCTTGGAATGCAGGTTCCGAGCTCCTTGAAAGTGGAGTTGCAGGTAGATAGGATAGTGAAGAAGACGTTTGGTATGCTTTCCTTTATTGGTCAGAGTATTGAGTACAGGAGTTGGGAGGTCATGTTGTGGTTGTACAGGACGTTGGTTAGGCCACTGTTAGAATATTGCATGCAATTCTGGTCTCCTTCCTATTAGAAAGATGTTGTGAAACTTGAAAGGGTTCAGAAAAGATTTACAAGGATGTTGCCAGGGTTGGAGGATTTGAGCTATCAGGAGAGGCAGAACAGCTGGGGCTGTTTTCCCTGGAGTGTCGGAGGCTGAAGGGTGACCTTCTATTTATGAGGGGCATGCATAGGGTAAATAGGCAAAGTCTTTTCTCTGGGGTCAGGAGTCCAGAACTAGAGGGCATAGGTTTAGGGTGAGAGGGGAAAGATATAAAAGAGATCTAAGGGGCAACATTTTCACGCAGAGGGTAGTACGTGTATAGAATGAGCTGCGAGAGGAAGTGGTGGAGGCTGGTACAATTGCAACATTTAAGAGGCATTTGGATGGGTATATGAATAGGAAGGGTTTGGAGGGATATGGGCCGGGTGCTGGCAGGTGGGATTAGATTGGGTTGGGATATCTGGTCGGCATGGATGGGTTGGACCAAAGGGTCTGTTTCCATGCTGTACATCTCTATGACTCTATGACTTCAGGTGTCAGGTTTTCATTTCAATGACCTGCCACATTGTTTAACAATTCAACATGTTTTATCATATCAGAGTCAGCTTGGTAGCACTTTTGATTCAAGTTTCACACCAAGACTTGAATATCACAGTCTATCCTGACACTTTGCATTAGAAGGGCTTATGCCCGAAACGTCGATTCTCCTGTTCCTTGATTGCTGCCTGACCTGCTGCGCTTTTCCAGCAACACACTTTCAACTCTGCATTTGCACTGAGGAAGTGTTGCTATGTTGTCTGTCTTTCGAAAGAGACATTAAACAGCGATCTTTTCTGTCCCCTCAAGTAAATGTCAGAGATCCCATCATACTATTTTGAAGAGTAGAGGAATAATCCAGGATCCACATCATTATTCCTTGTTATTTGTGGGAATCTAAGGTGTTCAAATTGCCATGTTTTCTAAGTCACAGTTACTCAACCTCAAAAGTGAACCATTGGCTGTGGAGTGATTTTAGATGAATGGTGTTGGTGGAAAGCATGATATAAATACTGATTGTATTTTCTTTAATAATGAATTTCTTTCTGAAGTGTAATTATTTGTAAAAACAAACAGCACCCATTCTTCATTGGTGACAACTCAATGTGATGAATAACCAAGCAGCCTTTTGTTGGTGCTCATTGTGGGAGGGCCATTGAACCAGGAGATCACTGCTCTTCACATTTTCTTTCAGCAGGTAGGCAATTTGTGGAATTGTTTACAGCACAGGACTGTTGATGGCTGGGTTGTTAAGTATATACAAAGCTGAAATAGACAACGTTTTAGTCAGAATAAAAACCAAATGACTGCAGTTGCTGTAAATCAGAAACAAGAAAAGAAATTGCAGAAAAGCTCAGCAGGTCTGGCAGCATCTGTGAAGAGAAATCGGAATTAACGTTTCTGGTCCAATAACCCTTCCTCATAATCTTCTCTGGACTGCTTCCAATGCCAGTCTATCTTTCCCTAGATAAGAGGCCCAAAGCCTTTCAAAACAGTCCAACTTCTGCCTTGTATAGTTTTAGCAAGATTTCTCTATTTGCTGATCCAAACACAGGTAGCAACAAACCATTGGGCGGGTACAGGATAGATCAATGACAAGACATCTGAGTTATGAATCAGAAATATCACCCAGGGTCCCCATTCCTGATTTATTTGCACTTAGGCACCTCTCATTTGCTGGAAAGTGTGATATTGAGTGACTGAAGAAAGGGATCATCTGGGCTGGAAGGGAAGGGAGTGACTGATGCTTGTGAAATTGATGGAGAGAAGTGGAACTACAGAATGGTGGATTTGACTTTTATTGAAGTTGAATTCCCACTGTAGCTGAAGGATAAGAAAATGTGAGGCTTAGGTAGAGGCTGTCTCAATTCTTTCATTGCGTGACATCTGTCTCCTTGAATGGGTGCAATGTATCCATGCATTTACCAGTGTGAAGGGGCCCATCAGAGAGACAGGGTTGGAATGAACATATTCCCTGGCCAATGTTTCATTCTTGGGCTTACTGAGGCTCAGTGCAATCTGGAAGAACAGCATTTTATTATCCACTTGGGGACTCCTACAACCTTCGGGGCTCAATATTGAGTTCAATCATTTTAGATAAACACAGAAAGAACCGAAAATGATGTAAACCACAGCGAAAACCGAACCAAAGCAGATTCAGGTCTGGCAGCATCTGTGTGGGTGCAACACTTGCGCCCACACCTCCCCCCTCACTTCTCTCCAAGGCCCCAAGGGAAACTTCCATATCCGCCACAGATTCACCTGCACCTCCACCCACATCATCTACTGCATCCGCTGCAGCCGGTGTGGCCTCCTCTATATTGGGGAGACAGGCCGCCTACTTGCGGAGCGATTCAGAGAGCACCTCTGGGCCACCCGGACGAACCAACCCAACCAACCTGTGGCACAGCATTTCAACTCCCCCTCCCACTCCACCGAGGATATGCAGGTCATTGGACTCATCCACCGCCAAACCACAACAACCCGACGGTCGGAGGAGGAGCGTCTTATCTTCCGACTGGGAACCCTCCAACCGCAGGGGATGAACTTGGACTTCACCAGTTTCTTCATCCCCCCTCCCCCCACCTTGTCTCAGCCGGATCCTTCCAGCCCGGCACCGCCTTCCTGACCTGCAGTCTTCTTCTTGACCTCTCCGCCTCCACCCTACTCCGACCTATCACCCTCACCTTGACCTCTTTCCACCTATCACATTTCCAACTCCCCTCCTCCAAGTCCCTCCTCCCTACCTTTTATCTTCTCCTGCTGAACACTCTCTGCTCATTCCTGAAGAAGGGCCTGTGCCCGAAACGTCGAATCTCCTGTTCCCTGGATGCTGCCTGACCTGCTGTGCTGTTCCAGCAATAAAGTTTCAACAGCATCTGTGAATAACTTTGATTTCTCTCCACAGAGGCTGCCAGATCTGCTGAGCTTTTCCAGCAATTTCTGCTTTGGAGTCAATAATTTCAGACCCTGACGTTTACTCACTCGTACATCCCTGGCCATGTCATCACACGGGCTGCCTTCATTGCAGCTAACTCATGTTCCCTCACTGATAGTCCCCATTAGCAGCTTTTCTATCTCCCAGGCTCACCATTACCCGCCCTTTGTCCAACAGCTGTCTCCTCTCTCTCTCTGGGCTGTATCTCCACCTATCACTTACTCCCTTCTCTCAGCCCAAATCCCCACTCCCAGTCTTATGTACCAATCTTAACCTAGCTACAGCAGTTCTGAAGAAGCATCACTGGACCTGAAACGTTAACTCTATATCTCTCTCCACAGACGTTGCCAGACTTGCAGCAAAAAGTAGATTTGTTCATGGAAAGGATTGGGACATTGCTGGCAGAGAGGCGTCGCTGTGTAATAGCTGACAAGGGAGTAAGGTGATAGGAACGCACCCTCCCGGAGGGCTCTTTCAACTGAACATCACGATAAATTAAAAACAAAATTGCCCAGCCTCGTTGCTCGGTGCACGCAGTTGGATCAGTGATCTGGACCCAGAACAACAAATCGAAACAAGCTCCAAGGGGGCAGAAACAGTGCGCATCTGCAGAATTCAGAAATTGCACATTTCCAGAGTTAAGGCAGAGTGTGAGAAAATGGAAAGGTGATATTCAGTTACGTGGAGCAGTGCTGAGACAAACAAAACCATCGAATAAAAACCAAAATGCGTTTTCTCAGGTGGATGCTGCTGAGCAGAACTGCAGGTAAGTTCCACCTCTGCTGAACCCGCCAGCACGTCATTTCACCCCCTCTGCTCCCTCTTGGGTGTCTTTCTTCATCACCTTAGACATGAATTAGGTGAATTTTGTCCATATCTGTTCGATGACACGGCAAGAACCCGCGTCTTGATTTAAGTTTTCAGGTTCATTGTAAAATGTTAAACCTTTAACTGGAGTGACGGGGATCGCCGTGACCCTAAGGTCTATTTAAAACAAAATCCTGGCGAGGCTTTGTCAGGATTCGAACCAAAGGCTGCCCAGAAAATATCTATGGTCTAAAATGTCCGTTCCTGATCCCGGGATTCTGCTGGGAGATAATCTTGGATGTGGAAAGTGGTGGGGGCTGTGATGTTTCTCAAGTCGAATAGCATCCACCACGCACGCATTCTTTTGTAGTGACTGGTCAGTTGAAATTGGCTTTGTCCTAAATTTTAAATTTTAATTCCTTTAACTTCTTCCCCTCATATTCTTCAGTGAACTAAATCTTTTCATTTGGAGATCCCAACTACATACAATCCAAATGCACAAATGCTTTTCTTTCCCCTCTCTGTTATTCTATTTATATTTCTTAAAAACATAATTAACTTTCCTTATTGCTGCTGTTTGGCACCAGAGATCTTTTCAGCAGCCGATTCTGAAATGAACTCTGTTACGTTGGGAATTTCACCCAATCTGAATCACGTTAATCGAGGTCTATTTTTAAAATGGTTTTAGGGTTTGGCTTTGTGTCAGAACTTTCAAACTTAAATAGTGACAGGTTCAGTTGGCATGGAAATTGTGACCTGCTTGGTTTACTTACAAAAGAAACACTCCTTCTGAAGTAATTCTCAGGTTCCTGTTCACATTAACAATGGAAATTGCTGATGTAAACACGTCCTACTGAATAAAAGTCGGCCCCCGGGGAGATGTTACAGTTCCAGGTGGTTGTGGGGTGTGTATGTGTTTGTGTGTGTGTGTGTGTGTGTGTGGCGGGGGGGGGGGGGGGGGGAGAAGGAGGGGAAGGAGTGGAGTCTATATCTAGAATATTTACACAAGTAGTTTCTATTAGAAAAGTAAGAATTTACAGTTGAAACAATAATTTATATTAACATAAATATTAAAAATAAAGATTTATCAAAAGACTTTAAAGTGAATTATATCTACATGCCCTTGTCTAATGATGTATTGGTCCCTCACCTCAACAAATACAGACTATAAGGAATAACGTGAGAGATCAACAAGTGATATACCACTGCTTTTCAAACCTGTTATGACTGTGGCCAGACAATCAAGGCTTGAGAACTGTTGTGATCTCCTCAGTAAGAACTGAGGCAGTGGGGTCAGGAGGCAATGAGGGCAAAGGCTGATTTAAAAAGGGGGCCAGATTAGTAAAACACACAAGTTATAACTCGGTCAGAGCCCCCCATAGCACCCATTGCTACCTCAGAGTTCAGGACACCAATGTTTCAATTTGAAACCTCACTTGGGTTCCCAACCCCCATTTTTGGAAAATTCTGCTGTAAACTAAAATTATCATTGGTCTGGAATGTAATAGAAAGCTCTACAGACTCTGCATCAATAGTAAAACACATGATTCCCTTTCACCCCCATTTTCCCCAAGTTATACTATTTACTTGAGTACATTCTCTGGACATTAGCCTTCTCCTTCTCTCCCAACATCCATTTTTTTCATGTGAACTGAAACTGTGATTATTGAAAGGCTATTTTACTAGGTTGGGAGGGAAAAAATTATCTTTTTAATGTTTTTTCTCTCTTCCTCAATCTCCTTCAGGTGTTCCTCCACCTTCCTGATCTTTCCCCTTTTTTTACACCCCATCCCCACCTTTCTCAGAATTCTATTTTCATCCCTCTCTCTCTTTGTGTCTCTTTACTCCTCTCCTTCTCTTTGTCTGTATGACTTTGGTCAATGGGAGCGTCTGGCCAAGTAAGGGATAGCAGCAACGTGCAGGTACAAGCAAAAACTGAAGAGGTGAGGCTTTGGACAGGAATTAATGGTGTAACAAAAACAGAAGTTGCTGGAAAATCTCAGCAAGTCTGGCAGCATTTATGGAGAGAAATCAGAGTTAACGTTTTATAACGGTAGAACTGAAGAATAGAACTGGTTCTGAAGAAGGATCACTGGACCTGAAACATTAACTTTTGATTTCTCTCCATATATGTTGTCAGACCTGCTGAGCTTTTCCAACAATTTCTGTTTTTGTTTCAGATTTCCAGCATCTGCAGTTCTTTCGGACTTTTTCAAGTAAATGATGTACTTTGTTTTAAGGCACCAGCACGATCCTTTAGGATGACAATTAGAGATCCAGGCTTTGGATGTCGCCATGTCACGCTTCTGTCAACTCCTGACTTCACTGCTGCTGTGTGAATTACTGGGAACAGGTATGTGAAAAAAGAACTGAAAACAAAATATGCTGGAGATCATAGTGGGTCAGGCAGCATCCATGGAGAGAGAGTCATACAGTCATAGAGTCATACAGTCATCACATCCTACAGCAGAGACAGGCCCTTTGGCCCAAATGGTCCTTGCAAACCAAAATGTCCATCCACGGTAATCCCATTTCCCTGCACTTGGCCCATATTCTTCTAAACCTTTCCTATCCGTGTATTTGTCCAAATTCCTTTTAAATGTTGTTAATGCACCCACCTCAACCACTTCTCCTGGCAGCTCATTCCATATGTATACCACACTCTGTGTAAAAAAGTTGCCCCTCAGGTTCCCTTTTATTCTTTCCCCTCTATCCTTAACCTGATGACCTCTAATCCTTGATTCTCCAGCCCTGTGAAAAAAGACTGAGAGCAAGCTAACGTTTTGAGTCTAGGTGACTCATCATCAGAGCTGATGGATGTTGCCTGACCCACTGTGATTTCCAGCACTTTTTGTTTTCAGTACAGATTCCAGCATCGGCCGTAATTTGCTCCTCCCTAATGTAAAGAAAGAAATTGCATGTGTATAGACTCTTCAGCAACCTCAGGTTCCAATGTGCTGTACAGACAATAAGAACTTTTTGAAGTGTAGTTACTGTGACAATGGAGGAAGTGCAGCAGCTAATTTCCACAGAACAAACTCTCAACCATATCATCTGTTTTAGTAAAGTTCATTAAGGGGAGGTACAGGCCTATGTTTTAATCCAGAAAGGCAGATAGATCTGCACCAATCTTTACACAGTTTTATCTATATTTACAGAGTTCCATATTATAAGCATGCAGCTTCTAACACAACAAATACAGTTTCGGTCCGTGTCAACATGGATCTAGGTAAATCACCAGTCAATGACCACCAATTGCATTTAATTAAACATAATTAATACACAGTTAAGCATCAGGATCCTGGTCAGAACTTCTTTAATTTTGTTTAGATAGCCTCATGAGATCTTTTACTGTTTAACTGAGAATGTAATCAGGGTTTCAGTTAATGTCTCCACCTTACAGATGACTCTCTCATAGTGCACTTGGAGTGTTAATCCAGACTCTAACCTCCTGACTCAAAGTAAGAACATGACCATTGAGCCATGTGTGGCACTTGTTGTCCTGCTCACCTCTGTCCATTTGTTGATACTGTTAGTTTGGTAACGAGTCAGGACAAAATAGGGCCATTGCTGATTTCCTTGACAAGTCAGAAATTTGTTGCTACTTGCTGATTATATTATTGCATTGAAAAGAGTCGCTTGGGTAAAATACTAGAGTAGGACTGTGCACAAACTGGGGCAACGTGTTAAGGAAGGGAGGTTTTTGAAGAAGCAGGAAAAGAACAAAATAAAGTTTTATTCCTGACTATTTATGGATTATCAAACTATATCTGCCATCTGGTGGCCCTGTTTTCTGAAAATATTCACAGTCCTCAGTATGTTGTGTTATTGTCCTGTATCCCAGTTACACTGTGCCTCTGTTGGTGCCATAACATGATGACTCGACAATAACCTCTTGTTCTCCAGTTTCTGCTTCTAAGTACAGGATCTGTGAGCCGTACCTGGACACCGCAAAAAGGTACCATTCCGGATTCTACTGTCCGCGGCTTAATGAAGATCAGGGACAAACCCACTGTTGCCGTCAAAGCAACCAAACCTTGAAATATTGCTGCAATGAGACTGAATTTCAGAGTACAATGAAAATGAACACGTCAGCTCAGACCAGGAGATCTGTGTACGTATGAAAATGGGACCAGTGTTTCTGCAGGTGAGGGGGGAATAGGGCAGGTTAACAGGACAGCTGTTGAACTAGTGATCGCTTTGACATGGGGTATCCTCATTGTGGGGACAATGGACCTCCCACAGAGCCAGTTGAAAGGAAAATGGGTTTTCTTAAATTTAATGATTGGCAAGTGAGGTGTAACAATAGTGGGCTAGAGGATGATCATTGTCTTGGTGGGGACAGCCAATTGCTGACACAAAAACAGAGATTGCTGGGAAAGCTCAGTGGGTCTGACAACATCTGTGGACAGAAATTAGAGTTAATGCTTCGGGTTTAGTGAACCCTCAGAATGGCAGCCGGAGACAGCAAATGGTGGAATTCAGTCAATGTCCCCATTTCTGTATGGTGCCCTGTAAACCTTGAGATGTGAGTTGGGCATGGAAGTGTGAGGAGGGAAGGATCTATCTGTAATCCTGGAGCATAGACTTTCAAATATCTTGCCTTTATTGCCATAGCTGAGGTCACTGGATAAAGCACAGACCAGAGCAAGCCCCTCTACCTTCCAGGGGTAAGAGTAGCAATTGCAGGATTTTCTTCAGTTCTCTGCACAAAGGCAGGTCCAATGCTGAGTGCCATGACCTCCATCATGGGCAGATCCAATATCCAGCCCAGGCTGGAACTGGGAATGAGCCCTGTGCTGTTGACACTGAACTGACTGGTACCAGCCAACTGGCTGCCCCAAGAGACCTGAGTCTTTGTAGCAACATACACCTTCACATGTTGCACTCTGGATGGTGCTGGTGGAGGCTGCAATGATTTTTCCGTCACACAGCTGACCAAGAATCTCTCCCACTTTTACCTCCCAAAACTGCAGTGTGAATTGTAAGGACTTGCAAGTTGATCCTCAACCTTGTCTGTGTCATAAACACAACATCCTTGGCCACCAAGTCTTGGAATGAGACTTGAACCTGAAGTTTCTGGCTCAGAGATAGGAAGGCTACCATTGCAACATAAGATCTCCAACATTGCACTAAATAGATGCTCTAATAGGAAAGATTGCTTCATTGTTGATTGACTGTGTGTTTGAAAATGTGTTGGTGACATTCCCTAACTCACTATTACAGGTGCTCTGTCTGTTAATCACTAATTGCTGATATGTGTCTTGTCTTTTCTCCCCTCATCCCCAGTAATTACGGATCAATGGCTGTGATCTTTGTGTACAGTCTCTGTGTTGTGGCCCTGTTGTTGACAGACCTGCTTCATTACTATACACTAAACAGGGACAATCTCTGGTGGTTCCAGCCTCTCCAGTGCCTCTGTGAAGGTTGCAATGGTGACCACAAAAAAACAAGGTCAGACACAACCCAGAGGTGAGGGCTATCATAACTGGTCATCACCGGCGCAATGGTCATCACTGAGTCAATGGTCATCACGGGATCATCATCATCACTAAATCAATGGTCATCGCTGGGACAATGGTCATCGCTGGGACAATGGTCATCACTGAGTCAATGGTCATCATGGGATCATCATCATCACTAAATCAATGGTCATCACTGGGACAATGGTCATCGCTGGGACAATGGTCATCACTGAGTCAATGATCATCACTGGAACAATGATCATCGCTGAGTCAATGGTCATCGTTGGGACAATGGTCATCACTGAGTCAATGGTCATCATGGGACAATGGTCATCACTGAGTCAATAATTACTGAGTCAATGGTCATCACTGAATCAATGGTGATTGCTGGGACAATGGTTACATGCAGAGAAGTGGCTGTTGGCTATAGATTGTGACTTGGCAGAAACACTAGATGCTGGAGTAATCCCCCTGGTGATGCTGACCAGAAAATTACCCCTTTTGACATAGACCTGTACAGCATGGAAACAAACCCTTCAGTCCAACTCATCCATGCTGACCAGATATCCTAAATTAATCTATTCCTATTTAGTAGCACTTGGCCCATATCTGTCTAAACCCTTCCTATTCATACACTCATTCAGCTGCCTTTTGAATGTTGTATTTATACCAGTGTCCACCACTTCCTTTGGCAGCTCATTCCATACACACACCACCCTCTGTGTGAAAATGTTGCCCGTTAGGTCCCTCCTTTTGACCAAAGTTTTCAGTGCTGGATTAGAAGAGCAAAGAATGAATCAGACCATGCAACATACACTAGCCAATGGCTTATACATAAGACAGGTATAAGGGACCAATCTTATAGGGATCTAAGCGATGTGGATGATGGAGGATTTGTGATAAAACTGGATGAGAAGTCCAGCGAGGTCTCTCCCTATACCATGAACATCTCATTCCATGTAATTCATGTTTCTGATGAGTGGCTTGGGGAGTTTCTCACAAGGCAGAGTAGAGTTATCAATTAAGGGGGATTACTGCTTGTTAAAAACTTTATTAATGCCACAACTCATCTCATTTATATTCAGCTTTCTATTTTATCAAACAGGCTAGGTATTGAGAAATCTCAACATGGAAGTCAGAGTGAGCGCCTAGCGTGTTCAGGTCACCATTGGCTGTGACCAGCCTCCATGCTGCTCAGCAGCAAGCAGCATCTCAGGACATGATCCACAGGCATTAGACGTATGTGCCCCTTGTCCATGGTGCATTGGCATCCAATATCTGTCTTCACAACCATCATGGCACCTCCGCAAGCCACTTGCAGGACACTGAGGAAGCAGAGACCTGCAATGAATGGCTTTTTACGCTTGCTGATTAAACCAACTAATTGTGCACATTCCCTAATTTACTCCCTCTGGCTTGGAAGTTCACCTAAACTATGCCCCTCATGATTTTATATAAGGTCACCCTCAACCTCCTATGCTCCAGTGAAAAAAGTCCCAGTCTATTCAGCCTCTCCTTACAACTCAAACTTTTCATCCCTGGCAACATCCTGGTAAATATTTTCTGAACCTTCTCCAGCTTAATAACATCCGTCCTGTAACAGGGCGACCAGAACTGGATACAGTATTCCAGAAGAGGCCTCACCAACGTCCTGTAAAACCTCAACATGACGTCCCAACTCCTGTACTCAAAGGTCTGAGCAATGAAGTTGAAAAGTCAGTCAGAAGCTGTGGGTGTCACTGGCTGGCCAGCATTTATTGTCTGTTCCTAGTTGCCCCTTGAGAAGATGGGGATGAGGTGCCCTCTTGAACTGCTGAGCATTGACCCACAATGCCCTTAGGAAGGGAATTCCAGGATTTGAAGCCAGCCACACTGAAGGAACAGTGATATATTTCTAAGTCAGTGAGTGGCTCGGAGGGGTACTTGTAGGGGGTGGTGTTCCCCTGTATCTGCTCCCCTTGTCCTTCCAGATGGAAATTGTTACAAGTTTGGACAATGCTATCTGAAGAGCCCTGTTGAGTTGTTTTTGATGTCCTTTAAGCTCTAGTCAAACCCAGAACCAAGCAATTGGTGCCCCAAGCTCATCAGCACAACTGAAGCATGACACCTCTGACAGAGCAATCCTCCCTCAGTGTTGCATCTTATTGTGTTTGGGAAGTGGGGCTCAAACTCTGTTTCATCAACCAAAGGGGTAAGAGTGTCACAAACTGAGCCAAACAAACATCAACTCTTTCAATATACATTCTGTAAATTTGGTGATTATGATGGTAGAATTTCAAGATGATATTGTACAAATTACTACAGATGAAAGAATGAAAAATGATTTTTCACACACTTTGTGTCACTTCAGATTCTGTGCAACCAGTATGTAACTACAGCAACATTTATTTATTAATTTATCTTATTCTGGAGATAGTGCATCCCTGTTATCAGTCACTTTAAATATTGACAGAGATAAGCCATGATGATTATTCCATCGATAAAGGGGAAGCTGTGTAAGGCCACAAGGCAGAAAGGAAAATAAAATGAGTTGCTGTCTTTCAGTTCCTAGATGGTTGAAATAATGATACATTAGGCTTAGAAAGATAGGAGCTTTTTGCTTCATTCTAATCTGTAATGCTTTAATGTAGAAGACCACTTCATAGAAATCCTGCAGTATGGAAACAAGCCATTTTGCCCATTGATTCCACACCAACCCTTTGAAGAGCATCCCATCTAGTCGCAGCCCCATACCCTATCCCTGTGATCCTGCATTTCCCATGACTAACCCACCTAGCCTGCACATCCTTGCACACTATAGATAATTTAGCATGGCCAATCCACCCTAACCTGCTCCTCATGGACTGTTGGAGAAACCAGAGGGCCTGGAGGAAACTCACACACACACACACACACAGAGGGAGAATGTGCAAACTCCACACATTGGAATTGAACGTGGTGTTATGGACTAGGCCAGACCACTCAAAACATTATTAAACAGGCAACCCAGACTATAACTTTGCAATTTGTTTCAGTAAGTATACAGTGAAAATTACTCAGAGAAAGCTAGCTAGGTTGACAACTAGGTTTTAAAACAGATAAATTTATTCACAAAATTATACAATGAAACACAAATACCAGAATAAAGAATACCTACAGAACTCAGTCTATCCAAACTAGACTTAATTATGCTGTTCCAAATATACACAACAGTCCCAATAAGCTAACCCCCCTTAAAACACAGTTTAAAAATGGAACACAAGCTTACAGGTTGAAGTTAGAAGCACAGAAAGAGAGAGTTTCCTCACAGCTCACTGTTGAACTCTCAACTAGTTCTGAACTGAACTGCTCAGCTAGAGAGCTGACCACTCCCCTTTCATTATACAGGTCTTTTCTAAAACATGACCACTTTGGCCTGAAGTCTCATCTGTTTACATATAAATAAAAAATCTTCTCAATACCTTTTAATCTCTGTACCAAACCAGTCTAATCAGCACCAGGAATGGTTTATAACCCCTTTGACAAACAAACAAGGACATCGTATCCTTGAGAAAAGGAACAGCTTTTAGAAAAAGGAAACCCAGTTTTGTGACAGCTCCCACCATAAAAAAAATTAACCATCAATAGCAAAAGAGGGCTTCATTTTTAAAGCCTTTCAAAAACCCAGTTAGTAGTCTATACACACATATACACTACACTAACTATAAACATGCAAACATGCACAGCTACATGCAAATTCAGACTGCACCACACCCACCACCAAATGCCTCATTCAAGTCTCGATAACGCATCAGCAATCACGTTTCCGCGACCTGTCACCTGCACAATTGTCAAAGTGAACGGCTGCAACAACAAGCTCCATCTAAACAGTCTGGCATTTTCATCCTTAAATTCTTCCACAAATGTCAATGGGTTATGATCAGTGTTTACGATTGTCTCAGATGCATTGCTGAAAATGTGTTGCTGGAAAAGCGCAGCAGGTCAGGCAGCATCCAAGGAACAGGAGAATCGATGTTTCGGGCATGAGCCCTTCTTCAGGAATGAGGAGGGTGTACCAAGCAGGCTAAGATAAAAGGTAGGGAGGAGGGACTTGGGGGTGGGGCATTGGAAATGCGACTGTTGGAAGGAGGTTAAGGTGAGGGTGATAAGGTGAGGGTGATAGGTCGGAGTGGGGGTGGGGGCGGAGAGGTCAGGAAGAAGATTGCAGGTTAGGAAGGTGGTGCTGAGTTCGAGGGTTGGGACTGAGACAGGGTGGGGGGAGTTTCCTCATTTCCCCTCTCCCCACCCTGTCTCAGTCCCAACCCTCGAACTAGTTTCCTCATTTTTTCAGATGCATTGCTGATTATATAAACACTGAAATGCTGTAATGCCAACACCAAGCTTAAAGTCTCTTTCCCCACCATTGAATATTTCTGTTGATGAATGTCAACTTCCTGGAAAAATGCCTGAGGTGTCTTCCTATTCTCTCATCATCCTCCTGCAGGAGCACAGCACCGACACCCATATCGATAGCCACTTTGAAAGGCTTTGTGTAATCTGGTGTGGTTAATACTGGGGAAGTGGTTAACATAGTTTTTAGACTGTCTTTTGACAGTCCACTGTCCACTGAAATTTTTTGCCCTTTTTTAACAATTCGGTGAGTGGAGCAGCCACACTGCTAAAGTCAAACTTTCAGTAAAATCCACTCAACCCCAGGAACCGTAATACTGCTTTTTTTGTAGACGGTGCGGGAAATTCCCCAATTACTTTCATTTTTGCATCCCATGAGGGCATTCTTCCGTGTCCAATAACATGGCCCAGGAAGGTGACTTGGGCTTTGGCAAATTCATTTGTAGCTAGGTTTATCACCAAGCCTGCCTTCCGAAGTTGATCGAAGAGTCCGATAAATGCTGTAAATGTTCCTTCCATGTGTGACTAAAAATCACCAGGTCATCAATATGTACCTCACAGTTGGGTAATCCAGAAATGACCTTATTAGTCAGTCTCTGAAATGTGACTGGAATGTTTTTCATACCAAATGGCATGACTTTGAACTGACATAGTCCATTTGGCTTTACGAAAGCTGAAATTGCCTTTGCTCTCTGACAGAGATACTTGCCAGTAGCCTCTGCACAAGTCCAACTTAGAAATGTAAGTTGCTTATTCCACTTTTTCAACACAGTCCTCCAACCATGGAATTGGATATGCTTAAATTGTTGTAACAGCGTTGACTTTGCGATAGTCCACATATAACTGTTGGGTACCATCTGGCTTTGGCACTATGTCTATAGGTGAGCTCCTGTCACTTTAACTCACTTCAATTATGCCATCTTGGAGCATGCACTCTATCTCCTTCTGAACCTGTGCCAACTTTACAGGGTTATGCCTATAAGGAGGTTGTTTAATTGGAACAGCATCTCCTATACCTACGTCATGCACAATTAGGTTCATACTTCCCAGTTTATTTCCGCATATCTCCCCATGTGATAGTAATAATTCTTTCATGTCATTTTGATTTTCTTGTGGAAGGTAACTCAATAAGTTATCCCAATTTTTGACAACTTCCACATTGTCCAATTTGATTTGAGGAATGTCCAATTCAGAATCCTCTGAGCTTGGTTCTTCCTTCTGTGCTGTAATCATTAACACCTTCTCCTCTTGCTTTCCTTCCCAATCAAAATACCTTTTGAGCATATTCACATGACACACTCTGTGAGATTTCTTCCTGTCTGGAGTCCTTACCAAGTAGTCCACCTCACTCAATTTCCTTTCGATTTGATAAGGTCAATTAAACCTTGCTTTTAAAGGTTTACCTGTTACTGTTACCTTATCCCCAATTGCAAAATTACGAATTTGTGATTTCTTATCTGCTTCCTGTTTCATTGTATGCTGTGATACTTTTAAATGCTGTCTAGCCTACTCTCCAGCTCTATTTAATCATTCTCTAAAATTTGACACATAGTCCAAATGGGTGGTCTCTGAATTCTGACTTATTAACTTCTCCATCATCAATTTTAACGGTCCTCTTACTTCATGCCAAAAAATAATTCAAATAGACTGAATTTGATCAATTCATTTGGTGCATCTCTGATCGCACAAAGTACGAATGGAACTCCCTTATCCCAGTCATCCAGATAGTCCTGACCATAAGCCTTTCACATGGTCTTTAGTGTTTGATGCCATCTCTTTAGCGCTCCCTGCAAATCTGGATGGTATACAGTAGATTTGAATTGTATTATTCTCAAGTTATCCATAATCTTCATGAATAATTTGGGTGTGAAGTTTGATCCTTGATCTGACTGGATCTCTATCGATAGTCCGTATCTAGTAAAAAAAATTAAGTAATTCTTCTACAACCCTTTTAGCTGTGATGTTGCATCATGGAATTGCCTCTGGAAATCTAGTCTACACATTGTTAATAAATACTTATTGCCACTTTTTGTTTGAGGTAGGGGACCTATGCAATCAATCAAGACTCTTGTGAAAGGTTCCTCAAATGCTGAAATAGGTATTAAAGGTGCAAGTTTATTACTGCCTGTGGTTTTCCAATTAGCTGACACGTATGATACATCTGGCAAAATTCAACTCCATCCTTATGTAGTCCAGGCCAGTAAAAACGTCTTTGTATTTTAGCCTGTGTTTTCCTCCTCCCTAAAAGACCTCCAAGTGGTAGCTCATGCGCAACTTGCAGCACCTCCTTTCTATACCCTAATGACAAAACAATTTGATGAATCTCTGCCTATTTCGCATCTGTTTGAATGTGTGATGGTCTCCGTTTCTCCATTAAGACATCATTTGTTAAGTAATAACACACAGGGATGCATTCATTCTCCTTCTCTGTAAATGTGTTTTGATATAACTGTTTTAAATTCTCATCTTTCTGCTGTAATTCAATCAGCTTAATAGGGCTAAAGATATTGGCGTGTTTACCTATTTACTCCTGCTCTGTGTCACTTATCTGATCAAAAAAAGTCTCCGATAATGCTATGTTGGCTTCCTTTTCTGTGCCTTTTGATCTCTCCTTCTTCAACTTGTGCCTCTGTGATCTTGTGATCACATAATCAGTAAAAATTCCTGGATAAACATCCTTCATGTCTTCAGTGGCTTGTGTCTCCACCGGCTTTCAACTAAAGTAAGCAGCACGTCTACCAGTGAATCAGCGATATCATTTGCAAGAACAAATTGTATTCCTGGGGCTGAGAGTTTGTCCAAAATACTCCTACCACAAATTCTCCATCTCTTCTCTGGACTCTCCTCTAGCCTCACTTTACATAATTGAGTGTTTTTTGTCTCACCATGAATTTCTGTTACGAATACCTTTTCTGGCAATAGTCCCTCAGGAGTACATATCTCCTCATCCTTCAGCATTACAAACTGAGAGGATCCTGTGTCCCTCAATATTATAAGCTCTTTACCTGCTACTCCTGACCTATGTGAATAAACTTTACTCTTGCATATATATATTTTTAAGCAGATCTGGCACTTTCTCCTTAACCAACCTCTAATCCTCTTATACATTCCGAGGCAGTTGTCTAACTTCACTTGTGCTTTTTGTTACTAGTCTAACAAAACTCCCAGGTTTGTCCAGTTTTCCTACTTCTGGTTTTCTCTTAGCCCACCAACACTGGTTTCGTGTGACCCACTTTATTACAATTAAAACACCAGAGCTTTTTAACTTCTTTGTCCCCCTCAAGGGTTTCTTTTTTTACCCTGTGGTAAGTTCTCCTTATGATCCAGGAGAACGTGAGGACATCCACCTTTCCAGGTGAGGATCTCTCTTTGACCCAGTTTCTATCCCTCATGGACTAAAATTGATTCTGGAAGCCAAACCGTGTTATATGGACCAGCTCATAATCGTCAGCCCCTTCAGCTGCTAACCTTGCTGTTTTAACTCTCTGCTCTTCCATATGAGTTTGCACTATTTCAGGCAGTGAATTTTTGAATTCCTCCAAACAAATTACCTCTCTAAGGACATCATAGGTTTGCTTGACTTTTAAAGCTCTTATCCATCTATCAAAATTACTGTTTTGATCCTTTCAAACTCAAATAGGTTTAACCAGGGTCCCTCCTTAGATTCCTGAAACATTGTCCATAGGCTTCTGGTACAAGCTCTTAAAATGGCTTTTTTCACTCCTCATATTCCCCAGATACCTCCTCTGATAGTGATGTGAATACCTCACTAGTCCTACCTACAAGTTTTGTTTGGATCAACAAAAACCACATTGCCACTGGCCACTGCATTTGTTTAGCCACCTTTTCAAATGAGATGATAAAGGCTTTCATATCCAACTCATCAAATTTAAGCAATGCTTGAACATACTTAAACAGTTTCTCACTCGGCTTCTGACTACCAGGGGCTTGCTCCTCCTCACAGTCTTTCTCACTAAGCATCCCCTCAGCCTTTATCTCCAGCCTTTTAAACTGACTTTCCTTTTTAAGTGTCAGTTTTTGAAGTTCAAAAGCCCTCTCTTTCTCTTCTGCTCTTCTCTCTTGTTCCCTCTCTTCTGCTTTTAATTGTAATTCAAACTATTTCATTTCTGCTGCTCTTTCCTTATCTCTCGCCTTTAACTCGAGCTGCTTCATTTGCAATCGAATTCTTACCACCTCCATAGATTTTATTCGTTTCTTCAGCAAGTTTAAATGCTGAGCTACTGCTGTAATTATCTCTTCTTTCCTCACAGAAGCAGGCAGTTCCAATTCCAGCTCGTATGCTAATTCCTGCAGCTTGGTCTTATTCACCCTTTGCAAAACTTCCAAAGTCAACACATCAACATTCAACGTTTGGCGACTGAAAGAGCCATTCCTATCCCAAGCTTTGTCTACCCAACGAAACCTACACCCAAAATAAAGACACTAGCACCAACCACTCGCTGTTTAAAATCCCGCAAATAGCCCCGAATCTGTTATGGACCAGGCCAGACCACTCAAAACATTCTTGAGCAGGCAACCCAAACCATAACTTTGCAATTTGTTTTGGTAAGTGTACAGTGAAAATTACCTGGAGAAAGCTAGCTAGGTTGACTACTAGGTTTTAAAACAGACAGAAATGTATTCACAAAATTTCACAATGAAAACAAAGACCAGGATAAAGAACCCCTACAGAGTTCTATCTATCCAAACTAGACTTAATTATGCTGTTCCAAATATACACAACAGTCCCAATAAACAAACCCCCCTTAAAACACAGTTAAAAATGGAACAGATGCTTACAGGTTGAAGTTAGGAGAGCAGAAAGAGAGAGAGAATTTCTACACAGCTCACTGTTGAACTTGCAACTAGTTCTGGACTGAACTGCTCAGCTAGAGAGCTGACCGCACCCCTTTCATTATACAGGTCTCTTCTAAAACGTGACCACTTTGGCCTGAAGGCTCATCTTTTTAGATTCCCTACAGTGTGGAAACAGGCCCTTCAGCCCAACAGGTCCACACCAATCCCTCTGAAGAGTAACCTACCCAGACCCATTTCCTTCTGACTAATGCACCTAACACTATGGGCAATTTAGCATAGCCAATCCACCTGACCTGCACATCTTTGTCACTGTGGGAAGTAACCCACGCAGACACGGGAAGAATATGCAAACTTCACACTGAGGCTGGAATCAAACTCAGGTGTCTGACATTGTAAGGCAGCAGTGTTAACCACTGAATCACTAGCCACCCCAAATATATAAACAAACAGGCCTCTCAATACCCTTTAATCTCTGTACCAAACCAGTCTAATCAGCACCGGGAGTGATTTACAACCCCTCTGAAAAAAACCAAGGGCATAGTATCCCTGAGAAAAGGGACAGCTTTTAGAAAAAAGGAACTGGCTTTGTGACACTGGGTCCCTGGTGCTGTGAGGCAGCAGTGCTAACCACAGTGTTACCCAGCACCACGCAGCACCTGGGTCAGTGCTGTGTTATATAAAAGCCAATATTCCACTGCAGCCATGAAAATGGTCCCTTTGAACACTTACCCCATGTGCAATTAATTACTGCTAATTAGCTCCTGGATTTTTACAGTCAAAAAGTGTCCAAGGAACAGGTATCGATGTTTCGGGCATAAGTCCCTCATCAGGAATGAAGGGCTTAAGCCAGAAATGTCGATTCTCCTGCTCCTTGGATGCTGCCTGACCTGCTGTGCTTTTCCAGCACCGCACTCTTGATTCGAAGCTCCAGCATCTGCAGCCCTCACTTCACCTAATTTTTAAAAAAAGTTTTCAGTCACACAGATTCCTTGGTCGCATAGAATTTCTGGGACATTTTCTGCATCTTCTTCTGAGCAGACAAACACAAAGTAATTGTTTGTTCTCCATTATAAATTCTCCAGTCCCCGCCTGCAATTAGCCCATACTTTATCCTTGCTAATGTTTTCCCATTAATATATTGATAGAAGCTTTTACAGTTTGCCTTTGTGTTTCTCACTAGCATATATTCATATTCTCCTTATCAGTTTCTTGGTCATCCTTTGCTCAGTCATGAATTGTTCCTGATCCTTTGGTTTACCCTATTTTGACATTCCTGTAAGCCACTTCCTTTGGTCCAGTGCATCTTGATGTGTTTTATTAACCATAGTTGAGTTAATTTCCCTTTGGGTGTATGTGACTTAGAGGAGTGCATATCTGTTACAGACCATTTGGTGTTTCTTTAAATACTAGCCATTGTTTGGCTGCCATCAAAATTATTCAAAGATTTTCCCAATTCAACCTAGCCACTTTGCCTCTCAGACCCTCATAGTTTTCTTTGCTCAGAATTAAGATCTTAGTTTCAGACTGAACTATGTCACATTCAAACTTCACGTAAAATCCTGTCACATTATTGTCACTAATGACGATAGACTACCTTCCTGCAAAGTTTTTAATAAGCCCTTTCTCATTACAAAACACCAAATTCAACTTGATCTTTAATTGGCTTCTCAACATACTGTTCCAGGAACCCATCTCATACATGCTCCAGGAATTCACTTCCCAAAGCATTAGCACTGACTTGGTGAAACCAGACTATATGCAATTTGAAGTTGTCCATTATTATTGTATAACCATGTGACCAGCATCGCCAATCCCCTGATTTATAGCATGCCCAGTGAGAACTCAACAGTTTGATGTTCTGTGAAGAAGGGAGAGGGGTGGTGTAGTGGTAATATGAAGAGACTAGGTGACCCAGCACCCTAGGCAAATGACCTGGACAGAGGTTCAAATCTCACCATAGCAACTGGTGAAATTTGACTTCAGGAAAAATCTGGAATAAAAAGCAAGTCTAGTGGTAATCATGTGACCACTATTAATTGTTATTAAAAACCCATTTGGTTCAATCATGCCCTTTAGTGAAGGAAATCTTCCATCCAGTTTGGCCTATATATAACTCGAGATCCACAGCAATGTGGTTGACTCTTAACAGCATCTGGGCAATTTGGAAAGGACAAATGTCATGTGACCCCCATATTTCATGAATTAATTTTAAAAATACCTTGCCAATGTTTGCTTCCATTTACTGATTCTAAGCTCCATGGTATCTATATCTTGATCGTCTGTTGAAGAAATGCCTTTACAATGCACCATTCCAGGTGTGGTAACTGTGTCTTTTCTGTCTACCATTCCTAAATGTAGCAGATCCTTGAATATTCAGTTGTCAGTCCTGGTCACCCTGTAGCCAGGTCTCTGTAATGCCAACTAAATCATATCCTTTTACCTCAATTTGTATACTCACTTCAATCATTTTCTTTTGAGATTTGACATGCATTGAGATAGAAACTTTTAATTCCAGCTTTTTTAACACTTATTCTCCTTTTTAATCCTATTTGTTGCTAGTCACTCTCCTAACCTACTTATTTTTGACTTGTTTCCTCTCAATAATTGAATCATTCTGCAAAGTGAGAAACATTTATCTGGATCAATCATGCCCTTTAGTGAAGGAAATCTTCCATCCAGTTTGGCCTATATATAACTTCAGAAAATATGTTGTTGTCCTTAATCACATGCATTTCCAAAAGGATTAATCCCAACCTAGAGTCATAGAGATGTACAGCACAGAAGTCGACGCTGACCAGATATTCTAAATTAATCTAGTCCTATTTGCCAGCATTTGGCCCATATCTTAAACCATCTCTATTAATTGAACTGTATAGAATTATACAGCACAGATGCAGTCCATTTAGACCAATTCCTGGTATTTATATTCAACATGAACCTCCTCCCCTATGTCATCTCATCCTGTCAGCATTTTGTTCTGTTATTTATTGTTGTATTGTCTAAATCCAGGAGAAAGTGAGGACTGCAGATGCTGGAGATCTGATGGACTCCAGATTCCTGATGAAGGGCTTTTGCCCGAAATGTCAATTCTCCTGCTCCCAATTCCTGATGAAGGGCTTTTGCCTGAAACATCGATTCTCCTGCTCCTCAGATGCTGCCTGACCTGCTGTGCTTTTCCAGCACCACACTCTCGACTAAAGAAAAGTTTGTACTGGTCAAGAGGTAGTGGATGAAAAATGAGTTGAATTGAGGGTTGATGAATCTTTGGGACCAGATGAGTTGCATTCCAAAGTGTTGATGGAAGTAGTAATAGAAGTGGTGGATGCATTTTGTTTCATAATTCTATAGATTCTGGAAAGTTTCCTGCTGATTGCAACTGTAACCCCACTATTTAAGAAGAGAGAACAAATGGGGACTACAGACCTTTAGCTTGACGTCCATAGCAGGGAAAATGTTAGAATGTATTATGAAGGATGTGATAAATGAACATTTAGAAAATGAAATTGGGCTTAGTCAGCATGTTTATACACAAAATACCATGTTTGACCATCTTAGAGTTTTTTGAGGATTTCACTTGTACCATAGAGAAAGGACAACCTATCAAGGTCATGTATTTGGATTTTCAAGGATTTTGATAAGGTTCCACACAGGAGGTTAGTGAATAATATAAAGTGCATGGGATTGAAGAAACATACTAGTTTGACTTTAGAATTGGTTAGACAGACAGCAGAGAGTAGGAATAAATAGATCATTCTCAGAGTGGCAGGGTATCAATGATTTGGATGTGGGGACCAATCATTATATTTCCAAATTTGTTAATTGTTGGGTGGGAATTTAAATTGTGAGGCAGACACAAGGAGACTTCAAAGGACCTGCACAGGATGGTGAACACTTTTGAATTAAGATAGATGGAATTTAATGAAGCTGTGTGGTAGAAAAAATGATATAATATTTCTTAAATGGTGAGAGAATGTAAAATGTGGGTGTCCTAGACTATGGGTCACTAAAAACTAGCGTACAGGTTCTGCAAACAATTCAGAAGGCAAACAATAGGTTGGCATTAATTTCAAGGGGATTTGGGTACAGAAGTGAAGATATTTTGCTGCAAATATGTGGTACCTTAAGTGGCATACCCATGATGACATCCTCACGACATGGCATGTCACCTAATGGTAAAAAGCTTCCCATCTCCACCTTACTGAGTTCTGTCCTCTTGCAGCATTGATGTGCTCAGACCTGCCCAGTAGTGAGGGAACATTGTTATTCAGTATTATGTTCCCAAGTCTCATCCTTATGTTAGGGGAGCTAATGTAAGTATCACAGCAATGATAGTGGAATTGGACAGGGCCTTGTTCTGACCTCACCTGGAATATTGTGTACAGTTTTGGTCTCCTTAGCCAAAGAAAGGTGTACTTTCCATAGAAGGAGTGCAACAGAAATTCACCAGTTATGTGGAGTAACTGAGGGACCTGGGCATGTGTTCTCTGGTTTTGAAGAGTGGATATCACTCCGGCTGGTGAATCTAGAACCAAGGGACATCATCTCAAGATAAGGGGCAGGCTATTTAAGACTGAGATGAGAAAGGATTTCTTCATTCAGGCAATGGTGAATCTTTGGAATTTTCTAGGCAAGACAGCTGTGGAAGCTCAAACATTGAGCATTTTCAAGACAGAGATTGGTAGTTTTTTTGGATATGACTAACATTAATAGATATGGAGATAAAGCAGGAATGTAGCTTGGGGAGATGATTGGACATTAGATTAGATTAAATTAGATTACATTACAGAGTGGAACAGGCCCTTCGGCCCAACATGTCCACACCGACCCGCCGAAGCGCAACCCACCCATACCCCGACATTTACCCCTTACCTAACACTACGGGCAATTTAGCATGGCCAATTCACCTGACCTGCACATCTTTGGACTGTAGGAGGAAACCGGAGCACCCGGAGGAAACCCACGCAGACACGGGGAGAACGTGCAAACTCCACACAGTCAGTCGCCTGAGGCGGGAATTGAACCCGGGTCTCTGGCGCTGTGAGGCAGCAGTGCTAACCACTGTGCCACCGTGCCGCCCACATCATCTCGAACTGCTGGGTAAGCTTTATGGTCTGAATGGCCCATTCCTGATTCAATGTTCCTATGAATGACGGGAGGTCCAAGACTGGGGAATTGTTTATACCCGAGAGATTTAAGCTTTGTGGAGTAGAATACAGGAGAGGTCCACTTGCAGACAGAATGTTTGTCTGAGACTTGGCGATGCTGTATACCCAAAGTGTGCAAAATCCATTGAACTGCAGTCCAGTGAAGAGCCATTGTTCTAAAGGACAGAAAGAAAACCTTGCAAAAATAAAGACAATTCATAAAATCCAGATTCCTCATCCCAGCAGATGTGCATACCACAGAGGAGCCCCACTGATTGCTGTGTGACAGTGAAAAGACAACATATTATGCAATCATGTTTTTTGCAGAATAAACAAAGAATTGCTGTTGCTTGAGATCTGAAACACACAAAAACAGAAATCGCTGGATCAATGCAGCAGGTCTGTGGAGACAGAAACAGAGCTAACGCTTAGAGTCCAGAAATGACTTAGTCATAGAATCATAGAGCTGTACAGCATGGAAACAGACCTTTGGTCCAACTCGTCCAGATATCCTAAACTAATCCAGTTCCATTTGGCAGCATTTGACCCATATTCCTGATGAAGGGCTTTTGCCCGAAATGTTGATTTTCCTGCTCTGCGGATGCTGCCTGACCTGCTGTGCTTTTTCTAATATTGACTTTAATCTCCAGCATCTGCAGTACTCACTTCCACCATATTCCTCTAAACCCTTCCTGCTCATATACCATTCCAGATGCCTTTTAAATGTTGTAATTATACCAGTCTCCACCACTTCCTCTGGCAGCTCATTCCATACATACACTGCCCTCTGTGTGAAAAAGTTGCCCCTTAGGTCCCTTTTAAATCTTTCCCCTCTCACCTTAAATCTATGCCCTTTAGATTTTTTTCCCAGGGAAAAGACCTTGTGTATTTACCCTAGTCATGCTCCTCATGATTTTATAAACCTCTAAAACGTCACCCCTCAGCCTCAGCTTCTTCAGAATCTGTTTTGTTTGCAAAACTGAGCTTCAATAATAAAATTTGCACAGGCATAACAAATTGAGAGTTTATTATTTAAAAAAAACAACGCGTATGAATTGGTTTAGTACAGCACTTTAGGATGCTCCATTCCAATAGCACGCTAATTGCAGCTACATTGCAATCGAAACACTTTCAGCCTGAGGGATTTGACTCTGGCTGCAGAGCCTTTATAAATTAACAATCAATATTGAGATAAAGATTGGACACTTTCAATAGAAACTTCCTGCAGGTTTTTATTTTAATGAATGTAACTATTCCGTAAGAACACCACTGTGGATAAAGAGTTTGCAAAATCTCATTCATTCAAATATATTATCCAGGAGCAGCAGCAAGACCACCCTCAGCCACGCCCCCGCCTTTGACTGACAGATAGTGGGGTAACGCCCAATGACGTAATCAATTTGCGACGTTGACCGGGCACAGTCACCAGGGCAACAGGAGAGAAGATGGCGGAGACGGTGAGAGACCTGTGGGCGGCTTTGGGGTGGGCGGTGGTAACATGAAGGGTTCGAACTCGGAAACTTTCCTGAACTCTGGGAATTCCCGAACATCATCAATCCCTGAGTCAAGATATAGCTTCAGATACACCAGAGCCTCCCCATCAAACACTCCCAGGACAGGGACAGCCCATGGGTTAGATACAAGAGTAAAGCTCCCTCTACACTGTCCCCATCAAACACTCCCAGGACAGGGACAGCCCATGGGTTAGATACAAGAGTAAAGCTCCCTCTACACTGTCCCCATCGAACACTCCCAGGGACAGGGACAGCATGGGGTTAGATACACAGTAAAGCTCCCTCTACACTGTCCCCATCAAACACTCCCAGGACAGGGACAGCCCATGGGTTAGATACAGAGTAAAGCTCCCTCTACACTGTCCCCCCATCAAACACTCCCAGGACAGGGACAGCATGGGGTTAGATACAGAGTAAAGATCCCTCTACACTGTCCCCCATCAAACACTCCCAGGACAGGGACAGCCCATGGGTTAGATACAAGAGTAAAGCTCCCTCTACCCTGTCCCCCATCAAACACTCCCAGGACAGGGACAGCCCATGGGTTAGATACAGAGTAAAGCTCCCTCTACACTGTCCCCCATCAAACACTCCCAGGACAGGGACAGCATGGGGTTAGATACAGAGTAAAGATCCCTCTACACTGTCCCCCATCAAACACTCCCAGGACAGGGACAGCCCATGGGTTAGATACAAGAGTAAAGCTCCCTCTACACTGTCCCCCATCAAACACTCCCAGGACAGGGACAGCCCATGGGTTAGATACAAGAGTAAAGATCCCTCTACACTGTCCCCCATCAAACACTCCCAGGACAGGGACAGCACATGGGTTAGATACAAGAGTAAAGATCCCTCTACACTGTCCCCCATCAAACACTCCCAGGACAGGGACAGCCCATGGGTTAGATACAGAGTAAAGCTCCCTCTACACTGTCCCCCATCAAACACTCCCAGGACAGGGACAGCATGGGGTTAGATACAGAGTAAAGATCCCTCTACACTGTCCCCCATCAAACACTCCCAGGACAGGGACAGCCCATGGGTTAGTTACAAGAGTAAAGATCCCTCTACACTGTCCCCCATCAAACACTCCCAGGACAGGGACAGCCCATGGGTTAGATACAAGAGTAAAGATCCCTCTACACTGTCCCCCATCAAACACTCCCAGGACAGGGACAGCCCATGGGTTAGATACAAGAGTAAAGCTCCCTCTACACTGTCCCCCATCAAACACTCCCAGGACAGGGACAGCATGGGGTTAGATACAAGAGTAAAGCTCCCTCTACACTGTCCCCATCAAACATTCCCAGGACAGGGACACCCCATGGGTTAGATACAGAGTAAAGCTCTCTCTACACTGTCCCCATCAAACAGTCCCAGGGACGGGACAGCACAGGGTTAGATACAGAGTAAAGCTCCCTCTACACTGTCCCCATCAAACACTCCCAGGACAGGGACAGCATCGGGTTAGATACACATTAAAGTTCCCTCGACACTGTCCCCATCAAACATCTGAGGGCAGGTAAATCACCTCCTACAATGCTGCAATTATGTGCCTCACTTCCAAACGTGTAAGGTGCTCTAATCCTGCAAATTTTTGACCTCTTTGACTACTTTACCAATTTTGTGTGAAGTCAGAGCCAGCAGTTCCCATGGATGCCCATATGATATTGGATGTGACCTGTATAACTTATCAATTTCTTGTTGCAGGCTAGTGTGGCATTGTTGCGGGAGGATGGCAACAAGTATTTTAAATTGGGAGACTATGAGAAAGCCTTATCCTGCTATACACAAGCAATTGATCTATCCCAGAACTTGTCAGAGGGCATGATCCTTTACCGCAATAGAGCAGCCTGCTACCTTAAATTGGTGAGTAAAACCAAAATACACAAATGTTCACAGGTGACCTTTTGAAAAATGTGAATTGTGCCATTGTAGTTGCCAGTTCCCATGTTTGAATTTTGTTTTTTTTTCCATTACTCATTAGGAGGAGTACTCAAAGGCTGAAGCAGATGCCTCAAAAGGTAGGTGATAAGAAATGTATGTTTTGTGTACAAATTACCACTGCTTGGTGATGGTATGTTTACTTGGTTATGTGCACATGCTGTTCCAGAGTGTTTTAATTTGGGATTGTCTGAATATTTTTTGTCAGTGCCCTGTTTTTGATGTAATTAGATTAAAACATGAGAGCAAAGTATTGAATCAGAAAAGACTATGTGGTGAACTTGGTTAGTTCATTAAACATCTATCCAAATTATTTTGTTCATAATTTCTCTCTTGTGCCGCTCTGGGCTGTAGATTCCACCTGTTTGAATTAATTACATTTCTGTGTAAATTTGCAATGACCCTCAAGAATGTTTGCTCCAAAGCAATGATTGTCCTTTTGTTCTCAGTAATCGAATCAGATGAGAAGGATGTGAAAGCCCTGTTCCGTAGGAGCCAGGCTCTGCAGGAACTGGGGAGACTGGATCAGGCGTTTGCTGATATCCAGAGATGTGCTGTTCTGGAACCAAAGAACAAGGTTTTTCAGGAATCACTGCGGCAAATTGCAACAAAGATCCAGGAGAAGGTAAAGTGTGTGTGGGTGGGTCAGGAGAAGAGAAACAGATTGGTTGGTGGGAAAAGGCAGTAGGAGGGCAAGCAAAACCAGAAGTTAGAAGGGCCAGATTGGCAGAGGAGGGAACTATCAGAAACGATAGTGAAGATATGCTTCTGGGTTGCCTTTTTAAATTCTGATTTAGCACGTCTCTGGGGAGGGGTTGGTGCAGTGATATTATCACTGGACTTGTAGTCTAGCGATCAAGCCTAATGCTCTGGGACGTGCGATTGAATCCCATCATGGCAATGTGGTTGACTCTTAACAGAAAAATTTAAAAATATTGTCGGTATTGCATGGTATAAAAATTGACTTCAGCTTTTTCATACTTATTATTTTATTTTGTCAAAGCAACATTCCCATGCGTTCATTCTGGTCTTTTTCTGAGCTTCAGTAAACTAAAACACAAGGTGTGTAAAGTATACAATTCTAGAGTCAGTCATTCCAAACTTAGGCTGTGTTTGGAGAGGGTTCTTCGGGTTGTTCACAAGAAATGTGTCAATCAAACTTGAAATGTAAACTTCAAAAAAAATCCCTAAATTAATTTGAAGTTTTACCATTAATGAAAGATGCTAAATGTCACCTAGGACTGCATCATTGCTGCTGAAGTTCAATTTGTTGATGTGTTCTTTAAATTCCCAGTGTAACGTTCTGATTGTGTTGTGTCTTTATCTCTGTTCAAGGTCCGACAACAGTCTTCTACAGATGCCCGTGTAGAGCAGATGTTTAACATCCTCTTGGATCCTAGTGAGAAAGATTCTGACAAGAAACAAAAGGTCTCTGTTTTCCTAAAAGCATTCTCATTAGAGATAATGGCATGTATGTGCTGCAGGCGAAAAGCATCTGGGTTAGGGAAGTTGTCTTGGGTTTGAGGTACAGCACAACACTGAGTCTGTAATGTTTCGTTCTGCATTCACCTTGAACAATAGATTAACAGCTAATAGTGTAATTATAGATTTTGTACTTATGTATGCAGGTTGCCTCTGGAGGGCAGCTGCATAATGAGCTGCATAGTATCAGTTAAATAATCAGAGAGTTAGTTTTCAGTCATGTTGACTGAAATTCCTGCTAGATAGCGAAAAAACTGGAATGATATTGTAGCATATTTTGCTGCCATGAGGCAGCACAGTGGCTCAGTGATTAGGACTGCAGTTTCACAGCACTAGGGATCCGGGTTCGATTCCAGCCTCAGGCAACTGTCTGTGTGGAGTTTGCACATTCTCCCCGTGTCCGTTCCGGTTTCCTCCTACAATCCAAAGATGTGCCAGCCAGGTGGATTGGCCATGCTAAATTGCCCATATTATCAGGTGCATTAGTCAGAGGGAATTGGGTCTGGGTGGGTTACTCTTTGGATTGTCGGTGTGGAAACAGGCCCTTCGGCCCAACAAGTCCACACCTACCCTCCAAAGAGTAAGAAATTATCAATAGTTGAGATGGGAAGCCATGAATGATATATATAGAAATCTTAAAAGAAAACCCTTTAAGAAAGGAAGTTGAACAACTGTATCTGAGAGACTGCTTCTCTGACAGTGCAACACTCCTTCAGTACTGGGGCTTAAGTGGTCAGGTTCCAGCAAAAGGTTTCACCTGATAACCTCTTGACTCCGAGATGACTGTGCTGCCCATTGGGCTATAGCTGGAATTTAAACTTTCAAAGAAATTTGAAACTGAGAATTCATATGTCTTCTTATTCCAATAAGATACCTATTTTAAATATTTTATTTCCCCTTCAGGCTGTTCAGAATCTGATTGTTCTTGCTCGGGAAGATGCAGGGGCTGAAAGGATTTTTCGCAGTGATGGGGTGCATCTTCTCCAGAAGATGTTGGACACTGGGAATACAGACATCGTGCTGGCTTCACTCCGGACTCTAGTGGGACTGTGTTCAGGCCACCAATCCCGGGTCAGTCAGGCGCAGAAAAATTAGGACTAAAACAATCTCACTTGCATTCTTTTTGGATAATAATTGTCTGTGAAGAGCACCTACAGAGCTCCAAGCTGGAAACAGAATCGATTGGTTGACTTGGAGTCATGATGAGCTCAGTGACTTCTTTCTGTGCAGTAAATTCACTATGTTTCTATGCTATAAAGCACACAGTGACCAGACACTCCAACTTGACAGTTGTCATTGCAAAATTGAAGTGGAAAATGTGATACAGAAGTATGATGAAAAAATTGTGCAAGTTTTATTTATATAGAACCAGGGCATACAATGCAATAGCTAAAGTGCTGGCAAATGGCATTAAAATATTGGGTGGTTGGTTTTGACTGGTGTGGACATGTTGGGCTGAAGGGCCCTTTGGGTGCTGTAGATCTCTATGACTCTATGTAGTGCCTTTTGAAAATTTAGTCTTTGGGGTATGGGTGTCACAAGCAAAGCCTGCATTTTTTCTCTTATCCCTAATTGGCCTTGAATTGAGTAGTTTACTCGACCATTGCAAAGGGCACTTGAGAATCAACCACATGGCTGTGGCTCTGGAGTCTCATGAATGCCAGGTAAGGACGGCAGGTAAGGCTGGCAGATTTCCTTCCCTAAAGAGCATCAGCAAACTAGGTAAGATTTTACTGTAGTTGATTGCTTACATGATCACCATTACTGAGGCTGGTTTTCCATTATAAATTTTATAAATTGAATATAAATTCCCCAAGTGCCATGTTGTGATTTATACCCATGTCCCCAGAGCATTTAGCCTGGGCCTCTGGATTGCTAGTCCAGTGACCATTATACCACAATCTCTACCAGGCCTTTGTCTAGTCATGTGTTCCAAGGTACTTCATAGGTTTCAAACAAAATTTAATCACGAAAAGTAGAATCTCCAGGTAAGAAATGGGAGCGTTGTAAAATATGTTTAGTATAATTTTATAGTTGTATTTGCTCCCATTGTAAATTTTTATTCAGTGCTGTATGAAATGTGTAGCAATTGACACTTGTCTGTCATCAGACGTTTATTCAGTTTAAGCTGGATCTATTTATTTTGGTGTGGAAAAAGCTTGTATTATATAATGCCTTTGTTATGTTTAGTTTTGATTCCTATTTGCAGGTGACAGTGATTTTGCACACAATAGGAATGGACAGGTTCTGTCGCGTGATGGGCAGTGACCAGGAGCAGGTTTCCCTAGCAGCATGCAATGTTCTGCAAAGCATGTTCGATTCATTGAAAGGGGGAATAAAAAGTGATATTCGAGGAAAAGAGGAGGCGGTGGTTCTCGGTGAGTGATATCTCTGTGCGGAAATGATTTCCCACTCTTCATAACATTAGTTTCAATGTTACTATCGGTTTTCTGCAGTTAAAGTTCTGTTTTAGTTTAGATAACTAGTATTGCCTTTCAGAAAGGCAGCTCTCAAAAATGTTTTGGATTGGTGATACCTTGTGGAGCATTGGTAGCTACATGGGCTATAAAAGTTTGAATATTTCTTGAAGAGTTCTCTCAGATTATGAAGCATTAATTAGACTTTGTGTTCAAATAACTAACAATTATTAATTTATCTTTAGAACCTTTGAAGGAATTGAAGATGATGATTCACCAGCTGTTGGAGATGTTGGTTCAGCCGCAGGTGTCCACTCATGGCCGAGACAATTCTGTAAACCTCCTGATTAAGCATGTTCCCCGGAAATCCTTGCGTGATCCCAACAACGCCATGACCATTTGGGTAATTGACCAGGGTAAGGTGTAAAACTGAGGGAGCCAGTGCTTCTCGTGTGTGTTAGGGAAAAAGCTGCTTCTTTTCTCATATGCATTCACTGAGTGTGGATCTGTCACATGGAACATGAATATGACCAGACCAGTTGCTCTGTCAGTCAGTGTGTGCAATGCAGGTCATGCTAGAAGTGGCTGAAGGTGCTCTTGCTCAGACAGCAAGATTTTTTTCAAATTGCATTGGCAAACTAAATAGATTTTTATGACAATCTACTAGTTACATGGTCACAATCACTGATATTGGCTTACTACTCTAAACTTATTTAGTTAACTGATTCTAATTTTCCTAGCTGCTGTGATTACGTTTGAACTCTTGGGCTCTCAAACTCAAAAATTTGGTCTCAGTCTATGAATTATTGATTCAGAAAGAGAACCACTCTTCCTGAGGCTGATTGGAAACAAATATTAAGCAGCTCCTGCTGTTAATTTGTAGGTTGGCTGAGCTACAGACACTAACACCATTCTGATTTAGGATATATTTGTGCAGCAACAATGTTAAGAGGAACTTTCTGGAAACCTCCAACTCCACAGGATTCAAATAAATCAAGGCAGGGTGTACGAAATGAGCATGAAAACAGTTTAAATAGAAACAGGAAATACCTCTCAGGTCCAGCAGCATCTATGGAGAGAGAATTGGTTAATATTTCAGATCAGTGACCATTCATCAACACACGACTGGGCTACCTGAGTTTTGAGGGTCTGCTTATCTGATCCCATTGGCAGTTTGTGGAGCCACCTCTTCTACTGTAGACATAAAACAAAAATATGGTTATGTTGTGGTGGAGGGTGGTATTCAGAAATAAATCTGTGTTCCCTGTATCTGCCTTTGGTGAGATTGAATTTATAGAGTTGATTGTGAGGCATCATCTAGTCTTCGCAGAGGAGCTGACCTAGTCCGATGACTCATTTCTAATACCAATAAAAATCAAGAAGAGTGGTAAGCTCTGAGAAATTGTCATTGCTTACAACTTCACAATCTGTTCTTCTCTTTGTGAGAGGTTTTGGATTTAAATTATTGATTCACCCTCACATTGATGCAATGTCCACATATTTCTGTGTTTTGAATTCCTTCCTACATGAACTAGAGCAAAAGGGGTATTGTGGGATAGGGGTGTTCTGACGTACTTTGTGTTCACAGCAGCTGCTGTCTCATTCAAGAATATAGAGAGATATGGAATTTTCAGCACAGGTCAACAGATCTTGTGTGGATGGGATTCCTCCCATCCCTGTTTATCTCACCATAGCACCATGTATGACTGTGTCTTTTCTCTGCACTGATCAGGCATGAGGAAGATTCTTGAAGTGGCTGGCACAGTTTCAGAAATTCCCAACAGCGTCTCGATAACGGATAGTGGTCGGATGAGCGTGTCAGTACTGCTGACCAAGCTTTATGATGACCTCAAATGTGACGCAGAGCGAGAGGCCTTTAACAAACTCTGTGAGGACTATGTCAGGTAGGGAGTTGCGCATGAATGACAAAATTCAGGTTACAGGTTTCTGGTCTGTGCTGAGTTAGCTGATCTTAGTTGTGATATGTGTACAGAAATAGTGCTTCTTGGCCCTGTTCACAGGGAAGAATCAGCCATTGTTCTGGTACGCAACCGGTGACATCTGGAAGAGAAATGTGTCTGATGCTAAGACTCTGGCCTTAGTGAAAGCTTGTTTCAATGTTTGAACCTCTCCGTGACCTCACACCCCTCATCTCTGTAACCTCACCAGCTCTACAACCTTCCAAGATCCACACGCTCTTGACACTGTTCTCTTAAGCATCCCTAATTTTAAACACTTCACCTTTCGTGGCTGTGCTTTCTGCTATCTGCAACCAATACTCTGAAATTCCCTTCCTAAACTACTTCAGATCTCTATTTCCCTCTCCTTTAAGAATTTCCTTTGAACCTATCTTTTAAATCAATCTTTTGGTTTCCTGTAATATCTCCTTATGTGGTTCCATGCAAGAGGTGCTGACTTGGATTAAAGCAGGGATTAAGGAACAATATAGATGTTTTTTAAAAATTGCAGCTGAACTTTTCTTCTGCATAGGGACCGCTTTGAGTCTTCAGGACTGGATGGAAAGCTGCAGGCCATCCAGACTGTGTCCACCCTACTACAGGGGCCCTCAGACGTTGGTAATCGAGTACTGGAGATGAGTGGGATCTTGGAGTGCATGATAGCATTGTGCAGTTCTGAGCGGGAGATTGACCAACTGGTGGCTGTGGAAGCTCTCATTCATGCTGCAGGCAAATCGAAACGGGCTTCATTCATCACAGCGAACGGGGTGACGCTTCTGAAGGACATCTACAAGAAGAACGAAAGTGATCAAATCAAAATTCGAGCTCTGGTGGTAGGTCACATGAAGTTCTACAAACTATGCAAGTCTTATGGGCAGCCAAGTATCTCCTATCATTTCATTTCCTCTTTCCTGGAGCTGGAGGAGTCGAGATTAAAAATATATTTTTGCCTTCATACCATGCTGCCCTGCTTCTTACAGGCAGTGGTGATTAAACCAGTCCCAAAAGTCTCTGATGAGTTAACTATTCTTTGCCAATTTAGCATGGAAGGTGTCTCAGTGCCTTGGACTAGGAGTTGTCAAAGCCCTCACTGGTGACACTTATTAGGTACCAGACTGTTTTAAAAAATTCTCAAGGTCAGGTTCGTAGGAGAGTAGTCTGACACAGAACAAACGACCAAGAGGCGAGTCTGCTAGAATATGAGCATTTTATTCCCCGCAGCGTCGCCACAACCAGGTCTCATACTTACAACGGGTCTGGCTTATACTCACTCTACATGTTACCGGAACTGGGAGCCGTCAGTTCTCGTAGAGCGGTTGCCAACAACCCACGCTCGGCGGTTAAACGTAACCCCGGAGCAGACTCACCGAACTGGAGACTTTTCCAGCTGATATACTCTTTTCCAGATATAAACATTCATGTGAACAGCAGAGCAAGGCTAAAAAACACATTCCATTCTGGTTACATACAGATAAGAAGATTCACACGGGGAGGTGTGTAATAAGATTCACACGGGACTAAGCAACACCTCCATTCCGGTTAGATTCACACATGTATTGGGACATAATTTTTAACCGTTTCACCACACAGACGTAGTCCATAATGCCTTTTGTACATTTTTCTCCTCTGAGTCAGTATCACCAGGAATGGGTTGAGGGGCCAGGTGTGGTTGGAATTAATATTTGTTAAAAATGTTGAGGGACCTTAAGGCTTTGTCTGGGTCCTGAAATTTTTCCTTTGAATCATAATCATCAGATATTGCAACAGGGAAAGAGATTGTTCAGCCCGTCGTGTCTGCCTGTGCCCCTGTATGCCATAGTGTTTCAAGTATTCATCTAAAAATGCTGTGATGGTTCTTGCCTCTAGCACCCTTTCAAAGAGTGAGTTCCAGATTCCTACTACCCTCTGCATGAAAAAAATTACCATAAATCCCTTCTAAACTTCCTCCTTCTTAATGACCCCTGGTTATTAATTCCTCCACTGAGGGGAAAAGTTCCTTCCTAATTACCCCATCTGTGCCTGTCTTTGTACACCTCAATCAGGTGTCCTTGCTATATACAAGCACGTGCGCGGACGCACGCACACCCCTATCTTACCTAGTCTCTGTGTAGCTGCAGCACTACCTGATGTAACATCCTGATGAAGCTCCTATGCTCTCTCTCCAGTGCAACCCCATTCTTCATCTAGTATAGTCACTAGAACTGCTCGCAGTATTCCAGCTGTGGCTGAACTATTGTCTTAAACTACTCAATCTTAACCTCTTTTCCTCTGTATTCAACACCATCATTCGTGAGGGCAAATATCTCATATGCCACCCAATCCACTTGCCCTGTTGTCTTCAAGGATCAATAGAACTACACACAAAGTTCCTTTTATTCCTTAGTAATTCCCGGGGTCCTACCATTCAATATGTATTCCCTTTGCTGTGTAAGTCCTCACAAAATGCATCACCTGATTCTTTTCAAGATTAACTCCATCTGTCACTGTTCTGCCCATCTGAAAATCCTGTGTATATCATCCTGGATTCTAAGGCATTCCTTCTCACTATTTAGCACGCCACCAATATGATCTTACTGATCATACCTTCTGTATTATTTATGTCTAGATCATGAATGTGCACTACAAACAGGAAGGGACCTGGCATTGAACCCTGTGGCATGGTACTGGCAACAGGCTTCCAGTCACAAAAACAGCCTTTGACCATCACTCTGTGCTTCCTGCCATTAAGCCAATTCTGTATCCAATTTACCAAATTGCCCCTGTCCCATCCCATGGTTTTTATTTTCCTTCTTGACCAGTATCCTATGCAAGATCTTGTCAAACGTTTATTGAAATTTGTGCAGACTACATCAACTGCAGTCCCTTCACTGCCTCAAAAATTCAGTGGTTTTTTTTTTAGACATGATCTCCCCTTGAGAAAGCCATCCTTGTCTTTCCAAGTGGAGATTAATTCTGTCCATGAGAATTTGTTCTAATAATTTCCCAATCACTGATGTTAGACTCACTGGTCCAAAATTCCCTGGTTCAGCTCTGCCACCTTTCTTGAATGATGGTTCCACATTAGCTGTTCTCGGTGCCTCTCCTGAGGCCACAGCGAATGTGAAAATGAATGTCAAGGCCTTCCAGTTTTCTCCCTAGCTTTTTGTAGTCGTCTGAGATATGTCTCAACTGGGCCTGGGGATTTATCCAATTTTAAGCCTGCTAAAATCAGTACTACCAATACTCCCTTAATGCTATTTTGTCTGAGTTTCTCTCAGTTGTCCCTCCATGAATTTCTATACCTGCATTGTCTCTATATATAGAATACAGATGCAAAACTTCGTCTTCTGATTCCACACACACATTGCCACTTTTATCTCAAACGGCCGAACTCACCTTGGTGATCCTCTCACCCCTAATACACTTAGTAAGCACCTTTGGATTCTCCTTTATTTTTGTTTTGAGCTATCTGATTATTAAAGGAACTGTTATAAATTTTATTGAGTTTTCTTACACAGGACAATTTGATTCCAGCTCTACGTCTTGTGTAGGCTGTACAAACTTACTGCCCTAATTTTCAGTTATGGAGGTCCAGCCAATGTCAATGTAATCTCATCCCTCAATCTGTTTCCTCTTTCAGGGTCTGTGCAAGGTGGGATCTGCTGGTGGGACGGACTACAGCATGAAGCAGTTTGCTGAAGGTTCGACTTGCAAGCTGGCAAAGCAATGTCGCAGGTGAGCCGAGTTCTGATGTTGTGACAGAAGAATCACAAGTTTTCAATAGGTCTGATTTTTTATTAAATATTATTCATGCTTATTGAGTATTAGGAATGCTAAGGAATAGAACATCTTATTTTAGAATGCTCCCTTTGCTCTGTGAACAACGTTCTTCAGAAAAGCATTTCCTGCTAGATCAGTGTAGCTTCTTTTTGTAATTTCTACACCATCCACATAGTGAGATTGCTAATGAAAGAAGTTTGTTTATCATACTTGCACAACCATCAGGAGTTGGATTTGTGGGTCTACTAGTCTGTATATATGAACAGCCATGATCCTTTGATGCTTTTTTTTATAGTTGTGCATTTGTAATCATTGGGTTACGTCCTCACAGTAGTTTGATTTCAGATATATTCTGATCAACCTGCTCAGAGATGTTATTACACACTCCAGGAGCAGGTGGGACTTGAACCTGGGCATCCTGGCTCAAAGGTAGGAGGGACACTACCACAGTACCACAAGAGCCCTAACACATTAACTTCAAAAAGATTATACACGGTATTACTCACAGCTACAGGTCAGAATGGGCACATTTGGATCTAGCTGGTGCATGTCAGAGCTTCCTTCAGCCCTCCTTCATCTCACCCTATCAGCACATACTTCCATTCCTTTCCCACATGTTTGTTCAGCTTCCTCTTAAATGCATCTATACTATTTACCTCAGCTACTCCCTATGGGAGTGAGTTCCAACTTCTCACCAGACTGTGGGTAAAGATGTTTCTCATGAAACTTCATTTGGATTTATGTCCCCTAGCTCACATCTTCCCAATGAGTAAAAGCATCTTTTCTAGGGCTACCTTGATAGAATAAGTTCTGTATGAGCTCCACGCTCTTCCCTTGATCTCCTAGTTTATTTTGACTATTACAGTTGTTTAAATTAGAAGACGATGGCCGAGTGATATTATTGCTGAAATATTTATCTAGAGACCTAGGTAATGTTCTGGGAACTTGGGTTCAAATCCTGCCATGGCAGAAGGTAGAAACTGAGTTCAATAAAAATCTGGAATTGGGAGTCTAATGACGACCATGAATCCATTGCCAATTGTTGGAAAAACTCATCTGGTTCACTAAGGAAAGGAAACTGCCATTCTTACCTGGTATGGCTTACATGTGACTCCAGACCCACAGCAATGTGATTGAGTCTTAACTGCCCTCTGGGTAATTAGGGATGGGCAATAAATGTTGGTCTAGCCAGTGAACAAAAAAAAGTACTGGTTCCCAAACAGGAACAATATAAGAACAGTCCAGGAGAGGAAAGCGACAGGGACTGAAAGTGCTGCTGAATTAATTGCTAGTACAGTGACAGTCTGTGGACTGAACTAATTGAGGAGATGGTGTAAAGTGATGGATAATATATCAAGGCTGCTTCTGATCAAATTGCTGGTCCACTCTCTTGCTAGGTGGTTATGTAACAACTCAAATCAGTGCAGCACTCGGCGTTGGGCAGTGGAGGGATTGGCCTATCTGACCTTCGATGCTGACGTGAAGGAGGAGTTTGTGGATGACCAAGCTGCAGTACAGGCTGTGTTTGAACTGGCAAAGGTAAACATTGAAAACAATGAGCAATAAGAGGGAAAAGCATGTCCTTTGCATGTTTGCTGATCTTACCTGTTCGCTGGCCAGCCACTAGATATTTCCTTTGAATTGTTGGAGCAGATGTTAATCTTTTGTGTGGCCTTCACATGCTTGCTTTTCTGTGCATTTATACCAAGATAGAGTGCAAGTCTGCCAATGATGGCACTGTCCTTTTGATCCCTATTCTGTGCTGAATTATTAATCAGGGCATTAATAAAGATTGCTGTTAATCTCTTAACCCCCTGGGATTGGGCATATGAATGATGGCCAGCCTTTCATAGAAACATAGGAAAAATAAACAGAGTAGGCCTTTGAACCACTCTATTAATCAATATGATTATGGTTGATCATCCTGAAGTACTCTGTTCCCACTTTCACCCCATACCACTTGATCCCTTTAGCCCTGAGAACTATGGTGAGTCCCCTCCTGATTGATGTCTGTGTGAATGTATGTATGTATATGAAATTAGGACATGATTGAAATCAGCTCTGATAATCTCCACAATCAAACAAGCTGCCTCAGCTCAAATGAAAACATCTGGGTCAGATATTGGAACTTCAGTTGGGAGCGGAAATTTGGTTGATACATCATCTCTGTTAATGATCTATCTGAGTTGTTTGTGATAAAAATCGTTTGTCATGAGATGATCAGTGTCTACGGTTCTTCCATTCTTGCTGCTTTGTGTACAATGATCTCTTGCTTTTATTCCTTTCCAGTCAGAAGATAAAACTGCTCTCTTTGCAGTTGCCTCCACCCTTGTGAACTGCACGAACAGCTACGATAAGGAGACTCCTGATCCACAGCTTCTAGAACTGGCCAAATACGCCAAACAGCATGTGCCAGAGGAGCATCCCAAGGTGCAATACAAGTGCTATCTATATTTACAGGAAATTACACTTGTAACTCTTGTTCTGCCTGAAAGCCATACAAATCTACAATTTATTCCCCCACTTTCTGCTGAGTTTGTAGGGAAATTTTTAGTGGTCCTTAATGTTAGTTGGAACAAGGTGGGGAAATAATCGCTAATGGTTCAGTTCTTGATCCACTGACTCTTGTGATGATTGCATCTGTGAGGATGTTGGGAGAACAAAATCTCATTGCACTTAGCTGTGACCTTCCTTTACCACCTTGAAGCAGCCTGTTGACTTTTATTGTCGGTCCAGCTGTGAGGAACAGTCCTTTAATACAGAGGACCCAGTAGGGCTGTGAAGCCAACCCAGAAAGAACTCCTGCAGAAGCAGGTCCTTTTTGTCCAGCAAATCCGTGTTGCTGGCTTTTCTTTACATTTCATTCATTTTAGTCCCATTCCCAAAAACCTTTAAAACCCCAACTTTTGTAATCTGATTTGTTGTACACTTTAATATTCCTTTTTTCAAACAATTGTATAAATTCTTTGATAAAAATTAAAGTTGTAGTACCAAGCAGATGCCATTTAATCACTCAGCCTTGTTTTACAACTTACAATTTGCTCCTGAATTCTATTTACCATTTTTATTCCATATCCCTTTACACAAAGGAGAAAGTTCCAAGTGACAATCATTGCAATGAAGTGCTTGTTGATTTCAGTCCATGTCAGTGATTGCTGGCAAAGAGTTTCACATTGTACCCATGTCTGAAGCTGAGGACATTTTTTTTCCAGCCCATTCCTCAATTTTTTGGACAGTGATTGATCTAGCCATTATATGTGTATTTTAAAAATACGACTGACTAAGAAAACTGATTTGATGCTAAACTGGCATTTTCTGAATTGCAGGATAAACTCAAGTACGTGGGGAAACGGATTGGAAAACTCCTGAAGGCTGGGGTGGTGTCGGCATTAGTTTGTATGACAAAGAAGGAGAGTCCAGCCCTGACAGATTCCTGCAAAGAGATGATTGCGCGGTATGTGTGTGGCAATAGTTGAACAATGGCTGACTAGGAAGACTTTCACAGACAGTGACTTATTAAATGCAAATGATCTGTTATATTGTGGGCAAAAATAGCAGCTACATTGTATACAGCAATTTACCAAATTACAAGTTGTTTGAGTGGATGGATTTCTTCCTTCTCATGGAGTGTCGTGGAACAACTTGTGAAACACAGTAACAAGCAGAAGGGGCCTTTGTCAAAAGGGTGGACCCTTTAACTTGGGAGAGATGGTGATGTGGTGGTAATGTTAGCAATCCAGATGTCCAGGCTAATGCTGGGGTGATGCGGGTTCAAATCCCACCACAGCAACTGGTGGAATTTAAATTGAACTAACCTGTATGGAATTGAAAGCTGGTTTCCATGATGGTAACTATGAAATCACCACTTGCTGCTGTAAAAACCCATCTAGTTCACTAATGTCAGGGAAGGAAATCTGCTGTCTTTACCCAGTCTGGTGTCTAAGCAACTCTGGATGTGGTTGACTCTTAAGTGGCCTCTGAAATGCCCGAGTCAACTCAAGGGCAATTAGCGATGGACAACGTATTCTGGCCTTGTCAGTGATACCGCATCCCATGGAAGAATAAAGGGAAAAAAATGCTCCTTCAGCACAATACAGAAGGCTCTGGTATGGGGCTCCAATTCTCAACAAAAGATAGCACCTTCAACAGTGCAGAATTCCCTTGGTAATTCACTGAATTACTCCAGTCTCTGGAGGACAGCTGACCTCGCCACACTTTGAGAGATTGCTACAATTGAATACTTGCGTAACACAATAAAACTCCACCATTGTTTACTGGCTTTGCTCATCAGCCTAGTTTATTGCTCACTTTGAGGTGGTTGTGTTCTCATGTATCTGCGACATGCCCTTCTAGTGATCGTGGATTTGGAAGGTGCAGTCTAAGGAACCTTGGTGAGTTTCTGCAGTACATCTTGTAGATGGTACATACTGCTGCTGCCAAATGTCGGTGGTGGAGAGAGTGGATGTTTGTGAGTGTTGTGCCAGTCAGACGGGCTGCTTGTCCTGGATGGCTTCAAGCTCTTGAGTGTTGCTGGAGCTGCACCCATCCAGGCAAGTAGGGAGTATTTCATCTCATTCCTGACATGTGCTTTGTAGGTGGTAGACAGATTTTGGAGAGTCAGGCAGCAGATCCTTGCTACAGGATTTCTGGCCACTGTTTCCATGGTTGGTCCAGATCAGTTTCTGGTCAATTGTAACCCCAAGAATGTTAATAATGGGGATTCATTGATGGCAATGCCATGAATATCAAGGGGCAATGATTAGATTCTCTCTTGTCTGGATTAATGGTTCTTTTTACTATCATCTTCCCTAAACTCTTGCTGTTGTTTTATTAAGCAGCCGCGTAATACAGAGTGGAAACAGTGTATGACTGAGAACATCAAACATTTTCTGTTTTTCAGTGTATTCCTAGCTCTGGTAGAGGCTCCAGAGGATCGTGGAATTGTAGTAGCTCAGGGTGGAGGGAAGGTGAGTATGAGCATGTTAACTCCTTGGGATTTCTCCATATCAGTGATTCCTGTATTTTTATAAATGAACTGTAGCCGTTGTGGGATAAGAATGGGAGATAACAAAGAGAAGGTAGCAAGGTTGTGAGAGAGCAGTTTTTCCACTTCTGAAATTACTTTCTGACATGAGAATATAATGTGGGTGCCAACATCCTGCCCTTTTCACTCAAGTTCCATTCTGTTTGGCAGTGTACCATGAAGTGAAGGCCATCATAGTCAACTTGATCCACTGACTCTCAACAGGCACACGTCTACACAGACTTTCATAGAATATAAAGCACATAAGCAGGCAGTTCAGCTCAACTAATTCATGCCAATGTTTATACCTGCAATAGCCTCCTCCCTGCCTGCTTCATTTTATTCCCTTCTCCTTTTCCTTTCTTCTTCAGTTTGAAACAGCACCTAGTTAATAACAGTCACACTGTTCACCTCAACTATTTGTGATGTTAACAGTTTCTTCTTCCTGACCCCTCTCTGGGTAGAGAGATTTCTCCTGAGTTCATCAATGGATTTATCGATGACCATCTTATATTTATTGTTCTTCATTTAGAACAAAGGGAAACAACTTCTCAATATAGGAGTGAGAGTTGTGTCTCACTTACAAGTCTCTATTGTTAATTGTATCTTTATGTTCAGTTAAGAGCTGGTCGTGTGCACAAACTGAGGATTCATTTGAATTCTTCTAAATAGATATAAACTAAAACAATGGTTATTGAGTTAGTCACTGTTCGTACACTGCAAATAGATTTTTTTTTAAAAGTGTGTGTAAAGACTGGCTCCAGTTCTATCTTTCACCAACTGGTTTCTGGAATTGCATACCTTGAGGGACTGTAACTTTATATTTGGCAGCCATTGCCGTGATTGGCTTCAGGTTTGAATCACTGGACTTTGAATGCACATGTTTATTCAATGTGGCTTATCACTACTTCCTATCCTGTAGGCTCTGATTCCTCTGGCATCAGAAGGCACAGAAGTTGGTAAGACCAAGGCAGCCCAGGCCTTGGCAAAGATAGCTATCACCTCAAACCCTGAGATTGCCTTCCCTGGAGAAAGGGTGAGTCCTGAGAATTTGTGCAGTGCCTTAGGATTTTGTTTTTTCATATTGCATTAATTGCACAGTTTTTAAGAGCCTTATTTTCTGCTTCTAAATAGTCAGCAAGAAATTTTGTACAATGTTGATCCATTTAAAATTGATGGTATAATGGCTTTTCTACATGGGAATTGGGATCAAATTCAGTTCTGAGTAAGAAGATGGATGCCTCTCTATCTGCACATTGTGAAGATTCTATGTAAAATGGGTTTGGATAGTCTTAATCTGATTACGAAAGAACAAGGATCCACAGCTCAGTTCTGTCCCTAATCACTATCTCCCTCAAAGAGTCATAGAGATATACAGCACAGAAACAGACCCTTCTGTCCAACTCGTACACGCCGACAAAGTCCAAGGAAGGTTGATCTCAAAAATGCCACAATGTTCTAGTAGGGAACATGCTGTTGAGGTTGGAAGCGTGGCACATTGTTGATGCGTTACAGTAGTGGTAAGTGATTAAATATTCTGCTTTTGCTCTTTACTCCCTCAGATTTATGAAGTAGTCCGACCTTTGATCGGCCTTTTGCATCTTGACCGTACCGGGTTGCAGAACTTTGAGTCGCTGATGGCATTAACCAATTTGGCTGGTATTAGTGAGAGACTACGGTAAGTGACTGAGTGAAGGGATGAGACTCTGTTGTGGGAGGGTTGCTCCACTGATTCAGTTGGATAAACACAAATGAATAAGTCAGCAACTTCATTAGTAATGGTTTCCAAAGCTCTTGCCCACTGGTTGATAAAGTTCCTTCACCTATGGTAAACCATTCCCCAGTTTGTCAAGTCTCTCAATCTTTAATTAGGTTACTTTGATGTCTCATAGAAAGGAAACAAGTGGGCTGGACCTCACCAGCACTGCTGACCGAGAGGATGTTAGTCAATATCCAGTACGATATCAATATGAGACGTCCATCAATATGAGACGTCCAGAACCTTATGCCTGAGGTATTCGGCCCTGACACCACATGGAAAATTGAAGTGGCCCAAGCTTGCCCTGGACTCCTGGATGAACTAACCTCTGTCTGTTTGAAACCTGACATTGGCCCTGCACCTTCTCCTGTGGCGCAGCACCCCGCAAATGGAGTCATAAGAGAGAAAACACATCCCCCATGCTCTTCAGAACAGTATGGAGATATTTCCTGTATGGACAGCTGCTGTATACTGTCCACTTTCTCACCTTTGACCACTGCTCAGATACAGGTGTAATGTTTTACCCTCTGGTAGTGGAAATCCGCCCCCCCCTCCCCCCAGACTCTCCACAAAGAAGTCCTTTTTTTTTGTTAGGCACCTGGGATGGAGAGTGCTGCACGCTGCAGCCCCATACAACAAAAGGTTAAGCCATTACACTGGGTGCCAGGTCACTTGTAGTTTTTGTGGTGGAGGAAATGGTTTTTCAAATTAATGTTGAATGTTTTCATTTGCAGCCATCTGTAGTTAATTGAACTCCTAAATTTTCAATTGGACTTCAGCCCCACTCACCTGATTTATGAGCACTCTGTGTAGGGATGGACAGACAGGTCACAGGGCCTTCTCATGGGTCTGCTGTTTGGCTGGGACAAAGTGACCATTAATAGGTCCAGGCAGAAGTTGCAGAGGGGATCCTTGTACCTGACTGTCTGCCCATTTCTCGTGATTACATCCGCACTCGGGTGTGTGTTGAAAGGGAATATGTGGTGTTCACTGACACAATGGAGGCATTCAGAGATTGGTGGGCACCACAGGCTGGGATCATCACCCCGAACAATGTTATTTTAATTTAGTGAATTTCCATTCATCTTGTACCAGTTCCTATTAACTGTTTGTGATTTTTGTTACAGTGTCCCTTGGGAGCTGTTTCATCCGATTATGAATTTGTTTAAAAGAGTAGAAAGGAAGCTATTTCCTTCAAAGCTTTTGTTTGTGTTTGCTCTACGTTGCATCTTTTCCTAGCACCAGTGTCTTTTCTGTGGTGAAGTAACCACACATCAGAAGCATTTAATTGGCTGTAAAGTGCTTTTGGGGATGTCCTTAAGTCATGAAAAACACTTAACATTTCACGTTTGTCTCTCTTAAGTGAGCAGAACTACCAGTGCTGAGGACCCTCAAATGGCTGTGTGTGTTCAAACTCCAAGTAAATGTATATTTAATACATTGAGCAAATCAAACTTCGCATTCAGATGAGTTCCCCAAAGGTTAAACAGGTAGCAGTCCCTCAGAAACACACTGCAGTGGATGCCAAGACTTGAAGCCAAATTCCTGGGGGGGGGGTTTTGTCTCAATAACTTTCTAACTCTGGTGAGAGTGTTATTTGCTGGGTCAAGGCTGGCACTCATAAACTGATTAATCTCTTGACTTCTTTTAGCCAGAAGATAATTAAGGAAAAAGCCATTCCAATGATTGAGAGCTACATGTTTGAAGACCATGAAATGATCCGATTGGCAGCTACTGAGTGTATGTGCAACATGGTACTGAGTGAGGAGGTGTGTTAGTGCTGCATATAGAGCATTGCTGCTTTCTTTAAACATCCCCGCATTGTGATTTGTGGCTGTTAAGAATTCCTACTATGGGTTGATACACTTCCAATATGGTATGCTTCATACCACATTAAGCAAGATACAATCCCCAGCTGTTTTGCTAACTCACATGGGGCAGCAGCTGTTGAGAAAACCAGCCCAGATGCCCTGTCATGATGATTATCCAGTACCCATGGAGGGAACCCCTCGGTGTTTGGGCGATGGGTCAGATTTCTGAGGGTTGAGTACCTTGCTGACAGTCTGTGTCTTCTGTCTGGAATTCGTCACATGGTGACGCACAAAGACCTCTGTTGCAGAAAAAACTGTTTCCCAATGAGAAAATACCTTGAAAAAGTAGCTAACCAAAAAACTGTTCCTTTGGATTATTGGTTTGTTGGGAAGGAAAACTAATTCTCAGACGCCTTCACCTTTTTTTTTTGTTTGGATCTTGTTTCAGGTCCAGAATCTGTTCCTGGCTGAAGGGACGGATCGTCTGAAACTGCTGGTGTTGTACAGTGGTGAAGAGGATGAGAAGTTGAGGTGTGCAGCTGCGGGTGCTGTAGCCTTCTTAACATCGCTGCAGCCAAAACTCTGTATCAAAATGACACAGGTGGTGAGTGACCACATATCCTGCTCCACTCTGTGCCTTCAATTTGCTGTTTTTGACAGTCACCTTCGCTCCATCTTACTCATTCCTTACCTCCTTGCATCTTCCATCCTGCTAGCAGTCTGCTACTGTCTATTCCGGAGGGTACAGGGATGCAAATGTTTTTTGCTCACTCTCTTTCTCTCTTCTGCCCAAATGACATTCTTCACTTTTGAGCCTAGAACTTTGTCTGTCAGCAAGATATTTGACAGAGAGTGTCAACAAAGAACCTAAACTTGTTGTCACCTGACCTCACATTTCAGCAGGGGGTTCTGGTTAGTGGTCAAAAACAGGACCCCTGGCTATCGTTGCTAATTCACTTCCCAATTGAGAACTAGTGTAAGTGCTAATTCTAATTCCTCCAACCAGTAGTTGGACTCCTCAACTTTAAGGGCATTTAAATGGTCATTGGATAAACATATAGATGAAATTGGAATAGTGTAGATTAGATGGGCTTCAGATTGGTTCCACAGGTTGGCACAACATCGAGGGGTGAAGGGCCTGTACTGAACTGTAATGTTTGATGTTCTCCTGCTACTACCTTCCAGCTGCTGTTAACAGCAAAGGCTGGAGGTTGGACCTATGATGTTCAGTAATGGAAGGTTTCCTTCTGAAAGCAGCTGAGGACACAGAGTGTTGATCGGAAAAATTCAAGAGAAATATTTGCAAAGTTAAATAAAAGAGAATCTGGTGATCGAATCTGTGCTCTTCCAATACTATCACAAACTACAGTTATAGAAACCTATGGTCAATAGTGATGGTGGTGAAATATGCAGCCTCTTGTATAAAGTGAAAGTAGTTGCCAGGTTCATTCTTAGTTGAGGAAAGTCAGCTGACCTCACCTGACTATGGTGCTTTGACTGGCCTCCTATCCTTGGCTAGACAGAACAGGGGAGAGGATAAATCATTGCCCTTGGTCATTATGAAATGACCTATGCTGAGAGGCTGAAATAGTCCATTGAGGAAAGACTCACCAAGCACCCACTAGGAGCAATAGGATAATAACCAGACAATCTCAATCAGTGATATTGATTAAGGGATAAGTATTGGCCCGGATATAAAATGGTATAGTGGAACATTTTCAGAAGATAGAACTGCAGGTTAATGTCTCACCTGAAGGACACTGAATCCAAATGTGGGAATGGGGTTTGAACCTAGAGCCTACTGACTTAAGAGGTGATGCCTATGTTGGCTCCCATGGTCAAATAGCTTGCTGACCCTTGATGTCTAGGCTGTGATCCAGAGAAGAGTCATGAGAGCAGCTGGCATCTGTGAAACTCATGAGGAATGATCTGAGGAAACTTAATTGCCATGGTACTGTGCTCTGTCCCATCTGTTCCTTTTGACACAAATTTGCAGTGCAGCTGAAAGTTACATCCTTGTGCTTTACTCTCTCTCCCCTCCGCCACCTGCAACAGACAAGCCACTGGTTGGAGATCCTTCAAGCACTTGTGCTGAGCTCAAATGTCGACCTGCAACATCGAGGGCTCGTCATCACTCTCAACTTAATGAACGCTGAACGGGAGCTTGCAGCCCTGCTCATGGAGACAGAGATGTTCGAAATCCTGTCTGCTTTGAGTAGGGAGGGAGATGAAAAGAAATGCAAGGTGTCAGTTGTTGCCCAGGATTGTCTCTCACAAGCAGTGGAGTATGGCCTAATAAAACCCACTGAGGAGGAGACCAGCCCTTAGTAAAAGCAAAACAGGACATTCCAGGGACACATGAACCAGCTTGCAGACAACAAACACTCCGACTGTGTGATACACTGCTGATTGCTAATCTTTGGGTGTTAAACCATTCTGCACAATGTTTTTATATACAGCATCTATTGGCTCTTTCAGTTATACTACTTTGTTGTGAGAGGTACCAACAGGATGTTGCACCTGTATTATATAATTAGGTATGAAGAAATTTAATTCAGTGTTAAAGTCCTTCAGGGGAAAAAAAGCTCTTGGTTCAGAATATTAATCATTTTTTTCCTTGTGCTCATCTCTGCTGTAGATGCTAGCTTTTACTCATTCTGTGGATACCTGAACCCTCTCATTGTAGCCCCAGTGACCACCCATTGATTTTGTGGATGGGATCAGTGACAGTCAGCAAACTAATGGATCCTAGAGGCCATTGTAGACCATGACCTTGATCGACTTCTGGCCTGGCTGGGGAAGCCAGGATATTTTGAGCAGAACATTTCTGAGATTACTGGTTTAGGTCATTGAATATTTACTGCATTCACTCTAATATTTTACACATTCTCAACTTGGATTAGCTTGTAGCATTTTATTATGCTGCCTTTGAACTTCAAATCACAATTTGAACATCTGATCTGCATTGCCACTGAGGAGTTCAGTAAGCTTTGGAATCTAGGTGGGAGTCAATATCTGATTTTTACCACAGAAGCTGCTCCACATGAATACTAATCTTTTAGTGTGATTGCAGACTTAGTAGCTTCCTATAAACTAGTTGCCTGTATGTGATGAAAAGATAAATCTGTTTAATTATCAAAATGAGCTTCATCGACACTCTACACCCTGCACATTCATTGTTTTTCACATCATCAATCTTTGTTTATTAATGTATCATCAGTACTGATGCCCTGTGTTTAATTAACTAGAACTATTCAAAGCTTGGCCTGCGAGTTGTTGATTATGTTAGTTGCAGGCTAGTGTCTTTTATGTTTAGGATGAGGTGCATGTGAAATTGACAGATGAGAGTAGTTCGTTCATCAACTTGTCCCCACAAGCCCAGTGGATGGACCAACAAGGCTAATTTTTTTTTCCCTTGCATGATTTCTGTCCATGCCCCTCCCCTCCCCCCTCCAAATCCAAATGGGTTCATGAAGTGGCATAGACCAAGCATCACCAAAGATACTTCAGGATGATTTGGTTGGACTCCAGGGAGGAATTGATGGAAATCGTTTTAAAGATGTGGAGAGATCATTAGCTACCCAATCAGTGGCAACTAATTTTGGAGACACTATTCTCCAGGAAAAGAGGAGGGACCCAATCTGCCGACTCAATCCTAAGCATCCACTGTTTGTTTGAATTTAATTGATTTGATTTTTTTATTGTCACATCTATCTAGGGACAGGGAAAGGTTTTGCATGTAGTACAGGCAGATCATACCATCAGAAGTCTGATAACAGAGAGAAAGAAGCTTCTTGAATCTGTTGGTACGTGTGTTTAAGCTTTTGTATCTTATGCCTGATGGAAGAGAGTACAACTAGGATAAGATGGGTCTTGGATTATGTTGTCTGCCTTCCTGATGCAACAAAAAGTATAGATGGAGTCAGTGGATGGAAGGTTGGCTTGTATAATGGACTTTAAACTATCAAGGAGAAAGTGAGAACTGCAGATGCTGGAGATCAGAGCTGAAAATGTGTTGCTGGAAACACTCAGTCCCAACCCTCGAACTCAGCACCACCTTCCGAACCTGCAATCTTTTTCCTGACCTCTCCGCTCCCGCCCCCACCCCCCGCCCCCAACCCTGCCCCCACCCCTGCCCCACCGCCACCCCCACTGCCACCGCCACTGCCACTCCCACCGCCACCCCCACCCCGGCCTATCACCCTCACCTTATCACCCTCACCCTATCACCCTCACCCTATCACCCTCACCCTATCACCCTCACCCTATCACCCTCACCCTATCACCCTCACCCTATCACCCTCACCCTATCACCCTCACCCTATCACCCTCCTTCCACCTATCGCATTTCCAACGCCCCTCCTGCCTACCTTTTATCTTAGCCTGCTTGGCACACTTTGCTCATTCCTGAAGAAGGGCTCATGCCCGAAACATCGATTCTCTTGCTCCTTGGATGCTGCCTGAGCTGCTGCGCTTTTCCAGCAACACATTTTCAGCTTTAAACTATCAAGGTTCAATATGGTTGGGATTTCACTGACTGGCTGTCAACTTGTTTACAGTCTGCATTCAATGCATCTAAACAATAACGTAATTCGAGGGGTTAAAGTTCTATTAGTACATCAGTTTAGGGAAAGGCTCAGTGACCTCACTTCATGGTCAAAGTAAATCAGATTATTGACATTGTATCACCACACAATTAATCTCCAGGAAAGCTCAAAATTGGTTATGACAGAGGATTAAAGAACAGAAAAAGGTCTGTCACATCCATGTTTTACTAGATTTTAGATATTTTCTAATCATCCTGTTCAGGTATGTTATTACATACCTCTCGAGTAGTTGGAACCTGATTCTGGGTCTCCTGATTCAGGTAGGGACACGACAACAGTGCCTCAAGAGCCCTCTGTTCATTAATTTTTACAGCAATTTAAAAATCACTATCATTGTATATATTGCCAAATTAATAAATTCACTGGGAAGCAAAATATTTGAAAGTAATAATAAGGATTCATATATTTAGCTGTTCTTGTGGCTAAGGGTGTCGTGTAATCCTGGTTCAATTTGATGATTGTGCATTGTGTGCAATTCAACATTTCTATATATTGTACCAGAGTTTGTATCCTCTTGTCGCTTTTTTTTTACAAATCTTGTAATTTGGCTGTAAAGTGCAAAGGAATAGACTGCACCACTTGCATGTACATTCCTTCCAGTTATATAAATAATCAGCAATAAAGTCACTTACAATTAGCTGCTGCAAAAAGATATGATTTGGTGTTGGACTGAGGTGTTCAAAGTTAAAATCACACAACACCAGGTTATAGTGATACAGGTTTAATTGAAAGCACTAGCAACGACTTCCAAATAAACCTGTTGGGCTAATTGTGTGGGCATAGTGCAGTGGGTTCTGGGAGTGAGGTCGTTTGGTTTCGCGCTGCCTGCTGGGAGTGAGGACTCTGAGCGGTGTTTTCTGAGTCTGCGCGATTGGAGCTTCGTGAATTCGGTGGGTGGCAGCCCCTCGGGAAATGGCGGCGTCGACTGGCCGCTGGTTTGGCTTCGGGTTTAATCAGTTCGGGCAGGTCGCCAACCGGAGGGAGCGCGAGGGGGACGGGAAGGTCCTGGAGCCCGTCACGGTGACCGTGCACAGCCCGGAGAAAGCCGGACAATGGCCGGCGGACAGATCCTCCCTGAGGAAGATGAGCCCAGCCTGGAGTTACACTGCCTGCCTGGGAGGTTAGGACTCGGGGGCTTCATGTGGCACGGGGTGGGGTGAGCCTCAGGTGAAGGAAGGTGCCTCACGGCAAGGGGGTGGAGTCTCATGGGATCGGCGGGGTCTGGGAAAGGAGGCGGGGTCTTTGGTAAAGGAGGTGGAGTCTGGGAAAGGAGGTGGGGGTCTGTGGGAAAGGAGGTGGGGTCTGGGAAAGGAGGCAGGTGTCTGGGAATGGAGGCGGGGTCTTTGGTAAAGGAGGTGGAGTCTGTGGGAAAGGAGGCGGAGTCTGTGGGAAAGGAGGTGGGGTCTGGGAAAGGAGGCAGGGTCTGTGGGAAAGGGGGCGGGGGTCTGTGGGAAAGGAGGCGGAGTCTGTGGGAAAGGAGGTGGGGTCTGGGAAAGGAGGCAGGGTCTGTGGGAAAGGAGGTGGGGTCTGGGAAAGAAGGTGGGGTCTGGGAAAGAAGGTGGGGTCTGGGAAAGGAAGTGGGGTCTGGGAAAGGAGGCGGGAGTCTGGGAAAGGAGGTGGGGTCTGTGGGAAAGGAAGTGGAGTCTGGGAAAGGAGGCAGGGGTCTGTGGGAAAGGAGGTGGAGGTCTGTGGGAAAGGAGGCGGGAGTCTGGGAAAGGAGGTGGGGTCTGTGGGAAAAGAGGCGGAGTCTGGGAAAAGAGGCGGAGTCTGGGAAAAGAGGCGGGGTCTGGGAAAGGAGGCGGGGTCTGGGAAAGGAGGCGGGAGTCTGGGAAAGGAGGCGGGAGTCTGGGAAAGGAGGCGGGAGTCTGTGGGAAAGGAGGTGGGGTCTTTGGGAAAGGAGGTGGGGTCTGTGGGAAAGGAGGTGGGGTCTGGGAAAGGAGGCAGGGGTCTGTGGGAAAGGAGGTGGAGGTCTGTGGGAAAGGAGGCGGGAGTCTGGAAAAGGAGGTGGGGTCTGTGGGAAAAGAGGTGGAGTCTGGGAAAGGAGGCAGGGGTCTGTGGGAAAGGAGGTGGAGTCTGTGGGAAAGGAGGTGGGGATCGTTTGTAAAGGAGGCGGGGTCTTTGGTAAAGGAGGCGGGATCTGTGGGAAAGGAGGTGGAGTCTGTGGGAAAGGAGCTGGAATCTGGGAAAGGAGGCAGGGGTCTGTGGGAAAGGATGTGGGGGTCTGTGGGAAAGGAGGTGGGGTCTGTGGGAAAGGAGGCGGGGTCTGTGGGAAAGGAGGTGGAGTCTGGGAAAGGAGGCAGGGTCTGTGGGAAAGGGGGCGGGGGTCTGTGGGAAAGGGGGCGGGGGTCTGTGGGAAAGGAGGCGGAGTCTGTGGGAAAGGAGGTGGGGTCTGGGAAAGGAGGTGGCAGTCTGGGAAAGCAGGTGGAGTCTGAGAAAGGAGGTGGAGGTCTATGGGAAAGGAGGTGGGGTCTGTGGGAAAGGAGGTGGGAATCTGGGAAAGGAGGCGGTGTTCTGTGGGAAAGGAGGCGGTGTTCTGTGGGAAAGGAGGCGGTGTTCTGTGGGAAAGGAGGCGGGGGTCTGTGGGAAAGGAGGCGGGGGTCTGTGGGAAAGGAGGCGGGGGTCTGTGGGAAAGGAGGCGGAGGTCTGTGGGAAAGGAGGCGGGGGTCTGTGGGAAAGGAGGCGGGTGTCTGTGGGAAAGGAAGCGGAATATGTGAGGAAAGGGGTGGTGTCAGGGTGAGACCACAACCACCTGATGAAGGAGCGACTATCTGAAAGCTAGTGCTTCCTATTAAACCTGTGGGACTATAACCTGGTGATTTTTAGCAAGGTGAGGGGACAGTGTCTAGGAATGGGGTCTTGGGGAGAGGGGATGGAGTCTCGTGGAGGGGTAGAGTATGGGGATGGGATGGGATGGAGTCTTAGGAATGAGGGGTGGAGTCAGGTGAGTTGGGGAAGAGTCTTCGGTAGGGGGTGTCTCTGGTGATTGTGGCGATTCTGAGGTGGAAAATATTTGCATCCGGAGCCATGAGTCTGCAAGTTATATGCATGCACAAGAAACAATTCTGAACGTGCATAAGTAAGCTATTCAGCCCCTTGAGCCTGCTTTGCAATTCCATAAAATCATGCCTAATCTGCTCCCCTGTTACACTCTATAGATATTCCCAGACCCGCTAAGTTTCTCCAGCTTCAGCATTCTAGGTTCTGCAGTATTTTGCTTTTATTCCCTATTTTTATTCTTCATTTGTTTTTGAAATCAAAGGGTGGAGGAGTTCCTGATGGCTAAGGTAGGGTGGTAAGTGGCAGCCATGAGGTTTTCTTGATGGTGTTTGACATTGACTCCAGTTCCTCAAGACATGATGTTGAGGATTCTCAGGGCCACATGTTCCCAAATATGCCATCGTGCTCCTGTGTTTCCATCAGGGATGGTGCCTTTACTTCATATACCCTGGTCCCCATATCTAACAAAATCTATCCAATTGAATTTTATTAAAGCTGGTCAACAGTTTGTTTCAATACTGATGTTTTCTGCATCTTGGCCCATTACACTTGCAAATGAGCAGTACTTCTATTAAGGTGAAAGTTGGCCCATTAAAAACGTAATGGAAAAATGCTTGAATCAATGCTTTCAGGGGAAGGGAAAAAAACAGGTTTACAGATTAATATCATTAAATGATTTTATCTTCTATTCTAGTTTTTTGTGGCAGAATAAACCCAAAGAAATCGTTGCATCTCATTAACTTATTTCAGTTTTGTTTCAGGTGATGGATCTACTTATTTGTTCGGCTTTGTTGATGGTCGCCCTTGGCAACAGATGTGCATTAATAACCAAGCCCATCAGGATTGCACGGACATCCTGTCCTCTGAGAAGTACTTATTAATGTTATGGCAGGATAGAGTGGAATGCAGGGATGTCCAGAAGCTTTGTACTGGAGAGGTCACGGGTGACTTGACTTGGACGAGGCAGCTGAAGGAAGGGGAAAAGCAATGTACAGGTTGGTAAGTAAAATGCAGTACAAGCCTTTCACCTACTCCTATTCCTACTGCTCTCTTTTGCTTTTTTAATATTTTCATGCATTTTCTGCCTCCTTGGGCTATTTCCTAGCTATATATGTAAACATAGATGCCAATGGTTCATTAGTACTGACCCATGTGGCTCAGTTTCAGTTGGAGGTGTGATTTGGCCCTATCTGTGTATAGTCTCTAGATGCTAGGTTTGGAGCACACTTCTGACTTTTTCTTTCATGTGCCTATTTCTTCCCTCATCTTGTAGGTAGTATAATTCAAGTCAGTGGTAATATTGAGTACCAGCTGAGACCGACTCAATCAGCAGAGATGGAATTGAACTTTCAAGTGTGTGTAACTGAGCTGTTAATTACTATATCAAAAAGTGTGGCGCTGGTAAAGCATAGCAAGTCAGGCACCATCCGAGGAGCAGGAGAGTTGACGTTTTGGGCATAAGTCCTTCATCAGGAATGTCAAATTACTATAACTGAGTTAATCAAATCTTGTAGTCAGAGACTTTTGCCAATTTATCAATATTTTCCTAAGTATTAAGGGTCTTCAAATAGATTTCTCACCACATACATATAGAAGAATTTAAAATGGGATGGGTTTTTTTTGTAATTAGATGCTGTGGTTCATGCTTTGGTAAAATTTGTTTCACCTATCAAATTTGTTTCAATTAACACTGGTAATAACTGTGTTGATAGATCCCTGGTGATTACAGTATGGCAGTTAGAAGATTTGCTGCTTTTTGTCTTTTGGCTTCCATTTAAAGCCACTTGAACTCTGCTGTGCAGCTCTCATACTCTGTCCTGGGAGTGTTTGATGGGAACATGTAGAGAAAGTTTTACTCTGTATGTAACCCTGTGTTGTCCTTGTCGTGGGAGTATTTGGTGGGAACAGTGCAAGGAAGTTTTACTTTCAGTTTAAAAGAGTAAAATTTAACACATTACTGGCAAGACACGTTAGACCTGTCCTGGCGTTTGTCTGGTGAATGAGGCTCCCCCCCATTAAAGTGACATTGTGTATTTGCAGTAAGCTTGTTTTCTTTTTCTTTGTGTGGGGAAGCCTACGCAGTGACATGAATTGGAAAATCACAGGTGAAGTTCAATGTGCTGTCATTTGTAATTACACACTGATCAGAGCAGCCCTTGAATAAGACATTTGGTAAGTTTGTGGCCATGGGCACTGATAATGAATAACATTGTTCTGCAACAATTACACCCAATTATTGAGCTAACCTATTTATTGAGTACTAGTATCTAAAACTAAATTAATATTTAATATTCATTGGTATGCTGCACATTAGGACATTGAAAAACAGTTCCTGCATTCAGAGCTAATGTGTTGTGACAATATCTCCTGTAGAGGTAAGTTGAGTACTTTGTACAACAGCCAACCCAAAATCCCATTGCTGAGAACAATGTTTAAACTCTATTGGTAATCTTTGAAAGGATATTCACTTGCTTATAATTTCAGTACAGTTGTTGTATAAACACGCTCTACATTGAATTTGATTCCACTGTGCAAGTGTTGTAATACAGTTAATGCTGCAATGTTATTTTTTCTGCCATGAGGAAACAGGGAATTAATTGGGAATGGTTCCTGGTGATGTATCAACTCCAGTTTAAATCAGTGGAAGATGACTTAGTGCTCTCCTCTCATTAATCAAGATGTGCAGTTGACTTATGCATCAGGATCAAATTACTCCTCAAAGAGAATTCAATTTGACTGATGTGGCTTGCTGGTTAAATACATGGCTGAGATTAATAACAAGTCACAGGGCCTGACAGTTCCTGATTCTGTGCCAAGATGGTGGGGGTGCTATAACTTGCTACACTCTCCCTAATTTAAGAAGCAAGAGAAGAACCTAAACATGCTGTAAAATTGTAGCATGTCTCTTAGAAACTTTCTTGTGAATACATTAATCTTCTTTTACTGTTGTTGATCGGCTATACATTTTGTGTTGCAATTGGAAGAGCTGGGTAATGATGAGGAGTGGCACCTTGGGCTGAGTTATTGTTATTTGGCCCAGGAACACAGATTCCATTAAAACACCTTTTTGTTTCATCCAAATTAATTTATTAACTCAGTGAAGACACTAGGTCTTTATGTTTTTGCCTCTTTGGGTAGTTTTTCTAATTACCAGGGAATGACAAGGTAAAACACTTATTTTATTCCTCTGTTTTCCCCCTCTAAGCACTTCCACTGATCCCTGGTGGGTATGTCACAACAACACCTCCGTTTTACAAACCATTGTCACCACAACTTCGTGCGAAAAAGCTGGCACTTGGCAGTGAGCATGCTGTCCTCCTGAACTGTGATTTGACAGTGTATTCCTGGGGCTCAGGACGGTAAGACTTACTCTGTAGCTGTGTGTGTGCTCGTAGATTATTGACTAATATTCTAGATTTTAGACTCAATATAACAGTTGTTAAAAGGATTCCGTAGCAACCAAGAGGTTGGTTTAAATCTAGTTATTCAAATGTGTTTTTGTACCCAGCCTTAAGGGATCTATGCATGACCCATGTGGGTTAAAACACTATTTTTTGCCTAAATTTGAAATGATGATGGAATTCCCATTTGTCATTAGTGACCATAACAAGCTGATGTAAATTTTAAAAATTTCTTATATAGCATGATGTCACTTTCTATCTTTTATAATATTAAAGGTGTTGAATAATTGCTTGTTATTGTCTTGGATATTAGAGCCTCTAAATATGGTTAAACTTCAGTGGTAATGGTTAGATATTCTGAAAATAGCTCTGATCATTGTACCATATCTCCCATTCATTTAATATTGATTTTATCTTTAAGATCAATTCTGCTTCAGTTTTCAAACCATTATTTCATTTTGTACGTACTTGATTCAATCTTTGTTATGATATTGAATTATACTATCCTGTACATTAAGCATTTGTACATTGTTTGATATTTGACCTGGTACATTTTGACCTGACTTGTGGAAATATGCTCCTGACCTCAGGAGCAATAATGTGAAAATTGAACTTGGCCTTGGATTAAGAAATGTAGATTTGATTGGTTACAGCTTAAATTTAGCCATCCAATAATTCTGGATCTAAAATACCATTAACTGATTAAGTGAAATCCACAAAATGAGCATTCTTGATGCTCCATTGCAGAATAAAAACCATAAAAACAAGGTCTAGTTTATTTGCTTGTTTCTGCTGAGTTGATTGATCACGGTTAGATGTAACCACTGAATGACTGCCCTTGGGCCATGGTGAAAAGTACCAGCCAATGTTCCAATTGCTGTTTAATATCCACTGAACCATTTGGAAAGTGAACATGGTTTGGCAGCGTTGGACTTGGCCATAATAAAATTTCAAGCGGAAATAACGTGCCGGCATTAATTATACAGACTTGTGCATGAAGTACTGAAGGGCAGTGAGCACCACTACAAAAGTACAGAAGCACCTCCAGCATTAGGGGAAAGAGAATATCTGGGGGGAAAAAAATGAAAACTGAACAGCTTTCAGTTTGGAAAATGCTTTGTGGTTGTTACCATGGAACTGATTTCACACCTTTATAGGTGCTCTGATCTTTGTTAAAATAGCATTGACAGCATTGTATGGTAATTTTAACTGAGAGTACATCTCCTTCTCTAAACTTACAGCTTTTTCAACACTATTCTCCAAATATATCCATCATTACGTATTTCCTATCTTTACAAATATTTTCGGTATCAACCTTTTCTGCTATGGTGTCACTCCTGCTATTGTTGATTTGTTTTTTGTCTGTGAAACCTCTCGGGACTGATTTACTTTGGGAAGGAACTTGAAGGTTGTTGAAGATATTGAAACAACGCTTGTTTTTCATTGTAGTGATATTTTTGCAGGCATGGTCAGTTGGGACATGGTGGTGTTGAGGATGAAGCAGAACCACGTATTGTGGAGGCATTACATGGGCTGGCTATGGCTGAAGTAGCAGCTGGAGGCTGGCATTCTGTGAGTTCAAGTGGTAAGGTATATTGCTGCAGTAGCATCTTCATTTACAATATATTTACAGATACCTGAACTTCCTCTCGTACGCCCTTCTCTGACACTGGTATTTTGTAGTACTGGAGACAAATGGTCGTGCAGTTTCTTTTCCCCATAGGAATACTATGTCAGTATCCTCACTACTGCTTGCTGATAAAGGTCACTTTTCTCCATGTATGATGGCAGACCCTGCTGTTGATGGTATATTAACCAAGTGTTTTAATTGTATTCAGCTGGTGGACTTGGGATTCATTTAACCTAATATAAATAGAAGACTCTGGTTGTTGCATTTGGCTCCTGTTCTATCCTTCACTGCCTTTATGTCTGAAACTGAGTGTCACATCTACAAGACTGTTCCAAAACAACTTTTCACCTGGTTTCTTCTCCTGTGCCTCTGCAAATATTGAGGCATACTGGAGCATCTCATACCCCTGGTGCCTCATTCATGTGATCTTTTTATTTGTGAGCCTGAGTATTCATTTAAGGAAACCATATCATTTGAGCCAGGTCCTGTCCTTATCTGATTGGCCAGGGATGGCCATTTACAGCAGTAGCATTAAGATTTGTTTCTCTAAGGTCCATCTGATGACTTTACTTGGATCAACTAATTTTCCTGATGAAGGGCTTTTGCCCGAAACATCGATTTTGCCTGTCCTCGGATGCTGCCTGAATTGCTGTGCTCTTCCAGCACCACTAATCCAGAATCTGGTTTCCAGCATCTGCAGTCATTGCTTTTACCTCAACTAATTTAGAATAGAGCAAGAATCAAGCAGGGGACCTTCTGCTCTGTATACTCCAGTATAACACTATGCATTTACCCAATAATAGCAGTTTCTAAAATAGGTTGTTTAGGAATGACAGTGGGGTACCATAGTTGGTTAAGGCTCTCTGAATAACTGAGAAATTACAGGAATCTAAAGCACAACTGTTATAAAGTCTAGATGTTTACCCACATCTGCCATTGGCAATACTTAAATGTGTAAGTCTGGTTTCTGAATATATTTATTCAAAACTTGCCATTATTTGTCCTTGTGTTTTCTTTTTAAATCCCTTTAGCATCAGGAGATTTGTATGTTTGGGGATGGAATGAGTCTGGGCAGTTGGGCCTTCCTGCAAAGTCATGCTCTGAGGAGAAGCAGCGGAAGACCTCTTGGCAGAAGGGGCTCTCAAGAGAGGGTAAGATGAGAATTATTGTGTACCTCTGAAATGTAAGGATACTTTCAACAAAGATTGAGTTGCAAGATTTGCCCTTGCTGTGCTACATGTTCCTTCTTTACGTTGACGCTTTTCACTCTTGGTGAATACTACTGTGTAGTGCAACTGAAGGATGAATGTTTGTTTTATGCATAATCCAAAGACTGACGAGATCGCTAATGGTCTTGAAGAGTGTGTTGTCTCACACAAGCAGAGGTATGTTTTAATGTTTTAGTAATACTTGTAATAAAATTACATGTGTTCTTTTCTACTAATTGCCAGAAACAAATGTGTACTTTTTAACTATGTTTCATTCTTTTGTTCCCTCCGAGAAGTGAGATGGTCTCATATTGCAGTGTGAAAATTTTGTACACACAGGTTGCCCTATGCATAAAGAGATATAAGAAATGTGATATATGTTCATGAAAGCTTATGTGTTCTTTGAAAATAAAAGAAACTATTTCTTGTCACTTGTGCTTTTCCTTGAAAATGTTCTTTTAAACATTTGTTGCTGAAAGGGGTTTTAATATTTCTGGGATACCGAAACCGATGACATTTCAGGTTTATGAGCCACAACCCAGCAATGGCTGCCTTGAAACTTTCCTGGGTCTTACATTGATAAAGTCTCTTCTAAATCATCACAATTTTTAAATGATAGATGTGACATAACTGACCTTTTTAAATTAGGGATCATGGCAATTTTCAAGCTTTGAAATGCAAAGGATGGGAAATGTTTGGGGAGCGCTGCGCTATGTATGCACCAATGCATTGTTGGAGAAAACAACACACATTTTTGTTGAAGCCTTTTGCCTTGCACTCATCAGGACAGTTCACAAGGAAAACATTTTAAGGGGAAAGCCGAGTTTAAAATATTGGGGGAGGAGTAGTCATGGGTTGGCAAGTGAAATCTGGTAGAACTATTGCACCAGTTAACAATGACTGACAGTTCACTCCCAGCCTCTATTTAATTTTTAACCCAGGCAGGTTCATTCCGATTGGTCAAGGTATTGAATCTACACTGTGCAATACTGCAGTTTGGTTATGTAATACATCACATCTGAAACTGATCCTGTATCACCTTATATAAGGAAGGATAAACTTGCCATAGAGAGAGTGCAACAAGGATTCAACAACTAATCCCTGGGATTTAGAATTGTGCTATGAGGAAAGATAGAGGAACCTGAGTCTGTACTCTCTCGAGTTTTGAAGAATGAGAGGTGACCACATTGGCACTTAGAAAATTCTTACAGGGCATCACAGGGATGTTGATAAAATGTTTCTTCTGGCTGATGTGTATAAAACAAGGCAACGTAATCTCAGAATAAGGTTAGAGTGTTTAAGACTGAAATGAGGAAGTTCTTTACTCAGAGGGTGGTGAATCATTGGCATTTTGCACTCTAGAGTACTGTGGAAGCGCAATAATTGCGCTTTTACAAAACCAAAATTGCTAGATTTTGGAAGACTAATGACATCAAGGAATACAGAGAGTGTGTGGGAAAGTGGTGTTGAAACAGTTGATAAGCCATGATCTATTTGAATGGTGGAGCTTGATGGGCTGAATGGCCAACTCCTGTTCCCATGGACTGATCTGGTGGACGTGCGTTTTCAAGCAGAATTGCTTTATTGGGAGAGAAGAAAATGCTTGAATTTAAACGTAGGAACACTGAGTGTAGTTGCGTTGTCTACTATGGTTCCATTAGCTATTTCAGATAAGTGACTGCCAATTCTGAAACCTCCCTGGTCAGTGTGACCATAAAACATAAGAGCAACCGTATCCATTCAGCCCAACAAGCCTGCTCCTCCGTTCCATGAGATCATGGCTGATCTGAAAATCCCCAACTCCACTTACCTGTCTTATCCCCGAAATCCTCAATTTCTTTTCTGATTAAAAGTCTATCTGATCCTTGAATATACTTATTGACCTAGCCACTGCAGCCCTCTGCAGAGAAGAATTCCACAGATTGATTACTTGTTAGGAGGAAAGATTTCTCCTTGCTCTGTCTTAAATGGGCAACTTCTTACTCTGATACAGGTATTATGTCCTCTGCTCCTAGATCTCTTTACATTCGCACTGTCAAGCCACCTAAGAATTGTGTATGTTTCAATAAGATTAGCTTCTCATTTTCTAAACTCCAGTGAGTACAAACCCAACCTACTCAAACAACTTAGTGAACCTCTGGAAGGTTCCAATGCTAGAATATTTTTCCTTAGATTAGAGTAGCCAAAACTGTTCACAGTATTCCAGATCTGGTCTGACTAGTGCCTTGTGTAGTTTTTGCATGACCTACCTATTTTTATCAAACACAGAGAATACAGGTCTGGCAGCATCTGTGGAGAGAGAAAGTGTTTATGTTTTCGGTCTGATGTGACTTCTTAAGAAGAGTTATATCAGACTTGGAACATTTTCTTTGTTGCTCTCCAAAGATGCTGCCAGATTTGCTGTGTTTCACCAGTGTTCTGTGCTTGTTTCAGCTTTCAGTAATTTGCTTTTATTCCCTATTTTTATATTTCATTTTTTAAAAATAAAATTTAACAGTTCATTTGCCTTCCCTATTACCCACTGAACCTGAATGCCAGCTTTTTATGGTTCATGCACAAGGATCTCAATTCATCTGTGCTGCAACTTTCTGCAGTCTTTCTCCATCTAATTATTATTCAGCTCTTTATCCTATCAAATTGCAGAGCCATACGTTTTCCTTACATTTTCTCACATTGTGTTCCATCTGCAATTTTTACCCATTCATTTTGTGTCATCCTCAATACTTTTTTCCCACTTATTATCATGTCATCTGCAAAGTTTGCATCTATCAACAAGTTGTTAATATATATCATAACTGTGGCCTCAGTACTAATCCTTGTGGAACTTTGAGTTACATCCATCCTGAAAATGTCCCCTTTATCCAAACTCTTCATCTGTAGCCAATCTCTATCCATGCTGAGTTATTACCCCCAACATGGGCCTTTAACTTAAGTAGCCTTACATACAATAAACGTCAAAAGCCTTTTAGAAATCCAACTGTATTGCATCTACTGATTCTCCTTTATATATCTTGCTTGTTACCTTCTCAAAGAACCATTAGAAATTTGCCAGATATGATTTCTCCTTCATGGAGCCATGCTGACGCTGCTTAATTATGTTATGTATTTGTACAGTCCGTATTGTTAAATAATAATAAAACACATTTTCTTAAAAACACGTTTTCCAATGGTGTGGCTCAGCTGCTTGCTCTCTTAATTAGCTAAGCTATCCATGTCCAAATGTTTAAATGTTTTAACTGTGTGTTGCTATCTCAGATTCTGCCATGCCCCTTGGTATTACAGTATTACCTCCAAAAATGAGGCAGACAAACTCTCAAGTTTGAAACTTTATTGCTGGAACAGCACAGCAGGTCAGGCAGCATCCAGGGAACAGGAGATTCGACGTTTCGGGCACAGGCCCTTCTTCAGGAATCCATTGTTCCAGCAATAAAGTTTCAACTTTGATCTCCAGCATCTGCAGACCTCACTTTCTCCTCCCAGACAAACTCTCAAGCCATTGAAAGTCATAAAACCGTTCAAAAATGGTGATTTTACTGTCTTGACCCAAAAGCTCCCAGTGCATTTGTTTTTGTGCCAGTCTTTTTGAGTGTAACTGAATTCTCAGCATGTCTCTACAGAACATTGGCCTTGGGAAGACCACACTGCGAAGTTACAATGTTGGTTTTGCACTAACCTAATGTAAGAGATTAGCATGTGTAGATTAGAGTTGAAGTTATTCAGAGCAGATGCATACTAGTGACCTTACGTAGTTGCAGCATTGCCCCAGCATACAAATGAGACAGGTTGAGCATCAATGAGAACTGACAAATTACTCAATGACTTCTTTATATTTGATGTGATTCATTTCATGATCATCACTTTTCATGTTAATTTTTTTTTAAACAGCAATAAGTATTCACTTTGTTTACTAGGATTAGCTGATGTGTATGTATTAACGTTAAACTTAGTCTCTGATTTTACATACATTTTACTCACAGTCACGCCGTCCTTGAGTGATGCAAACAACAGGGTTATAAAATCTGCAAATAAGAAAGCAGATGGGGATGATTCTAACGTCTTCATCTCAATTCAAGCATTTCCCGCACTGCTGGATTTACCAGAAGAGTCAGAGGTCAGCAAAGTCAGCTGTGGGTCACGACATAGTGCGGTCATCACCAGTAAGTAACAGCCATTGCTGAGTACTGCTAATATTTTTGGCTTGGTAAATTGGCTTGAAGAAAACTGATTGTTTTGAGAGGTTCACGGGATGTAGCCACTAAGCTCCAATTTAAAACAAGTCACTTTAATGTGATAATGTTGAATTTTAACATTGGGAGAGTCTGTCTCCTTCCATGCTGTCTAAATGAGATGGTTAACTCTGAAGGTTACTCTCTGGTACTTACTGTCCTGATAAGCATTAAGTATTATATTCTATTTACCAGATTATTGATTTGCCATACTATTGGTAGTGAACAGAAAATCTTCTCCAAAAGGAGCGCTCAAAACTAAAAATGAGAAGAATAAGCTAAAACTGAAACAGGAATGATACAATAAAGCTAGATTAATATTTGAAACATTAACATGTCTTTCTACCACTTTGTGATAAACTGTCATAGCAATTTCAGTAAAGCTCTTGGGTCTTATTATTTGAATACATTGCCGACGAGATAAATCAGTGAAGATTAGTCTGTTCTCAAAATTATAAATGATTTATTTTCATTTCTTTCATGATGTGGAGGCATTATTTATTTGCTATTAATAACGAACCTTTGAACTTGAACTTACAATTGAAATTCTATTTGTGGGCTTTTTTTAGATTACTTACAATGTGGAAACAGGCCTTTCAGCCCAACAAGTCCACACTGACCCTCTGATGAGCAACCCGCCCAGACCCATTACATTACATTTACCCCTTCACCTAACACTGGGCAATTTAGCATGGCCAGTTCACCTAACCTGCACATTTTTTTCTTGGACTGTTGGAGGAAACCGGAGCACCCGGGGGAAACCCACGCAGACATGGGGAGAATGTGCAAACTCCACACAGACAGTTGCCTGAGGCGGGAATTTCACCCCATGGTAAAATGTGTCAAGGAAAACTCATATGAATTAGGAGCAGGAATAGACCTTCGACACAATTCACTAGAGTAATGCATTGGAAGTGAAACCCCATTATATCTAGAGTCGTACAGTTATAAAGATTTGATACAATCATGGAATTGCCCAACTGCATCTACCTTTCCGATTCAACTTTTAAATAACATACAGACCAGGATTTAATTATTAGCAAGTAAATAACCATTTACTGTAATTAAACTGTTTTGAACTAATGGCTGGAAAGAAACATGAATTGCTAACTTCTAACTCTATAACTTAAATTATGCCCTTCTTTGTAAAGTTCCTGAACACACACACATATACACTCAATGAGCCAAGAGAAGACACAAGTACTGTATTATGAGTTGAGAGTGAGTAGAAAGACTGAAACACAGTTCTGCCACTAGTCTGAATCACAGATATCAATGACTAGTTTTATTTTAGCTTTCTTTGCTAATGACAAGTTTGTGGATATATTGATCCTTAGTCTATCATTAATTGAGGAACGTGTTTTTTCCTTTTCGTTTTCCTTTCAACATAGGAATTTATAGAAACGGCATTTACAAGGAAATAGTGAGTGAGAGAGGATATCAGGAGATTTTCTATCTCTTAACACAGGAGAGAGAGAGAAAGAGATTTAAGTACCTTCACTCTCCAGGCTAGAAGCTTTTGCTATTGACCACACAGAGCTCTGGTCATATGCCCAGGAACTAATAAAGTGGTCGTTACTATACTGAGCCCAGAACAATTGACCATGATTGGGAAAAAAAAATCAAAAAACTATGGGCAAAACTGCTGTGAATACAATTAGACTGCAATTTTGTCTAGAATTCTCCTTTGTTGCTTGAATAAGGTAACATTTGTGGATTGGGGTGACAGTGTGTTCCAGTAACATGTTCTTAAAACAGCAAATATCATCTTCCACAATTTCCTTTTCTCAAGCCATCATCATCTCCCATATTTTAGACCACAGTTCTTAAAAATAAGGATTCTTTGCTTCATTTGGCTCCTCGGGCCTGCTCTCTACAATTCAGCAACTGATAGAACATAGAAGAATACAGCGCAGTACAGGCCCTTGGGCCCTCGATGTTGCGCCGATCCAAGCCCACCTAAACTACACTAACCCACTATCCTCCATATACCTATCCAATGCCCTCTTAAATGCCCATAAAGAGGGAGAGTCCACCACTGTTACTGGCAGGGCATTCCATGAACTAACGACTCGCTGAGTGAAGAACCTACCCCTAACATCAGTCCTATATCTACCCCCCCTTAATTTAAAGCTATGCCCCCTTGTAATACCCGACTCAATACGCGGGAAAAGGTTCATACTGTCGACCCTATCTAACCCCCTAATCATCTTGTACACCTCAATCAAGTCACCCCTAAACCTTCTTTTCTCTAGTGAAAACAGCCCCAAGTGCCTCAGTCTTTCCTCATACGATTTTCCTTCCATACCAGGCAACATCCTGGTAAACCTCCTCTGCACCCGTTCCAATGCCTCCACATCCTTCCTATAGTATGGCGACCAAAACTGCACACAATATTCCAGATGCGGCCGTACCAGAGTCTTATACAACTGCATCATGACCTCAGGACTCCGGAACTCAATTCCTCTACCAATAAAAGCCAGTACGCCATATGCCTTCCTCACCGCACTATTTACCTGGGTGGCAACTTTCAGAGATCTGTGTACATGGACACCAAGATCCCTCTGCTCATCCACACTACCAAGTATCCGACCATTAGCCCAGTACCCCATCTTTTTGTTATTCTTCCCAAAGTGAATCACCTCGCACTTAGCTACATTGAATTCCATCTGCCACCTTTCTGCCCAGCTCTGCAGCTTCTCTATATCCTGCTGTAACCTGCCACATGCTTCCTCACTGTCAACAACTCCTCCGACTTTCGTATCATCCGCAAACTTGCTCACCCAACCTTCTAACCCCTCTTCCAGGTCATTTATAAAAATGACAAACAGCAATGGTCCCAAAACAGATCCTTGCGGAACACCGCTAGTGACGGCACTCCATGAAGAAACTTTGCCATCAACTACTACCCTCTGTCTTCTTCCATCCAGCCAATTCCTAATCCAAACCTCCAACTCACCCTCAATGCCATATCTCTGTATTTTCTGCAGTAGCCTACCATGGGGAACCTTATCAAACGCCTTACTAAAATCCATATATACCACATCTACCGCTTTCCCCTCATCAACCTCCTTCGTCACCTTTTCAAAGAATTCAATAAGGTTTGTGAGGCACGACTTGCCCTTCACAAAACCATGCTGACTATCCTTGATCACATTATTCCTATCCAGATGTGCATAAATCCTATCCCTTACAATTCTCTCTAAGACTTTGCCCACAACAGAAGTGAGACTCACCGGCCTATAGTTACTAGGGCTATCCCTACTCCCCTTTTTGAACAAGGGAACCACATTTGCTATCCTCCAGTCTTCTGGGACTACTCCTGTAGACAAAGAGGACATAAAAATCAAGGCCAATGGCTCTGCAATCTCCTCCCTTGCTTCCCAGAGAATCCTAGGATAAATGCCATCAGGCCCAGGGGACTTATCTATTTTCACCTTTTCCAGGATTTCCAACACCTCTTCTCTACATACCTCAAAGCCATCCATTCTACTTATTTGTGACTCAGTATTCTCATCGACAACAATGCCCTGTTCCTGAGTAAATACTGAAGAAAAGTATTCATTCAGTGTCTCCCCAATCTCTTCCGCCTCCACACGCAACTTCCCCCTACTATCCTTGACTGGACCTATTCCTACCCTAGTCATTCTTTTATTCCTAACATACCTATAGAAAGCCTTAGGGTTTTCCCTAATCCTATCGACTAAGGACCTTTCATGTCCCCTCCTTGCTGCTTTTAGCTCTCTCTTCAGGTCCTTCCTGGCTACCCTATAACTCTCAATCGCCCCAATTGAACCTTCACGTCTCATCTTGAGATAGGCCGCCCTCTTCCATTTAACAAGGGATTCCAATTCCTTATTAAACCACGGCTCCCTCGCACGACCCTTTCCTTCCTGCCTGACAGGTACATAATTATCAAGGACACTCAATAGTTGCCCCTTGAACAAGTTCCACATATCATTTACACTCTTGCCTTGGAGTCTACTTTTCCAAGCCACACATCCTAAGTCATGCCTCACCGCATCATAATTTCCCTTACCCCAGCTATAATTCTTGCCCTGTAGTACACACTTATCCCTCTCCATCACGAGTGTAAAAATCACCGAATTATGGTCACTATCCCCAAAGTGCTCACCTACCTCTAATTCTAACACCTGGCCTGGTTCGTTACCCAGAACCAAATCCAGTATGGCCTCACCTCTTGTTGGCCTGTCTACATATTGTGTCAGGAAACTCTCCTGATCTGAATGTAACCTGATGTTCGTAAATCTCCAAATTATTTTTTATATTATTTCATTGTTGACTTGAACCGTATCATTTTCCCTCTTTTCCAGGGGAAGGTAACCTCTTCACCTGGGGCTGGGGTAAGTATTAATCCTGTTGGTGGTTGAAATAAGCTTTTGTGTTGATCTTTACTCAGCGGGTTTTTTTGCACTAGAAGGTTGAGAGTTTGGGCTCTTAATCTAGCTTGCAAATCATGTTGTATTGAGCATCATTATAAATGCCATCTTTTGAATCCGTTTCTGTTCTGACAGATATTGAAGATACCATAGCATTCTTAAAGCTCTTTGTGTGTCCTTTGGCGCAACCATTACAATATCAAACAGACTAATTATATAATTTGTTGATAAGTGGTTGAATGTTGCTTTTGTAAAACAGCAGATACATTCTCCTATTTTCAGTTACTGTGCTTCAAAAACAATTTGAGTGATGTCCTTTGTGACTTTCTTGTACGGATACAAGTGTATTATTTTCACGGGTTTGTTTACAGATTATTCATGTTTTCCAGGTAACTATGGGCAGCTTGGCCATGGACAGACTAATAGTTCTGATCTTCCAAGACTTGTTGAGTACTTTGTACAAAACCATCTTTCTGTTCTCGATGTTGTTTGTGGAACATGGAACACTTTTGTGTTTGCACAACAGGAAGAATTTTGAACCTTCGATGATTTCGTTCTATCAGTCACTGAAATACAATTGAGATCATGTCAAAGTTCAGCACAGTGGTGCAATGAGTAATCAAGCACTGAACTATATTAACTCTCCATTGTCAATTGTTGTTAAGTTACTCATGGTACTAATTGGCATTCCTGTGGGTTAGGAATGGGACAAAATGGACTGGTCTTTGTTGCTAATTTGTCCAGTGAACTGCATTTGGTGAGCTGGACTGTGGTGCTTCTGTGATAAAATTAGTCTGTGGACAATTTTAGTCTTGACCTTTGAGAAGAGTACCTACAATGGATAAAGTATTGGAAGAGCAAAAGTGCTCACATGACTTCAGGAAGAGAAAGTCTTGCTGAAGCTAAAACATTGGAATCAGAACAACCAGTGACATGGGAAGGAAGCAGCTGCTAGGACAGCAGTAAGTTGGAGACTTTATTAACTTATTGGTTCCTATTGATGCAGCAAGCATCATGCGCAGATCAGATTTCCTGGGCAATTGCTCAATTTAACATGTAAATTGTTGTAACATTCTCAACTCTAGTCTTTTTTTTTAGAATAGATTAGATTCCCCACAGTATGGAAACAGGCCATTTGGCCCAACAAGTCCACAACGATCCTCCGAAGAGTAACCCACCCAGACCCATTCCCCTACCCGATATTTACCCCTGACTAATACACCTAACACTATGGGCAATTTAGCATGACCAATTCATCTGACGTGCACATCTCTGGATTGTAGGAAGAAACCGGAGCACCTGGAGGAAACTCACACAGACATGGGGAGAATGTGCAAACTCCGCACAGACAATCTCCTGAGGCGGGAATCGAATCAGGGTCCCTGGCACTGAGGCAGCAGTGCTAACCACTGAGCCATCACCGTACTCTTCTTCACTATCACTCCAACCTGCTTCATCTCTCCATCTTGAGAAAAACTTATTTATCACTTTGTCTTTAGCTGCTTCCTCTAGCACTTTCCTAGTTGCAAACATTGTTTGAAATCTGTTAAATGTGTAACGTTTAACAAGGTATTAAAATGAAGAATTTTATATCACAGAAAAGCATTTTTATCAGCACCTAACAACCCGATGTTTGAAATTTAAAATTAAACACTTTTTCATTTTAATTTGACGCATTTTAAAATGTAACTTCTCTGCAATCACTTTTTAAGCAGGTTAATGGAACTACTCACTGCTCACTTCTGTAAAGGAGTGTCAAAGGTGAAGGCCTGTGGTCTCTGGCTTCTTTTACCTAGCTCGTGATTCATTTCTTCCTTCTAGTTTTGAGCACGATGTTGATATTACCTGATAGCCCATATTTGATGCTATTTTTGCGGCCTTTTCATCAGATATTAGAATTTGCAATTGGTGTTCTGACTTGGATGTAGATGTAATTGGCACTGGCTCAGCCACCTCCCGCTAAAGAATTCCCTGAGATTATAGTCTGTGTCTCCTGCATATATCTGAGTAGTCATGATTTGGAGACACCAGTGTTGGACTGGGGTGTACAAAGTTAGAAATGACACAACATTAGGTTATAGTCCAAAAGGTTTATTTGGAAGCACTAGCTTTCAGACCGCTGTTGAAGGAGCAGCGCTCCGAAAGTTAGTGCTTCCAAATAAACATGTTGGACTATAACCTGGTGTTGTGTGATTTCTAACCATGTCTGAGTAATAGTTCTGCCTCCTTCCTCTATATTTAACATCGGTGATGCCTTTCTTCCACAGAGGTGTACAGATGTTGTGCATATAGGTTGAACAGACTAAGCATGGGAATTGATCATCTGCCTTTACTCCTTGATTCTTTATCCATGAATATGTTTAGGGATGTGGCTGACCTAGGACAGAAGGCTAAAACACTGTTCTCCAGAATTGAACCAGTGTTCTACAATCTGAAGGAAATTCTCAGGCTGCTTTGTTCAGAGGATTTAAATTTGTCCTGCTCTGGACGAGAAATGACAGCCATGTGCGTTCAGTGAAGTATGTTCATCAGGTTTATTAATCCCCAAACTTAGTTCTTTTCCTGTCATTGCTTGCTAGCTGTCAAACATCTGTCTTCAAGCTTGTTACTTACTTTCTTCTCTTCTGCAGCACAATACAGAGAGATTTTTTGGAGTTCAGAAATACTTCATGGTAATGCTGGTGGCTCCAGATCTTCAAACATCTTTGTATTTTTATTCAAGGTTGTTGGAAGCAGATTCGATAGTAACTTTCAGAAGGGATTTAGATACATACTTGAAAAGGAAAATATTGTAGGTCTTTGGTGGAATGACCATAAGAAATAGGAACCGGAATAGGCCATTTGGTCCATCGTGTCTGCTCCACCATTCTGTAGGATCATGGCTGATCCAACATTCCTCACATCCACTTTCCTGCTCTTTCCCTGTAACATTGATTCCCCAATTGATCAAAAATCTCTTCTTAATCTTAAATTTGCACAGGAACTCTGCCCCACAGCTGTTTATGGCAAGGAGTTCCAAAGCCAGACAACCCACTGAGAGAAGAAATTCTTCCTCATCTCAGTTTTAGACTGTGCCCTCTGGTCCTAAGTTCTCCAATGAGGGGAACATCCTCTCAGCATTCATCTTGTCAAGACCCTTAAGAATCAGATATGTTTCAATAAGATCACCCTCTCAATCATTCTTATAAACTCCTATGAATAAAATCTCAACCTGCTTAGTCTTTGCTCATAAGATTATTCCTCCATCCTGGAGATCATCCCCCTCGTGAACATTTTTTGAACTCCCTCCAAAGAAATTATATCCTTCCTTGGGGGAAAAAAAAAACTGATCTAGATATGGTCTCACCTTGTACAGTTGCAGTAAGATTTTCCTACTCTTATACTCTGACACCCCGTAAAATAAGGGCCAATATTCCAGTAGCCTTCCTGATTACTGCAGCACTTGTGTACTGGCTTTCTGTGTTTCATGTATAAATACCCACAAGTCTCTTTTAGTGTTGCAACCTTCTGCAGCTTTTCTCCATTTAAATAGTACACTGTTCTTTTGCTTTCCCATCTGATTAGATTCCCTACAGTGTGGAAACAGGCCCTTCGGCCCAACAAGTCCACACCGACCCTCCAAAGAGCAACTCACCCAGACCCATTCTCTTACAATTACCCCTGCACCTAACACTATGGGCAATTTAGCATGGCCAGTTCACCTAACCTGCACATCTTTGGACTGTGGGAGGAAACCCACGCAGACACTGGGAGAATGTGCAAACTCCACACAGACAGTTGCCCGAGGCAGGAATTGAACCTGGGTCCCTGGCGCTGTGAGGCAGCAGTGCCTTTCAATGATTCAGCTTTTTGTGTAAAATTAATAGCGCGCCCAATGTGGGGCTCAAACCCACGACCCTGGGATTAAGAGTCCCATGCTCTACCGACTGAGCTAGCCGGGCTACTAAACTGAACCATCTACATTTTTCCAAATTTACATTCTAATTGCCCACTCCACTTACTTAACCTATTAATATCTCCTTGTAAAATGTTTGTTTCCCTCTTGCAACTTCTCTTTCTTCCGAGTCATTTATATATATTATATACAGTTGCAGCCCAACCACTGCTCCCTGTGGAACCCCACTGGTCACAGGTTGAAAAGGAACCCTTTACCTCCACTGTTTCCTATGCATTAGTGAATTCTCTGTCCATACCATTATACTACCTCTAACACTATGGACTCTTATGACTTAACCTTTTGTGAGGTATCTTGTTGAACACTTTCTTGAAGTCCAAATACAACACATTTACTGATTGCCCACTACGCACTTGAGACTTCCTCAAAATATGTTAATAAATTCTCTTTCATAAAGCCATGCTGACCCTACTTGATAAGGTTGAGATATCCCTAATAATTGATTTCAACGTTCTTCTAACAGAAGATGTTAGACTAATTGACCTGTGGTTGCCCACTTTTTGTCTCCCTTTTTGAATGGCGATGTCACATTGGCAGTTCTCTAATCCTTTGATACTTCTTCCACAATCCAAGGATAATGTCTCCATTATTTCAATAGCTGCTACTTTTAGGATTCAGGGCAAGGGAACTTATCTGCCTTCAACCCCATTAGTTTGTCTATTAATATTTTCTCGGATGATTTTGAAAACATTCAAATGAGTCGATTTTAGTGTATAGCTTGTGGCTGCAGGTTTCGGGGCTCTCCAAATACAGAAACCCTCAAGTCCCTTTGTTTTGCAGATCTCTGTAGTTTTTTGCCATTTATGTGATATTGTTCTTTTGTTCTCCCTTCCAAATTGAACAACTTTATCCACATTTGTATTCCATTTGCAAACTGAACAATTAACAATCCTAAGATCAGAGATTGAATATTAACGACAGTTGGGGTGAGACCTTTGGGATTCTAAACAATCAATAAACTCTGCTGGAAATTGCTTCTCTTGACACTGGTTGTGTTCTCTACCATGGAATTTCAAAATTTACTGAACAGCAAAGTCTTTTCCATATCCTGGAACACTACTGTGTTCTTTAAGATTTGGAGGATACTTTCTGATACTTACAGCAAGGTTGTTGATAATGGTGCTTCCTTTTCTAAACCCTCTTTAGAGTGGAAGAGCAGGTTATTGTCCAGTTGCTATGAGATGGAATGGGATGACCTTATCAGAGGCCTTTCCCAGACAGCTCAGCAGACTCGGGTTGGTAACAGCGAGAATCTTTGTCTGGTATGCGCAACATGATTCGTAACTCCCATTTGCTTCCAACAATTTGGTGAATACCTCAGCTGTCTTTGTTTCCCCAGGTGCTTTCCTGATTGTACATATGGTGGTAGCAGCCTCTCCTGGAGCTCCCTCTCAAAGGCTGCAATACAGCAGTAGCAATTACCTAGGCTGAGAGGTGGTGTTCGGTTACAGGCAGTCATCCCTTCAGGTTCCCTTGAAGCAAGTATGGTTATGTTGGATGAAATGGTACACTAGCTTCTCCCAGCAATGATTGTCACATCAAGCCAAATCACAAAGAATGCAATGTGATCTTGGAAAAATGAGCTTTCACCAATCCTGTCTCACTGTTGTACAATTAAGGTTATGGAGTGTTGTTTCCATTTTGGCTGTGTCTGGTCATATTGGAAACACATGAATTACTTCGTTCACTCTTCTAGAAAAGCTTCCACTGCTTTTGGGTTTTGAGGAGTTGTCAGCTTCTAATACACCTGTCCCATTTTAGCATGAGTTAGGGAACTTGGGTAAAACATTATGGAGAATATGAAGGGGCAAAGAGATTTCAAGAGGGGAAAAAATAGGGCAATTCAACTTTCTGTAACATTTTTCGTGGCTAAAAATGAGTCTTACAACGAGTGCTCAGGATGGAGAAATACCTTTATTGCACATTAAAAATATTGAGTTTGTCATTGGAAACAAAATTGTCACAAAATATAAAACATTTTCTGGTGTAAACCATTTTGAAACATGATTACTTTGAATACTGTAACTGCAGCTGTAGAAAGTGATGCTGTGATAGATAAATTATTTGTCAAAGATCTACTCTCTCTCTCTCATTCTGTACCCCATCTTAAGGTGAAAAAGCATTGAAGGCCGTCAGTTGCTGGAATCAGGAGAACGTTGATCCACGATTATTTTAAAGTACAATCTTGAAGGAGCTGAAAGGCAAACAAAATATCTAAATCTCAAAGAGGAAATCAGAAACTGTGACTGTTTACTTGCAAGTGTACGGCAGGAAAGCTAACAAAACCTTAGTAGATACAAGAGGAGTCTCCTCACTTCATTAACAAAAATATTGGGTACTTTGTGGGTGTTGTATAGCTTAATTCAGGAGCTTCCCACAGGTGAACTATGAGCAGGACATTTCTATTCGTACCTCAGAAATAGAATTTTAGATATGTCATGTGACCTGGATTGGAACCTTACTAGAATGATCTCAGCTGAAACATTTCTTTTAACACTACACCGCATGTTCTCACTCAAATCAGAAGATTATTGAATCTAAGATACCAGGACACTTAGCACCCTGTTTATTTTCAGCAGAATAAGTTAAAATCAGCTTTGTCCTCGTGGACAACTACACAGGCATTTTGCACCAGAGACCAATTACAAAGTTCCTGAACTGTTGACCCAGTCATGTTTAATGAATCACCAGGCTAGAAATCAAATATGCTCCCTTGGTGAATTGAGACTTTAGTATTCAAAACAGCATTCCTTTTCTCAAAGGACACATAATTGACTTGCACCCTTTTGGGCTGTCGCTCAATTTATAGCTAAAACACATTTCAGCTAGTGAAAGAAGAACCATTACGTTTTGTTTACTGTACCTCACAAAATCAGGCGACCTGGAGATGACATGCTGAAATTCCGAGAGGTTCACGGTTCCATCTTTATCAATGTCGGATTCTTCCAAAATCTGAATGACACAGTGAGTACATGTAAAGGTATTTTAAAAGTGGATTGGATATACACCCTTTACATTTTCTTGGTGTTAAAACTGGCAAAACAATCTGAACCCAGTTATCGAATACAAAAAGTTTCTAAACTGGAGCTTAAAGTTTACCAATTAACCCAAGATGTTTTCACCTAATGACTTTAAAAAGCTAGTATCTAAACATCACAAATATGCTCTAGGCACCAAGCAATCAATAGGCAGTTATAAGCCAGGACCTGAAATGCTGTGTATCGCTAGATTTAAATCTCAGAATATTGATTATTATACACATGCAAACTGTCTTTTGTCTCTAATTCTAGTGTTTGTTCTGTACCAGCTGACAGGCCTCCACCAATCATGAAGCTGGGTTGATGACTGTCTCGGCTATAGACTTGTTACTTAGAATCAAAACTGATCAGATTTACTTTTGGAATAACAGGAACATAACCTTATAAAGGAAAATCAAATCTCCCATATAATGGAATTTAACAGCTCACCAAGACTCCAAGCACCTTCCAAACTTGTAACCTCCACCATCTAGAAGGACAAGGGCAGCAGATACAAGTGAACACCACCACCTCCTGCAATTTCCACTCCAATCCTGGCTTGAAAACATATCACATTCCTTCGTGGTAGCTAGGTCATAGTCCTCTCTAAGGACTGCTGTGGTTTAAGAAGACAACTCACCATGCTACCTTTTCAAGGGCTTTTCGGAGTGGGCAATAAATTCTGGCCTGTCCACTGACACTCATGCTCTGTGAATGAATCAATTAAAAAAAACACAAACCATGGGCCTTGGAGCTATATTATAGAGTTGTATAGCACAGAAACATTCTTCGGTCCAACCAGTCTATCCTGAACATAATCCCAAACTAAACTAGTTCCCCCTGGCCACTCCTGGCCTATATCCCTCCAAACCTTTCCTATTCATGTACTGATCAAAGTTTTGTTTAAAATGTTGTAATTGTGCCTGCATCCACCACTTCCTCAAAGTTCATTCCACACACTACATCATAATTGGTTATTTGAGGTGATACCAAATACCCCTGACTAATTAAAATCTCTTATGGTTAGTAATAAGTTAACTAATTCAAATAAAATTAATCAACTGGTGTCCTAGTCACAGTAGGCTCACTTGTTCTACTTGAAAGGTTGTCAATTTGTGACGTGAACTGTCCATCTATTCTGCCAGACCTGCTGAGCATTTTAACCATCTGCAGTATTGTACTTTTGTTGTAGTGTCACTCTTAAGTTTCTCATTGCAAGTGAGAAGGTCTAACCAGGCATAACTATGGAGTACAACTAGCTATTGAAATATTCCTGCCAAAAAATTAAGTATTCTATTATTACATGTAAAATTATGATTTTGTCAGAGAATGCAATTGGAAATTTCCTTAAATTAATTACTGTAAGTTGTGAAATTCCAGCTGATACTCTTGAAGTTACATTCACTGCCACAAAGTTCCTCCATTGAAAATTAATGTTTGCGGGGCTGGAAGGAAATTATTTATTCCTCTAAACTTGTTGCTTATTATAAAACAATGTCTTCTGATTAATTTGGCTGTCAGTATGGGGTTTCAATGCCAACAAGAAAACTAGTGACACTTGGCGACTCGAGTTGAAAGGATACACAGGCTTATTTGGACATCGTTCTTTTAATCAGTTAGATTATGACCATAGTCTGCTGTTATTCACAAGGAATGGGTGCTTGGGCTAGATACTGAACATTTGTGCACCCCTTACCTTGCCTAGAATCTATTGCTAGAAAACAAGATTCAGACTTTCGATGAAGGAGAAAGTAAGGATCTTATGTCTCAAATGCAAATAAGTTGATAAGCTGACACTGATCCCTACTTGGTGACCCTATATAGTGCTTCCTTTAGGTAACTCTTATCCAACTGCAATGCAATACTTCAAACATCCTGAGCCAGAGTCAAAATTCCACCAGAAAAGATCATGAAATATTTAAACACATTACTGTTTTCTCTCCATTAATGGAAAAAAACTTTCAGAGACCAACAAGGTTACTGGCGTGCAATGTCAGAAAGAGATTGATGCATGAAGGATGATGAAACCAGACTAAATAATAAATAGAGAGTGAGCTTGATTTAAAAGCCCACTTTCCACGACCTTAAGATGTAGCAAAGCACTTCACAGCTGCTTGAAACACTGAGTTCAGACACTTATTACAGGAACGTAGCAGCCAATGGATTTCTTACCTCAACATTTCTCTTTACTCCTGAACTATAAATACATTGTTCTCGTGCTATCATCTAAACTGAGCTCATTGCATTACCACCACCTACTCTAAAACTTTCCCAGGACTTTAATTCTTTTCTTCCACCTACAGCTGCAGACTTAGTGGGGAAACTATGGGAGCAAGCAAGGAGTTGTACTTCACTTGTGTCGTACTGTTCTACACTTAACGTTCTATCAAGATTCCCATTTTAAATAAAGTTGTTCTTTTTAATATATTAAAGTTCGCAACTTTTCAGTAAGAGTTTCCTTACATTTTGAATGAGCTGGTTCATTTCTGCCTCTGTCAGTTGTGTATCAGATGTACCTCCTGTTAGACAATTCACCAATTTCTTCAAATCCTCCTTATCTAAGGTGCCATCATCATCAAAATCTGTAAGCATTGTCAAAATAATAAATGTTTTAGAACAAGCTTCATGTTAAGTCATTGTTACCCTTTAAACAGAACTAAAATTCTTCCATATGAAGCCAACCCTCAACTTGTGCAACAAATTGATGGCCTCCGTTCTATATCCACGATATATTTTATGTACTTTACTCCATTTTAATCTGGGGTCAGAGGTTCTTTGCAGGGACTACAAAATCCCAAGAGTGATAAATTCTCGAAGACCTCCGTGTTAAAATAACAGGCAACCTTTTATACCTTCCCCAAATGTTCAGTTCTGCGTATTGAACATGCACAATGAGTGTTTGTAAGGAAGGTCATTAGGTACTATTCTTATCCAAAAGATCCACATTATTAACAAGAGCCATTAGATAGGGAACCTCAAAATCCTCCTGCTAACTGGATTCTGGGTTCTAACCCAGCTAAACTTAGCTACAAAGAAAGGTTAGATTATGAGGGGCATGAAAAGGGTGGATAGGAAGCAGCTGTTCCTCTTCGTTGAAAGAGTCAGTAACCAGAGGGCATAATTTTACGATGAAAGACAGGAGATTGAGGGGATTTGAGGATTTATTTTCCCCACCAGGGTGGTGGGAATCTGGAATACATTGCCTGCAATATTCTTGATTGGGGATTCCAGTTGGTCCCTAAATACAGGATAAGAATTCTCCTTTTTCCTCACTCTTATTGGGAAACAGAAAGAGGAACACTGAACATTAGCTTGTTCAGGAATGCTACAAACAGACAGGTCTGTACATGGTGGTCCAGAGTATATGGGAAAACCAGTCTGCTAAAGTCCACAAGTGGAGTACAAGAATTAAAGCACCGGTGTATTTGCAACAGGCCATAGTATCTGCATTGTTACCCCCAGAAGATTAGACTAACCAAAAATTCTGAAAGCATAGTGTGACTTGATCTCAGGAGTTGCCGAATCACTAAAAGCACTCAGCATGTCTAAGAAATCCTCAAAAGACATACTACCGTCCTTTTCAATTGCAGTTGAGAACACCATACAGATTCTCTCTCTGAAGGGGTTAGCCTGTAATTGAAAGAGAAAAGTTAGTTAAAATTGTTGATGATTTTGTTACAGATCTTTGCAATTCTGATCATTCACAAGTGAGTTTTAACTGTGAATGGTAGTTAATCATCTTGCAGTAGACATCGCAATTCTGTCTAGAACATCATGGAAGCAGCCAGCAGCTGTTATACGAGAGAGCTGATGCAGTGAGTGTTCACAGATTATTCTACTATAAAGGTTGTCATGGCCAAAAGCAATCCTACCCTCACCCAGCAACATCTTCCAGGAGGTGATGAACAACAATGTTGACATTTCCTCCTCGAGCTCAGAGGACTTTTAACATGACCCATTTGCTTTAACCAATCCACTTCTATGTTAGCACTACCTAAAACATTGCAGTGATGTTAGCACTTCGCTGAATTGTTTTCGCTGTTGAGAACAACTGGGACATAGAGATTTCTCCAGACTGATAATTGAACAAGAATCATAAAGACTACTTTGGAGGTCTTTTCATACCTTCAGTTCTGGCATCTCACAGATTCTGTCCTTTGAAACTCGTGTGTTTTGGAAGTCAACCAGATCTTTTGAAAGCAGCTCCGCAAATATTCGATAAGCTCTTTGTGGATAAAAGAGTTAATGAACATTAATATTTTAAACCTCTTTAGAATGGTTCAAAATAAGCTGCGCAAATTCTTCAACTAGAACTGCAGATTACAATGTAATTTAGGAGCAGGATGCAGGTTAATGTTTAAGATAAAGAACCAGTACTTGTGCCCAAAACTTTGACTGTTATGTCCTCGAATGCTGCCTGATTTTTCCACACTTTTCAACTCTTACAACATTGTCTGCTAATGGAAAGCAGGGCAATTAATGAATTAATCTTGTATTAATTGTGAAATCTTACATCAAGGACTTAAAAAATAGCGGATGTAATTGGATGCATTTTTGACAAGTTTATTTGCTCCTTATAAACCTTGCTCTGACCAGTAGTTCAGAAATTTCAGATTGCAATAATCTCTTATTTTCACAACTCTTTCTACCACTATTTAATCTTCCATTCTGCAGGGTTTGTTTCATTTTTTCATATTCTTGTTTAGCCATGCCGCATCCTTGCATTCAGTTCAGACATTAAAATGTTCTGGATTATGCATTAATTCAATTGAAAGATGAAAATGACTAGGAAATTTGTCGCAATCGTCATGAAGTAGCTATTTATTCACAATTATCAAGCTACTGACTATATTAATCATTACTCTTTACATGTTATGCTAACTCCTTTCTAGGAACAGTTTCACAGTACCAAATTTCATCCAATATCTCACCCAAGCCATTCTTGAGAGCATCTACACATTGAACGTTGACTGCAAATTTGTGTTTTAGTTCAATATAATGCCTTTGCAGGGGCTGTTTCATTATTATTTTTGACTTACTTTAATCAGAATAGAGGAAGCTTTACTCTGTATCTACCCCCTGTGTTCTTGTTCTGGCAATGCTTGATGGAGACAGTGTTGAGGGAACTTTACTTACAGTTTACTTCCAGTTTAAAAGAGTCAAGTGGGCTTTAATTTCAGTTTCAAAAAAAAAAGAGTAGAGGTAGCTTTACTTTGTATTTAACCCACATTCCTGTGCATGATACAACTGAACGAGAGATATAGATTTATGCAAGTGTTTGATGGGGATGGTGTTGGGGAGTTTTACTGACACTTTCCTTTCAGATTAAAAGAGGAACATTTCCATTACTCTACAGAGACCATGAAACAAAATATAAAATCCTCCACTTACTGCAGAATGTCTTGCTTTGTTAAAAAAGTCAGTTCCTAAAACAAAAACAAATCACATTTAAGCACTGGTGCTGGCACATCCCTGTCAGCTGTTATAGGACGTTCAGGCAAGTCAAGCTGTTTATGATCCAACCACTGACGAAGGATGGATGTCTTGGCCTTTATTTCATTCAGAAGATTAAAAACCAAAATGTATCCTCCATGTTTCTTATAGTTCACTTAATTATCACAGAAAATGCTAGAAATATTCAGCAGGTCAGGCAATATCTCTGAAGAGGGAAACAGGTAAACTTTCAAGTCAATGACTTTTCATTAGAACATCCCTAAGAAGCTGATTTGTTTTCAATCTCCACACACACTGCCTGACCGGTTGAGTATTTCTGTTTAGATTTCAGATTTCCAGCAGCCCCAATAATTTACAATTCATTATCAGTTTGGTTCATTCGACCTTCTCTAGGATCAAGCCATGCTTCAAGGCTGATCCTCCTGTGCATCAAAGCTATTGCATCAATAATGCAGACTGTTAGGCTTCATGTTAAATTGCTTTAAATTGCTACAGAACTATAACGAAGGTGAGTAGCTCTAATAACCTTGGAGAAAGTGTGGACTGCAGATGCTGAAGAGTTCCAAGTCAAAATGTGCTGCACTGGAAAAAGCACAGGAGGTCAGGCAGCATCTGAGGAGCACCTCCTGTGCTTTTTCCAGTGCAGCACTTTTCAGCTCTAATAACCTTGTCAACATTGCCAGCTAATGGAGAGCAGGACAATTAATGAATTAATCTTGTATTAAATGTGAAATTTTACCGTGTACAGCTGGTTTCCAAATTTACATCAGGATTCAAAAATAGTGGATGTAATTGGATGCGTTTTTGATAAGTGTTTTTTTGCTCCTTATAAACCCTGCTCTGGCCAGTACCTCAGCAATTTCAGACTACAATAATCTCTTGTTTTCCCAACTCTTTCTACCATTATTTAATCTTCCATTCTGCAGGGTTTGTTTTGCCTTTTCATATTCTTGTTTAGCCATGCCACATCCTTACATTCAATTCAGACATTAAAATGTTCTTTTCCTGTTGCTGCAAAGTCTCATTCCCTTGGCTAAGTCAATAATATTAGAAACCAATATGCTCAGTTCATAAAGTTTAAAAAAACGTGCTGGAGAAAGTCAGCAGCGGTACCTGTGGCAGGAGAAACACTGCTAATGTTTTGAGCTCAATGACATTTCTTTGGACTTTGTTTTTATTTCTCTCTCCAGCATCTGCATTTATTTTAGGTTTTTTTTCATAAATGGGTTTGAGACAATACTGCAATTAAAGCAATAGTAATCATCCAGACCAATTTACGAATTATTGAAAGAGTTACAATAAATATTTTGGGTTTAAATTTATTCTAAATACTTGGAAATTATAGTTTAACTTATCTATGCTTGGCTCCATGTGGGGACAAATTCTCCCAAGAAGAGTTTTTTTTTGTTAAAGCTGCGTTTTATTTTCTCACCTGATATTCAGAAAGTTGCTCTTTTGAGAGGTGACTGGCAGACCCCCCCATGTTCCAAATTTGACCTGGTTGACTTTGATTTCTGGATCCTTTGAAAAAGGACACACAGTGGTATCAGCAGTCCTTCTGAAACTTTGTCACTTTTAATTAAGTTGGACCTGAAAGGAAAAACAGGTTAAAATGTGTATGAAGATCTTTAGAACTGGATGTTGAGAAATGGATGAGTAACTTTATCAGATGGAGGGAAGTGAACAGTAACAGGTAAAGGTGGAACTAGGGTTGCTGATTCCAGTTGTATATAGTTACTGGCTTTAAAGTAACTGCAGAGAACATTTTTGAAAGAAATTGAACAGATGAAAACTGCTAAATAATATAAAAATAATCATTTGATGAAATACAAGAAGTATTAACAAACAGTGACCATGTTTCACAAGTCATCTCTGCTTCACACACAGTTACATAATGTAGTTACTGTCTCAAAATGAACAAGTAAGCCCAGAGAAATGAGACACTTCTTAATATCATTCTGGTGGATTTGATTGAGCAGAATGTTGTCTGACATCCTGGAGGATGCCCATTTTAACTTCTGAGCCAAGGGGCTGATTGTGTTCAAGCATGGGTATTACTAAACATGAGCAACACTTCCCTTGTGGTCTAGACTCAGCACTTGCATCACCCATGGTCTGGGTTTACTTCCTGGTCAAGGGATGAGAATTTATTGTTCTGAACATCTCTGGTGGTGCAATAATAGTTCCCTACCTCTGGGACAGAAAGTTTTGGTTCAAGTCCCACCTTCTTCAGAGCTATATAATAACATCTCCGAACAGGTTAAGTAGAAAATATCGAAAATGCCAACATTAAACCTCCAAAATGTAAGGAGATAAAGTGATGGCAGAAAGTCATGAAAATGAGAGATAGTTGCAGTCTGAAGTCAGTGGTCAGAACAGGGATGTGTAGGCTGTCCTGCACTGGATTCCTTTCTTGATTCCCTACATTAATGTTAGTTGTACAACCAACAAAGAAAAAACAAAATCAGTGGTGATCAAGGGAAATTTGAAAACATGGAGAAATTGTGATCAAATGGGGGCAGAGCAAATGTCATATTATGTAAGCCAGTTATTGAATGATTTTTTTTGTCGTCATATGAACCAAAATGCAGTGAAAAGTGTTTTGCATGCTATACTGGCAGATCATACCATACAAAGTGCATCAGGATAGCAGAACAGAGTGCAGAATACAGTAGAGGAGGTGCAGAGAGAGAGATCAACGTTAACATTTGAGAGGTCTGTTCAGAAATGTGAATACAACAGGGAAGAAGCTGTTCCTGAATCTGTTTGTACTTGTATTTAAACTTTTATAACTTGCCCAAGAGAAGAGGGTGGAAGAAAATATTAGCTGGGTGGGAAGGGTCTTTGATTATGATGGTTGCTTTTCTGAGGCAGAGGCAAGTATAGATAAAGTAAATGGGTGGAAAGCTGGTTTGAGAGATGTTCACGACTCTGTAGTTTCTTGCGGTCTTTGGAAAAGCAGTTGCTACACCGCGTGGTGGTGCATCTATTAAAATCGGGAAAAGTCCTTATGGACATGCTGAATTTCATTAGCCTGAGAAAGTAGAGACGTTGTTCTGCTTTCTTAACCATTGCATTGACATGGGTGGACCAGGACAGAATGTTGGTGATCTTCACTCCCAGGAACCTGATACTCTCAACCATCTCCACCTCAGCACCATTGATACAGGGGTGTACCCTTCACTGTTTCCTGAAGTCAGTGACCAACTCCTTCATTTTACTGATGTTGGCTTTACACCATGCTGCTAAGCACTATATCTTACTCTGTCTCATCGTTGTTTGAGATCCAACCTACAATGGTGGTGTTGTCAGCGAACTTATAAATGGATTTGGGGTAGAATTTGGCCTCACAGTTGAGTGTGTAAGGAGTTTAGTAAGGGGCTGAGTTCACAGCCTTGCAGGGCACCAGTGTTGAGGATTATGGTGGAGGTGGTGGTGTTGCCTATTCTTATTGATTGCAGTTTGTGGGTCAGGAAGTTGAGGATCCAATTACAGAGGTCTGAAAGTTTACAGGTGAGTTTGTTTGAAGTTATGGTAATAAACGTGGAAATTAATAGGCAGGAGCCTGATGTAGTACCCTTACTATCCAGATGTTCCAGGGATGAGTGTAGGGCCAGGGATCTGCCGTGGACCTGTTGCGCCAGTAGGTGAATTGCAAGGGATCAAAGCAGACTGGGAAACTGGAGATGATGTGAGCCATATCCAACCTCTCAAATCGTTTCACAATTATGGAAGTCAGAGCACCAGGCAGCAGTCATTGAGGCACACTGCATGATTTTCCATTGGCACTTGGATGACTGTGGTCTTCTTGACACAGGTGAAGACTTCAGATTGTCATAAGGAGAGATTAGAGATGTTTGCGAGTACTCCCACAAGCTGGCCACACAGGATGGGACTGCTTGGCCGGGGACTCCATTTGGGCCAGTCACTTTCCGTGGGTTCACTCTCAAGAAGGCCAATCTAATAACTGCAGTGGAGACCATGGGTACAGGTGTATCTGAGGTTGTTGGGATAGGTAACATCGTTCCACTGCCTTTTGGTTCAAACTGAGTGTAGAATGAAAGAGCTTGGCGGGTAGGGATGTACTGTTGCCTGCAATTCTGTTCGACTTTGCTTTATAGCCTGTTATGTTGTGTCATTTACACAGAGGAATTAAGGATAATTCCCTCTTTAGGACCTCCTGGTATTTCATCCTGAAACATTAACTGGAAACGGCAGTGAGGGAAAACAAGACCGATGAGCCAAAGCTCCCGACTACCAACCATTACGCTTTATACATACCTTCATACATTATAAATTAGATCATGATGGTTTGGTTTCTTGTTACAAAGACTACAATGTAATGGAGTGTAACCAATACTCATTCTTCTGATAATGGAACATAATGCTTGCATCGTGCTAAGTGGTTTTAGCCGGAGTTCTGACGATATCATTAGGTTCAGTGTCCCAAACGATGCTGAGGTCCCAATCTTCTTTTGAATTATTACTAACTTTATAAGGTTTCACTTCAGGAAGTAAAAGTGTGTAGGAGCAGAGCTCCTCCTGGCAAAAATCTTACTGAGATTGGCTCCACAAAGCTTTTGAGTTGCCTGCTGTTGTATGTGACTGTCTCACGGTGATCAAGGACTTGGTGACATGGTGCACAGACAACAATCTCTCCCTCAATGTCAGCAAAACTAAAGAGTAAGTCATTCACTTCAGGTAGCAAGGAGGATATGCCCCTATCTACATTGAATGAGCTGAGGTGGAGATAGTCGAAAGCATCAAGTTCCTAAGAATGAAAATCACCAACAACCTGTCCTGGACCACTCGCATTAATACAGCAGACAAGGCGGCACAACAACGCCTCTTCCTCAGGAAGTTAAGGAAATTCAGCACATCCATAAGGACCTCACCAACTCATTCAGATGCTTCATAGAAAGCATACTATCTGAGTGCATAATGGTGTGGAACAGCAACTGCTCTGCCCAGGACCATAAGAAACTACAAAATGTTCACACAGCCCAGACCATCATGGAAACCAACCTCCCATTCATAGACAGTTCTTGTTGCCACAGAAAGGCAGCCAACGTCGAAGACCTTTCCCACCCAGATTAATCTCTTCCAACCTCTTCTGTGAGGCACAAGATCCAAAAACTTAAACATGTACCAACAGGTTCAAGAACAGCTTGTTCCCTACTGTTGTTAGACTTCTGAATTGAACTTTCAAATTTCAAATCTAATGTTGATCTTGCTTTATGTGCACTTTCTCTGTGGCTGTAGGTTTTTATTCTTCACTCTTCAATCACCCTACGATCTTTGTGTCCTTGAGTGTTATGATCTGTTTGTACTGCAGACAAAACAAAACTTTTCACTGTAGCTAGGTATATGTGACAAAAATCAAATCAAATCAAACCTAGTAATCGCACCTATATCCTGCCTGTTAACCAAAGACAGACTTTGTTGTGTGTTTTCTTTTTAATTTGCTAAACTCAATTCCTAGCTATAGGAATTCTCATTCTCTAAATATATAAGGAATAGGTGTCCAGTAAACAGCCATCACAAGATGTGACTAACAAGTGCCTGATTCAAATAAAAGTTCCAGTGCCTTTTAAAAAAGAAAATCTATCAATCCTTCAAGCTCAAGTCCACAAAATTATTAAATGTGAAGTATATGAACAAAACTATCTTGAAGTAATCCAGTAAAGAACTCTCTTCTCACCACATTATTTATTAAGCTTTGATCCTTATTGCTATCAACAATTGTTTTATTAGTGACAAGGTCATTATGCTACTTCAGCTCATTCAGAGAATCCTCCACAGCAATCACCACGCTCCTAAATCAGTTTTGGGCTTTTTCCCTGCTAGAAATCCCATCCTTATCAGTCAATCATCTTGGATGTGAGAAATTTTCTCTGGCAAATTTCAATCTCAGTTGTTCTGGAGATATGGTACATGTTTGAGGGCAGTTTCTTTGAACTGTCTCCTCATTATTCAGGGTCTGGGTAAGAATGCCCAAACATGAATAACTTGGAGAAGTTCCACAAATGTTAGCCACACCAAAGAAACACAATTAGGAGCCTTACAGCAGTAGCAGGCATTGAAATATTAAACACTTGAGTGATGTCAGTTACTGAGTTAAGGGACATGTTCTCAGCTACAAAGAATGTTTGAAGTTTGAACTCTACTGCTTAGAGATTTTAATTACCTTTTTCACTGAGAACTACCCAGGGAGGGAGTGCGAAAGCCGACAGTTAGGAATTTAAAATTTAACATTATACGGCAACACAGCTCGGGTTAGCTGACAGGCTGCAGGTTGGATTATTGGAAGACCGATTAATGTATTTCCTGAGATTAAAACGTTGGGTGTTAACTTGCTGGATGTTAGCACAGAACTTCAAATAAGAAAATAACACAACCCATCAAAGGGGCGTTACGTTTAAAACCACAATTTGTACACAGCACATCACATTGTCAAAGAAAGCAACAATTTTCCCACAGGGGAATATGTGCCCAGGTGTTACAAAACACCTGGAATGGCTCAGTGAGTAGCTCCGCAGCCTCACAGCGCCAGGGACCCAGTTTCGATCGTACCCTCAGGCGACTGTCCGTGCGGAGTTCACACATTCACCCCGTGTCTCTGTCGGTTAGCTCCCACAGTCCAAAGATGTGCAGGTTTGGTAGATTGGCCATATGGAATACACGGTTACTGGGATAGGGGTGGGGGTGTCAGCCTGGGTGGGATGCTCTTCGGAGGGTTGGTGTGGACTGGATGAGCCGAATGGCCACGCTGTAGGAATTCTATGAAAACCTTAGTACATATTTACGGCAATTAGGAATTTTAAAAAAAAAAGGTAAACTTACCTCGAGAGAAAGATGCTGGCACAAGGTGACAAGCGAAATGACCGTAAGTTAAAACTAGAGGAACTAAATTCAGCCGAGGCCAGGACCTTAACTATCCCAGATATTAAAGTTAACCGAATCATACTAATATTGGTTTGCAAATATCCGTACGGGAAACATTCTCTCAAAAGATAGACGTGGTTTGTAATCGAACACAAAACGCAGGGAAAGTGAGTCACTTCCAACAAGCTTCCCCTCTGCAGTTAGGATTGGGACTTCACCCGAGTGAGCAACTCGCTCCTCCCTCAGGGTGCGGTTAGGAACTGGAACAGGCGAAAGCTTGAGAAGCCTCATTTCTCTCGGTATGTGTGGGCTACTGGTTACAGTCTCCCTAACAAAACAAAAAGGATTATAACTAACGTAGCGCTTTCCACAAAGTAGACTCCCTACCATAAGCTGGGACTCCTTTACGGCAGCATAAGAAGCTGAGGGGTGGCCTTAGAGATGTCTATAAAATCATGGGTGGCATAGATAAGGTAGATAACCAACAGCTTGACCCCAGGCTGGGGGAATCTAAAACTAGAGGGCATACGGTTAATGAGAGAGGGGAAAGAGTTCAGAGGGGCATTTTGTTTCCCCACAGACAGGGTGATGAGTATCTGGAAAAGGTCGCCAGAGCTAGAGGTGGAGGTGAATAAAATTTCCTTTTTAGACATTTTAGACACCGGATAGGTATGGAGGGATGTAGACCAAATGCAGGGAAATGGGAGTAGACTCATTGTTAAAACTTGACAGTACGAGCAAGTTGGGTTGAAGGGCCTGTTTCCCCGCACAGACCTCTCGGACTCTATATCCCCAGCAAGGGAGATGACAAAACCAGATGGATTCAGCTGCATCTTCCTCTGGTACTAAACACTAAGTAAGTCCTAACTGTTTTATTCCCAATAAGTTTTCCATTAACTTGAAATTACATATCTAAATCAATAGCTTGAATATCTTAGTACATCGATAGAGAGCATATATGAATAGTCATACGGTACAGAAACAGACATCTTGGTCCAACCAGTCCATGCCGATCACAATCCTAAAGTAATCCCACCTGCCCGTGCTTGGCCCAAATCCTTCCAAACATTTCTTATTCATGAACTTATCTAGATGTCTTTTACACACTGTAACTGTACCCACATCCACCACTTCCCCAGAAGTTCATTCCACTATGTTAAAAGTTACCCATGTCTTTTTTCAATCTTTCTCCTCTCATCTTAAAAATATGCCCGCTAGACTTGAAATCCTCCATCCTATGTGAAAGATACAGTCACTTTATCTATACCCTGTGATTTTATAAACCTCTATAATGTCAAGAGTCAACATGTTGACAGGGTCTAAAGAAACATGGGGTGACTATCAATATCTAAAAGAAAAGGACATTAAATATTAGATTCGCTCAAGGATGTGTTGTGCTGATTGCAAAACCCAAATACTCCCAATAGTTAAACCACAGAAGAGGAAATCTATTGAAATGAAAACCTATATGGGCACTGTGGTAATGTCACTGGACTAATAAACACTTTGAGGACATGTATTTAAATTCCAGAATTGAAAACTAGTCTCCATAACAGTAACCAAGAATGACTGTTGATTGTGGGTAAAAAAAATCCATCTAATTCACTAATTTCCTTTAGGGAAGGAAATCTGCCACCCTTATCTGGTCTGGCCTACATGTAACTCCAGACCCCCAGCAAATCCCAAGTGGTTGACTCAACTAGTTTCTGAATGGACCTATTAAGTCATTTAGTTCAAGAAAATATTAGCCTTGCGAGTGACACCCACATTCCAAAAGATTTTTTAAAAACTTCTTAAAATTCTGCTGATAATGGTTCAACTTCAGAAAAGACAATTGCTGCCTTTGAATTTAAAGAAATGTAATAATGGGCTCATGTGGCTGCAGTAAACAGGTGTAAACAATCTCCACATGAATTTCCTTTAACTCAATTCATGACATGAGCCTTTTGCCACTGCTTAAACAGTTTCATCAATCCTGATTTTTCTCTCAAGTCTCAATCTTCATGGCATCTTCAATTGTTTCTCATTGTTGAATCTGCTACAACACTGTTTCAATTGCAAATTATTTCTGTATCACCTTTTTGTTTGTTCCAAATCTCAGTCTAACAACGAAGAATGTATAAATCTCTCTCTCCTTTGCTACTTCTGCAGCTATGATGTGTCCTTAATAACTGTTCTGTGCTTTAACCTGTTATATGTTATAGATCTGATCCAGTCATTACCATTCACCTTGTCTCAGTTCTCAATCCATCCACTTACATTCCAACTGGACGACTTCAAATGAAGTAACTATAATCAACCATGGGCTGCTTTGGTTAGTTTGTGTCCTATCACAGAGGTTTTCCTGTCAGTTCCATTCTGACCTTCATCCTGGCAGAACTGTGACTTGAGCATAAACCTCTAGATTGACCAATCAGCGCAGTACCAAGGGTTGAATCTTTGGATATGTTAGTCTGAATACCACATTCACCTTCTCAGGTGGATGTATAAGATTCCACAGTGTTAATTTGAAGGTGAAGATGAAATTTCTCCCCACTGTCCTGGTCAAAAGTCCTTATCCCAATCATAGAATGATAGGATCTGTACAGTGTGGAAGTAGGCCATTTAGCCCATTGAGTCCACACCAACCCTCTGAAGAGCATCTCACCCAAACCCCCCCCCCCCTCCCCTCCCCTATCCGTGTAACTCTGCATTTCCCATGACTAACTCAACTACTTTGCACGTCCCTGGGCAGTATGGGGAAAATTTAGTGTGGCCAATCCACCTAACTTGCATATCTTTGGACTGTGGGAGGAAACCCACGCCGACGTGTGGAGAATGTCTTTGTGAAGTTTGCACAGTTGTCCGAGGGTGGAATTGAACCCGGGTCTGAGGTGCTAATCAATGAGCACTTCATTAACATCGGTTAATGAGGTGCTCCGATTAACATCGCACAAATAAATTATCATGCTACTGTCTCTCCTACATTAAAACTCTTTGAAAAGCACTTTGGAATGTCCTGTTGCCATGAAAGGCACTAAAGAAACACATTTTGTTGTACTTGTCCTGACCTATTACAGTTCACACATTTAATTCCGAATACATTGAGGATTTGCTGGACTACCAACCCTCTGTAAAACTGAGCTCTGAGCTCCTGGCACCAAACTCTCACCAGAATCAAACTGAGCTTATTCATTTTGAACTACCATTAAAATTATAGAATGAAAGTTCTCATCAATTCTTGGCTGTAACTTCAATCCAAAATTCCCATCAGTGCCAATTTATGAATTTAGCAAACTTCCTCCTTTAAAAGCTCACACGTTTTCCTTTCACCAATAATGAAACACAAGCAGCTATTTATTATTGCTGTGTATGAGGAAACAATGCAGTACTGAACTGTGGAAGCATTGTAAAGTAATAAACAAACAAATGTTGACCTGCTATCAGTTCTGCTCACTGGCTCTTTATGCAAATTATAGCTGTACTATTGAAATCTCAGTAATCATCCACTTAACTCTTGCAAACTCTTTCAAATTACTAACAGGATGTAGGACTCCTGGGAACAGAGTCAATAAAATAATTTTACTAAAACTATGACTAACCGCATTCAAATCTGAACTCTATATCAGTGTTTTGTCATGCATTGGGCTTCCTGGGTGACCAGTTACTCAAAACCAGAAGGGGATTCACAAATACTATGACAATAATTCCATTTTCAACTCCCATGTTTCCTTTTCACTAATGACATTGTCAAAATATTATGATATTAATACTGAGCCTGTGTTCTAAATCCTATTCCCTGAAAGACTCAGGCTTGAGTCTTCTTGAGTTTTCTTAATAAATGAATGTTAAGAAAAACGTACAAGTTATGAGTTGGCCACTTGGCCCCTTTAACCTACTTCACCATTCAATAACAGCATGGCTGATTTGATTATCCACATATCCACCTACCCCTGATAATCACCTTTCATCCTATTACTACTCAAGAATCTATCCACCTCTATTTTAAAAGTATCAAAAAGATTCTAGTTATGCAATTTCTGAGGAAGAATGTTCCAACGACTCATGACTGTCAGAGGGGAAAAAAAAGTACCTCATCTCTGACTCTGACACTTTTTAAACAGTCGCTTAAACTTCTAGATTCTCTCGTTAGAGATGTTCATTCTACATCCACCCTGTTAAGACTCTTTATATAAATGATCTTATATGTTTCAGTCAAGGTGCCTCTTACTCTTCTAATCTCCAATGGATACAAGCCCAGCATGACCAAACTTTCCTCATAAGACAACCTGCCCATTCCAGGTAGTCTAGAAACGTAGGAAGGTATGTTGTGAAAACATAAGGAAGTTAGACATAGACATAGAACATTACAGTGCAGTACAGGCCCTTCAGCCTTCAATGGTGTGCTGACCTATGGAACCAATCTGAAGCCAATCCATCCTACACTATTCCATTTTCATCCATATGTTTATCCAATGACTATTTAAATGCCCTTAAAGTTGGTGAGTCTACTACTATTGCAGGCAGTGCATTCCACACCCCTATTACTCTGAGTAAAGAACCTACTTCTGACATCTGTCCCATATATATCACCCCTCACTTTAAAGCTATGCCTCCTTGTGCTAGCTATCACCATCTGAGGAAAAAGAATCTCACTGTTGCTTTTTGGAGCTGTGAGGGGGAAAATTCAAGACTGAGTGGCACTGACAATCTACTCAATTAAGAAAATTCTACCTGACAATAGCTCTTTGATTGGCAGAGCTACAGTGTTAGAAAGGCAGTGAGAGAGAAAATTTGAGACCCTATAACCTAAAAGCATTTCTCTCTCTGTGTAGGAAAGCAGCATAAGAACCAAGAAAGCTGAAAATGAATCATTCTAAGAAGACCCAGCATTGAATCAAAGAAAGATCATTACAGACAAACAACTGCATGTCATCAGTGCTGAAAATTAAAAAAAAGACAATCACAATTGTTATGGACCAGGCCAGAAGCCTCAAAATATTTAAGAAGGTAGCCTAGACCCTAATGTTTTCATTGCAGATGGATATAGGCAGGTTGAGTGAATGTGTAAAAATCTGACAGGCAGAGAGTACAAGGTAGGAAAAGGAGAAAACGCTCACTTTTTAATTCTTTCTGTCAAAAGCAGAATATTACTTAAACAGACAATGCAGAACTGAGAAATGCAGAGAGATTTAGAGGTAATGGTATATGAGTCACAAAAGGTTAGTGAACCAATACAACATGTATCAAGGATATTGTTTTCTAATACAAGAGGAATTGAACATAAAAGTAAGAATATTATTCCTCCAGTTATACAGGACATTAGTGAGACCATATCTTCAAAATTGGTTGCAGTTTTGTCTCCTTATTTAGCGATGTAAATATATTAGGGAAGGTATACAAGATTGATACCTGAAATCACTGGGTTTTCTCATAAGGAACGGTTGGACAGACCAGGCTTGTTTCCACAAGAGTTTAGTAGAACGAGGGGTGACTTGGTTGAATAGTCTTGACAAGGTAGACGTGGAAAGGACGTTTCCTTGTGTGGGTCAGTCCGGAGTTAGGGAGCATCATTTTAAAACTGGGGGTCACCATCTCAGGACAGCAGTGAGAAGAATCATCTTCTCAGTATCTCCCCTCTCCAGACATTTCAGAATAACTCATTCTAATTCCACGAATGCTCAATCTTTCAGAACGCAAACCCTTTCTTTCCAAGGATTGACCTTGTGAACCCTCTCTGGACCACATCCAGTGTAACTAACAGACTGTGAATCAACTTTCCCTTGGTCACAGATTCCCTCATTGGCGTTGGGGAGAGGGGAGAGAGGAAAGGTTTTGAGTGGAATTGGAAAGGGGGGGGGGGGAAGAAATTGAGAAAGAGTGTTCTGTCCCAAAGAAAATATCCAGTCTGTCTTGAGTCAAACTCCTCCGAGGTGGTTCAGTTGGAAATTGCGGAGTTGGGCAGACGGATCAGGAGAAGCTAGCGGGCAGCAAACACTAACGCAGCCACTGACTTCCAAATGTCCACTTACTTTATGGGTTTCTCAGCCAAACCTTCTCCCACAAAAAAAAACTGTTGTCTCTCTCCTTCCCCACCCCCAAACAAACTTTACAGCAATGTCAAAGTAGGAGATAAATATTGTTCTTTTTAAGACTCTGTTCCAGCACTAGTCTCAGACTTGCTTCTCTCTCTCTCTCTCTCTAGGTTGCTCCTTTGCTCAGAGTCACCGGGTTACCTGCTAGGATCCCCCCCCCAGCGCTGCGTCGCTCCGTTCGGTCTGGGAAAGCAGGAGGGGCCGTTCCTTTTCAGAGGGGATCCCGGGGCTGGGAAGCAGCGGCTCAGAGCCCGACAGAGAGAGGGATGGGAGCGGGAGGAAACTAGAGTTACTCAAAAGGGAAAGTAAAGTCCAACATTTAAAATAGAACCGAGTTTCAAAACTTTACTGACCTGAGAACAACTTAACGCGGAAGTTGGGGAAAGATTCCAGAAAGGGGCTCCGCAGAGCCACCTATTGTTGCAGTTCCACAAGAGCAGCATGAGACCATTCGGGCCATCGCGTCTGCTCCTGGTTCACATGTTCCTCAACCCCACGGGGGACTAAAAGATTGTTGTTTAGAAAGTTATATATCTCAATAGGAATAAAATAATTAAAATAGCGACGTTTATAGGGAAACAACATTATAACTGAGCCAACTAGACCGTCAGCTCGGAAATAGAGAGGACTGTAGATGCTGGAAAGTCAGAGTCCGTGGAATATGGAGCTGTGCTTTTTCCAGTTCCACGTTTTATCGACTGTTATTCCAGCTTAGCACAGCAGAAGGAATTGGAAATTCCGACACAATTTTTAATGGGGAAAGACAAGCCTATGTTGGCCTAAACCACAATTATTTGTATACAGGAAATTCAGATCCAATGCAGCACTTTGAGTATATAAATGCATATTGTGACGAAAGATAGTTAATGCACATATTTTGCGACTTGGATTTTAAAATAGAGGCAGATGGATATAGGCTAGTTTTTATATAATAAAAATTAAATAATAAAATGAGTCAGAATGTGCTTTTGAACAGTGAGTGCATCAATTCCAAGAAAGCATTTGATTGCAGGTTAATGCATGTAATGTTTATATGGCTGAGTTTACAACAGACCAAGTGTGCCAGCATCTGAAAAGAGAAAGTAGATTTAATGCTCAGGTGGGTGACTGGACTGGGACGTTAACTCTGCTTTCTCTTCACAGATGCTGCATGAACCTTACACAATTCTGATGGTCTAAACATTTTCAATTCTAACAACTTGAAGATTTCTACTCAAACATTTCAGGCTTTGAATCTCCACAAACAGAATTGCCTCTGGAGAGGGCAGTGTAACAAGCTGCCTGCTCAGCCTCCTAAACAGGAGTCCATATATTATTTGGAAATGTATCACCATAAAGTTAACAAGCAGCATTGGAAAGTAGACCACTGCACTGATATCTGTATTCAGTCATGATCAACTACAATTCTTGATGTGCACCATGTTCTTGTAATGTGCCTCTTAGTATTGAGTAAATATGATTCACTTGCTTTTATAAATTATATTTAATAAGACATTGCAATGAAGTACAGGCACCAATTCAATTCATGAAAATTATAACACATACATAAAAGTGCAATTGGTGGTACCCATCCAACCTATTCCCTACATTTTGATTAAACATTTTTCAAGTAATTATCCAGTTTCCCTTAAAATTTGTGCATACTCCTTGGCCTTTTTAATTACAGTTTAAATCAAAGCTCACCCTAGGAACCATGACAGTATTTAATGCCCGAACATCACAAACACAGATGATCTGGTTGTTTCTGGGCACTTTATGCGCAAATCAGCAGCTGTGTTTCAAACATTATAACAATACCCACACATTTTAAAAGTACTTAATTGGCAGTAAAATACTTCAAAATGTTCCAATGTGGCAGAAGGGTCCATAGAAATGTCTTTCTTTAAAGGCCCCACCTGTGGAATGTATCCCATACTTGAACATCTTCATGTGGAACACAGGAATGTGCGGGAATTTTTATTTTAATCATCCATCTTTGTATGTCCACATTACATGAACTTTATGTAACAAACACCAAACAGAAATCGATTATTTAATGGACTATGCAATTGTTCAATCACCTTTATAAAAGAAAGTCAACATAAAGTTCCCCTGAGTTTTCCAAAAGTTAGGAAGAATGATTAATTGCTTCTGAAAACAATGGTTAATGAAGATCCTATTCTTCAGTCTGTACATCATAATTTCACTCAGAGACAGTGATGTTCCAAACTATTTTCACCCATTGGCATCTTCAATCAACATTTCAGAAATGTCAGTACATGTGGCTGTCAATGCTACTGAAAATGTTTACCCATTCACTGTTTTCCACACTCCAATGCTGATCATTTGATGAAAAATCAGAATTCTCCAAGTCCTGAAAGCATCTAAATGTTTCTCAATAGTGAAGTGGGGTTTGAGTCTGACAAAGGCATTGCACAGAGACGGGTCTCAAATAGAGAATTCCCCTCCTTGCCCTCTGAAGATTGTGACTTATACTGCAAATTCATCTCCCAATTTCTGGCTGTGCTTCACTGACCACTTCGAGCAGGGGTTTCAATTGTATCGCGAGGCTGCTCATCAGTGGGAGAGTAGGGTTGTTGGCCAACTCTCATTGGATGTCCAAGTGCATGTCTTTCCTCAAAAGGAGTCACCACACAGATCAAAACCTCTAACAGTGAGCCTCTGTCTTGGTAAACATTTAAGCAGCCGATTCAATTCCTGAACTCAAGTAAATTAAACATATATCATGCACACGTGAGCATCCAGCATCTGTTTTGCTATTTACCTTAGCTTTGTGGCACAAAGGAATTGCAGTGACCATTTAGGAATTCAAGAAATGCTGGAATCCATTATGGTCAGCCAAGGCATTGGTAACACTGTGTAGATAAAATACACTTTACTCAAGAAATTGTTATACGACTAGCAGTTCAGAAAAGTGATTTCTTCTTGAGGCAACTTATCTTAGGTGGTCAGTTTGGATCTATGTCCACTGGAGTTTAGAAGAATGACAGGAATTCTAACAAGTATCACGAGTTGGTCATTCAGACTCTCAAATCTTACTGAAACACACAAGATCCTGGGGACTTGACAGGGTGGTTGTTGTGGGGATGATCCCTCCCCCTTAAAAGGAGAGATCAGAGACAGAGAATCCAACTTAAAGATAAGGGGTCTCCCATTTAAGACACAGGTGAGAACATTTTTTCCTCAATTAAGGATCTGTGGAACTCTTTGTTGGAGTGATGGAGGCACAGAGTTATCGAATATGTTAAAAAGGAGATATTGTGAAACTTGAAAGGGTTCAGAAAAGATTTACAAGGATGTTGCCAGGGTTGGAGGATTTGAGCTATTGGGAGAGTCTGAACAGGTTGGGGCTGTTTTCCCTGGAGCATCAGAGGCTGAGGGGTGACATTATTATAGAGATTTACAAAATTATGAGGGGCATGGATAGGATAAATAGGCAAAGTTTTTTCCCTGGGGTCAGGGAGTCCAGAATTAGAGGGTTTAGGGTGAGAGGGGAAAGATATAAAAGAGACCTATGGGGCAACATTTTCACTCAGAGGGTGGTACGTGAATGAAATGCGCTGCCAGAGGATGTGGTGGAGGCTGGTACAATTGCAACATTTAAGAGGCATTTGGATGGATACATGAATAGGAAGGATTTGGAGGGATATGGGCCAGGTGCTGGCAGGTGGGATTAGATTGGGTTAGGATATCCAGTCGGCATGGACAGGTTGGACCGAATGCTGTACATCTCGATGACTGGAAGTAGCTACCAACTTCTGTGGACAGAGAAATAGTTCACTTTTGAGTCAGATAGGATTTTATATGCTGCTGAAAAAGGGGGGGGGGGGGAAAGAGGAGCAGAAAATCAAACAGCTGCCATAAAACAAAGGCAAAGAGATTGTTCATGATAGTAGAGTACGGACAAGTACATGTGATAACAGGGGTTAATAGCAGAAACTGGGTTAGCTCTGCTTTTATTGCATTGAATGGTATGCAAATGTACTTGTTCCTAGAAAGTGGGCATCTTTTCCACAAACAATTAAGAGTTAAGCACATTGCATGGGTCTAGGATCAAGTGCAGACGAGGGGAGGTAAAGATGGCAGAGGCTCCCTCCCTAAAGGGCATGAGAGAATAAGCTGGGTTTTTAGAATAATCAAGCGATTGCACATCGAAGGGCTTACGCCTGAAATATCAACTCTCTTGCTCCTCGTATGGTGCCCGACCTGCTCTGCTTTTCCAGCATCACACCTTTCGACTCGGACTCTCTAGCATGTGCAGTCCTCACTCTCTCCTAGTTGCATGGTTGTTAGTAATCTAGCCTTTTTATTCCTGAATCTTTAAATTGTAAATTTGCTGCAGTGCGATTCACATCCATGTATCCAGAAAATTGAGTCTCTGGAACACTAGTTCAGACATAATATCACATATCAGTACTTCGTCATTGTGACAAAAACAGAGTTAGCAAATGAGAGTTGAGGCTTTAACTGGATCTTTGGGGTTAGGAGCAGGTGCAAGGGGTTGAATGGCCTATCGCTGCTCTTGTTGGTCACCCTGGAGGAGTTGTATTATCTCCGAGAGGAGCTGGGAGTATTCCTGCTCGGGCAGTGAGTATCGGCGGACCATTCCCAACGCCTGCTCCTCGGTCAGGCTGCTGTACTCCTGCGGGGTTTTGAGGGGCCAGTGGCCGGCCAGCTCGCACAGAGCCACGGTGAAGGCCGTAGGGTCCTTGGCCCCGAAGCAGCTGCGGCGTGGCCACAGGACGATCCGGGCGCCGTCCCGGTCCACAGAAGAGGCTTGGCCAGGCGCCGGAGAGCCGAGCGGGCAGCCCCGGGTCAGAAAGAGGTTGTGGGCGAGGGAACGGCGGATGAGGAGGCCAGTCAGGGCGTGGAGGGTGTGGGCAGCCCGGGCCAGGCCTCCATCACCGCCGTCCGTGTAGAGGACCAGGCCGCGGGCCGGGTGCTCGGACAGCAGGTGGACGGGGAGGAAGTGGGCCGAGGCCAGTGCCCCGGACTCCAGCAGAGGCCGGGTGGCCGCCCACTCCAGCTCCAGGCGCTGGCCCAGGTAGTAACCGTGAAGGTGGAGGTGGTTGACCGAGGCCTCGGCGCCCAGGCTGTTGAAGCCGACGCGGAAACCGGGATCCGAGCTCAGGAAGAGAAGCTCCAGGGCCCGGAGCACCGATTCCCGGGTGAGGAGCTGCGGGAGGCGGCGGGACGGTTCAGGCAGCAGCAGGACGTGGCCCCACTCTAACGGACTGACGTTAATGACCAGCAAGGCCTCGGCCTCGGCCTCATCCACATCCCCGGCCTCTCCCAGACCCCGCCTCCGGAGGCGGAACAGCACCTCCTGGGCCGGGATGCGGGTGAAGTTGAACCGCTGCGGGTCGAAGGGCTGCCGGAGGCTGAGGATCTCCTGCGGCGGCCGCCGCTCGCGGGCCCGCTCGGGGTTCAACTGCACCACCAGGCCCCGGGGCCCCGGCAGGACGCGGCTCGGGAGGCCCCGGCGCGGCAGGCGGTAACGGAAGCAGCCGGCGGACAGCCGCTCCTCCCAGGCCGAGAGCAGAGCCGTGTCGAAGCGGGAGCCCGAGCCGCCCCGGCGGACCCCAGCCCGGATCAGATCTTCCTCCGAGTAAACAAAGACCGGGGCCTGCTCCCAGGCCGGGCCCGAGCCTCCACCCGGCTCCATGGGCGCCGCCATCTTGCTCTGACGTCATGGACACTGTCCGTTACCATGGTTTCTCGGGGCTGTTCACCGTCAAAAATTAATCGGAGAGAGAATGAAAACTGAAACCCTGAAAGTCACAGGTGATAGAAATCTGAAATAAAATTGGAATTTAAGAAAAACCATTGACGAGGATCTCCAGGAGGAACCAATCAGAAATAAAGATTATCGCAACCAATTGAATCGCGTGGTCACCACCCAATCAGAGCACCTGGACTCTACTCAGAGCCAATAGGAGGGGGCCGACGATTAACAGCCAATAATAGGCGAGCTGGTGTCGCTAGGCGACCAATCGGTATTGCGGAGACCAGTTGGCCAATAGCAAGGCGTATTCCCTGAACCAATCGGAGGTGGCGTCTAGTTGCCAGGGCGACGATGGGGCCAGAGACGAGTGCGCGGCCTGGACTGGCAGGAGAGCGCCAGGTGAGTGACAGGGGGTCGGACAGAGGCAGACGGGGAGAGGGTCTCCTTCAGCCGCTTCCCCCTCACATCACCGCCGCCAGTGGGAGGCCGGGGTAAGAGTCCGGGCTTTCGGACCCCCCCCGCCACCGCCGCCACCCTCATCTCCCGCTTCCAACACTTAGCAACGGGGGGGGGGCAACTTAGCAACGGCCCCTGACCTGTCCCTGCCCCTTCCCCTGCCCCTGACCTGTCCCCCTGCCTGACCTGTCCGTGCCCCTGCCTGTCCGTGTCCCTGTCCCTCCCTGACCTGTCCGTGCCTGTCCGTGTCCCTGTCCCTGTCCCTCCCTGAACTGTCCCTGTCCCTGTCCCTGTCCCTGTCTGACCTGTCCCTGTCTGACCTGTCCCTGTCTGACCTGTCCCTGTCTGACCTGTCCCTGTCTGACCTGTCCCTGTCTGACCTGTCCCTGCCTGACCTGTCCCTGCCTGACCTGTCCCTGTCCCTGTCCCTGCCTGACCTGTCCCTGCCTGACCTGTCCCTGTCCCTGCCTGACCTGTCCCTGCCTGACCTGTCCCTGTCCCTGTCCCTGCCTGACCTGTCCCTGCCTGACCTGTCCCTGTCCCTGCCTGACCTGTCCCTGTCCCTGCCTGACCTGTCCCTGCCTGACCTGTCCCTGCCTGACCTGTCCCTGCCTGACCTGTCCCTGTCCCTGTCCCTGCCTGACCTGTCCCTGCCTGACCTGTCCCTGTCCCTGTCCCTGCCTGACCTGTCCCTGCCTGACCTGTCCCTGTCCCTGCCTGACCTGTCCCTGTCCCTGCCTGACCTGTCCCTGCCTGACCTGTCCCTGCCTGACCTGTCCCTGCCTGACCTGTCCCTGCCTGACCTGTCCCTGCCTGACCTGTCCCTGCCTGACCTGTCCCTGCCTGACCTGTCCCTGCCTGACCTGTCCCTGCCTGACCTGTCCCTGCCTGACCTGCCCCTTCCCCTGCCTGACCTGTCCGTGTCCCTGTCCCTGTCCCTGTCCCTGTCCCTGTCCCTGCCTGACCTGTCCCTGTCCCTGCCTGACCTGTCCCTGTCCCTGCCTGACCTGTCCCTGTCCAGGCCATAAGACATAGGAGCAGAAAGTAGCCCAGTCAGCCCATCGAGTCTGTCCTGCCATCAATCATGGCTGTTAAGTTTATCAATCCCATTCTCCTGCTTTCTCCCTGTAACCCTTGAAACCCAAGAACGTTATCTATCTCAGTCTTAAATATACTCAATGACCCGCTTCCACTGCTTTCTGTGGCAATGAATATCATAGATTCACCACTCTCTGGCTGAAGAAGTTTATCCTTATCTCCGTTCTAAAAGGTCTAATCTTTATTATTCTAAGGCCATGCCCTCAGGCCGTAGCCTTTCCTACCAATAGAAACACCTGTCCAGTCCCTGCATTGAACAGCAGCTCTGATAAAGAGTCATCTAGTCTGGAAACATTAGCTTGCTCTCTGTCCAGGGGTTTTGGCCAGCATCTATGTCTGGGGCCCTCCAGTGTTCCAGTGAAGTATAACCTGGAAGAACAGCATCTCATTATCTGCTTAGGGATCCCACTGCCTTCAGGACTCCATATCGAGTTCAATAATTTTAGATCCTGACCACCACCTCCCATGTCCTTTACTCAGTCCCCACATCTCTGGCTGCTTTCATCACAGCTAACCCATTTTCACCCACTAATGGTCCCAATTAACCGTTTTCTCAGCCCTGGCTCATCAATATCCATTCCTTTGTTTGAATTATAGAATCCCCACATGAAGGTAGAGGCTATTCAGTCCATCGTGTCTGTACCAACCCTCTGAAGAGCATCCCACTTAGACATGGCCACTATGCCGGCAATCCATCCAACTGCTGTGTTCTCTCTCTGGCCCCCCCAACTCTACCTATCATTTTTTATCTTCACTCCACACTCATCTTTAGCATATTTCATAGTTACTGTCAATTTTGAAGGTTCACTGGACCTGAAATGGTAACTCTGCTTTCTCTCTGCATGTGCTGACAGATCGACTGAGTTCTTCCAGCAATTTCTGTTTTTGTGTGAGAGAGGGGTTTCTTTGGCCCAAACTTTCATATTTTGCCTTGCATTGTCTTGTTGGCTCTGAGCCTCCTTGGAAGAAATTTCGACTGCACATATGCAAGCTGCTCACATTATAGGTCTTGACTGTTCAGTAAGCACTTGTGGAAGGCTACCCTACTGTTCCCGTCCTCACCCATCTTTAGTCTATTTGATCAAGCTTTTGATGGCCCCTTGTTATGTCTCTTCATCAATTGGGACCAAATTAATTTTTGTTAGTCCCTATTTCCACTCCTCAATTCCAATGAAGTGCTTAGGAATGTTTCACTGCATTTAAATATCAATTGAATGGTTATTCCTATGGTATGATTTTACTGAGATTTGAGAGTTTGGATAACTTCCTTGCCCTACAAGGTATTCCCTCATCAGAAAGATAGGTTATTGAGCCATTTATTTTGCTCTGAAATATTTATGGAAGGAGCCCAGGAACAGTAAAGTCATGCTTGATTATCCCTGTTAAGTCTATTTTCTTTGTCTTTAATGGTTGTCATTACCTAACTGGAATTCCACTGTCTGGGGAAGCACATCTTGGAGATCACTGATGCATCATATTAGCAGAACGTTCTGCTGAGATCAGAATAACAATCAAGCTGTTGAACTGCAGCCATTTCAATCTCAATGTTGATCACACTTGGGTGAAGTAGATGGTGGCATGGTGGTACTGTTACTGGACATGTAATCCCTGAGTGCTAGACTAATGTGCCAGAGACATGAGTTCTAATTCCATCAGGGCAGTCTGACCAAGATGCTACTAGATTGGTGTACCAGGAGAGTTTTGCAACAATGAAATCTGCTGTCCTTACCTCAACTGGCCTACAGCTGATTCCAAATTCTCTTTGCTCAGTTTGACTTCACTCAGATTTTGATAAGTAAATGCTGGTTTTGCCAGTGATGTTCATACCCCAAGAAAAATAAAAATAAGGTGATATTTGAAAGACTGAACATCCTGCCAGTGCTTGACAGGATGAATTTCTTCAGCCAGATGGTGGTTAATCTGTGGAACTCTTTGCTGCAGAAGGCTATGTAAGCCAAGTCATTGAGTGTATTTAAGACCGAGATGGATTAGTTTTTGATTAGTAAGGTGATGAAAGGTTATGGGGAGAAGGCAAGAGAACAAGGTTGAGAAACATCAGCTGTGATCAAATGGTGGAATAGACTCAATGGGCTGAATGGCCAAATTCTACTCTTATATTTTATGGTCCTAGAATAGCTGATGATGGGCTGTTTCCTCCTGGCTTGGATCATAGTTCTCATACTGGTCAGCCATTTAGGTCTGAGATCGGGAGAAATTTTTTCATGCCAAGAACTAAGAGTCTTTGCAACCCTCTGACAAAGAGAACTGTGGATTTTCAGTTGTTGAATATTTGAAGACTTAGAGGGGTAGATGTTTCCATTCCAATTAGAGAATCGAGTGGTATTGTTATAGTGTGAGGTAGAAGGTTCTCCTGTGATATTACTGAATGATGAAGAAGACCTAGAGACCATATGTGAGAAGGCCCACTCTTTCTTCTGCTTCTAATGTTGCATAATGGAACATAGCTTCCTTTTTATTTGTTCATGGATTGTGGGCATCATTGGTTTGGCAGTATATATTGCCCATCCTTAATTAACCTGAAGGAGGTTAAGAGTCAACCATATTGCTGTGAGTCTGGAGTCACATAGAGGCCATACCAGGTAAGGATGGCAGATTTCCTTCCCTAAAGGACATTAGAATGACATGAGGACAATGAAAAGTTTACAAAGTCACTGCTTTCAGTGCTATCTTTGGTACAAAGGTACGTAGGTACAAATTCTAAGGAATAAATTAGAAAAATAAAGAAAAATGGTCCAACATTACAGACCTTTGCACCATCTTGGGTACAAAAGGTATTTAGGTACAAAGTCCTTAGGAATAAATTAGAAAAATAAGAAATAAATTCAGAATTAAAGCATTACTAAACCAAATTGATTTTATCAACATCAACTGTGATTACATGTTCGCTGTTAGTTGAGCTTTTATCCCTGATTTTTCATTGAATTCAAATTTTTACCATCTGCAATGGTGGGATTTGGATCCATATCCCCAGAAAAATAGCCTGTGGATCCAGGTTAATGGTACAGCAATATGACCACTATGCCATCACCTCCCCTTCAGCTGTCTCAAACACAACATAATAAAATTTTCTGATGTTAGTGTAAGATCTGAAAGAGCTGAAAACAGATGTCAAATAATGTCTGTGGAGAGATTAGCAAAGATAATTTCTGAGCTGAGTCTTTGTTGAAAGAGTGAACTTAGAGCTAAGTTAGAGGTAGTAAGAAATAGAATGACGCGATAACATGATAACCCATGTAACATTCATCCCTCTTTATGAAGTTATTCTGGCTGCGGCAGAAACATCGCACCACTAAAAGAAGACACTGCAGGTCTGAGAGAAAATGCCCCAAATCCCTGTCACGGATCAGAAAAGGGAAAAGACAAATTAAAATTTCAGGAGTAAGGAGAAAGTCCCTTCGCCAGAAGTGCAAAAGGTAGATGATCTAATTTTATGGGAATGGAAATTACACAAGTTAAGTGGGATTCAAGTTGATTCTGCCCTGCATTTTAAATGTGTAATACCCTCTGGGAAATTGCCCAAGTGGTGAGAGTCTAGATGGTGAATGATAGCAGCCTGCTCTGTTACACAAGACATCGTAGAATGTCTGATAAATCCAGATTCATATATATCTTTGTAAGTTTGCTTGCTGAGCTGGAAGGTACATTTTCAGACATTTCGTCACCATACTAGTAACATCATCAGTGAGTCTCCAATGAAGCACTTGTATTAGTGACACATTTTCTATTTGTGTTTAGGTTTCCATGGGTTGGTGATGTCATTTCCTGTGTGATGTTATTTTGTATTCTTTTTCTCAGTGGGTGGTAAATGGGGTCCAAGTTGATGTGTTTGTTGATAGAGTTCCAGTTTGAATGCATTCCAGTTTTCAAAACACGCGCATATATATATATATACGAGCTAAAAGCAGCAGTGGGCTATTCCTCCCCACAAACTTGCTCTGCCATTTGGTAGGATTATGGCTGATCTGATTGTGGTCTCTACTCCATTTTCCAACCTCTCCCTGATAACCTTAAAATCTTCTGTTGGTCAAGAATCTATCTAATTCGACTTTAGAAATATAGAATGACTTTGCCTCCACCGCACCCCATGTAAAAGAATTTCGTAGATTCACGAAAGTCAGAGAGGAAATAACGTTATCCCTGTCTTAAATGTGAGATCCCTTAATTTTAAACCCTGTACTCTAATTCCAGTTTTCACAAAGGGAACATCCTTTCACTATCAGCCCTATTAAGTCCCCTCTGGATCTTGTATGCTTCAGCAAGCTCACTTCTCATTCATCTGCCTCAATTTATCTAATCTTTCTTCATAAAATAGCCAATGACTCTGAATCTCAGCCACACTGGACTGACTGGATGATGATTCTGAGTAAGTCTTTGGCCACTTTAATTTTCTCAAACCCAGTGCTGAGCTCACGTGCCACTGCCTAGCTTCACCTATACTGAGAACTGATTCTGAGCTTCTTGATCTAAATGTCTCAGTAGCACACAAGTAGATGCATTTATCCATGGGGGTATGAAAACATTCCGACAATTAGAATTTGTTTATTGCAGCACACATTTGTGCTGTTGGAGTCACTTTGCAGCATGGTTTACAATGACCTGTGACAGTACTTCATTTCATTTTGGGCATTAAGTTGTTTTCCAGCACAGTTATTGTGTTCCGATAGTAAGCAGGCTGCATCCCCAGCAGGCAGTAGCATGTTTTGTCTACTGTGGATTTCTTAATTTAATTCAGGTGATTTGAGCATTTATTACCTGTACCTAATTGTACTTAAGACCATGGTCAGAAGCTGCCATTTGCTGCAGTCCTTTGGGTAGAGGTATGCCCACAGTGCTGTTACGGGGGGAGGGGGGGTGGGTCCAGGATCCAGGATCCAGGATTTTGTGCCAGTGACAGTAAAGCATTGGCAATATATTTCCAACTCAGGATGGTGTGGCTTGGCATGGGTTCTAATATATCTGAAAGAGATGAATCAGAAATTCTGACAATTCTGTCTTGAATTAATTCTGGTTTTAAATCAACATAAGCACAACATTCTGACAATATTAATGATTAATAATGTTGTCAGCAGATTCTCCTGGGAGCTGCACTGTTCCATTAAATCTTGCAGTCTGTTATACAATTTATATTTTATGTAATAGAATTGTGAAATGTTCTTAAAAAGATGTCTGTCTCTTTTTTATTCTGTTGTTTTAAAACATTATTTTCTACCGGACATGCAGAGTAAAGAAATGTTCTTGTTCTTTGTTTTTATTTCCTATGATTTTTAAGCAATTCTATATCATATGAATGTATCTCTTCCATATAGTCCAGTTCAAATCCTTGCCTGAACGTTTGTGGTTTTAAATCTGCTCCAAGATATTATCTCTTTCGCCACCGTCATTGTACTTAACTGCAGTTGTTTCTACTATTTAAATGATTTACTTGAAAACTGTCATTGAAGATTTTTTTTTTTGTAGGTGTAGTTGGCTTTGCTGTTAAATTTTAAAAATGTTTACACTCCCTTCAATTAGATTTAGAGTTGAGTTTTTAGCAAGCTTTTAAAATTAATTAGGTAACGTAGATGTGTTGCCAATAAAGCTTTATCATTAATGTGTTTTAATTTTTTTTTTACTTCTTTCTTCTTTTCTATTCAGAAATTTGATTCAATTTTTATTAAAGTTGTAGTTTCTTAATGTTTCTGAATTATCTTCCTATTTTTGCTGTAAAAAGATCTTTGCAAGTATTTAAAATGAAAGAATACATTCAAAGGTGCAGGAAATACTGTGTCATCTAGTGCTGTTTTTCTTTTCGAATTTGTGGCTTTTGTATCCTTTTTATCACTATGAATAACTTTGCACCCCTCCTGCAGCTTCTCTGAGCTTTCTGCATTTTTAATATTGAGACAAATGTCATTGTGCTGGTATTGCTCATTAAAGAGAGATTTTCACTTAAACAATAAAAAAAATTCCCTTCAAAACACGATTTTTAAATAAACTTTTATTTTACCGTAATATCTATTTTCACTCATTAGTCAAACTATACTGCTGAATTTCTTAATGAATGTGCTTTCTCACAACAATATTTTTGAGTGTTGGGTCTGGGCTGAGAGGTAGCTTGTCTAGCAGAGGTGGGATGGGGAGTTTGGATCTTGCAGGGAGAGGCTTGCCAGGGAGTGGAGGAGAATTGTGGAGAAAGGAAGGAATCCGAGATGAGGCAGAGGTACATTAAAATAGTTACCCAGGAGTTAACTCTTAACCCTAATCCTCTAGCCTTTTCTGGGTAAAGTATCAAATTTAAATATATTGGAACATTCTGAAATCTTTGTATCTGGAATCTTCCCCTTAAATTCAATCTATCAGAACTTTCTCAATATATTAGTTAACCCTATCAGATATTAACCATATTGTACAACAAAGGAGAATGAACAAGCTTCACACAGGCAACCTCACTATCTGCTTGGAGGGAGCCCAGTTTTTTTTTGTCTGGCTCAGAATTCAATGGAAGGCGTGAACATTCGAGTGACTCCATGCAGGACTAGATCATAGCAATGTCACAACATGCATGCCACGTTTCTTAGAGGTAGTGAGTTGGATAGCATTTTCACAAAATAGTTCAAATTTAAATCACAGATTTTTGCATGTTTAAAATTTGTGTGTATTGTAATCATTGAATATTAAAGGTTACTCTCCTGCCATTTTATTAAGCCTCCCCAATCACTAAATCTTCTATATCTCTCAAGGTTTCAGCATGGGGCTACATCAACTCTTGGGTATTGAAACCGGTTCACAATGGGAAAATGTTTGGGAAGCAGTGATCGAGAAAGATAAAGGTTCCTGTGGATGGGTTCACTGCCTCCCAACCCTCCCTCAAAATCACATGGTAACTTCACTTGGAAAGATATCACAATTCCATCACTATCTGCACTTGTGGAGTGTCCAGACCTTTTCAGGTTGCTGTATTTGCTGAATTTGAACCAAGGTCACTGAGTTGACGGGTCTAAGACACTGTGCTGCCCACCGAGATTATTTTTGTTGCTGTTCATTCTGAGATCACAGATGTTTTCCTAAGTCCCTTTCACCCATCTCTACATCTCACAGAATGAATGCTTCTGGGGGTGAGAGTGATTTTGAGGAGGAGTCAGCTGATGAGGACGAGAGTCTGGCTGAGGACTCAGAAGATGAAATTGAGCCAGTTCAGAAACAACCTAATGTGCTGAAAAAGAATGTAGCAGGCAGAGATTTGGGATTACGCATGAAACAGAGTAAACAGCTGGGAGACCGTGAGGGACTTCACAAGCAAGAACAGATACTAATCAATCAGAAAACTGAGGGAAATAACAAAGCTATTAAAGATGAAATGCTCAAGAAAAAAAAGAAGAAGAAAAGGAGGTAGAATGACTCTTTTAATTTTAACTTCACTGTCACAATACTATCTCAGTTACTCCCTCACGCAGACCTGTGACTCTCGTGGTTGCGCTCTCACACTGAACAGTTTTCCCCCTCTCGCTGACCAGTTTCCCTCGCTGTTGGCCCCCTTGATGACCAATCTCCTTCCCTGCTCCCCGCCTCCTCCCCCCGCCGCCCCCACCACCACCACCACCACCCCCCCACCTCGCTGACCAGTGTCCCTTGCTGTTTATCCTCTTCACTGACCAGCCTCCCTCATGATTACTCTTTCATATGAACAAATTTGAATGTGGATTCTATGAAACTGCTTTTCTATCAGGGAGACTCCTCCAAAGTCTTGCGCACTTTCATGCACCGGATTCATGTGAAACCTGTTGCCTTCTAATTGATCAGTCACTTTGCTCCAACCTCTCACTTCACTCTGTCACAGCTTCCAGTGATTTTCTCCTTTCACTGCCACTCTGCAGGTTGCTACTCTGAAATGTTCTGTCTTGGTGCTTCTATATTCTATCCCCATTGTGTTGAATTTGGGTCTCTGCCATTCTTCAACAATGTTGCGCACAAGCCAGTCAGTTTTTTTTTACAGGGAACTTTATAATACCTATTTTGTTGAGATCTCGACCTCTTTTGTCTTGCAGGTGTATTGGAATAAATCTGCTTAACTGCAAGTATGAAAGTGGTGTGTATTACTCAATTAAGGTTATTGGGTTGGGGAGCAAGAGAGAGCCATACAGATGTATTCAATGCAAGTTTGATCTTTGTCCCTCCAAGTTTCTGTTTCGTCTCCTGGTGTCCAACTTTTGGCAATCTCCTACTGTCTTGTGCTGTATATGATCTTAAACAGCAAGTATTGAGCGGTTGTTCAACTTTGTACTAACCATTGTTCTCCTGGAGTCCAAACATATGAACTTTCCACCAAAAATCGAACAAGAATCCCAGCTAATTCTTCCCCTTCCAACCTGCATGTTCACTATCTGTTGGATACTGGTTGACAATCAGATATATAACGTGTCTCTCAGTGGCTGCGTCAATCTGAATAGCTGACTTATTGAGATAATTCAGTGTCAACTGGCAAATTGAATAAGGACTTTTCTGAAATCTGCCGCTGACCTGCACCAAGCAATGTATTTACCCATCACTCTATTTCCATGTACATAAGACGTAGAGACCAAAGTATATTTTGGTAGTCTGCTCCTTTTGGATAGTTTGTTGAATGTGAAGATATCCATTCCACTTACTTTGCAATTAAACACTGAATTCATTCATAAAACATTGTATAAAACATTTTCTCTAATTTTGTCCTACTCTCTTCCCTTCTCCTATCTGTTCTACTGTTGGTCTTCTGAAACATTAATTTGTCCTCTGCATTTTTTGTGCCATACATTCTTTTTCAGTCTTTCTTATTTCAAGCTCTGTTTCCTCACTCCTGTCTGTCTTGGTATTTTTCTTTGAATGTATCCGTGTCTCAATTCCTATCTTTCTATCTCTGTCCATCTGTATCATTCTGTTTGAATTTCTTCTCTCTGTCCCTTGCTCTCTTTTGCACTCTCTCTCATATGGCAATGTAGGTCAAAGCTTCGATTCTCTTATGCACTTACAGAGACACAAACAATGTTACACATTGCTCAGGGATGTCAAGTAGTGGACTAGTCATCTGAAAGGCAGCAAATGAGGGCTGTACCACTTGACTCTGGAGTTTTACATGCACTAAATATTAATAATAATAATATCTCTGATCTTGTGTTCCAGTTCGTCGTGCAGCTCGTCGATATGGACTGAAGGAGGTTGGAGATGATGAAGAGTGCATCTTGTTCTGGACTGACTCCTCTGTTTCTCATGAAAAAGTCATGGAGATTAAAAATTTTCAGGTCAGGCTAATGGGATTTGAAATGGCAAAAAACAATTAGCAGCATGAGGTGTTTGGGGTTAAATCGAAAATACCAGTGGTCTGGTATTTTGTTTCTGAAGAACAATTTCTAAACTATGCTTGATCGCTGCCTGCTGTTATAATGCCTTTTAATTGTTATTTTTAAGCTATATATTTGCAAAAAAGTAAGGATATTCTTAGAATTTTTGTTTTAATTGCAAGAAATCTGATAGGTGATCCTTCTCTCATCTCTAGTTTCATGCTTATCTTGTCTCTATTGAGTCTCACCTTTTTTTTTAAATCAATACTACAGTGGTTACTTCTTTCTTGAAACTTCATTTTTTGTTTCTTCCAGCCAATAGCCACGCTATTCTAAACACTCTGCATTCTTCTTGCTAAAACAATGGTTCACTGAATCATCTCTCTCTCTCATTCATTCATAACCTCTGTATTGAACTCAGGGTATTCCTCAGCCTTCCCTTTATGCTACTATCTAAGGTTTTCAAACTAAAGCGCTAAGAATTTTTTTTTAGTATCTTTTGAACTATCTGCAGTAAAGCACACAGTTTTTGTTCCTTTACTTAAAGAAGGATGCAAACACGTTGGCAACAGATCAAAGGAGGTTTACCAATTTGATAGCGGGAATGAGCAGGTTCTCTTATAAGGAAAGTTTAGAGAGGCTGGGCTTGCTTTTACTGGAGTTTAATGACATAATTGAAGTGTGTAAGATCCTGAACGGTCTTTACTGGCAAGGATGTTTTTGTTATTCGTCCAGAAGTAGGGAAAACTGTATAAAGATTTAAGAGTCCCCCCTCTCAGGGAGAGATGAGGAGATTTTTGTTTCTATCAGTATGTTGTGCATGATTAGAGGCTGTCTGCCTCAGAATTTGATGGAGTGGATAGATTCTTGTTTGGCAAAGCAAGATTATCAGGAATAGATGGGAAAGTGAAGTTTGAAGTACAGACTGATCAATCATAATCTTACTGAAAGACCGAAATAGTGGCCTATTTTTGCTCCTCGTTTGTACATTTGTATCTAACTCACGTTCTCTCCAGCTGTTCTTGATCTGCATTTCTTCTTCCTTTTTGGAGTTCTTACACGTGCCCCATTATTGATTTCTGTTTTCCATCCCATTTCTGCAGAAGATCAATCACTTTCCCGGAATGAGCGAGATTTGCAGGAAAGATCTACTGGCACGAAATTTGAATAGGATGCTGAAACTCTTCCCGAAGGAGTATAACATCTTCCCACGAACGTGGTGTTTACCTGCCGAGTGAGTGAAGTTAGGATTGACAATGGAATGCACCTTTGGTGACTGGGTGAAGATAAAAAGGAACTTGTTTTTACACAATGACTGATTTCATTTCTTATGATACTGAAAAAACAGCTCATAAATAGCAAATGATTAGAAAGTAATTGTATAGTTGAATGCACTGCATGATCCCACGAAGTGAAATGAGTTGAATAAACTACATGCTCCCACCAGATGTGCTTTTGGCAGGATGGGGCATGTTAACAGTTTGTTAAAAGATCAATTGAACTCAGTATTACCTGCCCACTCCATTATCTGGTAACCATGGTTAGGCAAATAGAAGTGGGCAATGCATTTCTTTGTCTATTTAAAATGGCAGGAAGGAATGGGTTTATTAACTTGGAGGTGCCCTTTGCCCATCAGTGATAGTAATCCTCTTCCTTCCTACCTAACATTTACTTTAAACGTCTCCCCTCCACCCTCCCTAAGCTAGCAAAGCCCTCCTTTCCCAACACTCCAGAGTTACCTGGATCCATTGCGCCTGCTTTCTGGGTCTGCCCATTACTGGCAGTGCCACTACACTCCAGCACTGCTGGGACTATGGGAGCTTGGTTAGAGACAAAAAGCTGCAGAGGCTGGAATCCAAAATAGACAGACAGGAGGCTGGAAGAACACAGCAAGCCAGGCAGCATCACGAGGTGGAGAAGTCAATGTTTTGGGTGTAACCCTTGTTCAGGACTAGAGGTGGGTATAGGGGGAGCTGCAGGTACGGGCGGTGGTGGGGGCAAGGTGTTGAAGTGGGGATAGGTGAAGACAGGTAGAGGGTACAGGACAGGGTCAATGAGGGGAATGAATGTGATAGATGGCAGGGAGCAGTGGAAGGAAGGGGGAGTGGCTGGGAAGTGAGTCAGAGGATGGGAAGGGAGGTTATTTGAAATTGAAGAACTCCGTGTTGAATCCTCCAGGCTGTTGGTTGCCCAGGTGGAAGATGAGAGGGTGGAAGCCCTACTTTGTGCTAAATTAGCTACCCACACTACATTATGATTTGTTTTGTCATTCGGCTCACCCACACATTTACTTCCAGGATGGGGAGTAACCAGCCGTTCGCAGCCCGCTGCAACACATTTTCACTGTTGGTTTTTTGCAGTATTTGTCCAGGGAGAAATTTGGTCAGATGATTGGAAGAAATTCCCCTTTCAGCTGTCATTTGCTGTTTTTGGAACATTGTGTTGTGTTGTGTGATCATCTTGTGAAGATATTGGATAAGAAGAGAGTTTCTTGTATTTGAGTTGGGGAATTGGTAGCTGTGATGGTGGGTCCATTGGAATTGAAGCTTGTGTCTCCGAGGACTTTAGTTGCAACCTTTCAGGAGTTTGAAGGTGAAATTCCTATTTGCTGATGCTACTTGGGTATTTGTCATATGATTTTTAAAACATTCTGTTTGTATACTTCACAGTTTTGGGGATTTTCAGGCCTACTGCAGAATGAAGAAGACCAAGACGTATATCTGTAAACCAGACTGTGGGTGCCAGGGCCGGGGGATTTTCATTACTAGAAACTTAAAGGACATTAAACAAGGAGACCGTCTGATCTGCCAGCAGTATATTTCCAAGGTATTAAAACATACATCATGTTTATGCACAAAAACAGATTCTAGCAATAACAAACCAGTACTGAATCGTTGCACAATTAGATCAGGAAATAAAAAAAGGAAACATTATAATTTTGTAATATTCATGACCTTAGGATTTCCCAAAACAATTTACAATCAGCCATTTACTTTTTAAGCACAGCCGCTGTTATAAAGGAGCAAATACTGCTGCCAACAGGTAGACCAGCTAGTGGGAAAGATTTTCCTTGGAAGAAACCAAGGGATCAGTTAAAGTGTGTTTGCTTTAACGCAAGGAGTATCAGGAATAAAAGTGTTGAACTTAGAGCATGGATCAGTACCTGGTGCTATGATGTTGTGGCCATAACAGAGATATGGGTTTCTCAGGGGCAGGAATGGTTGCTGGATGTTCCAGAGTTTAAAACATTTAAAAAGAATAGACAGGGGGGAAAAAGAGGAGGGGGTGTAGCACTACTAATCAGAGAGGGTATCACAGCTACAGAAGCTTCCATTGTCGAGGATGATCTGCCTACCGAGTCAGTATGGGTGGAAATTAGGAACAACAAGGGGGCAGTCACCTCGTTAGGGGTTCACTACAGGCCCCCCAATAGCAGCAGGGAGATGGAAGAAAGCATAGGTCGGCAGATTTTGAAAGTGTGGACGTAGTAGGGTTGTTGTAATGGGTGACTTTAACTTTCCCAATATTGATTGGAATCTCCTTCGAGCAGAAGATTTGAATGGAGCTGTTTTTGTAAGGTGTGTTCAGGAGGGTTTCCTAACTCAGTACATTGACAGGCAAATGAGGGGAGAGGCCATTCTAGACTGTGCTTGGAAACGAGCTGGGGCAGGTATCAGATCTTGTGGTGGGAGAGCATTTTGGTGATAGTGACCACAACTGCCTCACATTCTACATAGCTGTGGAGAAGGAGAGGATTAGCCAAAATGGGAAGATATTTAATTTGGAAGAGGAAACTATGATGTGATTAGACATGAGTTAGGAAGCATGGAATGGGAGCAATTGTTCCATGGTAAAGGCACTATAGACATGTGGAGACTGTTTAAGGAACAGTTGTTGCGAGTGATGAATAAATATGTCCCTCTGAGACAGGCAAGAAAGGGTAAGATGAAGGAACCTTGGATGATGAGAGTGGTGGAGCTTCTCATCAAAAGGAAGAAGGTAGCTTCAATAAGGTGGAGGAAGCTAGAGTCAAGCTCAGCTCTAGAGGATTACAGGCAGGCGAGAAAGGAGCTCAAAAATGGTCTGAGGAGAGCCAGGAGGGGGCACAAGAAAGGCTTGGCAGAACAGATTAGGGAGAACACAAAGGCATTTTACACTTATGTGAGGAATAAGAGAATGGTCAAAGAAAGAGTCAGGCCGATCAGGGTTAACATAGGGAACTTGTGTGTAGAGTCTGAGGAGGTAGGGAAAGCCCTAAATGAGTTTTTTGCTTCTGTCTTTACAAAATAAACTAACTTTGTAGTGAATGAAACCTTTGAGGAGCAGGTGTGCATGCCGGAATGGATAGAGATAGAGGAAGCTGATGTGCTGAAAATCTTGTCAAACATTAAGATTGACAAGTTGCCAGGCCCGGACCAGATTTGTCCTCGACTGCTTTGGGAAACGAGAAATGCAATTGCTTCGCCACTTGCAAAGATCTTTGCATCCTTGCTCTCCACTGGAGTCGTACCTGAGGACTGGAGAGAGGCAAATGTAATTCCTCTCTTCAAGAAAGGAAATAGGGAAATCCTGGGCAATTACAGACCAGTCAGTCTCACGTCTGTCGTCTGCAAGGTGTTAGAAAGGATTCTGGGGGATAGGATTTATGACCATCTGGAAGAGCATGGCTTGATTAAATGCAGTCAACACGGCTTTGTGAGGGGCAGGTCATGCCTCACAAAGTTTATCGGGTTCTTTGAGGATGTGACTAGAAAAGTTGATGAGGGTTGAGCTGTGGATGTGGTGTATATGGACTTCAGCAAGGCATTTGATAAGGTTCCCCATGGTAGGTTCATTCAGAAGGTCAGGAAGAATGGGATACAGGGGAACTTCGCTGTCTGGATACAGAATTAGCTGGCCAACAGAAGACAGCGAGTGGTAGTAGAAGGAAAATATTCTGCCTGGAAGTCAGTGATGAGTGGTGTTCCACAGGGCTCTGTCCTTGGGCCTCTACTGTTTTGTAATTTTTATTAATGACTTGGATGAGGAGATTGAAGGATGGGTCAGCAAGTTTGGAGGTGTCATTGACAGTATAGAGGGCTGTTGTAGCTGCAGCGGGACATTGACAGGATGCAGAGATAGGCTGAGAGGTGGCAGATGGAGTTCAATTTGGATAAATGCGAGGTGGTGCATTTTGGAAGGTCGAATTTGAAAGCTGAGTACAGGATTAAGGATAGGATTCTTGGCAGTGTGGAGGAACAGAGGGATCTTGGCGCAGGTACATAGATCCCTTAAAATGGCCACCCAAATGGACAGGGTTGTTAAGAAAGCATATGGTGTTTTAGCTTTCATTAACAGGGGGATTGAGTTTAAGAGTCGTGAGATCTTGTTGCAGCTCCATAAAACTTTGGTTAGACCGCACTTGGAATACTGCATCCAGTTCTGGTCGCCCTATTATAGGAAAGATGTGGATGCTTTGGACAGGGTTCAGAGGAGGTTTACCAGGATGCTGCCTGGACTGGAGGGTTTATCTTATGAGGAGAGGTTGACTGAGCTCGGACTTTTTTTCATTGGAGAAAAGGAGGAGGAGTGGGGACCTAATTGAGATATACAAGATAATGAGAGGCATAGATAGAGTCGATGGCCATAGACTATTTCCCAGGGCAGAAATGGCTAACACGAGGGGTCATAGTTTTAAGCTGGTTGGAGGAAAGTATAGAGGGGATGTCAGAGGCAGGTTCTTTACACAGAGAGTTGTGAGAGCATGGAATGCGTTGCCAGCAGCAGTTGTGGAAGCGAGGTCATTGGGGACATTTAAGAGTCTACTGGACATACATATGGTCGCAGAAATTTGAGGGTGCATACATGAGGATCAATGGTCGGCACAACATCGTGGGCTGAAGGGCCTGTTCTGTGCTGTACTGTTCTATGTTCTATGTTCTAATAGTATGGGATCAGTTCAAAGGAACGAAAATGGCATTTGGGCATTTATTGCTGAAGGAGTAGGTTATAACAGTAGAGAACTGTGCAAGGTATTAATGAGCCCATATCTGGAGTATTGCATACAATTTTGATCCCTTTCCTTGAGAAGGGATTATAGTTGGATAGGAGGCAGTTCAGAGGAGGTTCACTAGATTGATTCCAGAGATGAGGAGTTTTGTCTTATAAAGAGAGATTGAGCTGTTTAGATTTATACTCTGGAGTTTCGAAGAATGAGAGGGGGTGTAATTGAAGTTAATAAGATACTAATGAGGGCTGGAAAAGTAAATGTAGAAAAGATGTTTCCTCTCATTGGACAATCTAGAATAAAAGGTCATAGTTTTAGGATAGGGGAGGGAAGATTTAAAACCGATGAGGAGAAATTACTTCTCTCTCGGTGTGTGGTGGGTGCTGGGATATTGAGTAAATTTAGGGAGACAGACTTTTAGTTAGTAATGGGTTCAAGGGTTAGTGAGAGCTGACAGGAAAGTGGAGTTGAGGCTAAGATGAGATCAGCCATGTTCGTATTAAATGACAGGGAAGGGTGGAGGGGCTGAATTGCCTACTTCTTCTAGTTCTTAATTTTCTGACCCAGAAATGAGTGCTGCTCATTTAACCACCGCTAACAAAATTATTTTTTAAGCTGCATTGGATAAAATATTTTATTCTTATGAACATATAGATATGTGAATTTCGAGCAGCTCCTTGAGTCTGTTCTGCCATTCAATAAGATCACGGCTGATCTAGTTATGTTTCAAATTCCACATTCCCAACTTCTCCTAATAATATTTGATTCCTATGCCGAACAAGAATCTATCTGCCTCCACCTTAAAAATATTCAATGACCTCTCCCCATCTCCCATAGCTTTTGAGGCAGAGACTTCTAAAGTGGCACAATCCTCTGAGAGAAAAATAATTTAAAGTGTTCAATAGTTCTGGACTCAATGAATCCATTTGCCAAGAATATTCAGAAACTTAAATATTTCAGTCAGTCAAGTAACTCCTCACTCCAGTGGAAATAAGCCTAGCTTCAAAAGACAACTCTATCATTGTAGGTAGCAATCTAATAAACCTCCTTTGAACGGTCTTCAACATATTTATGTTACTTTTTACGTGAGGAAACCAAAATTGTATTTAAGAAGTGGTCTCACCAATGCCTTGTAAATCTGAAACATCACTTCCTTACATATGTTTAATTCCCCTCATAATGAAGAATAGCATTCCATTAACCTTTTTAATTATCTGCTATGCCTGCATACTAATCTTTTCTAACCTGTGCATTAGAACACCCAGTTCTCTCTACACCATGTACTTCTGCAGTTGTTATCCATCTGAGAAACACTGCTTTTTTTGTTCTTGTCAAGTTCACATTTTTTCACTTTATACCACATCTGCCAAATTTTTTATATATCTCCGTTTGCTCTCTTGTTATTGTCCTTTTTTTAATTCACTTATGCAACATAGGGTATCACTGGCTCAGCCAGCATTTATTAAACGTACCTAGTTGCCCTTCAGAAGGTGGAGGTGAACTAGCTTCTTGAACCGCTGCAGTGTATGTGCTGTAGGAATGCCCACAGGGAGGAAATTCCATGATTTTTACCCAGCGACACTGAAGGAACGGCAATATATTTCCAAGTCAGGATGGTGAGTGGCTTGGTGGGGAACTTGTAGGTGATGGTGCTCTCATGTATCTTCTGCCCTTCTCCTTCTAGATGGAAGTGGTCATAGGTTTAGAAGGTACTACATAAGGAGCTTTGGTGTTTTTCTTCAACATACTTTGCTAGTTATCTTTCTGTCATCTGCAAATTTAGTTATCATACCTCCTTTCCCCTCATCTAATTCTTTGATATATATCATAAAAAGCTGAGGCTCCAGTACAGATTCCTGCAGAACTCCAACTGTCATATTTACCAATCACTCCATCTACCAGACTTTTACCCACTCTGTGAATCAGCCAATCTTCTATCCATGAAATGATTAATTTTAACATTTTTGCATGAAAACATCAAGTCAAGCTAACTGGCCTATGGTTTCATGTTCTCTCCCTGTCTCCCATTTTTGGGAAGGAGTTGCTACTCTCCAATCTGATGCAACCTTTCCAAAAATATCATGAAATTTGGAAAGCTAATACCAGTGCATCTACTATGTCTTTAGCCTTTTTTAAGACCTTGAGATGATATTCATCAGGACCCAAAGACTTCCCAGTCTGCAGTTCCATCAGTTTGTTTAGTGCTGCTCCCCAGTGAGTGTATTTTTACCAAGGTTCTCTCTCCCTTTCATCTCCTGCTTTAAAGCTGTTATTAGAACATTTTTAGATTCTCTTCAGTGACGACAGACATAAAATTGTTGAAGGAGTAGATTATTACAGAGAACTGTACAAGGTATTAATGAGCCCACACCTGGAGTATTGCATACAATTTTGATCCCTTTCCTTGCTTATTATCCACCATTAAATCCTAATTACGCCCATAGCGAGCATTTGTGATTCCACAATTTGGTGGCTTGCTAAGTAATTTCAGAGTGTTGTTAAAAATCAATCACATTGCTGTGGGTATGACATTAGACATTGGTCGTAAGGATGGCGATTCTTTTTTCTCCCCCTAAAGATTAGTGATTTCTTTTACAATAACTGATGGTCATCCACTGAGATTAATTTTGAATCCCAGAATTAGTAAGCAATTTATGACTTAATGGCTGAGTTGGGATTCAAATTTGTGCCTCCAGAACATTAATGTGGACCTCTGGCCCAGAGACCCTCTCATTTTCTTTCTGGCTGCATGGTCCTCCAAGGTCCACGCGTGGCACTGACTTTTGGAACTGGAAGTCAATGCCATGATTGGCATACTGATGCTGATGGCATACGTGGAACCTTGGAGTGGATGTGTGTCCTGAGAAGGTAATTGTTCTGGATTATTAATCCAATGAAATTATCACTGTAGTATTGTCTCTCCATTGCATGCCTGCCACCAACTCTGGCACAGTAGTGTTACTTTCTCCTGTCCTATATCTTCAGTGATTCTGCCTGTTCTGAATATGCTGAAACCTTTGTGCCCCTTCTCCCCAGCCAGCTTACTCTATTCGAAATTTTATCCTGTCCTTCTCGGTACCTCATACTTGCAGTCATTTTTGTTGGTTGTCTATCCCCTTGCCTTCTCCCTCATCCCCCCCCCTTTTAGAGCAAGGCCACTAGATTTGCACAGACTAATCCTTGCTATCAGACTGTCTTTTCTGAGCAGCTTAATTGGATTGCTCTGTACCTATGCAAGATAGCATGAAGATGGTGTTTGATGTATGACAAGTATCATACAGCTTGCCTAATGTAACTTTAATGTTGTTTTAAAGCCTTTCCTCATAGATGGCTTCAAATTTGACCTCCGTATCTACGTCTTGGTTACATCCTGCGATCCCTTTCGAATCTATATTTACAAAGAGGGACTGGCAAGGTTTGCAACCAGCAAGTACAATGAACCTTCACACAGTAACTTGGTAATGTTCCTTCCTGTGTTATCATGAGATTATTGTTATTACTGAGCACACTGAAATCATTTCTGTCATCTGCAGCTTCTGGATGTGCAGCAGACCCTTTTTTCACAGTAAACTAACATAGTTGTGAGAAAGATAGAAACAAAAACAGAAGTTACTAGAGAAATGCAACAGGTCTGGCAGCATCTGTGATGAGAAAGCAGTCAATGTTTTGAGTCCAGTGACCCTTCAGAGCTTCAGTTGTTTTCTTCAGAAGGGTCACTGGACCCAAAAGGTTAACTCTGACCTCCTTTTACAGATGCTGCCAGACCTGCTGAGATTTTCCAGCAAGTTCTGTTTTTGTTTCAGATTTCCAGCATCTGCAGTTCTTTTTTTTGTTTTGAAGAAAAATGGACTTGCACTTTTATATATCACCTTTCATAACTTCAAAATATACCAAAGTGCTTTGCAGTCAGTTAAATGTTTTTTGAAGTGTAGCCACTTGGCAGTTTAGAAATGCACAGCAAGCTCCAACCGAAAACTCTGCAATGATGAATGCAGTGTTTGGTTTTTAATGTTGGTCGAGAAATAGTAATTAGCCAAGGAGATTGCTGGTTTGCTTTAAAATAGTGACATGGAATCTTCTTTACCCATCCGGGAGGGCAACTGTCTCACCTGAAAGATGGCACATCAGATCATGCAACATTCCTTCAATGCTACACTGGATTCTGTGCTCATCTCACTGGACTGAGGCTCAAAGTCACAATCTTCTGACTCAAATGATACCACTGAGACATGGCTGTCATCATGGTAAGGGAACAGAGAAGCCTGTTCTTTTTTTTTTCTCTTATCCCTTTGCTCCCAACCTATTTTAAAGCTGCTGACTCTTGTTGGGTAATGTCCCACAAATGCCAGCTACCCACCCACTTCTCACTTCCTCACTCAGTGATCATCCTTCATTTGTCAGTAATGGCTAAAATGCCAGAACTAAGCTATGGACCACATGGAATAATAAATTTGGAATGACAAAGTCCTGTTCTTAGCATTATTGCCATATTGGTGAATTAATCCCACAGCAAGACACCAAAATCTGTTAATATCAGCATCTTGAGACATAAGAACATTAGACGTAAGAGCAAGAGTAGGCCATTTGGCTCTTTGAGTTTGCTCTACCAGTTAATTACCATCATGATTGATCTAACTGTGATCTTAACTCTGCTTTCTTGCCTTTTCTATTATTCCTGCCAAAGTGGAAAACCTCATACTTTACCACATTACACCCCATCTGCCATTTTATTTACTCATTCACTTAAACTGTCAATATTCCATGTGGATTAATGGAAACAAAGTTTCAAATGTTACATGTGGCCTCTAATTCTATGCAGGTATGGCCCACAAGGACAAACTCTTGATTAGTTAGGATTTGTTCTTCATCTGCACCCAATATTTATGTAACCAGTTGCAGCAGGAAGTCTTGCCTGAATTATTTCCCTCCTCAGTCCAAGGGCCAATAAAATTGTTTTTCCATCTGAGATCATCTAACTCGAAACCAATCAGCTGTCAAACTTGATACCTTACATTTTGTTTGGCTGAGGATCACATGTAACAGTGCATATACCCACTGAGGGTGTCTAATGCAAATTACTGCAGTTTTTAGTAACATATTCAATTTTAATTCCATGTCTCTGCAGAGTGAGTAATATATCCTGCCCTCATGACATGAAATCTTTAGGCTTGATGTTGGTAGGGCAGTGATTTACGTTAAAACTGTCAAGTTTCTGGGGATAACCAATGGGCCTTCATGAGCTAATGCAGCTCAGATCTGAATCATTGATCTATTAAGACTGATGTTATCTGTATACAATAGCTGCCTTTAAGGCATGCGTCCCTGAATTAACTGGGAAGATGGTGGCATTGTCATAATTCCATCAACCTAGAAAATCCAGAGGCCCAGGCTAATGCTCTGGGGATATAGGTTCAAATTCCACCATGGCAGCCAGTGAAATTTAAATGCAATTAATAAATCTGAAATATAAAACTAGTCTCAGATGATAGCCATGACAACTATCATTGACTGTTGTAAAAACCTATCTGATTCATTTGCGTCTTTTTGGGAAGGAAATCTGCTATCCTTATAGAGTTTAGCCTACGTGCGATGTGGTTGACTTTTAACTGCCCTCTGAAATGGCCTAGCAAGCCATTCAGTTCAAGGTCTGTTAAGAATGCGCAACAAATGCTGGCCTTGAAAACATTTTTTAAAAAAAAAACAACTTGCAATTATATAGTCCCTTTTATATAATGAAATGTCCTAAGATGCTTCATGGGAGCATTATCAGTCAAAATCTAACATACAATCTATAGGTTATTGTAACAGGTATTCAAAAGCTTTGAGAAATAGGTAATTTTTTTACTGAAGAACCTTAAAGCAGGAGAGAGGCAGAGAGTTTGGGTAAGGGGATTCCAGAACTTAGGACCCAGGTAACTGAAAGGCCACTAATGGGAAATGGATGAAAAGCAGGGATTTGCAAGGGATCATAATTGGGGAGTAAGGAGGTCTTGGAGAGTTATAGTCCTGGAGAAAGCTACATGATGGGGCAGAGGAGTAGCGAGGCGAGGCGAAACTGTGGTGGAGTTTACATCACCCCTGTCCCAAACCATTGAAGTATTTTATTTGTTAATGACAGGATGACATCTGCATGCACTTGACAAACTATGCCATCAACAAGCACAGCAAGAACTTTGTCAGAGATGGGGACGGGAGCAGCAAAAGGTACATTTAACAAGTTGGAAGGAAAAATCTAGCAGTAAACCTACAATCTTTTGTCACATTATGCAGCAAATATTTCATAAAGGTCCTAGCAATGTTGTCCTGATGATGATGGGTTAAGGTATTGTTTGACCACTCTGAGAATTATGCAACACAGAAGGAGGGCATTTGACCTAACACACCTGTGCTGCCTGTTCAAAAGAAGTACCCAATTAACCCCACTCCTGTACTCTTTCCGGATAATCCTACAATATTTTTAAAATTTTTCATCCATTTCCTTTTTGAATCCACACATTTGATCCAGTGAATGACCTTTCAATCCACCACTCTTTCAGGCAGTGCATTCCATTTCATAACTTGCTGTGTTACAAAAAAAGGTATTTTTGCCGCATCTGGTTCTTTTGCCAATTTTCTTAAGGCTGTGAACTAGTTTGTGATTCTCATGCCACTGGAATTATTTGCTCCTCATTTACGCTGTCAAAGACCGTAATGATTTTGAATATCTCTTATCAATTCTCCCTTTAGCCATCTCCACTCTATGATGGACATCTGTTGTTTCTCTCATCTGTCTCCATAACTGATGTCATTCACTAGATTGGAATGTATTGGTCCAAGCGTCATTGCACAGCTGGCTGGTTTGTAAGAACCCTTGATACTTAAATTCAAAGCCTTTGCAATCTGAAAGGAGCTCTACTTTTATCATAAATCTGGTGCCATAGTCATTATTTTCAGCCAGCATTTCCAGTAACCAAAGCCAGTTGTGCTAGTCAGACAGTGTTCCCATTTCAAAGGTGCCAGTGACTGAAGCCCCACCATTTTCAACTGGCTTTCAATGATAGGACCTGCTCATTGTTCAATGTAAAATCTTGAAAATATTCAATAGATGCAGATGTTGCAGTGTTGATTTAGTCCATTGTATCAGGATAGAAGTTAAAATTGAACATTCGCTAACACACAACACTGGATTCTTGCCTGGGCAACAGCTCAGAAACATTATGTCTGATGTATTAATTAAAACTAATAAAGTATCTATATATCTTTGTGTTAGTCCATTTATCCTCTGTTTTGTTTCATGCAGAAAACTGTCCTCATTCAACAAATGGTTAGAGCAGCGTGGACATGACATAACAAAGGTTTGGGCAGACATTGAAGATGTCATCATTAAGACTCTAGTTTCAGCCTATCCGATCCTAAAACATAATTATCGGACTTGTTTCTCCAGTCGCCTCTTTGGAAGTGCCTGCTTTGAGATATTAGGATTTGATATCCTAATGGATCGCAATTTGAAGCCGTGGCTCTTGGAGGTGGGTGAAACTTTGAACAAGGTACTTTGGTATCAGAAAGCTAAATACCGAGCTCAGGAAACTGATAATGGAAGAAAGAACTTGCCTTTATAAAGGATTTAATCACATTCGTTAGATATCCCAAAGTAGTTCATAAGCAGTTAATTATTTCTGAAGTATGCTATTGTTGTGAGTTTAAAAAAACACAGGTGATTTGTATGGGGCATGCAAAGAACAAATGAAATGAGTCACCAGTTAATTTGCTTTGAGGATGTTGGGGCTACTCTGGACGACTTCAATGCGTGACAAAGATCTATTAGCAATAACTAAAACTACCTTGTGGAACCTCAGCGAAATGTTGCATCTGAAGGCAAGCACCTCCGATAGTGCAGCATCTTTTAATACTGCCCTGCAAGAACTACCTGGATTATATGCTGAAGTATCTGGGGTGAGAAATCCACAACCCTTTGATTCTGTGATGATACTACCTGCTCATTGGACAAAGCTGACAGCTAAGGATACCTAGATTTGCGATTAAGACAGAGAGAGTGTCTGAACTGTTCTACAATGTTAACAGGGTGATGTTATCAAAATAACCTTGGCAGTTTGCTACTGTGTATCCTTTAGGCCATGTACACTGCAGCCACAATGGGGGAGACTGAGAAAGCTATTGAACCTTGTGACATGGACAAAACATCAAAATTACTCTGTCCTGAATGGTGTGGAGCCTCTTAACTGCTATTGCAGCTATACCCACCAAGACCACTGACAAGTATTCCCTCCCACTCCCGATTCTAGCCTTGTAAATTATGGCGGGGTTTTGAAAAGGTCTAGGGTAAGCTCTTCCCCATAGACTGCCGAGCCTCTGATCTGCTGCTGAAGTGCAGTTCAGCTTCTGGCTTTCATTCACATCAGAGTCCCTCTATTTTATCAGGTGCAAGAACTATAATTAATTTATTTGGTAATGTTAGAGGCATTGGAGCCAAGTGCAGTTCTTCATTCACTGCTTTTCATCAGATCAATTAATTTATTGCATGATAAATATCAATCAAGTTTTGTTTATTTAGCTGCTTGTCACACCAGGCGGTCAATTTCCCTATAATGCAAGATAACGTTCCCTTAACCAATAAATATTAGAATCTACGTATGGTTTTGTAATTTTTAAAAATATTTGAATAACGAACAGATTGTGTCACATCCTACATTTTTGTTCCAGGTGAACCATTCCCCCAGTTTCACTACAGATTCCAAGCTAGACCGAGAGGTGAAAGACAACTTGCTGTATGATACTATTTGTCTGATAAATCTTGGAGCAAGTGACAAGCAAAAGGCAGCAGAAGAGGAGAGACGCAGAGTGCAGGAGCGCTTGTGGAACCGCCAGACAACTCGCGAATTAAGGTAGACATAGTGATGCCCCATGGTACATTTTACAGTGCTGGACTTCCTTTGTCGAAAAGTATGGTGATGGAAATGCGCATCCAGTCAGGCAGCATCCAAGGAACAGGAGAGTCAACGTTTCGAGCATGAGCTCTTCCTCAGGAATGAGGGGGTGGCCCAAAGGGGCTGAGAGATAAATGGGGAGGGAGTGGGGCTGGGGGAAGGTACTTGGCAATGTGATAGGTAGAGGAAGGTGGGGGTAATGGTGATAAATCGGAGAGGAGGCTGGAGCGGATAGGTGGTGTTATGGTCTCGGCCAAACCACTCCAAACATTCTTAAGCAGGCAACTTTGCAATTTGTTTCGGTAAGTGTACAGTGAAAATTACCTGGAGTAAGTTCGTGAGGTTGACTACCAGGTTTAAAACAGACAAAAATTTATTCACAAAATTATGCAATGAAACACAAAGAACAGAATAAAGAACTTCTACAGAACTCAGTCTATCCAAACTAGACTTAACTATGCGGTTCCGAATATACACAACTGTCCCACTAAGCGAAACCCCTTTAAAATACAGTATAAAGGGAACAAATGCTTACAGGTTGAAGTTAGAAGGACAGAAGGAGAGAAAGATCCTGTTTCCACACAACTCACTGTTGAACTCCCAACTAGTTCTGGACTAAACTGCTCAGCTAGAGAGCTGACCATTCCCCTTCCATTATACAGGTCACTTCTAAAACATGACCACTTTGGCCTTAAGTCTCATCTGTTTACATATAAACAAAAGGCCTCTCAAAATCCTTTCCATCCCCTGTACCAGACTAGTCTAATCAGAGCCCGGCCCGTTTACGACAACTCCGGAAAAAATCAAGGACACAGTATCATTGAGAAAAGGAACAGCTTTTAGGAAGGAACCAGCTTTGTGACAGTGGGAAGGAAAATGGACAAATAGGATAATTCAAGAAGGCGGTGCAGAGTTGGATCTGGGATAAGGTGGACGGAGGGAAATGAAGAAACTAGTCAAATCCATAATGACCCTGTGTGGTTTGAGGCTCCCAAGGCAGAAGATGAAGCGTCCTTCCTCCAGGCATCAGGTGGTTAGGGTTTGGCAATGGAGGAGGCCCAGGACTTGCATATACTTGGCGGAGTGGGAGGTGAGTTAAAGTGTTCGGCCTCAAGGCAGTGGGGTTGTTTAGTGCATGTGTCCCAGAGATGTTCTCTGAAATGCTCTGCAAGTCTCCCCAATATAAAGGAGACCACATCGAGAGCAATAGACACAATAGATGATATGTGTGGAAGTACAGGTAAATCTCTGTCTGATGTGGAAGGATTCTTTGGGGCCTTGGATGGACGCGAGAGGGAAGGTGTGGGTGCAGGTTTTGCACTACTTGCGGTGGCTGGCGAAGGTGCTGGGAGTGGAGGTTGGGTTGGTGGGGGGCGTGGACCTAACAAGGGAGTCGTGGAAGGAATGGTCTCTGTGGACTGCAGATAGAGGTGGGGGACGAAATATATCCCCGGTAGTGGGGTCCGTTTGTAGGTGGTGGAAATGGTGGAGGATGATGTGTTGTATCCAGAGGTTGATGGGGTGGAAGATGAGGACCGGGGGGTTCTGTCTTTGTTGTGATTGGAGGGGTGTTGTTCAAGGGCAGAGGTGTGGGAAGTGGAGGAGATGTGCTGGAGGGCATTGTTGACCACATGGGAGGGGAAGTTGTGGTCCTTGAAGAAGGAGGCCATCTGGGATGTTCTGTGGTGGAATTGGTCCTCCTGGGAGCAAATGCGGAAGAGGCAGAGGATTTGGGAGTAAGGGATAGCATTTTTACAGAAGGTAGGGTGGGAGGAGGTGTAGTCCAGGTAGGTGTGCGAGTTGGTTGGTTTGTCCCATCTTTGGTGGTCATGCTTTCTGCTGCCTGGGCTCGAAGTCCTGGAATTCTCCACTGAAAGTGACTTTCCGTCTTGCAAATAGTATTAAAACCTAACTTTTTGACCAGGCTGCTATTGTTATTGTTGAGAAGGGTATGGCCGACTATCTTCTGGAAACATTAGTGCCTTGATAGAGCTGAACAATTTGTGATGCCACTTTTGAGGCCAGTGAAAAGTCACCCGTGTTGGTGTGACAGTGAGTTGTATATCCTAACAACTGGTGGATTGTATCAAATAGCACATCCCTTTAGCTGTTCACAATAGGCAGATTATTGACTCAACCAACATCTAGTTGCAAAACTCAGAGAGCTGTGTCCAACATTAGATGTGATTCCATAATTAAGGCAATACTTGTTAAATAATCCTGATTTGTGCTAAAAGCTACACTGACAGCCAGTTCAACATTATCCGTTTACCTATACTAGAAGCTACCTTTATTCACATGTAGAACTTCCTCCAACTTGCCATTAATAAGCACTCTCTTCTCATGCAGAATAAATTACTGTTCCCTTTCAGTTTTGGCAATCTTGTGATTCTGTCCTGATGACTACAAGATGGAAAAACTTCCCCAATATATCTCTCTTTTTTTGGTCAGCATTATTTAAGTCGTTTACTATCAAGCGATTATTGGTAATTTAAGTGATGATGCTAAAATAGCTGATTAACCCTCCCTTGATTTTAAGTCTGTTACTTCCACAGACGGGAGCAATATGAAAACCACCAGTTAGCCTGGCTTCAGCAGGCAGAAAAATATGAAAAGGAACATCTGGGAGGATTCCAGCGGATTTACCCAAAATCCAACTCTGAAAAATATGACAATTTCTTTAAACAAAGTGGATCACTCTTTCAAGAAACAATCGCTTCCAGAGCAAGGGAAGAATGTGCCAGGTATGGATTATAGGCAACCTGTTGAAGGGACTTTTATGACCTAGGAGAGGCCTCTTGATTGCCATTAATATGCATTGATTAATAGTCATGGTAAAGATACTGATAGTATTTCCTGTCTCATATTTAATTGTCCTGTCAACCCACATTAACACTCCTATACTTGCTTTTACAGTATTCACACAGCATTGACTGTTGACCTTCAATGAATAATGGACAGTAACATCCGGTTCCTTTACCACTGAACAGCCCTGCTTAGCAAAGCCCCTATCGCATTGTTTTATAACATTGCATCCATCTGTTTTACAGAAATGGCTCAATTCCCTCATCATACCTAGACATTTATACAAAAGTAAAGTATATTATTACTTCGAGGAAATGCTTGGTGAGACTGCTTGACAGTCTCCTTTGTTTCAATTTTCTGATGGTGCGATGTATCCTGCAGTCTGGTTCCACTGACATCATTTTCTTGCTGAGATCATGTCTGTAGAATTTTTCATCCATACGTATGTATCAGCAAGCTTTCTGATGTGAAAGTAGTGCCATTGAGCACAGGCTGTCATTGCAGAATGTCCATGCTGACACTATCATGAAGAAGCAGTCAGGAGCTGCAAACCCTACTCTGTATTTTTCTCAGCTCATAATCCACAAATATGGAGGTCAGTTCTCACCTTGAATTATACTAGTTGTAATTAACTGGAAAGGTCTTCATAGGTAGAGGATGTTCTGTTATCAGTTGGTGATGCTCCTGGACAAGTTAAATCCTAGAATGAAACCTAGCTTGATAGATCAATTTTTTATTTGTTTCATTAGTTACCATGATTGATCACCAAGCCAATCATAATGCTGCAGGTTTTCTTTAACAGTACCAATGTTTAGGTTGTAAGTTTGCTCACTGCGCTAAAAGGTTTGGTTTCAGACATTTCATCACCATGCTAGGTAACATCATCAGTGAGCCTCCAGTGAAGCGCTGGTGTTCTGTCCTGCTTTCTATTTATCTGTCTTGGTCTGTTAAGGTGGGCGATATTATTTCCAGTTGTTCTACTCCAAGGTTGGTAAATGGGGACCAAATCGATGTGTTTATTGATGGAGTTCCAGTTTGAATGCCAAGCCTCTAGGAATTCCCGTGCGTGTCTCTGTTTAGCCTGTCCTAGGGTGGATGTGTTGTTCAACTCAGTGGTCTCCTCCTTTGCCTGTATGTAAGGAAACTGGTGGTATTGGGTCATGTCTTTTGGTGGCTAGTTGGTGTTCGTGTATCCTAGTGGCTAGTTTTCTGCCCTTCTGTCCACTGTAGTGTTTCTTACAGTCTTTACAGGGTATTTTATAAAATGACATTAGTTTTGCTGTTTGTTGGTATAGGGTCCTTCAGGTTCATCAGTACCTGTTTCCGTGTGTTGGTAAGTTTGTGAGCTACCATGATGCCAAGGGGTCGGAGTAGTCTAGTTGTCATTTTCCGAGATGTCTTTGATGTATGGTAATGTAGCTAGAGTTTCTGGGCATGTTGTGTCCACTTGTTTGGTTTGTTGTTTAAGAATTGGTGGACTGTGTTTATCGGATACCCGGTGTTCTTGAGTACACTGTATAAATATTTTTCTTCTGCTGCTCATAGTTCCTGGGTGCTGCAGTGTGTTGTGGCCCATTTATTTAATGTCCTAATGCAGCTCTGTTTGTGGGCATTGGGATGATTGCTTCTGTAGTTAAATATCTAGTCACTGTGTGTTGCTTTCCTGTAGATGCTAGTCTGCAGTTCTCCATTACCTGTTCGTCTGTGTGACATCGAAGAAGGGGAGTCTGTTGTTGTTCCCCATCTCTTTTATGAAATTTATGTCAGTAAGGATGTTGTTGATGATGTTGTAGGTTTCCTCTAATTTGGTCCGTTTTGTGATGACAAAGGTGTCATCCACCCACCGGACCCAAAGTTTGGGTTGGATCGTGGATCTGTTTCATATTTTGGAGATCTGTTTTATTAATTTGGCATGATTTGTGAAGCTTCTTCAATGATGCTGTGATACGGTTTTCTAGCTGTGGAGTCTGGTCCATTGCCACCTGTTAAGTGTCAGTATGTCTGCGCAGTGAGTTCACCCTTTCAATGTCCTGTGTTGTCTTTAGGATGACGGTAATGCACTTTTTGTCTGCAGGTAGGATTACCATGTTTCTGTCTTTTCTAAGTCCTTCTCTGGCTTTCCTTTCCTCTGAGTTAAGGGTGTTACTTCCTCCTTCCTGCTTACTGTTGGTGCAACTGTCTGTCTGCTGGGTTTCTTCCATGAGTCCATTGTCTTTCAGGGTTGCAATTCACAAGACAGATCTCCGAAAAATGAAACAACACACCTCGTTTCCACAGATTAACTAAGGTACTCAAACCAGAGACCCCCTCAGACCCATACTGTCACTCACTAGCACACCAACATACAGATTAGAAAATAACTCCACCGAAAACTGAAATACCTGGTAGAAGATTCATGCCACTCCATCCATTCCAAGCAAAAACTCCTGAACATTATCAAAGACACCAAAATAAAAGAGGATAAAATAATGGTCTCCTTTGATGTAACAGCCCTATTCACATCAATTAACATCAGCCTGATCAAACGAACACTGACCACACTACTAGACGAACCAAGGATACAAATAGACAGCACCAACTTCATCAGCAAGGACAACATCCTAAAGCCAGTAGACATGTGTCTTCACTACTCACTTCATTTTCAGTGACAAGACCTACAAACAAATCAACGGAACACCCATGGGATCACCAATGTCAGGCTGCTTAGCAGAAGCAGTAATGCAGAGACTCGAACCAACAGCCCTCTCCACGATCCAACCCAAACTTTGGGTCCAGTTGGTAGTTGACACTTTTGTCATCGCAAAATGGAACAAATTAGAGGAAACCTACAGCATCATCGAGAACATCCTTACTGACATAAATTTCACAAATCAGGAGGAGAATAACAACAGACTCACTTTCCTAGATGTCACAGTGGGATGAACAGGTAATGGAGAACTGCAAACCAGCGTCTATAGGAAAGCAACACACAGTGATCAGATACTTAACTACAGAAACAAGCATCCCAACACCCACAAACAGAGCTGCATTGACATTATTTAAACAGGTCACAACACACTGCAGCACCGAGGAACTACAAGCGGCAAAAGAAAAATACTTATACCACATATTCAAGAACACCGGGTACCTGATAAATACAGTCCACCAATTCTTAAATAACTAACCCAAACAAGAAGACATAACATGCCCAGAAACTCTGCCACACTACCATACATCAAATGGCAACCGACTACTCCGTCATGGTAGCTCACAAACCTACCTACACTGAAACACGTACTGATGAACCTAAAGGACCCTATACTAACATTCAGCAAAACTAATGTCATTTACAAAATACCGTGCAAAGACTGTAACAAACACTACATCAGATAGACAGGCAGAAAACTAGTCGCTAGGATGCACGAACACCAACTAACCACTAAACGACACGACCCACTATCACTAGTAACCTTACATACAGGCGAATAAGGACACCACTTCGACTGGGACAACACATCCATCCTGGGGCAGGCTATCCAGAGACCGCATGGGAATTCCTAGAGGCCTGGCATTCAAACTGGAACTCCATCAATAAACCCATCGATTTGAACCCCATTTATCAACCTTGGAGGAAAAAAAAACAGAAATAATATTACACACCTTAACAGACCAAGATGCAAATGTAGAAAATGGGACAGAACACCAGCGCTTCACCAGAGCCTCACTCATGACGGTACCTAGCATAGTGATGAAATGTCTGAAAACCAACCTTCCAGCACAGTCGGCAAACTTACAACCTGAATCTCATCCTGAGCTACAGATCTTCTCAAAGTCGCAGAACCAATGTTTATTGTACACAAGAAGAAATAATAACAACAAACAGAGCTATCTAAATATATAAAATTAGAATAATAGTAAAACACACAGCAAAGCAATGTTTCAATCTGTTTCCTAACACTATCTGATACAGAGAACTCAAGTCCAGAGAAATTACACCCCTTATCTCAACGATTTGGGTTTCACTTAACTGACTTCTAGGTTCTTTCCTGTGGAATATGGGGACAGTTTGATGAGTCCTTTCCAAATATACTGATGTGAAATCTTCACAAATCTCTGAACTAAAAATTCTCAATTCCAATAACCTTCAGATTTCTAACCAAATTCGTCTGGCTTGGAAGTTTCACACTTAACCCTTCCACTGAACTGCGTTGTTTTCTGAACTTCTGGAAGAGAAACTATAAACTTGCTTCAAAACTTAATATTAGTGTCTTAGAAATGAACTGAAAATCCTGCTTCATACTGAATTTAAAACAAATCTGCTCATCTTCAATTTTTCTGAACTATAAATTCAGCCTTATATATTTACTCTATCATAAATACCATTGTAGAAACATCTTTTCATTAACATACCAGTCACTCACTCTCTCTGATACCTACTGGATTAGGTCATTGTTCTGGAACAATGTATTTTTTTTTAAAAGAAAATTTTCCACAAAAATAGCCAACATCCGTATAACACTCTTGGAATTAATATATAAAAGTGATATTAATATGCCAAATTATACACCTTTCACTACATTGGGTAATTGAAATGTGTGATTTGTAACACATTTGTGCCGGGTCCTTGCTGATTGACCAATTATTGGATACTTTGTGATCAGGCAGCAATTGGAGGAGATCCGGCTGAAAAATGAACCAAAGGAACAATTGGCAAAGGGGAAGAAGAAAGAAGGAAAGGACACCAGCCTGCAAGGAGAGTCAGGAGGCGAGCCGCAAATGCTTGATGTACTCTCCAGGAAGATCCGAGGGGACTCAACCTACAGGAAATTAAAGAAAGAGGTACTGTTGTCAGTTCCTACTACTGCATATTTCGCTCAACTGATGTCCACCTGCTACAGGAACCATACTTGAGAGCATTTTAAATAACCAGGGTAGATTCCTGATGCCCTATATATGGATACTGAAAAGGATAGACATTCCTCTCTGTGTTAAGTTAATTAACCATTGAATTCTGTTAACCAACTTGTAGAAATCAGCATATAGAGGAATTTATGGTCCATGTGCTAAATCTAATTATTTTTGCAGTTTAAATGACTGACATGATGATAAATCAAAAATGCTTTGGTAACAATATTGGGGAAACAATTTTTCCTGCTGAAATTTCTCCTTTCAGTTTTTCAGTTACTGTTTCTGGTAGGGTTCCACAGGGTGCAGTACTAGTACCCCTGGCCTCTTGTGGTCTGTATTAACAATTTGGATATAAACGTTGGGGGCATGATAATGAAGCTTGCTGATGATACAAAAAATGGTCGTCTGGCAGGCGATGATGAAGATTGTCCTTAATTGCAGGAAGATAACAATGGATTAGTTGGGTAGCATACAAATGTCAAATGGAATTCAAGTGTGAGGTGATGCATTTGGGGAGGTCAAACCAGGCAAAAGAAGACAGGTATTATTGGGTGGACACTGAGAGGTGTAGAGCAAGTGAAGATCTTCTTCCACAGATACTTACAGGTCGAGCACAGATCAATAAAGTGATTAGGAAGGAATAATTGTGTTACTACCTGACGTATAGATTATAAAAGCAGGGTGGTTAGCTGCAAGTGTGGAAATCATTTGTCAGGCCACAATTTGAGTACTGTGGGCTGCTCTGGTCACCTCGCTGCAAAAAGTACGTAATTATACCAGAAGGGGTGTAGAAGAGATTTACGAGAATGTTACCAGGAATTGTGCAACCATGAGGAAAGATTTGATAGACTGGGGTTGTTCTCCTTGGAACAGAGCTGCCTGAGGGGAGTTTTGATTGAGATATACAAAATTGAGAATGTCTATTTGAGTGGATAAGAAGGGCCTATTTACTTGTAGAAGAACAGTCAGTGACTATGGCATTGATTTTAAAGTGAATGGTAGGAAGTCTAGAGGTGAGGGAAGATTTTTTCGCCTTGAAGACGGTAGGGGTCTGGAACTCATTGTCTAAAAGATTCAAAGACACAGAAATCCTAGATTCATTTAAAAGGTATGTATATTACAAGTGCTGTAACTTGCAGGGATATGGACCAAAAGCTGAATAGTGTGATCAGGCTAGATGATTTATGGAGAAAGTGAGGACTGCACATGCTGAAGATCAGAATCGAAAGCTCTGTGGTGCTGGAAAAGCACAACCGGTCAGGCAGCATCCAAGGAGCAGGAGAGACAACGTTTCAAGCATGAGCTCTTCAGCAGGAATGAGGGGGTAGCCCAAGGGTGCTGAGATAAATGGGAGGTGGGGGGTGCAATGCAAACATGGACTAAGGGGCTTCTCTCAGTGCTGTAAATATTCTGTGATTCCATGATAATGGTGGCCATTTAGTTATTAGAATAATGTTAAAAATTATTCAGTTGAATAATATCCTTCAGGAAAAGAAATGTGCCACGTTTATCATATCTGGATCTACTTTGGGATGATTGAGCTACTGTATTTGAGGTTAGTGAAAGCAAACAATGCGACATACTTGCAATCTACTGAAGGACTCCTTTGTATCTAAGAATCTTTAATGCATAAATTTTATACACATAGCCTCTAAGTGGCACTGCTTTATTATCGCATTTCATAGATTCCATTCAAAGTGCTACAAAATGTATCAATTTTCCACATGCTCAATCTTTGATCAAAGGTAGAAAACATATAAAAGTAACTTATTATACTTCTTTGTAAAGGTAATAAGGATTGATGGTAATGTCATACAGAAAGCCAACACAAAGGGCACCTGGGGTGAGTATCACTCTTCATTCTCTCCAGCTCTTTTGAGAAACCACCCTTTCTGCAACACACTCCCTTCCCTCCACCACATTCTTCAGTTAACTCACATGAGCAAACTGCAGCAGTTCTCTTTCTCTTTCCAATGTACTCATCTCTTCCTTTGCTCTTTTTTAACTGCCCATCATTCTCGTCTCACACCCTAGCACTCATACAAACTCTAAATATTTCCACTTGGCTTTCCAACAACTGCTCACTGACAGTCAGTCTCTCTCTCTCTCTCTCTCTCTCTCTCTCTCTCTCTCTCTCTCTCTCTCTCTAGAACAAAAGAAGGATCCAACACTGCGGGTCTCACTTGAGCTGAACAGTGGTCTGATCAAAATACATCAGGGAAGACAGCAGTGGCTGCCTATCTTAACAAAGTATCTACAAATTACTTGTGTCCCTGTGTCCCTTCATTCATCTCATCAAGTAGTTAACATCCTTCACAACAGCAACATTGTTATTACTGTCACCCATTAAGACCAGCCTTCAGTGCCACCTTAACTTTTGTTGCTTTTCCTTTCCCTCTAGAATCTTCCCAGCATTGGAACTTGCAAAATGTTCCTTGGAGGAGCATAGTTCGATACTGGATGCAGCGTCCCAGGTTCCAATGCTCCCAGGCACCAACTCAGACATTAGTACTCTGCATTGAGTTAGAGAGTCAACCAAAAGGGTCTGCTTCTGGTGAAAGATCTGGCTAAAGTGAGCATCAGCAACAGATACTGGTGGCACAGCAGCAGAGAACCAATTCAGCTCACTGGAGGTGATGTCCATGCCCAGCACTACTGGGTATGACAGACTGTCAAGGATCCAGACAAGAAAATAACACTGTATCCCTGACATAGGCAGTTATAGCAGGTATAGGCAGGCCTGCTAAAGTTGCTTCAGCACAATCACTGGGTTATAGAGAAGTCTGCTTTCTGTCTGTCATTTCACATTGTAATCACCACTATCAGTTCTCACTGGCTATCTCAGGGACATACAACTAGGCCTTCACAAGAGAGTGAGCATCACTACGCTCTGGAGCTAAGGCGGAATCTGGAGAGACAGCTGGTGGAATTTAAATTCGATTAGTATTCTGGAATTAACAACTACTGTCTGTTTCATGGTTAACAATGTCTGGTTCACCAATGTCCTTTAGGGAAGGAAATATGCTGTTCTTACTCAGTCTGGCTTACATGTGACTCCAGACCCACAACAGTTGACTCATAACTGCCCTTTGCAATCACTTAGCAAACCACTCAGTTAAAGGCAATTGGGATGGACAACCAGTGCTGACCTTGCTGATAACGCCCATCCTATAAAAGAATGCATTAAAAAAAGCTGTTATGCAGTCATTAGGCTCCATCTCTGAGAAAGAGAGACAGCCTGGAAGGGTTGGTGGGTCAAATGGGCAGCAACTTTAAAGGAGTCACTGATCGCCTGCAGTCTGCTCCCCCACAGATCGGTGAGACTGATGAGTGCATCACCCAATGCCCACCCCAGGTACAATTTAGCACATTGGATGCAATATGTGTTGCTTTCTCTCAGGATGCCAGCACACATGCTCCTTTGCTATGCTGTCAACCTTTCATGATTACAGAGCATTCAATGCGACAGACTGCCCAGGCCACCACATGGTGCAGCAGTCTCACCTGGGACATCATGGGCTGAACTACACAGAGGCCACCAGGCTTAAAAATGTGTTGCTAAGCAGTCCTCACTTTCTCCTAGAGGTCACCAGGCACCAGCATCTCAAAGCTACCTGCATGAACAAGAGAAACCTACAGCCTTCCAACTGCAAGATTCATTAGGAGTTGCACAGTTAGGAAGCATCCTAATAAAGAAGATTCATTGGTTGACAATTAATGATGAATGACCGGAAGGCAATGATGGTCTCTGGAATTAAATTCTATGCATTTTGTAGTTTCTGGGTCTGTATGTCATTGAGTCAACCTGTAAGGGAATGTCATTTCATAAAATTATTAAATGACTGCTGAAAGAAGTAACAAAGACAGTTAATGCTGAGAGTAATCTTGATTAACTGTTCAGAGGAAGGGGTGAGCATGTCGTTGGAAGTGCCAATCCATGCATTTCTGGCTGAGATGTTGTGCTGGACTCCCTTTGCTTTCACCACACACACCCCAATCAAGCCATGCACTATTGCTGTGGCTGAGTGGGTAGCACTTTTGCCTCTGAGTCAGAAAATTGTGGGTTCAGGTCCTCAAGACAGAGACTTCACCACAAATGCAGGTTGACTTTCCAGTGCAGGAGTTTCCAGTGTCGGCGGTGTTATCCTTCAGGTGAGATATTCAACAGGCTCCAACTACTCCAGCTGAACACAGTTAATCCCTGGCTGTGTTTTGAAGAAGAGCAGGAGAGCTATTCTGTGTCCTTGACTAAAAACCAAACTTATGGGTATTATTAAATTGCTGTTTGTGGAAGTTTACTGTGCACACATTGGCTGCTACATTTCCTACACTATAACCATGACAATACTCCAAAAGTGTATGATTGCCTATAAAGTGCTTTGGAAGTTCTGGGTCAGTTGAAAGGTGCTACATAAATGCAAGTTTGTCTTCCTACTATTGCTTTGCCTCCTCTGACAGCTTTATTTCTGACTGTACAGCCCTAGGACATGCTCCATAGTCATTCTGCTGGTCTCATGCATTTGATTGCATTGTTGATATTTGGTTGTTGTGGGTGTCATTAAAAGTGAGGGTTGATGAGGGAGTGTTGTTAACTTGCTCCCACCAGCAATCTTGTCACATTTTTGCAGTGGCTGTATAATGGGGAGATGTTTACTTGTTGCACAAAAATTACCCCAATTCATGTTCCAGCACCTCATACTAGTTACCGATAAGGAGTGGGAACCATAGCTATCTTTTAAAAATTCTTCCCTGTGGTGCTTGTGTCAATTGTAATTGTTCAATCACAGCTGTAACTGAAAGTAGCTAATCCTACAGAGAGTTGAGGTTGGATGGCTAGGTGTGCACTTGGAGGATGATCCATGTTTTGTCTGTATGCACCTCCTATTTGCACACAGTGGAGTCTCAAACTCCCCAGACAAAGCTTAAATTCATGTTCTCACACATGTGCATGTATCTCAGGTTGATGGTGCCATTGTGTCCTGTTGCTGTATTCTGGAAATTATCCACTGCCAAAGTGACTTATAAAGGTGTCCAATAAGATTCAAACAGAACAAATGAATGACTGTTATGAACTAATAGGCATGAGTTACTAGGATGTCATGACTGAACAATGGCATATGAATCTCATTTAGTGACTCCTGTATATAGCAATCCTATCCTATGTCAAAGGAATTTGCTCTCTGTTAGTTGATCCTTCTCTAGCCTATGACTAACGAGTGGATGGGTGCATGCAAGTCTGACCTAATTGCCTTAATTTCCAAATACGAGTTGGCCAGAATAGGAGAGTTCAATTAGTTAGGTGAAATTGATAGCAACTTGTAAAAACTTTGATAAATACTTAAGATTTTTCATAGGACAAATTGGAATGGAGGGTCATTAGGTGTATTCCCACAGGATCAGAGTTTCAAATCCAGCTAAGGTGAAAGGGAATTGTATCCCCTCTGTTGGCTGTTAGGATCTGAGATCAAAGGAATTGAGCATTCTCAAGGCAAAGCTTATGTTGAATCTCAAGCAAGGAAAATCACTGATATGGGAAGGTGAGGTACTGATGCAATAGAACAGAATAGACAGTACCCATATCTGCATGTAACTGTTCAATCTGACCTGGAGATTCTTGTTGCAGCCATTATGTGCTCAAAATGAAAGTGCTGTGATCTATTAGCATCCCTCACCTTGGCGAGTACAAAATGTTTGGAAAACTGAAAAGGAACAAGTGGAATGAAGATGTTCAGTGAAAGATGTTAAATGATAATTCTTCAATTCTGTTGTAGGTCACAGAGCAGTTGTTGACAATGAATGCCTATCCCATTCACCTCTGTCGGCTGACTTTTCAGGACCTGTCTTTTGAATCTGATTAATTCAATTGCAACGCTTTATGCACTTGTCAATAAACGTTATTGTTAAATAATGCAATGAGTTACTAATTCTGTTTTAATTATGCTTTGTAACAAATAAAATATCAGGAAATCCAGATGTTGGCTGGTACTGCAATAAGAAGGCTTTGGTACTCTGGCTGAATATTGTTTCAGAATTTATTTTTGTGATCTGATTTAATGTCACAGAAAGACCTCTGGAAGACAGCTCCTCCCATAAGAGAGAGCAGAAAATGTTATTATTCAGCAGATTAAATTACTTCTTTGCAGTAACCCTGTTGGTGATTTTCTAATGTACCTACTGTATTTTTATGTGACAGGTTATGTAATACTTTAACATGAGTGGCTGTATCTATTTTCTTTTATTCATTCAGGAGATGTGAGCATCGCTAGCAAGGTCTGCATTTGCTGCCCATCCCTAACTACCTGGAGAAGTGTTTTAATCAGACAGATTGCAGTATTTTGCTCTGTTATTGGAATATTAATGATGTGCTCAAATATTGAGAAACCTCAGTATGACAGCATATGTTGAAAGGAAATTTAAGGTATCAGTGCCAGGAGTTGAAAGATCTTTTCTTCTCTTGAATTTTCCTCTGAATGTTCAACTGCTCTTTCAAAGCAGAGATTATTCAAAGAAAAGGTGAGCATGCAAATGGGCATCAGACTTGCTCATCCTGCATTTATTTGAATATTCCCAATTGCTGCACCAACTTGCTGCTGAAGTAATGTATCTTTTAATCACACAAAATTCTAAATGTGATGATTTTCCTGTCACTTGATTTTTTTTTTAAATAGAGTTAGACGACTCTATTACTCAGTTAGCAAAAGTGAATGTCAAATTGATACTAAGCAAGATAGGTAAGGAGGTTCTCTAGTTCTGCCGCTTGTCTGAGCTGACTTAGGTGAGCTCAGCTGCATGACAATAAGGGAGATGGAGATGGTTTTGGTAGTCCCAGACTAGGGAGAAGAAAGTTATTCTCCTTTCTGGTTGAGATAGTATTTTGCATTGATCCTGCTGTAAAAGATTATCCTGTCAGCAACCTCCTACCTGAAGAATATATGCATTTTAAAAATTGTCCATTTGTGGGACTTGGGTGTTGCTAGCTGGGCCAGCATTGATAGTCTATCCCTATTTGCTCTTGAGAAGGTGGTGGTGAACTGCCTTCTTGAATCACTGCAGTCCACTTGCTGTGGGTTGACCCACAATGCCAGTAGGGAGGGAATTCCAGGATTTTGACTCAACGACTGTGAAGGAATGCGGTATATTTCCAAGTCAGAAGGTGAGTGGCTTGGAGGGGAACTTGCAGGCAGTGGTGTTCTCAGGAATCTGCTGCCCTTGTCCTTCTAAATGGAAGTGATTGTGGGTTTGGAAGGTGCTGTCTCAGAGTCTTTGGTGAATTTCTGTAGTGCATCTTGTAGATGGTAAGTTCTGCTGCTGCTGAGCACTGGTGGTGGAGGAATTGAATGTTTGTAGATGTGCCAATCAAGTGGGTCACTTTGTCCTGGATGGTGTCAAAGCTTTTTGATTGTTGTTGGAGCTGCACCCATCCAGGCAAGTGGGGAGTTCTCCATCACACTCCTGACTTGTGTCTTGTAGATGGTGGATAGACTTTGGGTATCAAGGGATGAGTTACTCGCTGCAGTATCCCTAGTCTCTGACTTGCTCTTGTAGCCACTGTGTTTATGTGGTGAGTCCAGTTGAGTTTCTGGTCAATGGTAACCCTGAGGATGTTAATAGTGGGTGATTCAGAGATGGTAATACTGTTGAATATCAAGGGGCAGTGGTTAGAGTGTCTCTTATTGGTGATTGTTATTGTCTGGCATTTGTGTGGCATGAATGTTACTTGCCACTTGTCAGCCCAAGCCTGGATATTGTATAGATCTTGCATTTGAGCATGGTCTGCTTCAGTATCTGAGGAGTCGCGATTGATGCTGAACACTGTGCAATCATTGGTGAACATCCCCACTTCTGACCTTATGACGCAGTTGAAGATTGTTGGGGCTAGGACATTACCCTGGTGAACTCCTGCAGAGATGTCCTGGAGCTGAGATGACTGACCCTCCACAACCATCTTACTTTATGCCAGGTATGGCTGTAACCAGCGGAGTGTTTGCCTCTGATACCCATTGATTCCAGTTTTGCCAGGACTCCTTGATGCCGGTCAAACGTGGTCTTGATGTCAAGGGCTGTCACTCTTCCCTCCCCTCTGGAGTTCAGCTCCTTTGTCCATGTTAGAACCGAGGCTGTAATGAGGTCAGGAGCTGAGTGACCCTGGCAAAACCCAAACTGGGTATCACTGAGCAGGTTGTTGCTGAGCAGGTGCTGCTTGATAGCATTGTTAATGACCCCTTCCACCACTTTACTGATGATGGAGAGAGTAGACTGATTGAGTGGTAATTGGCTGGGTTGAATTTGTCTTGCTTTTTGTTTTATGTAAGATGTATTAGAGGGCTGTATGGTTTAGTATTGGCATGGTTAAAAGAAAAAAGTTGGGGAAATAAATGTGTAAAACATATTTTCACATTTTATTTGATAACAGTTTCAACTGATGCTGATATTTGACCAGAGATTTTGGAAATACCTCACAATTACAACACAGAAATCATCCAATCTGTTCAACTAATTTCTGTAATGTTTATCCTTCACATGAGCATGTGATCTGTGATCAATCCTCTTTAAAACTATGCTATAAAATTTGCTTTAGTCAGAAGCTAAGAATGTCAAAGGAATTACATTCAGACAGTTGCTTCAGGTAATCCATGCTTAGGCAAGAGATGATCGTCGCTACTTTCACCCTACTTCGTGTCAAAACTTTGGCTCGAATTCTTCCAGAACTCTTATCACCAATGCTTCTATCCTTGATTCAGTAAATCTAGCTTGCCAATCAACCTAACACAATGGAATCAAAATCTCTCTCTCCTTTTAAAAAAAATTCCTCCATGCTCATACTTAATTCTACTACCTCCTTAACTGGCCATCCTTTGATTTTTAAATGGTGGCTCTCTATATTCATTTCTTCCTATATTTCTAAATGACTTTTGCTACTTTCTCCCCTACCTATAAATGAGTCCTCAAGCTATCTCTTTGATCATGTTTTGGTCAACACTTCCACTCAGCATACCTTGAGATGTTAGTTGTCCTAAAGGTGTGTAAATGTTGCAGGATTTGGGCTCAATCTCCTTTCTCTTATAGTTGCTTGCTTTTTGAAGTTGGGGTACAGCTCCATACTGTTAGTGGACCTTTTGAGATATACATTCTGGCTGTTCTTAACGTGAGTGTTGAAGGCCTTTTCAAGCTTGGTCTTCACTTAATGTCTATGCAGAAACTTTCTGGCAGGAATTAATGAATGCTGATTAAAAATGAGGATGCGGGCTGGCTTTCCCTCTCTGTGATAGTGAAACGGATTGCACTGCTGGACCTAAATCCCCAGAGGGCAAGGTCAGTGACTGAAATTAGCACCTGAATGCCATTCACTGTCTGACCACCCATTAACAGCTGTAAGTCTGGCGGTTATTAAAAACTTTTCTCCACATAAATTCCAGAACTTTGTTGTCCATTTGGCCTTTTCTAATAGTTTTCTTTGTTGTTGTTGTTGCACGTTTTACAGGATACCATAGACATCATGAAACCGTTGGATATTATTGAAGAGGAGGAGCTGCAGCGACTCAGTGGGCTACTGCAGCGGGAGAACCTCCTCCGAGCTCTGGGTGTTATCGAGCAAGTTTACCGCATATTGCAAAACACTCCAGGTGTTAACTGCAGTGTTCAAACTGCTCCTCCATGTGCTCCTAGCCAGAATAAAGTGAGTTGCACAGTGTGAAAGAGTTAATTGGTTATCCTTCAACTTTGCACTCTTGTGGGAGAGCCTTGCCCACCAGGAATTTGGGATTGGAAATTCAGGGGCGCGTGGTGAAGTGCGTGGGACTGCGTTTCCAGCAGATGAAGCTGCCCACTGGGAGCATAAAATTTGAAAATGACTTGTTTGATGTTTGTAATAATATACATAAGGGGTGCTGACTGTCTGCATTCTATCTGTGAAGCTAGACGACAGAGCATGCGGTCTTAACCTAATTCCCGATGAATTGGGCGCACCACTGGCTTTATGCCCGGTTTAATCTGCTCCCTGTCAAAAACCAGTGGAGATGGGTATTGGGCAGCGTTTTAAACCTTCTGAGGGATTTCTGCATAACAAGTTGAATTAAAATGATCCCTCCCTAAGTTGTGAGTGAGTCAGAGATCAAGCTGATCCTGCCCTCACCCAATGTGATTTCCGGCACACCTTCTGCCACTGGATCAAGGAAGAACCAATCAACTTGCATTTGTATAGCATCTTTCAAATTCCGAAGATCTTTAAAACTATTGAAGTGCTTTCAAAGTGTAGTCATTGTTGTAAAGTAGGAATTGCAGGAGTTAATTTATGTACAACAAGCTCCCACAAACAGCAATGAGATAAATTAACATTTTGATGTGATTTTTAAAAAATGTTTATTTTTGTTTAATGAATAAGTATCCAAAGAAGAACTCCGTTGTTCAGATTCAAAAAATGGTCTGAGAACTTTCATGCCTATCTGAGGAAGCAGGCAAATGCCTCGGTTTAATGCTTCTTGCTCATCTCCAGCACTGCAACACTCAGTCTAAGTTGAGTTCGCCGTCATGGACTGGGATTTGAATCTGCAGCCTTTGAATTATTAGGCAATAATGATATCCAGTTAACCACTACTGAGCAATATCAGAAATATTGCATAGGTCAGAAGCTTAGAGCTCTATCACTGCCCTAGAATAGTTTGTGCTGGTTCCAGATCATCATCATCTGTACAGCTCTCATACGTGAGCAATGTAATTTGGCATTGACCATCCAGATTAATTATTTAAGAGAAAAGAGGAGGATGTCAAACATTACTAACCCCACCCTCTGACACATTCCTTCCCGTGATTTAGTTAAACATTCATTTATTTTACATAGAATGATTTTGTTCTCACTTCCATTCCTGCGTTTATAAGTTATATTCCTGTGATCTCTGGAAAAATTGTAAACTGTTAAGCATGTTCTAGCAGGTTTCTTCTGCAAAGATTTTATTTGTTGTGAATTTTGGGCAAATTTTGAATGAGTGCAGGGAAATTCATTTTAGGCACACTGATGTCAGCAGCAAGCACTCCTACATTAAATGTGGCAGCGAGTTCTGAGAAGATTTGTAGCTCAGGTTGAGGTTTTGGATGTAGGTTTGCTTGCTGAGCTGGAAGGTTCATTTCCAGATGTTTCGTCATCCTACTAGCTAACATCTTCTGTGGGCCTCCAGGTAAAGCACTACTGAAAATTCCTGCTTTCTATTTATAGCAATCCAAACATATAAATAGAAAGCAGGAATTTTCAGCAGTGCTTTGCCTGAGGCCTGCTGAAGATATTACCTAGTAGGATGATGAAATGTCTGGAAATGAACCTACATCCATTAAATGTGACATTATTGAAATACAGAAGAAAGCTTCCTCAACTGATTTGTGACTGAACCACAATCTTAAATTGCGTTCCCCATGTTGGACAGCCACTGACCTCTCTGAAAATTATTTATGACTTAGTACAGCACAGTACAGTACAACAAATTGGGGACAGTTTTCTGCTGTGGGCTTCTACCAACTTTTGTTTGTCCTTCAAGACAAATGGGGTCACTTAAGCGACTGCTGGACATGCACGTGGACAGCAGTGAGTTGAAGGGTGCGTAGGTTAAGTTACTATATTTTACATTAGGATTAAATCTTGGCACAATATCGTGGGCTATGGACCTGTTCTGTGCTGTACTTTTTCTATGTTCTAAGATGAAGATGCCCATGTTCTTCTTCTTTGGTCCTAACTGTGAACAACATGAAGACTGATTTTATGTTGGACAACAAATTTTTATCCTGTTACTTTAAATGCATGCCCCACATCACTACCCAGTGTCCCTAAACATTTTGCTCTTAAACACTTTTTGTACTATATCACACAAGATTCCTATATTTTAGCAATCTGACTGTCGTGAAACTCAAACCAGAGGAGTGACAGAGCAGTAACCTTAATATACCTGCCAGATAAAAGGGGAAGCAAAAGAATAGTCAAAAGAGGTTGGGTAACGAGTGGGAAGTATGTTCTATGCAGTCAAACCAGGATGTTCACATCGAAACTAAGATTGACTAAAGCACAGAAGAAAGCCCTTTGTCCCTATAGCAATCTACCAGCTCTCTCACACCAAGTCACAGCTGCTCCCCCTCTTTAATTAATTTTAACTATCTGTTTGGACATGTTATGACACACTTCCATGGCATCACCATCTTGAGGTGGAACATAATCCCTAAACCACAAGACCCTGTTCACCCATTCATCATTATTTTTAACCAATCTATTCACAAATGATATAACCTACCTCGAGACCTAGTTGATCCTCTGTGCCTTCTAAGTACACAGTCACTATGGCACAAAACCACCCACAAACTTTTACACAAAACAATACTCCTAATCAGTTTCACACTCTGAAAGAAACACAATATCTCCTTCTCATGCTAATGAGATCAGCTACTGTAGACTACTTTTTTCAGGACAAACATTCGAGAAAAGATTTTTTACAAAGTATGGACTGATTTTTAAGCCAACTGTTCAGGCATGTTGTGACGTGTTATCATTGCTCCACAAAACTCTCTTTTCTCTTTGTATAGATATTTTTATCAACCTGTTAAAACTCACTCTTGAAACAGGTGGAACTTGACCCTGGGCCTCCTAGCCAAGTGGTACAGGTACTACCACCTTGCCATAAGATCTTTCGAAGAGTTTTATAGGTATTTTTTAATCGGCCTTTTCTGACCAGTTATTACACTTCTCTGGAGGAGTTGGGATTTGAACCTTGTAGTCTGGAGGTAGGGACATTACTACTGCACCACATAAATTCTCCTAAAAGCTTTGTAGATCTAGTCATTGTCAGTTTCACTTCTAATCTTAATTACTTGTCATATTAACTATGCAGTTATTTGGCTAGCTCTTTCAAAGGGCTGGCACGCTAACAGACAGAATGGCCTCTTTCTATACTGCATAACTCAATTAAATCTAGATTATAGGCACACAAAACATTTAAACTGTCTGCCTCGGGAATCACAGAGAACATAAGTACATTAGAATATAAGAATTGAGAGCAGGAGTAAGACATTCAACCCTCTCCAGCCTGCTCTGCCATTCCATAAGGTTCTAGCTGTTTGTTCCCAAGTCTTAACTCATCTTTCATTCCACCTCCTCATAGCACTTATCTCAAAATTCTGTCTACCCAGCTCTTTCCTTTACTTTCAGTGATCTACCCTTCACATCTCTGGGGTACAGAATTCCAGATATTCACTATCCTCTGACAAAATAAATTACTTTGCATCTCAGTTTTAAAGGTTAGAGCATCTCTTTTGAGCCAGTGCATGAAAAACAAACACCTAACTATTCTAACCCTATTTTCCAGCACTTGACCATAGCCTTGTATGCCTTGGCATGGCAAGTGGACATCTAAATAATTCTCTAATTTATAAGAATACCTGGCTCCACCACTACCTTTACAGATAGTGAGTTCCAGATTCCCACCACCCTCTGCTGGGTGAAAACATTTTTCTTCACAGTCCCTTGAAATCTCCTGCTCTTTACCTTAAATCTATGCCCATGGTCATTGTTTCCTCCAGTCAACCCTATCTATGCCCTTAATAATTTTGTGTCTATTTATAACCATTGCTCTCTTGAGGTTTGATGCACTAGAGCCAGCATGATACTCAGCTAGACCAAATTGCAATCCCCAATCTATGTTGCGTTTGCTTATGGTAGGGGCAATGTTGCAGGCCCCTTGTCGCACCTGTTGGTTAGCTTAAAACCAAAAGCCAAACCAAGGCTAATTTTATCCACATCACTATGCAAAGTATGCGACCTTGAGGTGAGTTGAACTTGGCTGTGATGTTCAGTCTGGTCAACACACTGTCTAGTTTCATATGGTTGCAATGCTCACTTTGGAGAGAATTTGCAGGGCAACCAGTGTCTATGGAACTATATTCCTGCAAGATGCAACACATTCTAAGAAACGTTGGAGGAAGTGCTGCAGAAGAACATGAACTAAAAATAAATTTGGTCTGTCTTTTAACATTAAAGTTAATCAAGACAGACTATCTGGTGATTTATCTCAATTGCTCTTTGTGGGATTTTGCTATATGCACTACACGTATAAGCATACTTCAGAAAAAAATACTTATTTGTTTAAGAAGTGCTTATTCTGATGAATTAGCTTTTCCCTTCATGGTCAACCTAAATTGGATTGATTTTCTGAATGGACAGTTTGTATTGGAGAGACATGGGCTAAATCTCTGCAGAAATTGTCCCGATCACCCGTTGTAATTTCAGAAACACTCCTCAATGTGGGTGGGATGGTGTATGTTCCCACAGATCTTCTGTCAAACTCATAGTGGATAATAAAAATAACTCCTGTGGATATATCTGAATTTTTCTCTGACATTAATCAATGTGCTGTTGCTAACTAAAAACTGAAAGAACTGGATGGTGTACATCAGAAACATAAACAGAAGTTGCTAGAAAAGTTCAGCAGATCTGGCAGCATCTGTGAAGAGAAATCAGAATTAACATTTCTGGTCCGGTGACACTTCCTCAGAACAGTTTTTTTCCATGCCTTTTCCCAGTTCCCTGCACATTATTTCTATTTAAATAATACCTCGATTACACCTGCCACTACCACATTATCAGGAAATGCATGGCAGACTTCAATCATTCATTGTGTGAAAAGGTTTTTGCAAATCACTTTGAATCTGTCATGACTGTTTCATGATCATTGTATGGGTAGGAACAGTTTCTCCAACTGCTCTGTCCAGCTCCCTCATGATCTTGTAAACCCCTAATAAATATTGAAGAACCAAAGGCAATATAAGGAAAAACCTCTTTGCACAGTGAGATCTGGAATACATGCCCAAGTGTGAGGTGAAGGCAGATTTAATCATGACTTGGAAGAGTAAGTTAGATAAGCATCTGAAGAGAAAATATTGGCAGGATTACCAAATAAAACTACAACCACTTGTATATATCCTAGCTATGCTTAAACATGTTAGCAATGCTTGCTTTCGTTTGACTGGTTTCCTTCAACATGAGGGTCCTGTCTTATACAAGGCAGTCAATGGTGAGTAGACATCATGAGATAAGTTCTGCCAGTCAAAGTATAAAGGACTGTTCCTGTGTCAAACTAGCCAGTTTTCTAATGGATTGCTAATGTATGGTCAAGTGTTGCTAATGTAGGTTACAGTAACTGGCTTAATATGTATTTATTCTTAAGCTGAATGTGGTGTCTCATAAGGCACCATTATGTTTCTTAGATGCAATGTAACTAGCCATTAAGTGCCAAGAAATACATTTTTTGCTGTTTATTAAGATTGGAGCCTAATTTCTGCTGAAAACTGTGTGTGGGCACTCTCCCTACACAGTATCAGTAACTTAGACTAAGAAAGTTTGGTAACAGTGAATTGACACAAAGTATTTCAGATGGTTCAGGAGGACACATTTGTGACAATACATGATGGTGAACAGCGGTGCAGTTTTTGTCAGATAATGCTGGCCTGAGGAAATCTTCAGTTCCAAAAAAGCCATCTGAGGAGATGAAAGAAGAATAAAATCCAGTCAGAAAACTGTAAGGGTGTCATTAAATATTTAGCAGTTCCAAACCACGTAGGGCCCATCAGTTTCTGTGAATGTAGCAGCCAGCAGTTTTTTAAAACAGCAGCACTGATAGCACTATTAAATCTGCTGACAGAAGATCAAAATAGCCAGAAATAACGACTCCAACTGGAAAAGCTTATGTAAACTACAGAGAGCCATTTATGAACTACAAGGGAGAAGATCTGAATATTAAACCTGTGATTCGGTCGTTGATATCAAGCACCCAAAGCAATTTAGAGGAATGATGAACATTCTTACATTTGAGAAAAATATTCTGGGCCAAGATACTTTAAAAAAAAGTATTCCTCCATTTGAAAGCTTTTAATGATCTTAACATTTTAACAAGTGAACACATTTGATCATTCTGTAGGTTCAGTAGCAGCTCATGCCTTAAAATGATAGAATGTAAGAGAAGGTAACTTTGGTAATATTGTAACAACATTTAAAAATTAATTTACATCAGTACCCAATGTATGATGGAGATGGAAAGATTTAATAGAAGAATACAGCCAAAAGGAAGTGGTCCAATATAAAACATCTTTGAATCCTTTGATGCTTGGTTATTGTTCCAGGTGGGAGATCTAAAAATAAACTACATAAGCAGAAACAATATCCCGCTTTAACATGCTATTGCAACTTTTGTAAGAAATGGGACATTTCCAGAGAATGTGCAAAAGTTAAAAAAAAAAATTAAATGCTCTTTTACAGGTGTTTAACTCCTTTTACAACAAGTATCTTTGGAAGAAAACCCAGCAAACTAAGAAATTTCTTCATCAGAAAACATATTATGATATTCCATCTTTGGAAAATATCATTCAACCTTTCCTGGGAATGATAAGTGATTCATTTGAACCAGCTATAATAGAAATAATTTGGTTAATGGTCATCCAACAAATTTCATCTGAACATAAGAGCAAATATTACTGTATTATCTGAAAAAAAATCCTTTGGTTGAAGAGAATTAAATTATAACCAACTGACAGAGAACTGTAAAATGCAGACAGAGCAGTGCTTAAAATCAAAGGAGTGCTGAGAGTGCTCTGAAAATACCGAAACCAGTATTAGAAAACAGCACTTCTCACTTCTAAGCAGTAATGCTTTCTTGAAACCTCAACTAGCTCAGAAACTAAATACCAGTGATCAACATAACTCCGCTCAACAGGAGGAGTACTTCATAGGGCTCAGGAGAATGTTCACCAATCCCAAGATAAAGTAGGCACGTCTTGAGATTAATTACTTTGATGTAGGACAACTCTTCATGATTGAGAGATCAGAAGATGTTATTGACTGCTCAGGTTTGGAGGAATTATCCAGTCATCTTCCAACCATGGAATAAATCTTCACAATGTAATGTTGGATATCCCTGACACCACACTTGCCAAAGTTTGTTGTAGATCTTCATTTAGCCAATCTGTTTTGAAGAACCAGTACCAAAGCAACACAGTCATTTCTACTCTCTTTGATTGAATCTGGTAAAATAACATTGTTAGCCAAAACCATAAGTACAAGAATAAAATAAACAATGGCGAGAGCACATTTTTATGTCAAATGGAGAAGATTACTGCTTTCACAATCACAACTGTCTTCTCTGGCATGACTCAAACTAAAGATCCTCCAAAGAAATGAAAACCTTCCACAGTGGCATCAGTACCAGAGGATGTCGTCTGCAAAGGTTTTAATTGAGCAACTCATTAGTATTTCTATGAATTATTCATCATCAAACAGCAGACTTTCAAACCAAACAAGTCACCAGCCATTTATAAAGTCACAAATTTAGGGAGGAGATGTGGTAGTGGTAAACCTACTTATTTGAAACAGTCGCATAAAGAATTTTATGAAGCAAAAAAAGAGCTTGGGGAAGATATAGTATTAGACAGTTAGTACCTGAAAGGGTGAATCGATATCATGAGATAAACTCTGCTCTTAAGAAAATAAAAGACTTCCTAGGAGGAACTAACCAGTTTTCTAATGAGTTACTAATGTGTGTCCAAGTGTTGCAATATGCTAACTATATTATGTATTTGTTTTTGAGTTGAGTGTGATATCTCACAATAGACCATCATGTATTTTAGCTGTAATGTAACTCGCTATCATTACTATTTTCAATATTGGGCCTACCTTCTGCCAAATCTCCTTATGGGTATGATTTCTCAAATTGTGTCAGTAGCTCAGAGCAATACCAATAAGAAGGATTGGTGGCATGAATCTACCCAAGGATTCTCAATGTTTCAAATGGACCATGACCGTAAAAGTGTAAGAATATATAATTCAATATGTTCCTGTTGGAATGGATAGTTTGGGCACAAAGGAAACTTAGAGTTAATGAGAGAAGTCTGGAAGGTGGGGTTAATGTAGACAATCAGAAATGATCTTTTTGAATGATGGAACAGACTCGAGCGGCTATATTGTCCACTCCTACCCCTTTTGTGTAGCAAAGTTAATTTTTCAGAGAAACATCAAGTTTAGATGGACTAAATGGCCTACTGTGCTGTAATGTTTTTATGATTGTAAGCTGAAAATGGGTGCAGCTGCAGACTGGAACAACCAAGGCTCAGACAGGAGACTGACCAGCAAAAACCGTATCAGCTCCCTACACTGCCTGGTGCTGAATTTCCTGTTTGAGCAGCTATCTGTACATTTTAATATGGAATAGAACCTTACAGGACAGAAGAAGGCCATTTGTCTCATTATGCCTGTGCAGGTGTTTGAAAAATGTATCGAATTCGTCACAATTCCTGTGTCTCACATATTATCAGACCATATAATTGGATGTACCTTGACCCCTTCGGTGCTTAAATAAATGTGATTCTCACTGTTACAGTGACTTGGACAAATTAGTGGTGAGTCACAAGACCATATTAAATAGGAATGAAAGCAGCCCCTCAAGCTTCTTCCACCATTCAATAAAAATCACAGCTGATTTTCTGCACCAACCTTACTTTCCTGCTCTATCCCAATGGTCTCGATTCTCCTCATGCGCAGTCCTTCTGTCTCAGCAAGTATATCTTGAACTGTATATCAGTCTGAGTTAGCACTCTCATGGTGAGGCAATCAGACAAGAAAACATGATTAAAGCCTAGGTGTGTACATATAACCAGGATATATATGGATAGCCGAGGTTTAGCATAAGGTTCTTCTAGCTTGTGTTTGTGTCTTGTCATCACTCATCTTCTATATTTCTTTAACTTTCTAGTCATTGGTTTACCAAACCTCATATAGACCCTTCCAGGAGATGGAAGGATTGACATATATTGGTCCCTTATCCTCTTTCGAAAGGAATACTGCGTCCGAGCTGGGGATCCTCAACCCATCTACCATTAACTGGTCCACACTGCTGAGTCCTAGAGGCCAGGCTCCAATTCACGTCGGTCAAAAGGGAAATCCCAGTCTGGGAATTGGACTCCCCCTTCAGCGCTTTAACCATCGCTATCCCATCCGCAGGGGTCTGACATGGACGGCAGGAAACCCTATACAAATGTCATTTGAAACTGTTGTCACGTCAAGAACTACAGGATCTTCAGAGTTACGAATGACTTATCCTCGTTCACCAAGTGCCAAACTAAACCCCGGTAAGAAAATGATCTGTTATTCTCAATGTGTCTTTGTTTCTATGTGTGTGTGGAGTGTTAAGTGTGCAATTGTGTTATCTGTTTCAGACTAGGTTATATGCAGAGTGCACTTTTGTTTCAACATCCCCAGGCAGTATCTTGGTGAGAGAGTACACTGTGTGATGTAAGTTACAGTCATCCTTACCAGGTCCCTGGGTACAATCTGCCAGCATTGATTTAGCTGTTTTTAGCGGCAGTGCTGGTAGGAATGTGGAGTGTTGCCCTGTTAGCCAGAAATCACTAATGGTGCAGCCTGCTCTCAATCACTACCCTGTAACTGTGTTATATTTTTGAATATGGTCCTTGGATTCAGTGCAAGAAGCTGCTGTTATAAGTGGCCCTGATGTGCCTCTTTCCACCCAATAAATAGGTAAGCGTTCAAAGAGAGAGCCCTTTCCATTGAACTCTGGCTTAGCGAAATTCATTACATTGTCAGATCACAGCTCAGCTACTAGAGAACAAATATTGAACATGAAACAGGTAAATGAATAGTATACAATAATACTACTGCCAATACTTCTTAACTTCATTCTAAGCCCCAAGTTTGCTGTGGTGCACACTCTTCCTACTTTCTATGTCTATTAATAGCAATTAAATTACGAAGGTCAGACAGTTCCTGTCTGCGGTAATCCCAGCTGGGGTGTTAAAATCACAGAATTTCATGGTGCAGAAGCGGGCCGTTTGTGTATGCATTGGCTGTCTAAGCATTTTAACTTAGTGACAATCTCCTGCCTTTCCCCATAGCACTGCACATTGTTTCTGTTTAAATAATCATCCAATGCCCCTTGAATGCCTGAACTGAACCTGCCTCCACCAGACATCAGGGCAGTGCATTAAATTACTTGCTGCGTGAAATCATTTTTTCTTACCTTACATTTGCCTCTTTTGTAAAACGTTTTAAAACCACACCCTCTAGTTCTTAATCCTTTTATGAGAGGGAACAGTTTCTCCCTATCCACTCTGTCCAGAGCCCTCATGATTTTGACAACTTCTATCAGATCACCTCTCCAAGGAAATAAGTCCCAAGGTCTTCACTTTTTCCCCCGGAAAGGGAATTGGATTACGAAAGGAAACATCCTGCTCCAGATGTCATCCTAGTGACCCCTGTTGACAAGTGCAAGTGTTTGGTCATTAAACCAGAACAAGGGCAGACTTTGTTGCCAATACTTGCTGCCTAGACATGCACAAAGGAAGGACATTTTAGCAAGGTACTAGATGTGGCTGTTTTTCACCCTTTTAACAGATTCTAAAAGCTGAAGTCTCTAGCATATCTGTGGATTCACTTTATCTGTTGCAATTATAACATTGATTTTAAAGACTCATTGAACGTAGTGCACATCAGCCTCTCATTGTAAGCTGACCTGTGCAGATTTAATAAGGAGCTGTGAAAATGGCTTCTCAATTTACATTTACACACTGGATGCTGATATAAGTTAAATGCCTTTCTGGCTGAGTGAAAATCTTGTAACTTTCATGCACCATTTTCTTTCTGACCTGTTTTCTTTTGGACACATCATCTGATATTTTTTGGCCAATCAGTTATTTGACCTGATTGCAAACCAGGAAGGATAAATCATGGCTTTTCACATCATACTTTTACTTCCTATCATTGCCTTCTCCAGGCCATAGCTTTGTTAGAAACAACCTTTGATGTAGCCCATTATTGTATTATGTTACCATTTATATTGCAGTAATTCCCAGTTCTTACACTACACATCAATGTGGTGAAATTCCGGTTTTAAATCCGTTATGTTTCAATCTTAATAACTTTAAACTCAATATTATCCACCCAGCTCACTTACTTATATGTTCCTATCTTTACAGTAAAGTGTCCTCGATACTGAAATACATCCAATGTTATCATCTTCAGTGAGGAAAATATGACATGCTTTTGGAGAACACCAATTCTGTATACATTACTGATCTGTCTGTTAGAAATAAAAGTTAAGTAAAAAACATATTGGTAGTCTTTCACTGAAGGGCAGCCAGGGTACAACAGGGGCAAGGGGATTGATGGGCAGGGAGGGTGAGAACGGAATCCATTGACTGCAATGTGTTTCTGTACAGAAAACTCCCTGACGGAGTCAAAAGGGTCCCAAAGCAAGAGCATGCCATCAGACTGTGAAACCAGCCTCAACATCCCAATGAGTGCAGCACGAATGAGCACCACAGGCAGTGGCTCCAATATGTGGAACATGAAGATGAATGTCATCAACCCTCCGAGCCATGGGCTGACTGTGGTGTCAGCTCGGGCCCCCATCAATCAACGAGCTCACTTAACAAGACGAGCAAATATACTGAGCTTATTCCAGTCCAATATCAACAGGTAAATCTAAAATTCTTCCAAGTGACTATTGCCTGTTTACAAACCTTTTGGTTTAAAAATGGCAGTTGCTGCAGGATGTCCTGCAACTCTGCTTTTAACTGGGATTGGGTTTATAATGTATTTAATATTGGTAGTGATCCTATATTTGATGTCAGAACACCCAGGCAGTGCTGATCACATTATACAGCTTGGTGGGACCAAACGGTCTGGAAATTGACAAGGAGTTCCAAATTACAAAACAAGGGTAGCTTTAGGAAAATAGCATAATTTTTGTAGCAGGCATATTGGTTAACTCCATAACTAATCTTACACAGATCATAAATTGGAGGTTTTTTTAGGAACAAAAGAAATTGTGCAAAGAGGGGAATATGGGAATAAGATGCCAAATATTTGGGTTATCTACAAAGGCAAACATTAATAAAATTTTATTTCTAAGTTACTGCTCACAGCATGCATGAGGATGAAGAGAATTATTGAGAAGTAAGGCCACTGTTCATTCAGCTGAAATAATGATGGAAAAGAAAAGCAATTATGGTAAAAATAGAAAACATCTTTATAGCAGAAATTAAGGAAAGGTCAAAGTCAAGGTTCATTGAGTGATGCTCAAGGGCAGAACACAAAGATTATCAGGCTATAGCAGAATGACCACCTGGGGTTAGCGTCCATGGAATTGTGCCCCAGTTGGGGGTAGTGCTTTCAACAGAGCAGTTAGTAACAAATTTCACCAATTCTTCCTTGTTAGACGGCTGAACTAATTTCGAGAAGCGGATTGCTGGATTCCCCTTCCAACTCTTCGAGCTGGAGAACATTTTCACCACCTGGTGAAGTCTATGCTTTTAAACTCCTTCTCCCCAGGGTGGGAAGAGGTGGGGAAAAATAAAAGGAACCTAAGCATGAACTGAGAAGAGAGACAAACGCATTTCATGTTGGCAGCAGGATACTGGAGACACTGAACTGGGTCTGAACAGGTTCCATTGTACAATCCACGGTGGGGTAGGGAAGATGGATGGTTTGCCAAAGATTGAGGAATGTTCATGCACAAACTCTTTTCTAAGGGTTGGACAAATTATCCAAATAAATGAAAATGATATTTTTTTTTAACATTGTCTTGCTAAAGTATTTCTTCTTCATATAGGTTGCCTATTTTAGCAATACATAATTATATCCCTCCTACAATAACTGAAACTCTTACACAGCTGTAAGCAAGCTATTAGATTGATCCAGTTACTTTACCTTTCTCTGTCCCTGAAGTTGTATTGTCATCAATGTAACAGCAAAACCATTAAAGTTCCATTCAACGGTTGCAGTTTGATTCTTGCCTGTGTTGAGTTAGCTGATCTCAGTTGTTGGCCCCAGCATAAATTTACCAATAAAAGTTAAAATGATGAAATGTAATATGTTCTGATGTGAGATATGCACCTGCTAAAACTGCTTTCGACTGCCTGTGAGGATAACAGATCCAAGGCAAGTGGATGAAGTTCTGATACCAATCAGCCATGATGAGACCATAAGAACTTGGAGCAGGAGTAGGTCATCTGGCTCCTTGAAGTATAAGTGAGGATAGCAGATGCTGGAGATGTGGTGCTGGAAAAGCACTGCAGGTCAGGCAGCATCCGAGGAGCAGGAAAAAAGACGTTTTGCCCAATTTTCCTGCTCCTCAGATGCTGCCTGATCTACTATGCTTTTCCAGCGCCTCTCTAATCTATCATCTGGCTCCTTGAGCCTGCTCTGCCATTCAATAAGATCATGGCTGATCTTCTTGTGAATTCAGCTCCATTTACCCACCCACTAAAAGATCTTAACTGAATAGTGGAATTTGACAGGCTGAATAGCCTTTTCTTGTTTCTATAGATACTGCTGTTCCGATTTTTTTTACTCTGATTAAAGCACATTGATTCTTTATGATATTTCTGGGAAGCCACATGGTGCAGTATTGTTACATTAAAAGTCCTTTATAAATAGAGGTTGTTGGTTGTGAGTTCCTCTTTGCAGCCTAAATATTCTGTAGCACAAGGTGTACCTTGCTCCTGAAAACTAACTATCCCAAAAGTCTTTCCCATTACTGTCACTCTTTACCTTTCCTGGGCCTCAAACTTTGGAACATCTTTTGCCAGGTTCTGAAAGTGCCCAGGACTTGGAGTGGGCAGGAATTAAAAATCAAGGCCGTGGAGGTTGTTTTGGGATCCTGGTGGCTCCAGGACAGTTTCAGATTTTCAAAGGATTGGCTGGTGGGGAAGGAGCAGGAGATGTAGTCACTGCCAGTTCATGCCCCTGTCAGGAGATCGTTAAGAACTTCTTTGTTTGTGACTGTCTTTTTCTGGAAAGCCCGAACAGTCTTGTGCACATTAGTTGGGTTCATCATGAGATCATGGTAAACTACACACCATTGGTTTTAAAATTTATGCCGTAGCACTATGAGCACTGCTCCTACCCATCTTGTCTGTGGCTCTGTTCCCCCAAAGGAGCTGCCTGCTGTCATCAGCAAGGCAAGAGGCAGTTTGCAGCATGGCAACCCCTCTATCGCTTATAGTCGAGAGGCAATCCCACCTTCTGCAGCAGCTCAAAGCCACTGAGAGTCATAACGATGTACAGCATGGAAACAACTCCTTCGGTCCAACTCATCCATACTGACCAAATATCCTAACCTAATCTAGTCCCATTTGTTGCACTTGGTCCATATCCCTCTAAACCCTTCCTATTAATATATCCATCCAGATGCCTTTTCAATGTTGTAATTGTACCAGCCTCCACCACTTCCTCTGGCAACTCATTCCATATACACACACCCTATGCATGAAAACATTAGGTCTATTTTAAATTTTTCCCCTCCCACCCTAAACCTATGCCCTCTAGTTCTGGGCTACCCCACCCCAGGGAAAAGACCTTGTCTAATTACCTTATCCCAGCCCTCATGATTTTACACCCCTCAGCCTCTGACGTACTGAGCACCAAACTCAGTTCCTGATCAAAGAAGCTATTTGCATTTCAGAAGTAGCGCCATGAGAATGACGCAACTTGGATATGGGGTCAGAGCACAGATTTCATCAGAGTGTTGGATTCCTGACCCTGCATTGAAAATCTGGCCACCACCTCTTTTTATCTGCTTTAGTTGCAGCGTCACAGACTAATATCTATTTTCTGCCAACATTTCTGTGGGTAGCACCAGCTAAATTGAGCATGACCCACTGAAATGATCATCCAGATGATGAGAAACTTTGAAATGGACATAACCTGTAAATGGGTCTTCAGGATTTCCAAAGTTGGGGCTGGAACTATTTCCTTTGACAGCTTGTCCAACATGGGGGTTGTCCTTGTGAAGATACACTTTCTTTGGAACAAATGGTCTTTGTTGTTTACATGGGCAGCTGCCTGGTGTTTTGTCATTACTGGAGAGGACCAGCTACTTGTTTCTGTCAATTCCCACCAGTCCACTCCAAGTTTTGTAGAACATACTTAGTCTACTCAATGGTTAGCACTGTTATCTTAGAGTCTGGATCAGTGGTGCTGGAAGAGCACAGCAATTCAGGCAGCATCCGAGGAGCTTCGAAATCCTGCCTGAATTGCTGTGCTCTTCCAGCACCACTGATCCAGAATCTGGTTTCCAGCATCTGCAGTCATTGTTTTTACCTCTGTTATCTTAGAGTGCCAAGTTCAATTCCAGCCTTTGGTGACTGTCTGTGTGGAGTTTGCACATTCTCCCCGTGTCTACTGGGTTTCCTCTAGGTGCACCGGTTTCCTCCTATAGTCCAAAGATGTGTAGATTACTTGGAATGACCATGGTAAATTGCCCAAAGTCTCCAGGAATGTGCAGCTAGGTGGGTTAGCCATGGGAAATGCAGGGCTACAAGGATGGGTGGGTTTGGGTAGGAAACTCTTTGGAGGGTCAGTGTGAACTCGGTGGGCGTAATGTCCTGCCTTCACATTCTGGGAATTTTTTGTTTCTCCTTCCCTTGTTGTAGTGATTCCAGGTCTTTCATCGAGGGAAGACAATGATGTTCTTTCTAAATTGACTGCCTGAATGTCAGTCTTCCCTTTCTTACAGTTGAACTCAGGTCTGATGTTTTTATCCCTTCACTGAGGTTAAATTAAATAAATATAATTAAATGGCCAAGTGCGCACAGAAAACAAGCACAACATGTGGAGAAAAGCAAAGCCTTTCCTGCTTTTTATTTACTTTTATTATTTCCCCATTTGCATGAGTAATTTCGACCCAGTTTCCATGTAGACTAGTGAGAGAATGTTCTCACAGCATCTCAAGATCGTGTTCAATCAGAAATGGGGAAAACTACCCTTTTACAGTAGGTGATGCAATACTGACTCAAGGTTCAAAACATATCATTGGGCAGAACCTGTGGAAGTTTTAGTTCAATGCCAACAGTTATACTGAAGCTTTTAAGATTGTTTTCCCTGCATATTCCACAGGGAACTCTGACATTTTGCTTTTAAAAAAAGCTTCTAAAAATAGAATTTGCAACAAATCACTTCATTTTACCCTCATGCCATATGCTGTATCTCACCTGAAATATTCATTTCAGCCACTGGAAGCTGAAATTGACACCACATTCATAACCCAAATCTTCAAAAAAACTGACAGTATGTTGTTAAAGAAAAATGTCAAAGATGCTGATAGGGTGCAGTTTTCTGGACTCTGCAGTCATTGATATCTACGTTGCATTCTTTGTGTGTACTGATTTCTTCATGAGCCACTTTGAAACTATACAAGACCAACAGCATCGTGGTGCAGATGAAACCCTTCCTGCTGTTATCTGTAATCATTTCATGGTTCCCAGGAATTGGAAATTGTCATATGAACGTTGTAACTTTGTTAAGTTAATTTTTAGATTTTTGGAAACAGTTTGCACAGCAAAGCTCCACATAAATTATTGAAAGCACCTTAATTCTCTTTTTTTTGAGTTTGAAACCTGTAATCATGCAAAGATAAAATTATTCTTGTGTGTCATGACGGAAGCTGGAGGAATGCGCCATCAGTCTTATCCCACTATTCCATGAGTCACACCATCGATAAAATACCTTTCCCAGTTATTGAGGTGACTAATTAAATTAAATACCTTTTCCATATCAGGTTTTAACTAAAACATCTACTAAACAGGTATCTTATAAAAATTAAATTATTGGTTTATTGTCAAAACAACACTTATTTAGTGAAGGTACTATAACTGGTAATATATATAGTAGGTCGTATGAAAGAATGAATGTTTATCTCTCTAAATAACCCAAACATATACCTATACACACATCCTCAGGAGAAGAGAAAAATAATTGGATTTCCCACAGCAGACATTCACTTCAGAACTAAAATTCACTTTCTGCCCATTGACGCTACTCTTGAAGGCAATAAAGGATAAAGTGTACAATGTTCCAAGGTCTGTCACTCTGATGTTCTAACATGTGGCAATATATGGTTGCCTCTGGAATCTTGGCAGACACAGCTTGCTCAGAAAATATAACATTGAGGAGTTTGGTTCTATTGGTATTTGGAATATCGTCAGCCTTTGAATAATATTCTCTTTGTTACTTTACAACATGAAAAGAGTAGGATGAGAAGTTTAGCCAATTCAGTCATATACCCGTTGTCAAACAGATTGCAATCAAAAACCTAAAAGCCTATGGATCACGGCATCTATATTGAGAAACAAGGTAGAAAGAAAAGTGGTCTACAAATAGTGGATAATATGGTGTCAGCCAGAGACTTGAGAAAAACATCCCAACTGCATTGTTGGGGAGGTGCACATTAGAATTTGCCATCATATGGAACAACAAGTGCAGAATGACCTCTCCCAGGTGGATGTAAGAGATCCCACAGTACGATTCAAAGAAGCTTTGTTCCTGTCGTTGTTCAGGCCAATAGTTGTCCATCAAGCAAAGAAGATAAATTATCTGGATGTTAATGCTGCCCCCTAACTCCCCAACATCTATGTGATCTGCAAATTGAATATTGCATACCTGCGTTTGACTAATCTTCAAAATTATTGGCTGTGAAGAGCTTTCAGACCTTTGTGGAAAGTCTTGTATAATTCTTTCCTTAAACTAAACCATGCAGGTTTTTGTTTGGCCATTAGGTTATGTGTTTGTATTGGAGAAACCATAAAAGATGCTTGCAAAGCATCAATATCTCAAAGTATTTTAAGATGAATTAATATTTGGACACTTAAGGTCATTGTGTTTATAAACATTGCAGCTAAAAGGTGCCACAAGTGTGATAAATGGCTGGCTAAACATTTTTTGGTAATAGTTTGAGACAGAAATGCTGGCCACAGCTCCCTGCAAAACACCCTGCTGCTGTTTGAAAAGTACAATTGGTCTTTTCAAACTAAAAGCATTAACATTACATCCAAAACAATGTTCTCTGCAGCAAATCAGAATAGACTCAGCATGGCAGTGTAATGTTAGTTACATTTTCATCTAGTATAATATTAAGCCAGAGATTAGTATAATATTAAGTTACAGTGAGACTTTGAGAACCTAAAATTCACAATGAAGAGTTCCAAAATGCATTGAAATTTGTGACCTTATAAAAGAAGGTTCAATGCCTGAGGGTATTCTGACAGACACAGAATCGGTACGATGCAGGAGGAGGCCATTTGGCCCTTATGCCTGCATCAGTTCTATTACGTACTGCCAATCCGCTGCCCTTTCCCTGTATCTCTGAATACTGTTTTGAACGAAATAATCAATCATCGCCCTCTTGAAAGCCTCACTTGAACTGGACTTGATTACATCTCCAGGCAGTGCACTCAATACTCAAACCACTTGCTGTGTGAAAACATTTTTTCCTCCGTAACGCTTGCTTCTTTTGCACATCACTTTAAATCTCTGCCCTCTCATCCTTTTCTCTTTAATGAGCAGCAACAGCTTCTCCCTGTCTACTCTGTCCAACCCGCTCATGGTTTTAAAACCTTCTATCAAATCTTCTCTCAGCTTTCTTCTCTCGAAGATGAACAGCCCCAATTTTTAAATCTGCCCTCATAACTGAGTTTCTCATTCCTGAAACAAGTTTCTGCCACGTTAACTGACCAGGGGCCTGACAGATGTGATTGGCTTCAGCACCAAGTGATGGTAAAGAATTAAATAAGTTGCTGGAATTGCATATTCATGGATATGGTGTTGTCCATGGCTCTCACTAAGTCACTAGGTTTTTGTGTTGAAGCTCCTGACCTTATCCCAGGCTTAATCACAAAATTCCAGTTTAGCAGTCCAGTGCAGTACTAAGCAAGTGACCAAATTTTCAAAAGTCAAAACATTGAAAAGCCTTGGGACTCCCAATGTATGACATGTTGATGGCCAATTACAGAAGGGGGTTCATGTCAAGACAACATGCAGAATATGTCCAGCCAGAGTTGGTGACCTAATTCCTCAAATCATTTAAAAGGCAACTCAGCAAAGGAGGTGTAGGTGCCAAACAGGTGGCAACAAATATCTTGGACACATCAAGTAGGCAGGAGGGGAAGAAGGAATACAGGTTTGCTGCATGCAATGCAATTTGGTGGGTGCATACAAAACAGAGGACAAAATTTCACAAAGATCACAAAAAGGAATGGGTCAGAACTGCATTGAACATGAGAATAATTTCTAGATAATTATCAAGACAAAGAAGCATTATATGAAAAGCTGTCCAGAGGGAAAAATGACCCAAAAGGTTACACAGTAATATTTAGAAATTAATATGCCAGTTGTACTGGATGTATGCAAGACAGGTCCAGCCAATGTGTGTCATTCTCAAGTTTTACTTATTTTACCTTCTGGGCAGAGACTGTTTGGCCAAACTGGGAAATCTGGTCATCCTAAATCTTTTGGGTGAGATAAGCTACCCCGACAACTCTCTGCCTAGAATGAAATTTTTAAAATACCATGGTGCAGGTAAAAGAGCAAGGGATGTGTCCTACATTTATCCCAAATCAGCATCTTTATCTAGTCATGATCATATTGTGGGTTTCTGAAGAAGGGTCACTGGGCATGAAATGTTAACTATTTTCTCTCCCCAGATGCTGACAGAATTGCTGGGTTTCTCCAGCAATTTCTGTATTTGTTTCACATTAGGGAGCTTCCCATTGATACAATCGCTATAGCTTTTCCTACAACATTTCACAAGTAGTTCATTAAACTGAGGCGCTTTGGGATGTCCAGTGGTGATTATAAGTGCTAAATAAATGCAATTCTCTTGTCTTTGGATAATCAGGACAAGGAGTTTTGTTGGAATACATGGTCCAATATTGTACAGATACTGATGGCTACTTGGGTGAGTTTCTGTCCCTCGCCAGAACCAGCACTTTCAGAGCAGGAAGAATGGAGACAAATGAATGAATGAATTGGCAGGGCTCTTGTGGTGGAGTGGTAGTGTCCCTGTCTCTAAGTCAGGAGGTGTGGAGTCAAGTCCTAACTTCTCCAGGGCGTGCCAGAACGCCTCTTAACAGTCTGATTATAAATATCTATAAATTTGAAATGTCTCCAAGTCAACTGGGTCAAGTGTCAGCTGCAGTTCTCTGACTAGGGCCAAGTGAAAGGCGGAACGATTCCTCAGCGACTGCCGTTTCCGCCCGGACGGGATTGTGGCGGTTTCCGGATCCGGCGGAGCTTCATGTGGGTCTCGGTGGTGGCTCGGGGGATCCTCCGCCTCCTGCCCCGGGCGCGGGCTCAGGCTCAGGTCCCGGCCCAGGCCGCCCGCTCCCTGCGGGGCTCCAGAGGCGGCGGAGAGCCCGGGGCCGGCTCTGAGCCTGAGGCCGAGGCCGAGGGGAAGGAGTTGGAGGAAATAATCAGGTGAAAGCGGTTCATTCATTAACTCTCAGTAACTACCACATTAACCCAGACTAACCACCGCATTGACTCATACTGAGAGTTAACTCCCGCAGCGTTAGTTAACTCAGTAACTACCAGCTGATTAACAAATTCACTAACGACCACATCAGCTCATACTCACTGCTATCGAGTTATAAATCCCACAACACCAGGTTATAGTCCAACAGGTTTAATTGGGAAGCACCAGCTTCATCAGGTGGTTGTGGAGGACAAGATACTAATGGGATTGCAGTGTCATGGAATGTAACGTTAAACAAATTTAGCTTGAGTTTTTCATCTTTTATAATCATGGTAGTTTCAGTTCCTTCATATATAAATGCCAGAACTTATAAAAAGTTACATTTTTAAGATACCTTTTAACAATAGGTGCCATCTCAGCTCAGATAATGCACTAATGCTTCGAAAGCTAGTGCCGCCAAATAAGCCTGTTGGCCTATAACCTGGTGTTGGTAAAAACAATGACTGCAGATGTTGGAAACCAGATTCTGGATCAGTGGTGCTGGAAGAGCACAGCAGTTCAGGCAGCATCCGAGGAGCAGCGAAATCTACGTTTTAACTTTGTCCACCCTAGTCCAACACTGGCATCTCCAAATCATCACTACTACAGCATTTGTTAGCTCTCATTAACTGCCACGTTAACTCATACTGGCTACTACATTATTAGTTAACTATTACATTATTAATAAACTCATACTAACTATTGCCATATTAGTTAACTTTAAGTACCACATCACAGGAATTAACTTAAACTAACTACTGTAGAATTGGTTAACAAGATACATTTGATAAGTGGTAACCATACAAACAAAAATGTTCAAACATTTGAATAACTTCAGTTATCCGTTGTATGCTGCATTAGTAATAATCAGCAAAGGTGCTCTTTGAATTGTCAAAGTAGGTTTTGGAAATTATTGTTCTGTTCCACATCTCACATGCAGAGCTGAGAAGCGGAAACAGAAAGCCATTAAGTATCGGAGAATTCAGGCAGAGTTGGGTCTTTCTGGTCCTCCCCCACGGACCCTAACGACACAAGCAATGCAGCAGATGAGGTAAGAGTTAAAGCCAGGACTGTTCACTGTGATTGTGACTGTTGCTTGTTAGTCTTGAATTTCCACTGAAACGAGCAGCAGGAGAGTGGAGAGGCTTCCTGACAACTAAAATATCAACACCCTACTAGTTACTGTAATGAGCAGGGCTTGCCCAGAAACCCTCATCAGTGTGGACATGGCTGAGTTGGATTCAGTGTTCTGAGCCAGCAAGATAGGAAACAGCTGAGTTTTACGTAGCCATTGAGTATGAGCTCAGTTGAGCTGCAATGCCTCGTGAGATTCAATAGCTGGGCATACATTTTCTTGGGTTGTGATCAATATGGCAGAATTATAGATTATCTTCATTTGTAGGATTTGGGTATCTTTGGCCAGGCCAGCATTTATTACCTGTCCCTGATTACCCAGAAGGGAGTTAAGAATCAACCACATTGCTGTAGGTCTGGACTCACAAATAGGCCAGACCAGGTAAAGACAATAGATTTCTTTACCTAAAGGACTTAATGAACCAGATGGATTTTTCTGACAATTGACAATTGTTTCATGGTCATTATTAGACTCTTAATTCCAGACTTTATTTAATTCAAATTCCACCATCTGCCATGATAGAATTCCAGTCCAGGTCCCCAGAAAATTTCTTGGGTCCCTGGATTAGATTGATTTTTAAATTAATTTGATTTCTAACATGTTTCAGGTTTTTGAGAGCAAAGTCCCCAGAGGAGTGGAGTGTGTCACAGCTGGCAGAGGGATTTTCAGTGAGTGAAGATGTTGTCCTGAGAGTGCTGAGAAGCAAGTTCACCCCTTCATTGAAGAGGATGATGAAGCAAGATGCAAATGTTAAAGGACAGACTCTGACTCTCCCACAGAGGGCAAAGCAACTGACTGCCAGTTCTCTGAATGTAAAAGCAGTGATCGAATCTAAACCGATCACAGATGACACCATCCAGCCCAGACTCTCTTCGGACATAGTAATCCATCCTGCACAATCTGACTTAAATAGTAAAATGCACAAAACCACTGGAGAGAAAACTGGCAGAATGGATCTTGTCCAACAGAGTGTCTCCAAGAAGCTCCAATCTCAAAGCAGTGCTGATATGAAGGAGGTCAGGTCTGGAAGAAAGGTGGTTGATTGTGTGGAGAGGGAAGAATACAATGAAACCAGCAGCAGTACATCTGATGGGGAACAATTACTGGGTCTTCCAGAGACTGATGAGGATTTGCAGATGTTCATTGCAAGTGGGTCTGAAAACCATATTGAAGTTGTACAAAAGGGTTGTGAATTTTATGACCAGGAAGGCAACTTTCTGTACAGGGTTAGTCATGTGGACTCCTTAAATAACCCTAAACAGGAAAATTAATTTGTACAATAAAATCACTCATGAATCTAAGGTTTGCATTACTGTTAATTAGATGGCATTACTGAACAGATACTGGACAAACTGGGCCTGTATTCTTCAACATTACAAAGAAAGAGATGATCTCATTGCAACTTACAAAATACTTAAAATGGACAGACAGTATAGATGCAGGTAACGCGTTCCCCCTGGTTGGGAAGTCTAGAACTGGTGGCACAATTTTAAACTAAAAGAAATGTAATTTAGCATTGAGATGAGAACTCAAAGGGTGATGACTCTTTACAATTCTCTGCCCCAGAGGAAACTCCCTCCATGAATATATTTAAAGTAAAGGTTGACAAATTTTTGATTACTTCAGCCTGGATAGAGTTCACGTCTGTCATTTGCTCCTCCTCCCTTACCCAAGTGGCCATTCTCTGAACATTTAACCAGTCAGCATCACAACTCGGATCAATCAGGACATGAGCCAAGGCATATAGGCTGTTTGTTGGTGGGGAGAGGATTCACTCTGCTGGGTCATGGTTTATACTGAGGAAGAGGAGCCTAGATATCTGCTTCACAGATCAGTGTGAGCAGCTAGAACAGAGATCGACCCAAATAATTCAATTTCATTTTGAGACACTGGGGATATCAATGTGTTGAAGTGTGTAAAATAATGAAAGAGGCCTGATAGTAACAGGAAACACTCCAGTGAGTAAATGAATTCTGCGACGGTTATATTGTCTGATGGCATTTGGAACAACTTCATTTTTTTTTTGTTAAACTTGGTACGTAGTCTTATATCACTATTTAAAAAAAATCAAACCCAGTGTTTTCTAAGTGTGTGCAAACTTTAAATAAATGAAGGTGTCTGGTCATTTCCGTTCTTTGGTTAGGTACAGTGTAACATTTCCTCTACATTGTCCTGGTCGAGCATTCTCAGGTATTTAACAGACTGATGGCCATATGTTGTATATAGTAGCAAAAGACTGAGATTTTTGAGGCATTTTTTTGTTAGTCCAGAGGTTAACACCAATGCCAGTTTCCACCTTTCCCCTGTCTAGAGGCTGCTTCATCTGTCCCAATCAACATTCCCAGGACAGCATGGGGTTAGACACAGAGTAAACATTCATAAATAATAATTGCACCATTGAGGCAGGTGTCCCTTTCCTACACAGCTCGATGCCAGTTCTGAGACTGAATTAAGGAAGATGTGGATTCGGGACCCACGAGTGCCAGGACGTGGGGCAGGAAACTGCTTAAACTCCTGAATATGCCTTATAAACACAGGAAACATTCCCTCACAGACTCTAGCTGGAAATGAGGCCAAGATTCTAAAAACCCTGCTTAAGAGTTGGATTTACTCCGTGGTTGTGCCAGGTTCAACACTGTCCCCTCGTGACGCAAGTACATTATCTAGACTAGCACTTCATTCTCCTGTTCTAATGCCCTGCTAGACTATGCATGTGTGCTGGGATTAAATGATTTGCTGGGAGTGTGAGGTTGTAGTGAAAGGAGGGAAGGGAGCGTGAGTGAGTGTGCCCCCTCCAAATCCAGGAAGACTTCAAGTTCCAGGACAGGAATTTATAATATTTCAATATTTGCTGCATGTTCAGGTATAGGTAAGGACCTGGAAGGATTCCCTGAGAAAGTGGAACTGTAACGGCATGAGCAGCAGAATAAACTGCCCATGCAGGACCAACGGGAGCTTTGTTTGTGGTATTCTGATTTGCAGAGCTACATGAAGGACAGTTTCCAAAGATGATCTCTGTCATTAATAAGAAATAGTTCTCTTCCTCTAGGTTTCCTTTTAGAAGGCTCTTCATCAGGAAGAGCATCTCTCGAAACAGCAACCTCCTGCTCCTCAGACGTTGCCTGACCGGCTGTGCCAACTTTTTGACATTGATCTCCAGCATCTGCAGTCCTCACTTTCTTCCTTTTAGAAAGACTAAGTAGTTGTTCTTTAATTGTAGCAAATATCTTCAGCAGCTAATAGTTCATTTTGATCTTGAAATTCTGAACATTTCTGTACGAAAATGTCTTTTCCTCTAATATATCTCTTCACTGTGAGAGCTCTTTTTGTTAACCTTCTGTTGATTGCCTGTTTCCAGCCTACAGAGCTTGATTGTACTGCCTGACAACCAACAGCTGGACCCAGTCATCCCACTCATGGAATGAGACTATGCCAATTCTGGTTGAGTTCATGGCCTTGCTGTAAAAAGCTCTCTAGAGTTTCCTTATCATGCTGATGTTTCTCTTTCAGATTAACAATTTCTTCCTGTTGAGTATTAACTCTGTACAATTTAAGGATCTCTCTTTCGCTGGGTAGATTATCATTAACTAAACATGGTCAGCGTGGACTGGTTGGACCAAAGGGCTGTTTCCATATTCTATAACTCTGTATAACTTTTAAAAGGCATTTAGATAAGGTCATGAATAGAAAAGATTTGGAGGGATCTGGGCCAAGCGCAGGCACGTGGGACTAGTTTAGTTTAGGAACGTAGTTGGTGTGGACTGATTGAACCAAAGGGTCTGTTTCCGTGCTGTATGACTCTATGACTATCTATGCCTCTACTTGAAAGTTTTTATATTTCTTCTTGTTGGGCCTTTGCTGAGGGTTTTCTCTCAGGATGTCAAACTCACATTCATGTTCTGTGTGCACAATTAAAAAGATTTATTGCAAATGATTGACTGACTTCTGCCTATTTGGGTGCGACACCACCCATTCTCTCTAAAGCTTCAACCGTTTTAAATTTGCTTTGAAGTTCTGAGACCTCTTCCTTGCATGACTAGAAGATCTCATAACTTCATAAATTGCAGGAGATTCTGTGGCCACCTTTAAAACTTTGAAGTTTGCTTTCCTTAGTGATTAAGTTAGTATACGACTATTTTCTTGCTTCGCAGCAGGGATCAGTCAATGTACTCTGTCAGCTGTTGCTTCATCTAACTGTGACTGTAGTTGCTGCACCACCTTGGCAGATTCTGTGTGGTAAGTAAACTATTTATTCCACCTTCTTCAAGAAATAACTGATTCTCCTCAAAAGAGACGGCTGGATTCTTAGTGTCCCAAAGTACAGGAAGGTCTACAATTTTGGATTTTAGTAAAAGAGCAACTTGTATTCTGGTTTCCTTCTCTATAACAATGTTCCAAAAGAGCAAGTCTCTGGCTAGAATGTCTACTGGTGGCTGGACATTGCCTTTTGGTGCCTTATTTTCCCACCATTTCCAACTTATACTTTGAGAAAAATGAAAAGTCTGACCAACTTCTTATAATGCTTGGACGGGAGAGTCTTTGGAGTCTGCTAACTAAAGAAATCTAAATCTATACAAGTTGCCCTATATAATAAAAACCTGCAATGACCAAGAACAGCATGAGGTCTCCATAATTGTTTTTCCATTGTAACAAAGCTTAGCATATGTCAGACTTCTGTTTGTAACATACTTTCCATGCACCAAAGGTTAATGGATGATGTCCTGAGCATTTTTGGCCTGAACCATAGTGTAGCATTGTCTGCCCAATATTCAATTTAAACCTGGTTTCCCTGCATTTACTTTAATCTTTGCCCAGCAGCAGGTCAGAAATTTATGCTGTGGGTTTGGCTGACGACTGCATCTACTTTTAAGAATGAGATTGAGAGTGAATATGGCTGGTTTTGAATAATTTCTTTATCTTTGTGTCCTAATGTTGGGTGAAGCTGGTCTATGACTATGAGGTTGGTTCTTTTTGGGCTAAGTGGTGGGATAGCTGAAGATTATACTCTTTTAAAACTGCAAGAAAATGGAAAATGAAGTTCCCTCAACGCCATCCCCATCAAATACTCCCAGAACGGACAGCATTGAGTTAAATACAGAAGAAAGTTCACTTTACTCTTTTTTTAAATTGAAAGTAAAGCTTTCTATTCTTTTAAACTGAAATTAAAGCTACTTGATTATTTTAAACAAAGTTCCCTTGACACCATCCCCCTCAAACATTCCCAGGAATTCCCAAACATTCAAGGAAAGGCTACCAGCATTCTCAAAGATCCATCCCACCCTGGCAATGCTTTTCTACAACCTCTACCATCGGGGAGAAGATACAGAAGCCTGAACACACGCACCAGCTGGTTTCAAAACAGTTTCTACCCTACTGTTGATAGAATACTGAATGGACTCTCAAACTCTAACATTCGCCTGTACCTGTGTTTTTTTGTTTTTGCTGCTGTTTATCTATTATTTACTTAACTTTGTTACGTAACTATATGATCTGCCTGTATTACCTGCAAGACAAAGCTTTTCACTGTGTCTCGGTACATGTGACAAATTCAATTCAGGACAGAGACCAGCTGAAGATTCTAAGGTAACCTCTCTCAGCTACCTAAGGCTGTCTGACAAAACAGTAGCTGCAGCTTCTGTGTCCAACTTAAAAGTATCTGCAGGGGCCACTGACAGCAGTATCTGGATTCCAGTATTGCCCATCCTGCTCTATAACTTGGAGAAGAGCGAACATATGTTGAGTGCATGTGCCTTTAAAAATGTGCACCTTGTTCATTCTTTACACAATTTCTGTAATGACCAAGGAGCACTAGTTTGATTGGACATAACCATCTATGGAGGATGATAAAAGGGGACATCTTACCTGGAGCTTTACAGGATCAATTTCCACGTGATCTGAGGTTACATAGCTCATTTAGACATGCTCTGCTTCACAGAAGTAAAGGTACAGTACAAGTTGACTGGAGATCTGAAATAAAAATATAAAATACTGGAAAAACTCAGCAAGTTCTGACAGCATATGTGAAGGAAGAAACAGAGTTAATGTTTTGAGTCTGATACAACTCTTTAGATTTTGGAATACTTAGTTCTAATTCTTGTCTCCCTCTGTAGGAAAGATGTTGGGAAACTTGAAACGGTTCAAAAAATATTTACAAGAATGCTGCCAGGGTTGGAGGGTTTGAGCTATAGGGAGAGGCTGAATAGGCTGGTGGTATTTTCCCTGGAGTGTTGGAGGCTGAGGGGTGACCTTATAAAATCATGAGGGGCATGGGTAGGGTGAATAGACAAGGTCTTTTCACCAGGGTAGGGGAGTCCAAAACTAGAGGGCATAGGTTTAAGGTGAGAGGGGAAAGATTGAAAACGGACCTAAAGGGCAACATTTTCATGGAGAGGGTGGTGCGTGTATGGAATGAGCAGCCAGAGGAATCTGAATTTGAATATTGTCATGTACATCCAATATAAAATAGAGTGAAAAGTGTGCACAGGCAGCTTTCACAGAAATAAAGAGAGTCCAACTTTTCATTCTTTGCTGCTATAGCGTACTGCTTCTAGGGTCCTGCTCTGGACTTCCCAGCTCACTCAGGGCTTCCCAGACCGTCTCTGTAGCCACACTGTCTCTGAAAACACCACCGCCGCTCAGGATCCTAGTGAAGCTGCTTCCTGCCGAGGAGATCTCGTTATCAAATAAAGTTTGAGGAAAAACCAGGGATAGAAGGAAAAAGCATAATGCAGACAAGGTGGACAAGCCTACTCTGATGCCACCACCTTGTAGTGCGGCTGGTACAATTGCAGCATTTAACAGGCTCCGGGTTTGGTACATGAATAGGAAGGATTTAGAGGGAAATGGACCAAATGCTGGCAAATGGGACTAGATTAATTTAGTCGAGATGGACCGAAGGGTCTGATTGCATACTGTACATCTCTATGACTATCTATGCAGCAGTGAGCCAGTCTCAAATATAATGAGTGTAACCAACTTATAAACTGTGCAAGGGACCCCACTTTGAAGAAGGCATACTGGACTCGAAAAGGTATCAACCTTGTTCCTCTTTCCACAGTTGCTGCGTGGTTTCAGCACTTTCTGTTTCTATTTCTGCTCTTTTCTTTCTGGGTTGATCTGGAGATTACTGTCAGTTTGTGTGTCTCTGTGTGTGGGAGGGTCTAATAAAAGAGTTTATCCTCCTTCAGGATCTGCTGTTCTGCCTGGAGCGTGGGTGCACTTTCCGCGGATTGTGTGAATCCTCTGCTGTTTGTGGGAAGTGTATATTTTTCCTGCTGCAGCCCCACATGATCCGGATGCGGAAGGTGAGATGAGTTCAGACGTGGTACTGGTCCTGGAAGCCGCTGATTTTGCAGCAAAAAAGCACAAACATCAGCGGCGCAAAGACCCGGAGGGGACCCCATACATCAACCACCCACTGGGTAAGGGCAGCTCAGAACCTGAGATCATATCCCAAAATTCAGTTCCAACCCCAAACCCAGCTCCAATCTTAAACCCAAGTCAAACCCTAAACACGGCACCACTCCCTAAACCCAGTTCCACTCCTAAAACCCAGCTCCACTCCGTAAACCCAGCTCCAATCCTAAAACCCAGCTCCACTCCCAAAACCCAGCTCCATTCCCAAAACCCAGCTCCACTCCCTAAACCCAGCTCCACTCCCTAAACCCAGCTCCACTCCCTAAACCCAGCTCCACTCCCTAAACCCAGCTCCAATCCTAAACCCAGCTCCACTCCCTAAATCCAGCTCCAATCCTAAAACCCAGCTCCACTCCTAAACCCAGCTCCATTCCCAAAACCCAGCTCCACTCCCAAAACCCAGCTCCAATCCTAAACCCAGCTCCATTCCCTAAACCCAGCTCCACTCCCAAAACCCAGCTCCAATCTAAAACCCAGCTCCAATCCTAAAACCCAGCTCCAATCCTACACCCAGCTCCACTCCCAAAACCCAGCTCTACTCCTAAACCCAGCTCTACTCCTAAACCCAGTTCCACTCCCTAAACCCAGTTCCACTCCCTAAACCCAGCTCCACTCTCTAAACCCAGTTCCACTCCCTAAACCCAGCTCCACTCCCAAAACCCAGCTCCAATCCTAAAACCCAGCTCCAATCCTAAAACCCAGCTCCAATCCTACACCCAGCTCCACTCCCAAAACCCAGCTCCAATCCTAAACCCAGCTCTACTCCTAAACCCAGTTCCACTCCCTAAACCCAGTTCCACTCCCTAAACCCAGCTCCACTCTCTAAACCCAGTTCCACTCCCTAAACCCAGCTCAACTCCCTAAACCCAGCTCCACTCCCTAAACCCAGCTCCACTCCCAAAACCCAGCTCCAATCCTAAACCCAGCTCCACTCCTAAACCCAGCTCCACTCCCTAAACCCAGCTCCACTCCCAAAACCCAGCTCCACTCCCAAAACCCAGCTCCACTCCCAAAACCCAGCTCCACTCCCAAAACCCAGCTCCAATCCTAAAACCCAGCTCCACTCCTAAACCCAGCTCCACTCCCAAAACCCAGCTCCGATCCTAAAACCCAGCTCCAATCCTAAACCCAGTTCCACTCGTAAAACCCAGCTCCAATCCTACACCCAGCTCCACTCCCAAAACCCAGCTCCAATCCTAAACCCAGCTCTACTCCTAAACCCAGTTCCACTCCCTAAACCCAGTTCCACTCCCTAAACCCAGCTCCACTCCCAAAACCCAGCTCCAATCCTAAACCCAGCTCCAATCCCAAAGCCCAGCTCCACTCCCAAAACCCAGCTCCAATCCTAAAACCCAGCTCCACTCCTAAACCCAGTTCCACTCCTAAAACCCAGCTCCAATCCTAAACCCAGCTCCACTCCCTAAACCCAGCTCCACTCCCTAAACCCAGCTCCAATCCTAAACCCAGCTCCAATCCTAAACCCAGCTCCACTCCCTAAACCCAGCTCCACTCCCTAAACCCAGCTCCACGCCCAAAACCCAGCTCCACGCCCAAAACCCAGCTCCATTCCCAAAACTCAGCTCCAATCCTAAACCCAGTTCCACTCCCTCAACCCAGCTCCACTCCCTCAACCCAGCTCCACTCCCTTAACCCAGCTCCACTCCCTTAACCCAGCTCCACTCCCTTAACCCAGCTCCACACCTAAAACCCAGCTCCACTCCCTAAACCCAGCTCCACTCCCAAAACTCAGCTCCAATCCTAAACCCAGTTCCACTCCCAAAACCCAGCTCCACTCGTAAACCCAGCTCCACTCCCTAAACCCAGCTCCACTCCGTAAACCCAGCTCCAATCCTAAAACCCAGCTCCACTCCCAAAACCCAGCTCCATTCCCAAAACCCAGCTCCACTCACTAAACCCAGCTCCACTCACTAAACCCAGCTCCACTCCGTAAACCCAGCTCCAATCCTAAAACCCAGCTCCACTCCCAAAACCCAGCTCCATTCCCAAAACCCAGCTCCATTCCCAAAACCCAGCTCCAATCCTAAAACCCAGCTCCACTCCTAAGACCCAGCTCCACTCCCAAAACCCAGCTCCACTCCGTAAACCCAGCTCCAATCCTAAAACCCAGTTCCACTCCTAAAACCCAGCTCCACTCGTAAACCCAGCTCCACTCCCTAAACCCAGCTCCACTCCGTAAACCCAGCTCCAATCCTAAAACCCAGCTCCACTCCCTAAACCCAGCTCCACTCCGTAAACCCAGCTCCAATCCTAAAACCCAGCTCCACTCCCAAAACCCAGCTCCATTCCCAAAACCCAGCTCCATTCCCAAAACCCAGCTCCAATCCTAAAACCCAGCTCCACTCCTAAGACCCAGTTCCACTCCCAAAACCCAGCTCCACTCCTAAGCCCAGCTCCACTCCCAAGCCCAGCTCCACTCCCAAAACCCAGCTCCACTCCCAAAACCCAGTTCCACTCCCAAAACCCAGTTCCACTCCCTAAACCCAGCTCCAATCCTAAAACCCAGCTCCACTCCCAAAACCCAGCTCCACTCCCAAAACCCAGCTCCAATCCTAAACCCAGCTCCAATCCTAAACCCAGCTCCAATCCTAAACCCAGCTCCACTCCCTAAACCCAGCTCCACTCCCTAAACCCAGCTCCACTCCCAAAACCCAGCTCCACTCCTAAACCCAGCTCCACTCCCAAAACCCAGCTCCAATCCTAAACCCAGCTCTACTCCTAAACCCAGTTCCACTCCCTAAACCCAGTTCCACTCCCTAAACCCAGCACCACTCCCTAAACCCAGCACCACTCTCTAAACCCAGCTCCACTCTCTAAACCCAGCTCCACTCCCTAAACCCAGCTCCACTCCCTAAACCCAGCTCCACTCCCTAAACCCAGCTCCACTCCTAAACCCAGCTCCACTCCCTAAACCCAGCTCCAATCCTAAAACCCAGCTCCACTCCTAAACCCAGCTCCATTCCCAAAACCCAGCTCCACTCCCAAAACCCAGCTCCAATCCTAAACCCAGCTCCACTCCCTAAACCCAGCTCCACTCCCAAAACCCAGCGCCAATCCTAAAACCCAGCTCCACTCCTAAACCCAGCTCCACTCCCAAAACCCAGCTCCAATCCTAAAACCCAGCTCCAATCCTACACCCAGCTCCACTCCCAAAACCCAGCTCCAATCCTAAACCCAGCTCCACTCCTAAACCCAGTTCCACTCCCTAAACCCAGTTCCACTCCCTAAACCCAGCTCCACTCTCTAAACCCAGTTCCACTCTCTAAACCCAGTTCCACTCCCTAAACCCAGCTCCACTCCCTCAACCCAGCTCCACTCCCTAAACCCAGCTCCAATCCCAAAACCCAGCTCCAATCCTAAACCCAGCTCCACTCCCTAAACCCAGTTCCACTCCCTAAACCCAGCTCCACTCTCTAAACCCAGTTCCACTCGCTAAACCCAGCTCCACTCCCTAAACCCAGCTCCACTCCCTAAACCCAGCTCCACTCCCAAAACCCAGCTCCAATCCTAAACCCAGCTCCACTCCTAAACCCAGCTCCACTCCCTAAACACAGCTCCACTCCCAAAACCCAGCTCCACTCCCAAAACCCAGCTCCACTCCCAAAACCCAGCTCCACTCCCAAAACCCAGTTCCACTCCCAAAACCCAGCTCCACTCCCAAAACCCAGCTCCACTCCCAAAACCCAGCTCCAATCCTAAAACCCAGCTCCACTCCTAAACCCAGCTCCACTCCCAAAACCCAGTTCCAATCCTAAAACCCAGCTCCAATCCTAAACCCAGTTCCACTCGTAAAACCCAGCTCCAATCCTACACCCAGCTCCACTCCCAAAACCCAGCTCCAATCCTAAACCCAGCTCTACTCCTAAACCCAGTTCCACTCCCTAAACCCAGTTCCACTCCCTAAACCCAGCTCCACTCCCAAAACCCAGCTCCATTCCCAAAACCCAGTTCCAATCCTAAACCCAGCTCCACTCCCAAAGCCCAGCTCCACTCCCAAAACCCAGCTCCAATCCTAAAACCCAGCTCCACTCCTAAACCCAGTTCCACTCCTAAAACCCAGCTCCAATCCTAAACCCAGCTCCAATCCTAAACCCAGCTCCACTCCCTAAACCCAGCTCCACTCCCTAAACCCAGCTCCAATCCTAAACCCAGCTCCAATCCTAAACCCAGCTCCAATCCTAAACCCAGCTCCAATCCTAAACCCAGCTCCACTCCCTAAACCCAGCTCCACTCCCTAAACCCAGCTCCACTCCCGAAACCCAGCTCCACGCCCAAAACCCAGCTCCATTCCCAAAACTCAGCTCCAATCCTAAACCCAGCTCCACTCCCTCAACCCAGCTCCACTCCCTCAACCCAGCTCCACTCCCTTAACCCAGCTCCACTCCTAAAACCCAGCTCCACACCTAAAACCCAGCTCCACTCCCTAAACCCAGCTCCACTCCCAAAACTCAGCTCCAATCCTAAACCCACTTCCACTCCCAAAACCCAGCTCCACTCGTAAACCCAGCTCCACTCCCTAAACCCAGCTCCACTCCGTAAACCCAGCTGCAATCCTAAAACCCAGCTCCACTCCCAAAACCCAGCTCCATTCCCAAAACCCAGCTCCACTCCCTAAACCCAGCTCCACTCCCTAAACCCAGCTCCACTCCGTAAACCCAGCTCCAATCCTAAAACCCAGCTCCACTCCCAAAACCCAGCTCCATTCCCAAAACCCAGCTCCATTCCCAAAACCCAGCTCCAATCCTAAAACCCAGCTCCACTCCTAAGACCCAGCTCCACTCCCAAAACCCAGCTCCACTCCGTAAACCCAGCTCCAATCCTAAAACCCAGTTCCACTCCTAAAACCCAGCTCCACTCGTAAACCCAGCTCCACTCCCTAAACCCAGCTCCACTCCCTAAACCCAGCTCCAATCCTAAAACCCAGCTCCACTCCCAAAACCCAGCTCCATTCCCAAAACCCAGCTCCACTCCCTAAACCCAGCTCCACTCCGTAAACCCAGCTCCAATCCTAAAACCCAGCTCCACTCCCAAAACCCAGCTCCATTCCCAAAACCCAGCTCCATTCCCAAAACCCAGCTCCAATCCTAAAACCCAGCTCCACTCCTAAGACCCAGCTCCACTCCCAAAACCCAGCTCCACTCCTAAGCCCAGCTCCACTCCCAAGCCCAGCTCCACTCCCAAAACCCAGCTCCACTCCCAAAACCCAGTTCCACTCCCTAAACCCAGTTCCACTCCCTAAACCCAGCTCCAATCCTAAAACACAGCTCCACTCCCAAAACCCAGCTCCACTCCCAAAACCCAGCTCCACTCCTAAACCCAGCTCCACTCCCTAAACCCAGCTCCACTCCCTAAACCCAGCTCCACTCCCTAAACCCAGCTCCACTCCCAAAACCCAGCTCCACTCCCAAAACCCAGCTCCACTCCTAAACCCAGCTCCACTCCCAAAACCCAGCTCCAATCCTAAACCCAGCTCTACTCCTAAACCCAATTCCACTCCCTAAACCCAGTTCCACTCCCTAAACCCAGTTCCACTCCCTAAACCCAGCACCACTCCCTAAACCCAGCTCCACTCTCTAAACCCAGCTCCACTCTCTAAACCCAGCTCCACTCTCTAAACCCAGCTCCACTCTCTAAACCCAGCTCCACTCTCTAAACCCAGCTCCACTCTCTAAACCCAGCTCCACTCTCTAAACCCAGCTCCACTCTCTAAACCCAGCTCCACTCTCTAAACCCAGCTCCACTCCCTAAACCCAGCTCCAATCCTAAACCCAGCTCCACTCCCTAAACCCAGTTCCACTCCCTAAACCCAGTTCCACTCCCTAAACCCAGCACCACTCCCTAAACCCAGCTCCACTCTCTAAACCCAGCTCCACTCTCTAAACCCAGCTCCACTCCCTAAACCCAGCTCCACTCCCTAAACCCAGCTCCACTCCCTAAACCCAGCTCCAATCCTAAACCCAGCTCCATTCCCAAAACCCAGCTCCACTCCCAAAACCCAGCTCCAATCCTAAACCCAGCTCCACTCCCTAAACCCAGCTCCACTCCCAAAACCCAGCGCCAATCCTAAAACCCAGCTCCACTCCTAAACCCAGCTCCACTCCCAAAACCCAGCTCCAATCCTAAACCCAGCTCCACTCCCTAAACCCAGCTCCACTCCCAAAACCCAGCGCCACTCCCAAAACCCAGCGCCAATCCTAAAACCCAGCTCCACTCCTAAACCCAGCTCCACTCCCAAAACCCAGCGCCAATCCTAAAACCCAGCTCCACTCCTAAACCCAGCTCCACTCCTAAACCCAGCTCCACTCCCAAAACCCAGCTCCAATCCTAAACCCAGCTCCACTCCTCAACCCAGTTCCACTCCCTAAACCCAGTTCCACTCCCTAAACCCAGTTCCACTCCCTAAACCCAGCTCCACTCTCTAAACCCAGTTCCACTCCCTAAACCCAGCTCCACTCCCTAAACCCAGCTCCACTCCCTAAACCCAGCTCCACTCCCAAAACCCAGCTCCAATCCTAAACCCAGCTCCACTCCCTAAACCCAGCTCCACTCCCTAAACCCAGCTCCACTCCCAAAACCCAGCTCCACTCCCAAAACCCAGCTCCACTCCCAAAACCCAGCTCCACTCCCAAAACCCAGCTCCACTCCTAAACCCAGCTCCACTCCCAAAACCCAGCTCCGATCCTAAAACCCAGCTCCAATCCTAAACCCAGTTCCACTCGTAAAACCCAGCTCCAATCCTACACCCAGCTCCACTCCCAAAACCCAGCTCCAATCCTACACCCAGCTCCACTCCCAAAGCCCAGCTCCACTCCCAAAACCCAGCTCCAATCCTAAAACCCAGCTCCACTCCTAAACCCAGTTCCACTCCTAAAACCCAGCTCCAATCCTAAACCCAGCTCCAATCCTAAACCCAGCTCCACTCCCTAAACCCAGCTCCACTCCCTAAACCCAGCTCCACTCCCTAAACCCAGCTCCAATCCTAAACCCAGCTCCACTCCCTAAACCCAGCTCCAATCCTAAAACCCAGCTCCACTCCTAAACCCAGCTCCATTCCTAAAACCCAGCTCCACTCCCAAAACCCAACTCCAATCCTAAACCCAGCTCCACTCCCGAAACCCAGCTCCACTCCCAAAACCCAGCTCCAATCCTAAAACCCAGCTCCACTCCTAAACCCAGCTCCACTCCCAAAACCTAGCTCCAATCCTAAAACCCAGCTCCAATCCTACACCCAGCTCCACTCCCAAAACCCAGCTCCAATCCTAAACCCAGCTCCACTCCTAAACCCAGTTCCACTCCCTAAACCCAGTTCCACTCCCTAAACCCAGCTCCACTCTCTAAACCCAGCTCCACTCCCTAAACCCAGTTCCACTCCCTAAACCCAGCTCCACTCCCAAAACCCAGCTCCAATCCTAAACCCAGTTCCACTCCTAAACCTAGCTCCACTCCCTAAACCCAGCTCCACTCCCTAAACCCAGCTCCACTCCCTAAACCCAGCTGCACTCCCAAAACCCAGCTCCACTCCCAAAACCCAGCTCCACTCCCAAAACCCAGCTCCACTCCCAAAACCCAGCTCCAATCCTAAAACCCAGCTCCACTCCTAAACCCAGCTCCACTCCCAAAGCCCAGCTCCGATCCTAAAACCCAGCTCCAATCCTAAACCCAGTTCCACTCGTAAAACCCAGCTCCAATCCTACACCCAGCTCCAATCCTACACCCAGCTCCACTCCCAAAACCCAGCTCCAATCCTACACCCAGCTCCACTCCCAAAACCCAGCTCCAATCCTAAACCCAGCTCTACTCCTAAACCCAGTTCCACTCTCTAAACCCAGTTCCACTCCCTAAACCCAGCTCTACTCCCAAAACCCAGCTCCAATCCTAAACCCAGCTCCACTCCCAAAGCCCAGCTCAACTCCCAAAACCCAGCTCCAATCCTAAAACCCAGCTCCACTCCTAAACCCAGTTCCACTCCTAAAACCCAGCTCCAATCCTAAACCCAGCTCCAATCCTAAACCCAGCTCCACTCCCTAAACCCCGCTCCACTCCCTAAACCCAGCTCCACTCCCTAAACCCAGCTCCACGCCCAAAACCCAGCTCCACGCCCAAAACCCAGCTCCACGCCCAAAACCCAGCTCCACTCCTAAAACCCAGCTCCACTCCTAAAACCCAGCTCCACTCCCTAAACCCAGCTCCATTCCCAAAACTCAGCTCCAATCCTAAACCCAGTTCCACTCCCTCAACCCAGCTCCACTCCCTCAACCCAGCTCCACTCCCTTAACCCAGCTCCACTCCTAAAACCCAGCTCCACTCCTAAAACCCAGCTCCACTCCCTAAACCTAGCTCCACTCCCAAAACTCAGCTCCAATCCTAAACCCAGTTCCACTCCCAAAACCCAGCTCCAATCCTAAACCCAGCTCCAATTCTAAACACAGCTCACCATACAAGAACAGAGATATTACTGATATTTATTAAAGTTTGTACAAAAGCAGATTTATTTTTCAAGCGGGATATATACAGGGCTATGGGCCAAGGTGCTGGATAATGGAATTAGAGTAGTTGGTGCTTGTATTTGACCGGCACAGGCATGGTGGGCCAAAGGGCCTTTTTCTATGTTGTAGATCTCTCTGACTTTAAGGTGTTTGGTCCATTCATTGTAGGACTGTTGAGTACTGCCTCTGCTGTTATCCCAGAATCTTACAGCACTAAAGGCAGACCTTTGGTCCATTGTGAATATGCCAGCCCAGTGAGAGAGTGCCAATTAGTGCCCACCGCATCCTGCCCCTTTCTCTGGCACTCTGCATGTTTTCAGCCTTTCAGCATTTATCCAGTTTCCTTTTGAAGATTGTGATTGAATCGGTTTCTACCATTCTTTCAGGCAGCACATTCCAGATCGTCATAACTTGCTGAGCCCTCAGACATTGTCCTCCACTCTAAACTGGTACTTATGGGCGGCACGGTGGCACAGTGGTTAGCACTGCTGCCTCACAGCGCCAGAGACCCGGGTTCAATTCCCGACTCAGGCGACTGACTGTGTGGAGTTTGCACGTTCTCTCCGTGTCTGCGTGGGTTTCCTCCGGGTGCTCCGGTTTCCTCCCACAGTCCAAAGATGTGCAGGTCAGGTGAATTGGCCATGCTAAATTGCCCGTAGTGTTAGGTTAAAGGGGTAAATGTAGGGGTATGGGTGGGTTGCGCTTCGGCGGGTCGGTGTGGACTTGTTGGGCCGAAGGGCCTGTTTCCACACTGTAAGTAATCTAATCTAATCTAACATCATCAGACATCAGTCATTACAAATAGTTGCTGCTGATTTCAAACATACTTTAAAACCTTTCTTTCACCAGGTTACCTCTATATGTTCCTAACTCCTGTCAGCCGAGTTCCCTCATTTGTCTTATCCACTTGTGTCTCTTTTTCCCCATTCTGAATTTCCTTGACATGAAGGATATTACATAAATATAAGTTATTGTTTTTGTGTGCTATAATGGACATTAGTTTTGCATTTGCTGAGTTTAAAAGTTAGAACATAAGAACTAGGAGCAGGAGTAGGACCTTCAGACCCTCGAGTCTGCTCCGCCATTTCACACGATCTCAGCTGATCTCATGTCAGCCTCAGCTCCACATTCCTGTCCCTTCCCATTACTGTTTAACTTGTTACTAATTAAATAATGATCTATCTCCTCCTTAAATTTAATCAGTGTCCTGGTGTCCACCCTCTGATTCCTGATCCTCTAAGAGAAGTAATTCCTCCTTATCCCTGTTTTAAATCTGCCACCCCTTGGCCTGAAATGATGACCTCTCGTTCTACTGTCAGAGTTATACAGCATGGAAACAGACCCTTTGGTCCAACTCGTCCATGACAACTAGATGTTCTAAATTTTGCCAGCATTTAGCCCAATAATTCTCAGTTGCCCCATAACGAGAAACATCGTCTCTATACCTGTTTTGTCATTTCCTTTTTAATATCTTATATATGTCAATTAGATCTCCTTTAATTCTTCTCAAGTTGATTGACATATGGACTCAGTGGGATTCATTGTTTTTCTGTTTGTTTAAAGGTGTTGCCCGAATTTTGGCCCATGAAGCTGGAATTACAGATGTGGTTGTCTTACAGGTAAAAATGGGGAGGGTTCTGATGTATCTGCATTGGGTTTATAACTGTTCAGTGTAACCAGTCTGCCTGTGTTTATAATCCATACATATTGTCTCCTACTCTGCACAAAAGCAAAATACTGCGAATGCTAGAGATCTGTGACAAACACCGATAAACTGGAGAAACTCAGCAGGTCAGGCAAGCATCAATGAAGAGAGAAACAGGTTTAACATTTCAGCTCAATGACATTTCATCTTACTCTTACTCACTATTCCAGCACAGCCCTTTAAAATTTTCACAAGGTTCAATCAGGGCATTTATAGAGTCCTAGAGATGTACAGCATCTTTCGGCCCAACCCATCCATGCCGATTAGATATCCCAACCCAATCTAGTCCCACCTGCCAGCACCCGGCCCATATCCCTCCAAACCCTTCCTATTCATATACCCATCCAAATGCTTCTTAAATGTTGCAATTGTACCAGTCTCTACCAGGAATTTGACAGTTCTTTGAAATGGAAGACTGTGCACCATGATAGAAAGTGGTAGGGGAATGGCATGAAGTGAATTGTTCATTCGGACAGCCAGTGCAGAAATGATGGGCCAAATGGCCCCCTTTCAAGCTGTAACAATTTTGTGAAATATCATTATGTGAGACACCAGCGCTGACCATGCTGCACTCCCTCAGTGTCACCTTAGATTGTGTGCTTGAGTCCTGAAGTGAAGTGTGAAAATTCAAAAGTGAGCCTTTATATTCAGAGCTGAGCATGTTAGCCACAGCTCACTGGAGCCAAAACAACAATTGAATCATGATGTGTGTAACAATTGAGATTTATCTTTCTTTTTCTTTCTGGCAAGGCCGCACTTCTGCACGACACTGTTGAAGATACAAACACTACATTTACAGAGATTGAGGAAAGGTTTGGAGAGAAGGTGCGGAGTATTGTTGCTGAAGTGACAGATGATAAATCTCTTCCAAAGGAGAAACGGAAGGAGTTACAGATCCAACATGCCCCTCACTGCAGTTACGAAGCTAAACTGGTGAAACTGGCAGATAAACTGTACAACTTGAGGGATCTCAAAAGCTGCACTCCAGCAGGTCAGCAATGCAATCCTTTTTATTTCTCTCCCATCAGGTTCCCAGCGCATGTCTGATTGTTATTGGGTTCCCAGGTTTCCAGTGTTTCTTCTTTAGCTGTCTCTGCAGGCAAGCACAGCCTGGTTCCCAGTCCCTCCCTGCACGTTGTGTGAGTTTGGGTTCAAAACCCAATTGAGCACACACCTAGACTGGCAACGCAGTGCACAGGTGGAGGAATGCTGCACTATCAGAGCTGTTGACCTTTGGGAAATGCACTCAGGGTCCTCCCTACCAATTATGGTGGCTCAGATAATGGTGATTAGTTAAATCCATGAGAAACCATAGGCATTATGTCTTGTGGGGAGGGAGAGAGAGAGAAATGGTTATATAGCACCATTCCACATCAAGGCAATGACCCAAAGCCTCCGTGAACTATCACAGCCTGCTAGGGAATTCAGCCTGTGAGGTTGGCACCAGTTAACAGCATGGAAATAGGCCCTTCGGCCCAACTTGTCCATGGTATCAAGCCAACTGAGCTAAGTAATCCCCACAATGGCTCAGATAATGTTGAAGACTCCGTGGTATTATTTGAAGAACCAAGATTAGCCCCAGGGACTGGGCTGAGGAATATAATGGGAAAGCTCAGAGGGTTAAGTAACCTCGTGGGAACAGGCCTGACCTTTGCTCTGTTGAATCCTTCCTCAGGATGGACGGAGAAACGCGTTGAACAGTATTTCATCTGGGCTTCCCAAGTCATTGCTGGACTTCGAGGAACGAATCAGACCCTTGAAAAGAGCCTGGATGCACTTTTCAAAGAAAGAAATATTCTTACTGGATAATGAGATTCTGTTTGAAAGAGATTAGATTTTGAGATGGAAGATCGAGCAGTACTTTACCATTGGGTCTATCAGTGTGAAATGAAGTTGTAAATGACAAGGTAACAATCTCTAAATTTAAATATTCAAGAATGTACTTTATGATCAGATTGAATTTCTGACATTTTCGTTGGAATGAATATATTTTTGCTGCTCATTTATCTTGTTTCTGTGAATTCCTCTCTGTTTTATTGTCTTGAAAATAAAGTGTTTTTGTCCTGTTGGGCTACCATTCTTGTATCATCATATTTTTAATTAATCTGACCTATTTTGCTTCTAAATGATTAACTTAGACATGTTTCAAATTGTATCTTGTAATTTTCATAGCAGGTACACTTTATAGGGGAGGGTATTTCTCAATTCTTTTAGTCCAACACATGGAAATCCATCTCCATGTTTGAGTCTTTACCTTGAACTATTAAGGAATCCACACAAAAAGAATTTCAGTTTGCCTGATATGACAGCACACTTATTCTGTAGGAAGACTCTGCACTGTACAAATTCAGAGAGCTTAGGCACCCTCTTAAAGATCCAAGGCCACAAGACCCTCAACCAACACACAAACACCTCAAGAGGCTAGACTCGTCCAGTTAAGTAGTAACGAGAGCTGCTAAGCCTTCTGAAAACCAGAATCTCACAACCCATTCTGGCAATGGCTTGCACAGTTCTGTTGAGGTAAATGATGAAAATCTCAGCTGCCACTGACAGGTTCACCAGGTTGAATTAACAGCAAGTCTGATTGGTCGTTAATACTCTGGAATGTCTGCCTGGCTCTCACAGGATCTCTACATGCAGATGTAGCATTTTGAACCTAAAAGGACATTGCTCACACATTAGCGAGTTTTGAGTAAGATTTGTAGCTCACGTTGAAGCGCTGGATGTAGGTTTGCTCGCTGAGCTGGGAGGTACATTTTCAGACGTTTTGACACCATACTAGGTAACATCATCAGTGAGCATCCATGAAAAACTGGTGGCATGACCCACTTTCTATTTATGTGTTTAGGTTTCCTTGGGGGTGGTGATGTTATTTCCTGTGGTGATACCATTTCCTGTTCTTTTTCTTAGGGGGTGGCAAATGGGATCCAAGTCAATGTGTTTGTTGATAGAGTCCTGGTTGGATCCAACCAGAACACATAAATAGAAAGTGGGCCATGCCACCAGTGCCTCATCCGGAGGCTCACTGATAATGTTACCTTCCAGCTCAGAGACCAAACTACATCCATTACTCACATATTTTTCTCAGCAAGGATATCTTCCCCTCACCATGGGACAGCACAATGCTCAGTGCGTAGCACTACTGCCTCACAGGGACTCAGGCGACTGTCTGTGTGGAGTTTGCTCGTTCTCCCTGTGTCAGAGTGAGTTTCCTCCGGGTGCTCCTTTTTTCTCCCACAGTCCAATGATGTGAAGGTCAGGGTGGATTGGCCATGCTAAATTGTCCATAGTGTCCAGGGATGTGCAGTGGATTAGCTATGGAAAATGCAGGGTTACAGGGCTCGGGTAGGGGCTGAGTCTGGATGGGTTGTTCTTTAGAGGGTCGGTGTTGACTTGTGCTGAATGTTTCCACACTGTAGGGATTCTATGATTCTAAGGGTAATGCTTAGTTTGAGTACTATTTGTTCCTAACAACAAGGAATCTATTATTTTAATTTACTCGCACCCCTTGCTCCTGGTGGCAACTTGCAATTTGAGGCAGTTTTTTCCTGTTATTCACCTCCATCTGTTTTTGTGCAGTGTCAGGGCCATTTTCTGTTATGATCAGTTCATTCCTCATATAGTGCATAAATATTCTAGTGATTAAGAGCAGCAAGAGCGGGAACAGGCAGCCTGAGGTGGCTGGCAGGAGCAGGAACAAACTGCACTGGGTGAAGTTGAGCCCAGAGCCAGATAGGTCGAGCCTTTGTGAGGAGTGCAAGCCCAGTATGGCCGGGCGCTTATGAAATGTGTTGTCGAACTGTTAACTGTGTTTCTTTGTTTTTCCACTTTTTAGTAAGAAAGACTGTAATGTTCAACTTTTAAATTTTGTTTTCCTTATTTTTCTGCTTTGTATCTAAGACGCTGTACCTAGGTACAGTCAGTTCTTCTTTCATGCGATAGTTATGTTCTTGTGCAACCCCTTATTGTTAGAAATATCACACTTTAGAAACAGCACTTAAAGTGTTATCACTGTAAGTGCATTACAGTCAACACAGGTTTTAAACATTTGCGCTATAGAAACAGCATCCCCAATTCGTCAATCGCATTACAGCATTGATGAAACACACATTGTAACAGAACAACCTGTATCTTTGTACCTAAGGTAGTGCCGTTAGTGGCGGCTTGTAAAGTTTTCACTGGACTCATGCGAGTACAAGTGACAATAAATATAATTCAATTCAAGCCTAGTCCATACCACAACTACCATCCCTACAAGGGAAGAAATACAAAAAACATGTTTTTCTCATGCAGACACATCAAAACTTTTCGTCAAATGATTGACCGATGCTTTCAGAAATTTGCAACACCAGTAGTGTAAAACTTCATTGAGGACAAACTGATGAACCATAACATGGTAGATTGGAATCAGGACACATCTGCGAGTCGCCTTAGAGTCATAGAGATATACAGCATGGAAACAGACCCTTCGGTCCAACCTGTCCATGCCGACCAGGTATCCCAACCCAATCTAGTCCCACCTGCCAGTACCCGGCCCATATCCCTCTAAATCCTTCCTATTCATATACCCATCCAAATGCCTCTTAAATGTTGCAATTGTACATTTAAGTCGGTTGTAACGGAGAGATTGAGGTCGAGTGCAAAACTGAAGAGGAGAAAGTGAGGTCTGCAAATGCTGGAGATCAGAGTGTGGGGGGTGGGGGGGGTGAGTGTGGGAGGGGGGTGAGTGTGGGGGGTGGGGGGGGGTGAGTGTGGGGGGTGGGGGGGGTGAGTGTGGGGGGTGGGTGAGTGTGGGGGGTGGGTGAGTGTGGGGGGGGTGGGGGGTGAGTGTGGGAGGGGGGTGAGTGTGGGGGGGGTGGGGGGTGAGTGTGGGAGGGGGGTGAGTGTGTGGGGGGGGTGAGTGTGGGGGGGGTGGGGGTTGAGTGTGGGAGGGGGGTGAGTGTGGGGGGGGTGAGTGTGGGGGGTGGGGGGGTGAGTGTGGGAGGGGGGTGAGTGTGGGGGGGTGAGTGTGGGGGGTGGGGGGGGTGAGTGTGGGGGGTGGGGGGGGGTGAGTGTGGGGGGTGGGTGAGTGTGGGGGGTGGGTGAGTGTGGGGGGTGGGGGGGTGAGTGTGGGAGGGGGGTGAGTGTGGGGGGGTGAGTGTGGGGGGTGGGTGAGTGTGGGGGGTGGGTGAGTGTGGGGGGGGTGGGGGGTGAGTGTGGGAGGGGGGTGAGTGTGGGAGGGGGGTGAGTGTGTGGGGGGGTGAGTGTGGGGGGGGTGGGGGTTGAGTGTGGGAGGGGGGTGAGTGTGGGGGGGGTGAGTGTGGGGGGGGTGAGTGTGGGGGGTGGGGGGGTGAGTGTGGGAGGGGGGTGAGTGTGGGGGGGTGAGTGTGGGGGGTGGGGGGGGTGAGTGTGGGGGGGTGAGTGTGGGGGGTGGGGGGGGTGAGTGTGGGGGGGGTGGGGAGTGAGTGTGGGAGGGGGGTGAGTGTGGGGGGGGGGGTGTGGGGGGGGAGTGGGGGGTGAGTGTGGGGGGATGAGTGTGGGGGGGGGTGAGTGTGGGGGGTGGGGGGGGTGAGTGTGAGGGGTGGGGGAGGCCTACCTTTCCTGGGGAAGCCTGCACTCAAGACTCGGGTCACCGGAAGCGCCGGCCGTGACCGCCGGAAGCGGTTGTCCCGGGACAAGATGGCGGGCCGCTTGGATGCTCCGGAGCTGCCGGATTTCGACATCTTGAAAAGACTGGCCCGGGATCAACTCGTCTATTTACTGGAGCAGGTGAGGGAGAGGCTGATACCCCCCCGGGAAGTGGGGATGGGGGGTTTTGGGGGGAGAGGAAGAGGAAGAGGAGGGGTGTGACCCCCTTCCCCGCCTCCAGAAGTGGTATTTTATGGAAATAAAAACACAGTGAACTGTGACAATTCCTTATTTCCATTTATTCTCCTGTTTAATGGAATTTCCATGTTGCCAGTTGCCGGGAAAGAAGGATTTGTTTATTGAAGCTGATCTGATGAGCCCTCTGGATCGCATCGCGAATGTCTCCATCCTGAAGGTCAGTTAATACTCACTTTATACTGTCCCTCAACCTATCCTGCCCATATCCTTCATCACCCAGGCCATGGCAGCATATTCCTCTCCCCTTCCTGCAGCCCTGAACACAAACGATCACATCAGGATGCTTTTATGGATCACCTTGGTGAGACTGCTCTGGATCCCATTCCTGTCTGCCTTATTGCACTCGACAGAACTCTAACAATGGAAATCTCTGTAGCTGCTACACTGTCAGCTTTCTCAATTCCTTAGGGCTCCTTCCTTAGCCAATATCCGAAGGCTCAAGCTCAGTTTCAACTCTCTATCCCATTACTCAATCTTGCAATTATCCTTCTGTTGGGAGGCTTCCCAGCTGTTAACAAGTCACGGCTGAGCAGGAATTTTCTTGTATTTGAAATTTGGACTAAATCATTCCTCACAGCTGCTGCCAGCATTTCTGCAGCCTTTGCACACCCATCAGATGCCATTTTTAATTGCTTGCTCCATTTGTACCTGTCAGCAGTGATTTGGGGGTTCTCTCCATCCCATGCTGAATTTAAAACCTTTCTTTCTATCTACTGCTAATACTTTATTCTAACCTGTCAACACCTTTCACCCTGAAGTGCAGCACTGAGGGAGTGCGTACAGTATCAAAGAAACCCTGCAGTGCAGATAAAAGCTATTTGATTCATCAAGTCTGCACTGACCCTCGGGAGAACATTCCACCCAGAAATTTCCAAGGATAACCCACTCGCCTGCACATTCCTGGACACTTCAGAATAATTTAGCAAGGCCAATCCACCTCACCTGCAAATCTTTGGAATGTGGGAGGAAATCCATGCAGACATGGAGAGAATGTGCAGGCAGTTGCCTGAGATTGGAATCAAACCTGTGTTACTGCTACCTTTATGAACAACAGTATTACATTCTCCACCTTTGTATAAAGTACTTTGATTGGCCTGATTAGTTTCTAACAATGCAGATACTTACTTAGACAGCTGAGAAGCTTGCATTTCAGCAAATTAGTTCTAATTTGTGAGTCATCTCCATCTGAAATATTTAATCTTTCTTCTCTTTTATTTCTGTATTTGCAACGTGTTTCTGGTTTTATTTTGATATGAATTTAGTTTATTACTGGCAATTTAATGCTGGTAGAATTAAGTATGCAGCAAGAAAGACTAACAATTATTATTCTGTTTATTTCACAGCAACATGATGTAGAGAAGTTGTACAAATTGGAAAATAAAATGGTTCAGGGAGTGAGTGACCAGTGAGTATTACTCAGTGGGAATGGGGAAAGGTCATTGTGTGAAGGAGAGAAGGATAATGAGCATTGTTCAACAGTGAGACAATGGATTTTGGGCAATTGCCAGGTATTGGAGTCTGTGGGTGATTGCCAAGGGGCTAGAGAGCCTGCGGACAATTGGCAGGAGAATGGAGTCTGCGGGAAGGAATGTAATGTGATGTGAAGTTTGATTTCTATTGATTAATGAATGGTTCCTGAGTGTTTAACTGGTCTTCACTACCTGTCTCCTTACACAGACTGTGTTTCCTGGTCCGACCTCGGATAGCCAGTGTGAAGCATGTTGCAGGTATGAGAGCTCACACACTGTCTTGAATATGCGTATGAGAGAGAGCGATTTTGCACAGTGAGTTGACCTGGAGTCCCCATTTGTGCATGACCACTAGCAAGTGTGAAATGATGTTAATCCCCACAGTTTCTCTCACAATCTGCAGGGAATCACTTGGTAATTTCCTCAGTCATGTCAGTTTGGTTGTTGTCTTGGGAAGTGTCAGATCTTCGCATTTACAGTACAACCAGAAGGTGGCGCAGCATGTTACTAACTCACCACCTCGCCTCCACAAACTCAACAATATACTCTGCAAAGTCACCTCTCCCTTCTAAAATGTTGATGTTTCTTGAGAGTGCTATTATCTAACAAGTCAGCATTTGCAAAAGCAATTCTGAAAATGAAATAAATAAAAGATCCCCATGATCCAGAATTATACATACGGCTTCAGAGTCTAGCCTTCAGTAAGGACAAAATTTGCAATTCTGTAGTGCCTTTCTCACACTTGCTGTGTTCCAAATTGCTTCACAATGAATTGCTTTTGCCATGTTATTATGTAGGAAATGCAGCAACCACTTTTCACATGTCAAGGTTCAACAAAGAAAATAAGATAATGAATTTTTGTTTAAAAATGAAGAATCATGGATGCTGGAAATGTGAAACAGAAATTGCTGGAGAAACTGACTGAAAGCGGGTCGCTGGACCCAAAACGTTAACTCTGCTTTCCCTCCACAAGTGCTGCTGGATCTGCTGAGTTTCTCCAGCCATTTCTGTTTTTGAATGAGACTAACAATAAATGGCTTGTTGTGATATTTGAGGGTTACTGGCTGGTTTGTCCAACAAACCCACCTGCATGCTTCAGTTAGTACCACTGAGTCTTTTAGATCTTCCTGATAGGCCTCACTGGGCTTTGGTATAACTTTCTTTCTTCTTTATTCTTTCAAATTAGATGATGAGGGTTTTTTCTCCATGTAATTATGTTTTCAGTATCCTTTACAATTGTTGTGGAGTTTTGCTTGACCCTATCTTCATGCACACTGCCTTACTGTTACATAAGTGATTCTTTCCTCCGTCTCCTTCCAGAAATCGTCAACGCAGACAAAGCTAGTGCAAGGCTGCGCAAATACAAAATCATATTCACTCCCCAAAAGGTGAGCAGAACACCCAGAGCTCAACATCATGGCTGTGCTGGGTTGATGAAGGTTGCAGCAGAGCTGTATATGATTGGGAAATGTAAAGGTTCAGACCGGGGCGCTTGAGGTTAAATTTCAGCTCAGACTAGCTAATTTCAGCCCCTTTGAGGAGCAAGAGAAAATTCCAACCAACTCCTTGCTCACAGTCTTTTTGTAGTGATGATTCCCAAATTGCTGCTTTTGGTTGTGAGTTGATGATTCAGGTTGCAGTGAGTGACAATATTTGGCTTCCTGGTACTGGCCCCCAACCGCATTTATCTTCTCATTTTTTTATCAACGCTAGTTGAAGATACAAGGCAAAGTTTGGTAAATCTATACAGAACAACCTCTATTATCTGCATGAGATGGGCAGGGAGCATTTTGTTCAGATAACTGATCCGATCATAAGCAAAGGAAGCATTTACTGGACCTTGATCTTGTTCGGATAATTCAAAATTCGGATAATTGATGTTCAGATAACCGCGGTTATTCTGTCATGCTTTCACAAGACATGCATTCCATGGATCTTTGCTGTCTCCAGAGAAAGTTGCTTTGGTTCATGCTTTTTATTTTTATTTATATTCAATCACTAGATGTAAGTGTTGCTGACTTGGCCAGCATTCAATGCCCATCCCTAATTACCTCAAGGATAGTTACAATTCAACCACATTGCTGTTGGTCTGGAGTCTTAAGTAGGCAAGATTGGGTAAAGATGTCAGATTTCCCTCCCTGAAGGCATTAGTGAACCAGTTGGTTTTTACAACAATCAGCTGTGGTTATGTAGTCGTCTTTAGGCTAGCTTCTTAATTTAGATGCGAGGTTTGGAATACTGTGATGGACAATCAGCAGGTCCTGGAGTCTGGGATTAGTAATAAACACTGGCCTTACCACTGAAATCCATGTTACTGTATTAGAAACCATGTTAGAATGTGAAGCTGGTATGTTTGAATGTCAGAGCTGAGTGTGTGTTAATGTGGAGATGGGAATAAATGTGTATGAACTAAGTATACATCACCTAATTGGCATCACAGAATCATGGTTGAAAGATCACAAAGGCTAGGACTTCAGTGTGGCAGGGGATTTGACATAATTGCATGACAGGAAGCAATGAAAAGGAAGCAGAGTGACGCTGTTAATTAAAAATAGCATTGGTTCAGACCTGAGAAATTAACTTGAAAAATCAAAACACAGAGTCAGTTAAAGTAGAGATAAGAAGTAGTAAAAGGTAAAAAATCACTTGTAGTTTTGAGGCCCCCTAAATAAGCTTTTATAAGTTTTTACATCTTGAGCATTTATATTGTGTAGTGACCTTTCTGGCTTTGTATCAAAAGCCTTCTGGATATTCAAATACAGTATAATGCATCCATTGATTTCCCATTTATCCATGGCACATGCTACTTCTTCAAAGGATTACAATAAATTGGTTAAACATGGTTTCCCTTTCACAAAACCATATTGACTCCTGTTCCTGAGTCCAAATTCCCATATTCCTGTGTGTTATAATCTCATAGAGTTACACATCATGGAATCAGACTCTTCATCCAACTCATCCATGCCAATCAAATATTCTAACCTGATCTAGTCCATTTGTCAGCATTTGGCCCACATCTCTCGAAGCCCTTCCTATTCGTGTACCCATCCAGAAACCTTTTAAATGTTGTAATTGTACCAGCCTCTACCACTTCCTTTGGCAGCACATTCCACACATTCACCATCCTATGTGTGAAAACGTTGCCTCTGAAGTCCCTGTTAAATCTTTCCACTTTTTTTTCCAGTTCTTCATGTGTGAGACTGTGCTTGAGGAGGAGGGGATCTTTGGAGGTAAGCAATTTCTCAGCCTACTTTGTATGTTAGAAATCTGACGTAGAATTGTTGGGGTCAAGCTCTTTGAACTCTAAGCTGACTCTCCAGTGCAATATTGAGGGAGGACTGAGCTGCTGTTTTTTTTCTTAGAAGATATTAAAGTGCCACCTAGTTTGACTATTCCTGTGATTCTGCTTTACAAGTACAAATGGTGGTGCTGGAAGAAGAGCAAGAAATTTTCCTAATGCCCCAATCAACATTGCACCTTTATTCAAAACCACCCAAAGAAAACTCAATAATGAATATATGATTATGCATCTCCTAGATGTTTGAGATTGTGCTGCTTGCTTCAAAATGTATTCTTCAGCTTTGTGATCAATTGCCACACAAATGCAAGTATTAACATGGCTTTCAAAAAGCCAACTCAAGGAGACAAAGTTTGGAAGCTCCTGAGCTTGGTTCATTTGGTTACAAAGACAGACGCCATGGCAACAGTTACATTTTCTCCAGGGTGGAAAAATAAGAAAGGAAGGAAAGAACTTGTATTTGCGTTGCACCTTTTGTTATTTTTGGGGCATACCAGATGTTGCAACGTAGGCAAATTTAGAAGCTAGTGTGTATGCAGCAATATCCATGCACAGCAATGAGATAAATGACCAGAATCCTTTTTTAATGTTGGTTGAGATGTAAAATTTGGTCAAGGCACTGGAGAGAAACTCTTTTTAGCTCTTTCTTCAAAAGGGGCTCCATACAGGTAGGCGGGGCCTTAGTTTAACATTTCATATGAAAGACATCACTTTCTGACAATGCAGTACTGCTTCATTACTAGTCTGGACATATCTGTTCAGTTTCTGGGTGCAGTTGAACCTGTAAGCTCTTTGACCTGGGAGAAAGTGATCCAAGGCTGATGTTTAATCTAGATACGGTGTAAAGTTTCCCTGTTGCCTTTTTCCATTGTAAGTTCCTATGTCCACATTTATAGCGCAGCATCACTTCTGGTGGAATGGTGCAGGTGCAGTGTGACAAGTTTACATAGTAAATTCCACGGCAAATGATGAAAAGTAAAGTAAGGTTCGAATGTGTTTCTTCAAAATGGAAATGGAATTACATCTGCAGGCCCAATTTGATTATATGCCACCCACAGTTTTACTTCCCCCGATGACTGCACATGGTTTTGACTCATTGATTGTAACACAACAGTTTAAAGTTAAAGAATATGAAAGCCCTGGGTTAGGGGCTTGGTGCTGTGAAAGGAGGAAGATGACTAAATTGATTCATACCATCTTTAATTTTGTGCTTTGTGTTGGGAAATTTCAGACGTAACCTTTGATGAGTGGGCCTTTTACCTGTTGCCTTTGGATGATGACATCATCAGCATGGAGTTGCCTGAGTTTTTCCGTGACTATTTTTTGGTAAGTGATAGGCTTTATGCTGAGGGCCTTCCAGGTCTTCCCAGCAAATATCTGCCTCGATAACAATTTCCATTTCTTGACGTAGGAATGAGGAGCAGGAGTAGCCTCTGGAGCTGGCTCGATTTGATCTAATTGTAGCAGCACATTTGTATTCTCACTTATGCCTGACAACCTTTCATCCCTGTGCTTACCAATTATTTTTCTACCTCTGCCTTAAAAATATACAAAGACTCAGCTTCCACAGTCTTCTCAGGAAGAATTCCAAAGTCCTCAACCCTCTATGAGAACACAATTACCTCATCTCCTTTCTCAAATGAGTGATCTCTGATTTCTGAATAGTCACCCCTAAACCTAGATTCTCCTACAAGAGAAAGCATCTGATCCGCATCATTCCTGTCAAGACCTCTCAAGGTCCCTATGTATTTCAATCAAATCTCCTCTTACTCACTAAACTCCAATAGATACAAACCCAACCTGTGTCACCTTTCATAATAAGGCAACCTGCCTATTCCAGATATTAGTGTGGTAAACCTTCTCTGAATTGATTCCAACACATTAACATCCTTTCTTCAGTAAGGAGATCAATACTGTACATGGTACTACAGATGAGGTCTCACCAGTACCCTGTATAACTGAAGTATCACCTCCCGATTTTTGTAATCGAGTCCCTTTGCAATGAATGATAACATTCTATTACTTACCTAATGACTTGCTGTACCCACTGTATACAAAGTTTTGCCATTCATGCTCTAGGACTCCCACGTTCTTCACCTCAGAACTCTGCAATCTCTCACCATTTAGACAATTTGCTTTTTGTTCTTGTCAAAATCGACAATGTCATATTTTCCCACATTTGCACCTTTAGCTTCACAGAATGTGCCAAGCCACTTTACAGAAGTAATATCAAACAAAATCTGACTCGGAACAGGTGACAAAAAGCTTTAATACTTGGGGGTTTGGGGTTTAAGTAACCTCTTAGGGGAGGAAATAAGGTCTTGAAGTGGTTTTGAACTATCTGTCTAAATGTAATGAAGTGTGTGGGTCAGTTGGTAAAGTCACTGTGCCAAGTTATTGAGCCACTCAATCTACACTAACTTGGAATTTACAGCCTGAAACGTGCCATTTGTCAAGATTTTATGTTCCATGTAAGCCTTCTCCTACCTTCCATCTCAATTTATAAGTTACTTTTTTTTTCTTCCCTCATGTTCCCTAAACTGGCCTCATTAGACACTCTGATATTAAATACAATGGTTCAAGGAGCTTCACCACATTCTGAAAGCAGTGAGGGATAGGAAAGTAATATCATAGTTCAAGGTTGCATTTTAAGATGGCTGTTGCAACTGGGGTCCAGTACCATATATTTCCATGTGTTTGCCCTCAGGAGGGTGACCATCGATGGATCTGTACGGTGGCAAAGGCTCTACACTTGTTGTACTCCCTGTTTGGACCTTTCATAAAGACGTACGGAATTGGCAGATGTGCGAAGGTAATAGAACATGAAATGAAAATGAATTATTAATTGGACAATTCATCTGATCACCTCTGTGGAACCATTAGTTTCCTAATGAAGAAAGGATGTGGAAAGTGGCTGGTTAGAATTACACGAGCCTATTCATCTTCTGAACCTTGTCATTTGTGTCGGTGAACTCGTTCCGTATTGAATTGTTACAGCCATCAGTCAGTGTTTCTTTGAAATCAAGGCTGCAGAGATGAAAGGTCACTATGTAATTTTGAGTTGTGTTCTTCCCTCCACACATGTACAGACGTAGCAGGGTTTGAGAATTGAACTATGACTAAAGTGCAAGTCCAGATAATGCGCTTTATTCCTGCACAGACTATAAAAAGGTAAAGGCGCTGAGTTAAGTTGACTGTGAGACCTTCTATTTTTGCGATATTGGCCGTATCTCCATCTCAGACTTTGGGAAGGAAACTTTCCTCTTGTAATTTATAAGGATGCTGCATGAATTCACTTTGAATGTGGTCTCTGACCGCTTCCTAGTGTTTTCAGGTCCACAGTATTCAGCATCTTTAATTCAGTCATCCACAGACATTTCTGAGTGGCTTGTGTGCAAAAGGGCCAAATGGCATATTGTTTTGAACTTTTGACTGAGTCTTGTTTGGATAAAATAAAGGAACACTTCTCTATCCAAGTTGCGATTTACTTAACCGTTGGAGTAATTGATGGAACAGTATAAAAGGAGCTTTACCATCCATATGATTCCATGCTATACCTCCCCTGAGAATGTTTAATGGGCACATTGTAGAGGGAACTTCCTTCTATGTCTAACCCAGTGCTGTAACATTTTCCCCTTAGGCTGTACACACACAAAACCATTCCAATGTTCCACACACAGTCATTGGTGTCAGCACCCCGCCAATGGCATTGAATTCTGGTTCCAGAATTCACTGCTGTGCATAGGCCTCAGAGTCCTACACTTGCCAGTCCTGGAAGCGTTTGATAAGACAGTGTAGAGGGATCTTTGCTCTGTTTAGCCTTGTGATATATCTGCCCTGAAGTACTTCACACTCAGCACATTCTTCCCCCATTTTGATGAATGCAAAATTACTATCAAACATGCAAAATTACTGTTTTGGTTTCTGATTATTTTAATCTCTTCCCTCTCTTTTTCCCTCTGGATTAGATGACCTATGAGCTCTGGAAGGAGATGGTGGAGGATTCAGAGAATGAAATTAAACCACGTCAGGCTGAGATTGGTCGAGTTTTCTTTCTCGACCGAGGTACTGCAATATAACAAAACTCAGCAATATGCAGAAAAGAGTCCTGAAATTGGAGCAATGATTGTCCAGTCAACCTGGGGCAGCTTGTTTGAGCGATGTATCTTCCTGCCTGTACAGCAGGCACTGACCATGGCTGAGATACTGTTCCACTGGCTCCTCTCTGGTATCTATTCAGGGACGTTGCTTGGGTATAAGGGTAGGAAGGCTGTCTGCCTGTAGTGAGAAAGCATTGTAGGTGCAGCAGACTCAGTATTCGGCCATTGTTCTAACACAGTGATTAGCATTGTTGCCTCTAAGCCAGAGAGCCAGCTCGATTCCAGCCTCTGGTGACTGTGTGGAGTTTGCACATTCTCCCCGTGTCTGCATGGGTTTCTTCTGGGTGCTCCAGTTTTCTACGACAGTCAAAAGATGTGCAGTTTAAGTGGATTGGCCAAGCAAAATTGCCCATAGAGTCCAGGGATATGAATGCTATGTAGATTAACCATGGGGAAATGCAGGATTACAGGATAGGGTTGGGGGGGTCACAATCTGGATGGGATGCTCTTCCGAACAATGGTGTGGACTCAATGAGCCAAATGGCCTGCTTCCACATGGTTGGGATTCTGTGATAAGTCAATAACACAGTGAGCAGTAGGGAAACCGACTGTTTCTCAACAGTTTTATGTTGCTGTTTGCGTTCTTTCACTTTTTTTCATTTAACCCAAGGGGCATAACCTTCTCACTTCCCTGCATGATTTGCTGGATAATCATCAGGTGCAGGAAATGTTGGTCCTAAGGGGCACCAAGGACAGTTGTGATGCATATACTTGCGCTTCTCAGAACATTTCTAATTCCCTGACTTGTCAGGTTCCTGTACACAATATTTTGGGGGTTACTATTGACCACAAACTGAACTGGATCAGCCATACGCGTACCGTGGCTTCAGGAACAAGCCAGTTACTGGGAATCCTGCAATGAGTAACCCGCGTCCTGACTCTTCAAAGATTCTACAGAGGGCAAGTCAAGAGTGTGATTGAATACTTCCCACTTGCCTAGATGAGTGTATCTCTGACATGTCTCAAGAAGCTCATCGAAAACAAATGAGTCTATTTGATTGGCACTTCCCACCTCCAGCATTCACACCAGCCATGTCTGCCATCCACAAGATACACAGCAGCAACTTGCCAAAGCACCTCCTTTCAAACTTACTCTACAGCTTCTTCTGATGAAGGGTCATTGTACCCAAAACATTAACTTTGCCTTCTCTCCATAGAGGCTGCCACACCAATTGAGTTTTTCCAGAAATTTCTATTTCTGTTTCACTCTAATAAGAACATAAAAACTAGGAGTAGGAGTAGGTCATCCAGCCCTTTGAGCCTGCTCTGCCATTCAGTAGATCATGGGTGATCTTCTTGTGGACTCAACCCCACTTACCCGAGCTCTCATCGTATCCCTTAATTTCTTTATTGTTCAAAAAACATCTACCTTAGCTTTAAAGATATTTGCTGAAGTAACGTCAACTACTTCACTGGGCAGGGCATTCCATAGATTAACAACCCTCTGGGTGAAGAAGTTCCTTCTCAATTCAGTCTGCTCCCTCTAATCTTGAGGCTATACTCTCTTGTCCTAGCTTCACCTGCCATTGGAAACATCCTCTCTACTTCTATCTTATGTATTCCCTTCATAATTTTATATGATTCTCCCTCATCTTCTGAATTCCAATGAATTCAGAATCAACCTAGTGAACTTCCTCTGCACCCCGTCCAGTACCAGTACATCCTTTCTCAAGTACTACATATTAGGACAAGCACAGCAGATACATGGGAACATCACTACCTGCAAGTTTCTTTCCAAACTACACATCATCCTGCCTTAGCAAGGCAACAGCATTATAGTTCTGTCATTGGGTAAAAATTCTGGAACTTCCTTCATCACAACCTTGAGAGTGTATCTGCACCACATGCTCTTCAGTGGTTCAAGAAAGGTGGCTCACCATTACCTTCTCAAGGGCATTTGGAGATAGAAAACAATGCTGTTATAGCCAGTGACTCCCAAATCCCACATTATACATGAAAAGAATCACAAGTCAGCATTTTAACCTGTTGAACCTGAATTAATACAGTTCCTGGTGTAGGTCTACCTGTAAATGGGTTATGTATCGATTATTATAGCCTTACTATACTTTGAATTTGAATCCATTTGCTTTGTTTGCAGATGTGGATTATGTGACTCCCATGTGTTCTCAAGTTGTATATGAAGGACTTGTGGATGATGTGTTCAGAATAAAATGCGGTGAGTGTCCACTTTATTGCTTTTATTGATGGTGTATTAACAGCAAATGTATTTTTAGAATTGACTAGAGCTGAAGGCAGGCAGAGTGGGAGTGAAATGGTAAATAGTGATCTTCACTTCTGGGATTTGTGAGAGTGATGTGCAGCCTTTTGCATCATTATAAGGTAGTTGTAACTATGGTTTAATGCCTCATCACAAAGGCTATAAAAACAAAGTGCTGCAGAAACTCAGTAGGTCTAGCATCATCTGTGGGGAGGGGAACGGAGTGAAGGTTACAAGTTTAATATAAATCTTTTTTGGAACTGAAGAGAGGTGGAAATGTGATGGGTTTTATACTTTTAGAGAAAAAGGAATGATCTGCTGAAAAAGAAGGAATATTGGGAATAATTGTGTGCTGAAGTATCTGTTTCGGGACTTGAACCTATGAGATTTGACTTAAGTCAGAATATTACCTACCAAACCAGTATGGTCGAACAGGCTATTAACACTACCGTGGTGATTTTATTGAAACACATATGATCCTGTGAAAGCTTGGTAGAATGAATGTTGGCATGACATTCCCTTTTGTGGTAGAGACCCGAATTAGAGGGTACATTTTAAGTACAGCAAACTTTGTTTTAACAGGCATCTAATGAACCAGCAGTTGCGACTAGCGGCAAAAATTATATATCTCAAATACTGGAAGATCTTCGTAATGTCCAAGTAGTCAGAGGGTGTGAATGAAAAGACTGTCTGCCGTTAAGTTTAATTGAAGGCAAAGTTGCATCATTATTAAAGTGATTTATGTGCTGTAAATAAAGTCTAACAGCAATACGTATACCCCCTGTATTATATTTTAATTACTTTGGGTGTGTTTTTGCATTGTGGACCTCTTGATTGACTGGAATATTTGATCAGCTGTCACACTTCTGGTCCCATAGGTGTCAGTTAATAAAACGTTTGCTGTATTAAAAATCTCCCTTTTTAAGATGGAGATGGAAGTTCTTTTCACAATGAGTTTTAAAATGTGTGAAGTTCTGTTCCCAAGAAAGCACTGAAGGCAGGGTAATTGATTTTATTCAAGGCGGGGTTTAATGGACTTTTGGTAGACAAGGGTTATAGCGGCAAGCAGGAAAGAGGAGTTGAGACAGTACTCAGATCTTTCATAAAACAAAACTGCAGATGCTGGAAATGCTAATGAAACAAAAGCAGAAATTACTGGAGAACGTCAGGTCTCTCAAGATCTGCGGAGAGAAAGAGTTAATGTTTCAAGTCCAAAGCTCCTCCTCCAGAATGGTTTATTGGAACATTCTGAAGAAGGATCAATGAGCTCGAAACGTTATCTCTTTCTCGCCGGAGACGCTGTCAGATCTGCTGAATTTCGCCAGCAATTTCTTATAATCTATCATGATCTTATTGAATGATAGAGCAAAAGTGAAACGTTAAGTGGCCTAACCCTGCTGCTAAGACCTACGTTACTATATTAATACAACACAAGATTAAGAATGGTCACTCAGGTAGCGTACTGGGACTCTGTTGAGGTGGAGAAAACCGTATCATCGCTCCGTCAGTGTTTTCTGGAGAACAGGAATACAAGAAGAATGTGTGATTGAAAGTAATTGATTTCTGAGTGTGAGACTATTAGGCCTTTGGATTGGTTACGATGGTGGACAGTTCGTTATTGTCCTTGATGCAGTCCCTCATTTTCAGCCTGCAGATGCATATAACTGGCCTCCTCTCTGGAGAATTAACTGTGGAATCTGGTAAATTTCAGGAAGTGTGGACTTTGGCTCAGAAGTGACTTCGTTGAATAAAAGTGTGAAAGTGTTGCTGAACTCTCAGGATAAGGTGAGTACAAAAGTGAAAAACCTTTCAGCAGTGAAAAAGGTCATTAATCGAACTAACGCAATCTCCAGAGTCTCTTATCATTTGTTTACAGTCTGAGCTGCTTTTTTTTTGTTTAGTAATGTGGCAAAAAAATCCCATTTTTCTCACTTCCCAGATTCTTCCTTTATTGTTTATAAATGTGCAAGGTGCAGTCTGCCAAATTTGTAATGGTTTTGTACTGTTAATTTGTTCTGATTGAATGTTGTCAGTGCAGGTGTTTAGCAATGACTAATGTTAGTGCCGTTACCTCATGAGAACAAATCCTAAATCACTTCTCCAGTTTGTAACAGCAACTTGTAGCCCACAAGATGATGTAGAGGAGTTGATAGCCTAGTTCGATTATCTCTATTGATCCAGAGAGATCTTAGGACCTGAGTTCAAATCTTGCCATGGCCAATGGGGGAGATTCGATTCAATTTTTTTAAAAAAGTCTGGAATTAAGAGTCTAATAATGAACTCACTGTTGATTGTTGGGAAAAACCCATCGAGCTCAACTAATATCTTTTAGGGAAGGAAATTGCCTTCCTTACATGGTCTGGGCGACATGTAACTCCAGACCCGCCGCAATGTGATTGGCTCTTAACTGGTCTGTGGGCAATTAGGGATGGGCAATAAATGAATGAATAAGAAAGCAAGTGCACTCTTCACAATGGTGGGGGAGGGGTGGGGGGGGGCGCGGATTTGAGATATAAAAATAGGCAGGATAGACTGGAGTTTACGAGGTTCAGGGGTGACCTTATGGAGGTTTATAAAATCATAAGGTGTATAGATAAAGTGAATAGCATGGGTTTTTTCCCTAAAGTGAGGAAGTTCAAAACGAAGCGACATATTCTTAAGGTGCGATGAGAGTTTTAAATAGGACATGTGGAGCGATTTTGTTTTACACACAGAGTGGTTCATGTGTAAAATGAACTGCTAGAGGAAGTGGTGGATGCAGATACAGTTACAACATTTAAAAGACATCTGGACAATTAGGAAAGGTTTGGAAGGATATGGACCAAGCACAGACAGGTGGGATTAGTTTAGTTTGGGAATGTGGTTGGTGTGGACTAGTTGAATTGAAAGGTCTGTTTCCATGCTTTATGACTCTATGAAAGTATTGCTGCAGCTGGTAGTTTGAAGCAAAGTGGAAAATGCTCAGAATACTTATCAAAATATGCTGGTGGCATCCATAGAGAGAGAAGCAAGTCTGTCGGATAACGGGCTAAGTATTTATACCAGCCAAGGGAGCTGATGGTGTGAAAGTCGATGAACACCACAGTATGTTGAACGACAAACAAATCCCCAGGCAATAATTTTCACATTTTGAACCGATGATTGTTAGGTTGATTGATATAATGTGTGTTAATTGAGGGACTGGTTTGGAAAAGAGCAGTCAACTGTTCGAAAAAGTTGCCAACTATGTATTTGAGAAGGGAGCTGAACATATTCTCTCTGGACATACATTGCATGGAGGGGAGATGGGGTTTTTGGGTGATGCTTCTGTCCAGTAACACTCATTTCAGACAGGAAATGTCTCAGTGTCTGTGGAACATTTATTCTGTGCATTTCTCTCCCACAGGAGTTTGCATGGGGCTGAGGGATTGTGAGGGGTAGGTTCAGACAGGGTCAGTGCTTCAGATGTGATGATGTTTTTATCAGCTGTTTATGAAGGTTTGTATTGACACAAGCATTACACTGACACCTAAAGTAGCAATCCCTAGTTAAGATGAAATTTCCAAAGAGGAATTAAATTGATTCCGAATTGTATAGATCTGTGAATTGGGCATACTTATGATGCTAAAAGCTATTCTTTATTTATGTTAATCTTTCCATTAATTTTCCTTTCCATTAATTTTCCTTTTCATTAATTTTCTCTTTTTTTTCTCTTCTCAAATTATCCTGTGTGTTTATTTATATTTTCTGCTTCAGCAGCCTCCTTGACAAATTATTCAATAACTCTATTACCCTTTGGTTACCCTAAGGTTGGGGTTCAGCAATCAAGCTGAGCAGCGTTTACTTGTGTGTTTTTAACTGTTGCAAGTAAATTGATTGTTTATATGTTGCTACTTTTACAGGTTTTCAAAGAGATTCGGAATGAGCATTTCTCCAATGTATTCGGTTTCTTAAGTCAGAAAGCAAGAAGGCTTCAGACACAGTATGATGTGAGTATCAATGAAAGATAGCTCTTCAATCATAGTAATGCCATCCTGTGCGAGGCACCTTTTGTCTTTTGAGAAATATTGTACAGATTACAATTGGTGGTATCCCTGCTAAATTATTTTAACTAAACTCATGAGTTAGCACCTTCAGGAAGAGAGCACAGAAAGATTTGGCACAAGTACATTGTGTTTACATGGGTGAATTGCCTAATTTCTTCTTTGTTCAGATCCAATAATCTAGATCCCAAGTTTGATTGATGGCTCAGTCAGTGCAGCACTGTCCTGTCAATGATGCAGAGCAGGCAATTGCAGCTAGATTTTTAGCCTTTCCTATTCATAACTGGGGGAGTGTTCAGCGCCATGAGTTAGGCAGGATGAAAAACAAGACAGGGCTCACAGTCCAGATGTGCAAGGAATAACAATAAGCCACACATCCCTTCAAGCCTGCTTTCCCATTCAATCACATCGTGGCTGATCTGATTTTAACCTCAACCCTACATTCCTGCACATCCCTTTGGTCATCAAGAATCTATCTACCTCTGCTTTAAGAATATTTAAAGCTTCTGCATTCATTGTCTTCTCAGGGAGGAAATTCCAAAGACACTCAGTCCTCTGAGGAAAAAAAATATTAAATGTTTCCTCACCTGTCTTAAATGGGTGAGCCCTTATTTTTAAACTATAACGTCTCAGATCTAGACACCTGCGCAAGAGGAAATATCCTTTTGACATACACCCGGTCAAGTTCTCTCAGGATGTTATATGTTTCACTTAAGTCACTCATGACTCTTCCAAAACTCCAGAGAATTCAGGCCTAGCCTCTGCGTCCTTTCCTCATAAAGCAATCTGCTCATTCCAGGTTTCAGTCCTGTAAAGCTTCTCTGAACCACTTCCAGCACTTTAACATCCTTCCGTAAGTACAGTGACCAGTGTACTCCGATGTGGTCACACCAATGCCCTATATAACTGAAGTGTAACCTCTCTACTCTTGCATGCCATTCCCGTCAAAATAAAACATAAAGTTCTATTATCTTTCCTGATTACTTGCCCTACATCCATACTAACCTTCTGTGGTTCATGCACTTGCGAGAGTCTGTTATTTGTGGACAAAATCGAGCTCGGCAGTGGTATCACTCAAGATCCCAAACTCGCTGACACCCTGAGTTCAGGTTCACTCTTGAAGAAGGGTCAATTTGTCTGCAGATCAAGGAGGCAGCTTCCCACTACCATCCTAAGGGCAAATATGGATGGGCAATAAAAGCTCCCCCTGTGGGTAATGCCAACATCCTGTGAACAATAAAGAGGTGTCTGAGGGTTTTTACTACAGAACTGCACCCCACAAAAACAACTTTAATTTATGTAATGTCTCAACATATTTATTTCCCCCTTCCCCAGATATATCACAGAGTTACAAAATGTGATTTGACACTGAGATATTAGAATGGGAATAGGATGTACAGTGGCAGTTTTTAAGGAGTATCTTAAAGCGTGAGAAACAGAGAGGAAATTCCATATCTACTATCGGTGAATGAGCTCGGGGGTTGATCAGAAAACTGGTCTTGGTGTGAGTTACTACAGCAAGATTCAGCATCTTCAGGAGAGGAGTTGAGAAAATCAGCAAAGAATAAGGGGCTATTTCATTGTAGGTATTACAGATCTGGCTGAGAGTGACTCCTTTTCACTATTGCATGCAGAAACGCCAAGGGATGGACATTAAACAGATGAAGGATTTTGTATCTCAGGAATTAAAGAACTTAAAGCAAGAGCATCGATTATTGAGTCTTCGTAAGTACCCGAGAGTCTAGCCTGGAGTTACATAAGAGAATTGTGCCACAGGTGATTAACTGCTGGTGGGATTCACACATCTGAGTCAAAATATTGAAAATATTGTGGCTTTAATCTTATTTGGTACTGGAGTACAAAATGTGGATTGAAGCACTATTAATTTGCTGAAGAAATGCTGCGTCATCAGAGGTGAGACATTAAATTGAAGTTCCATCTTCCTTTCAAGGCCCTTTCTTTATTTGGAGCGTAGAGAGTTCCAGCAGCCTCTTAGACATTTCTATTTGTTATATTGCTATGCACAAACTGGCTATTCTGATTCCCATATGGTAATAATTATCCAAGTTTCAAATGACTTGTATTTGAAGCATTTGGGATGCTGAGAAACATGAAAAAACATAATGGTCCAGGTTTTCCAATGGCCAGATACAAGTAATTCTCCTATAATGCCATAGTTGTGTTCCAGCGAACCCTTGCTTAATAGAAAATCACTTAATATAAATAATGGGGCCTGTGGGAAAAGTGGGGCTTGGGGCAGCCCAACAAAAAAATATCACTCATGATCGCTCAAAGATCACCCAAAAGCCTAACACAAAGTATAGCACAGCCTGAATGAATGTATAAATAATATTACCAACAAAACGAAAGTAAATTGAACACAGTACTTATATTGTTAATGCGGGGACAGAGGATCATCATTATAAGGTACACTCTCTCATTCCTGTTAAGCGAGCTATATCATATATTCTGTCCTTACGCTCAAAACGCTTTATAATATCTGGCTTCTCTTCCAGTGTTATAGCCTTTCTTTTGCATGCACCACCCGCAATTTTATCACCAGGACACTTCTTGCTAACATTCTTATCACTAACTCCCTCCACTTTTTCAAATAACCTAGGAGTACAGTCAGTCTGCTATAACACGGTAGTTCCGTTCTCAGGCAATCCCATGTTATAAGAAAATCACATTATAACCAATATCTGCTTTAAAGGTTCGTGCTTTAGAAACAGTGTCCCTATTTCATTAATTGTGTTATAGCAAATTCACATTAACAAAACATGCATTATAGCAGAACGACCTGTAGTCATTTCAGCAGCATAGGTGGGAGTTGTGTGTGTGGACCCTGCAGAATCCCTGATGTAGGGATTGCCTGGGAAGTTGATTCCGATTGGCATTCCGCTGTGTCTCGACCACTGTAAAAGAACTGTTTAAGTCAGCAAATTTGGCGGGTTCTTCTGCAGCTAAACAATTAGCTTCCAAGAAAGCTATTAAATATCCACTCCAACTCTTCAGTATGTACAGAGCCAAAAGACACCCGGACCTATTCCCAATACTTGACAAATGCGTACCACCACCTCCACAGACACACACACCTCTCCAGACACTCATGCTCACTCTCTCCAGTTGTTGGATTCTTTTCCTGAGGTTTCGCACACGAGATGCAAATCGCGCACATCAACATCTGCAAACTGTTAAAGTTTAATAAAGCTTGTACAAGCTGGGTGACCCCCTTTGGCCCTCTTCGCAGGCAAGCGAAATTGGGTCAAAGTGAAGCCCTGAACAAAGAAAATACATCCCCTTTATACAAGTCAGTTGGCAATGCTACAGATGCTTAGCCACTCCCTTATAGTCTCATGCCACTCAAGACAACCCCTCAGTCACTCACAGTCACATGTTACCCCAGGTACAATGGCAGGATGAGGTCATCTTCTGAGATAATGCAAATGCTAACACGCTAATCCTGAGGAATCCTTATGCAAACGATTTCCTGACTCAATGTTTCCCCAAGACAGTGCAGGTGCGACATACATTTGGCCAGAAAGCATTTCTGGATAGTAAAGATTGAATTGATAGTTTAACTTGACAATAGCAGGCGAGTAATAGCAAATGACTGTCTAAATGAAGTGTAAATTACAATGTATAGTCACCTGCATTCTGCATGCTTTTGTGAGACAGAGTGTCACACCCACCTACCTCCAGAATGTTCAGTTTTGTGGTCTAACTCTTTAATATTACATTAATGTCTAGAAAGATATTCCTATTTAATCTTTTAACATTACACAGTCACATCCTGATTGTTTAAATAATGGAATAGATTGAGGACTGCTGTGAAAAAGGAGCTGTGGTTTCCCTTCCTCTGACTATTTTGCTGTCTGAGGGACCTGTTAGATTTAAAGTAGAGTTCATGATTCTGAAGAAGCCCAGGTTGGAACCTCCTTTCAGAAATGTGGAGCTTGCTCTTAATGTGAAAAATTAGTAGAGTGGCAGCCTGACTGTGGTTACCACACCTGGGGAAATCTGGCTCATTAGAAATACAGATCTTTCCTTTAACCACTAGTTGAATCCATTTTGAGGGCATTTCCCAGCAGTGAGTATTCACATGGTATAGTAATGTCCCCTAGTGCCATTAGTTCCTTGGATTCCCGTCAAGATTTCAGCTACGAAAACGAGAACTGTCAAAAGAGTTTTTATTATTTTAAGTCATGATAGAAGTGTATGTTTCCTCACCTACTGTGAGGTCTGTTGTAGACAAATCAGTTGAGGTTGATTGCTATGATCAGTCAATAATTATGTTTTTGTTGCAGCTAGGAAGGTGTGAGGTTAACTAGATGAGCCTCAGCAGTTTTATTTTGTTCTTGGCACTTCTATGTTTGATTATACGTGATTTGGTACTGAGTGATAATGAGACCGGAGCATGGTCTGGTCATCCCTAGTCTCAATGAGGCTGTAATTAAAGGATTAGCCCAGACCTTCCCTGCTGCTCTCCTCACCTTCCCCCCCCCCCCGCCTCCCGCCAACCCTCCTGGTCAATGAGAAAGAACCTCTGCTGGAGAATTTACATAGGGGAGCTGAACCAGCAGAGCTTCTGAGGTGAATATTCGTTTTCAGTCTTATTGTTTTTAGGAGAGGCAAAGAGCAAGTTGGGACAGCTTGGGGCAGGCAAGATATACATGTGGGAAGCCACTGGAAATAATGATTTATGTCAGATGAATTAGACGTTACATTTTTGAATTGTTTTTAAGGTTCAGATTTTCTTTCTGCCCCTAAACAATAGGACCTCTAAAATAGCAGATGAAATAACCTCCTATATTTTATAATACAGGAATTGCTAGGCAAAAAAAACTAATATTCAACTTGTTTACCTTCCACCATCCTGATGATCACAGGATACAGTGATAATGGGAGTTATTGATCAAACACAGTGATCAGTATCTGTCAGTGAGTTTACATCAGACAAGAGATGAGGAAAATGCTAGAGAGATGTGGCAAGAATAAATTCAAAGTCATGTGTTCATCCTGAGCCTGTTGCCCTGCCACACATCATGACTCGAGTTGCTCATGTAATGGATCTCTGTGCCATTTCATGCAAGAAATTTACCTAATTTGAATGAATCAACACAAATTCCTTATGCTATGCCCCTAGGGAGATAGTTCTGTGAATTAACAACCTGCTTGCTAAAGTATTGTTCTTGCAGCATGTATGCTGTTCTTCTGTTCTGGACAAACTCTATGTCAGCGACTAATACTTTTTTGGTTTGTTTTTCTTTTAGATATTGGAGCATGTGAGTCAATTATGAAGAAGAAAACGAAACAAGACTTTCAGGAGCTGCTGAAGTCTGAACATGGTGTGGATCACAGAGAATTCTAACCAGTGGGCAGCAACTCAGTTACCACAGGACAGCTACTTTGTTGTAAATTAAGGATTCAAAGTCAAATGGTGGGGTCTGCAAAGTATCAAGATGGTGGCCAAAAAATAGAAAAGAAATAAAACAATTGAGGGAGCAGTGATTAATAAAGCATTTAAAATTGTAAATCAAAGATGAGAGAGAATTCCGCAGTCTGGAGTTTCCAGACAAAGATTGTGGGTCAGGCTGCAGTGTGACGAATCATAATTTCTGCATAAAATCACAGAGAATCTAAGAGACTTATCATTGTGTTGAAATTATTGATGATATTGTTAGTACAAAGGGGCAAACTATTATTTGGAACCGCATTTCACATATTAGGACAATTCTGGGAATTTCTTTATATCAGAAATTAATAGATTTTTAAAATTCCAATGGCAAATTGCCGATTGTATCATAGGAGGGACAACTTCTGATACCAGGAATGTCTCATTTTAGGAGGTAACATCAGGAAGCTATACAGATAACAGTGAAGACGTTTTGTTGTATGTCTGTGCCTTTTGCAAGCATTCTCTTGTCAAAGTGTATCCAGGTTTAACTTGCCTTTCGTTCGTTTCCTAGTTTTCTGAAATTCTTTCATGTGCTTTTCGTTGGTGTTTTGTTCATGGACTGACTTTTCCTCTACAGCGCTATTAGAGGGATTTGAGATCCGAGAGAGCACCAACTGTGTTGAGGAGCACATTAACCGGCAGGTACATTAGTATACAAGGTTTTCAGTCACTCATTCACCCTGAAGTGCAGCTATTGAGATTGAGGTAGTCGTGTTCAGAATATACAAGAAATTATGTGTGTGTAAAAGTGTATTGTAACAGTTGGAATGGGTATTATTAATTGTGAGTAATTATTGGATAATATACCAGTACTGGGCAGGTCACTTCATTTGCAGAGGCTCTGAGAAACATATTTCAGAAATGGTCATTCCTCACAGTAAAATAGCTATGATACTGTATTTTGTGGATTGCCTGTAATTGGTATTTCCATAGAGTGTACACTTGGAAAGTGTACTAAAAGTGTGCTAACAATCTTTTGCATAAGACCAAAACTTCAGTAACGATATGTTAGTGAAAGCACTGTTTAAGTAACTAAACAGACCAACAAGGTCCCAAGTTTAATTCCCATTCCATTGTGAGTTGCTGAGACAGGTGGTGAAAGTTGCAGTGCCATTGGAGAGATGTGAACCTGGCTGTGTTTTGCCCCATAATTAGCTCAATACCCAACCACCACTTGCGGTTAAGACGTACACACGTGAACGAACTACTGGAAGGCAATTTAGTTGATGTATGGTTGGTTGGGAGGCAAAAAAAGTGATTTGCAGAAGAATAACAAACTTCTGAGCCTGGTGTTTTATGTCTCCAAACTTTACAGGCAACTGTTACCACCCACATCCTGTTTATGCCTGAATCATTTTGATCTTTCAGATTTCGCCACTTGAGAGTCTTCGACTGATGTGTCTCCTTTCACAGACAGAAAATGGTAAGTTTGAAGTCTAAATGAGCACCCATGTCCGTCCAAATCTTAAAGACGAGTTAGAGCACAAGCAAATTATTTTGGACATTTCTTTTTAATTGGCCGTTTAAGTTTCCCTGCTTTATATATCTGGATCTTTTCTCTAATGAAGGATCCTTTCCTGAAACATTCCTCTATCCATTCTCATTCGAGATGCTGACAGGCTGTCTTGGCCATGTCACATTTTCTGTCTTCACTTCAGACTTTGTTGAAAATCACACAACACCAGGTTATAGTCCAATAAGTTTAATTGGAAGCACACTAGCTTTCGGAGCACTGCTCCTTCATCACGTGGTTATCGAGGACACAGTTGTAAGACACAGAATTTATAGCAAAAATTTACGGTGTGATGTAACTGAAATTATATATTGAAAAATACCTTAATTGTTTGTGGATTCATTCAGACTTTGCGTTTGCTATTTTTCTTCTGATGATTTTGTGTGTTTGTGTTATTTCCCCTCAGGATTGATTTCTAAGGATTATCGGTCATTGAAAACTCAGTATTTGCAGGTAGGCAAAGAAAGATATCACTGATACAGCAGTGATCATGAATGTGAGCTATTTGGATTACGTTTTGTCCTTGGGCTGTGGGCAATATTGAGACAATGATGGTGGGCCTTCATCCTGTTGTCCTCCACTTGAACATCAGTCTGGATTATTTGTTCAAGTTCCACTCCTGGAATTTGAATTGTCAACCTTTTGATCCACTACTGTGAATGCTTCCCACTGAGCTAATTTTGATGCTATGGACTGAGGGAAAAATATTTTCTATTATGCTGCTTAGAGGCTAAAAATCATAACTTTATCTTTTGTCAACTGTCCTTTCTTGAAGATTAGGAAGGAATTTTCACAAGCATAAGAGAAACACCTATGGATTAGGGGATTGGAGGAAAGCTAAAGATGGAGAGGTCACAGGTTGACAGCTAGAAGGTATGAAGTGATGACGAAAGGAGTGGAAGAGATCAGGAAGAAATGTTGCTCAACCTGACCATACAGTCATATCCAAAAAGACAGTGGTCTCTACCTCTACATTTGTCCTGCAGTAGCAATAATGGAGGATATATTCCTTTAAAGTTCTGGAGGCATCAGTATTGCAATAGGATCTGCTTCAATGGATCATGTTGACATAGTAGTTAAATCACAATTGTCTAGAGTACATTATGTAGAACTGCTGTATTCTATCAGTCCCAAAGTGGACTCCTCACTTTGCAGGGTTGCCAGTTCATTTATTCATGGCGAACTGATATATTAAACCAAGGGTGAACGTGATATCCACACCTAGAGTCTTTGATTGATTGATGCATTATATATCCAACTATGACATTGACAATGTGTTCTGACACCCAACCCAGGCTTAATGTGATTGAAGCAAGCAGTGATATTTACTCCACAGCCGACCTCCGTCACCATCCATTATTGATCACCTTGATATGGTGTAAATATATGTCAGCTCAAACTATCTTGTCTTCATTGACTATAAAGAAATGGGTTTTACAATTCCTGATTTTTTGAACTGGGACATGGTCTGTTAATAACACAAATTCATCAAGATCTTCATGATTGTGGGAAATTTGACTTCTGGTGTAATGCAGTGATCTCTGAAACCAGACTGAGTGGTATCTGATTGTACAAGGGACAATTTCTAATTAAAGCTTTTGTGGGATTTGTACCCTGACTGTACATTTTATTATAGTTGTGTACAGTATATCCAACCACAATTAACAGACCGCTTCCCTTTGGCACTTTACTCGCCTGATCTGTAACTCTGTTCGCATTTATTTCTGTTCAGAGTTATGGTTATGATCACATCCTTACGTTCGCCAACCTGAAACAAATTGGACTGTTAACAGAACAACAGCCTGGAGAGACATTGACTGCAGTGGAGAGCACCATGGGAAAGCTTGTGACGGACAAAGCAGTCGGTAAGGGGACACTGGAAACATAAGATGGTGATATACCAGACATTGGGAGATCATAACAGGATTATTTAATGATATTCTAAACTCTAAAAGACTAAGTCGTTTTATTACATGCAATTTAATGTTCTTCATTACAACAGCGACTGAATTGCAAACATGTTTCAGTGACTGTGAAATGTCTTGTAATCTCCTGAAACCAAACAGTGAAACGATTTACTTATTTTTACCTGTATGGCCATTGGGTGAAGTTAGGATTGGGCTTGTGGTGACTCTCATGATGAAACAACCCACCATCTCGCATGCTAAATGTATTCCATAGCTGTCTGTCTGTTTGGTTGCAAAATTCAATCTTGCCAATGACTACAAAGCTGTGAATAGTACAAGCTCAAGGCAGCTATAATCATTACATCACAGAAGTGTACAATACAAAAAAAAGGCCCTTTATCCCATCAGATCTGTGTCGGACAGAAACAACTACCTAACTATTCTAATCCACTGTCCCATTTGTGTCACCATACATTGTAATTCCAACACTATGTTCCTCTGGGTCCCATTTCTATTGCACGTATTTGCAGGTTTGTTTCTGTGGTAATTTTACATAATGACTGGAAATTAAATAGAATAATTTATTTTCAGGGAAATTGACTGATGCCTTTTCATCTCTGGCCAGGAAAAGTCATTTCAGAGCTTTGAGCAAACGACTGAATCTGGTAAGCACTAGAAGCTGGGGGAGGGGGGTGTTTCCCTGCTTTCTTGACCAATATTTATCCATCAATTAATATCGCAAAAATAGCTGGCCATCATTACATAGTTGATTTGTGAGCTTCCTGTCTACAAATTGGTTGTCAAGTTTCCTAAATTGCAATGGTGACCACACTTTGAAAATATGCAATTGGTAATAGGGAGCGTGAGATGTTCACTGGTTGTGGAAAATGCTAAATAAATACAAGTCTTGCATTTGTTTTCACTTGAGAACTGACCAATTCCCTCAGCGGGATTACGTTTGGTTTGGTTTGAGCTGAGTTGGGTGATACTTTATGCTATTAAGCTGGGAAGGTCACTGATCACTGTTCAACAATTGGATTATATACATGAGGATAGGGTTCAGCTTAGTTGTGATGTTCCCCATGGTGAAACAGCCTGACAAAATTCAGTGTGATTTCTTACTCCTTTAACTCATTAAATGGATTGAACAGATTTGATGATGGTTGTATTGCAGGGAGTGTATTTAATGAGTACAATGATTTTTTTCAATTTGATATTTTAAATCTACTTCTGACTGAGGAGTATAGCAGTTATTGTATTTCTGTTTACTTGTTTTATTTTCATTAAATTTGTCTGTGCTTCCACATTATGGGAAATTCACTGTACTCCTCTTTATTGACTTTTGTTTCTTTATTTTTTCATGGGATATGAATGTTGCTGGCAATGGCCCATCCCTGATTACCCTTAAAATGACATTAATGAGACATTGCAAAGGACAGTTGAGTGTGTGGATCTGGAGGCTGAGAAAGTTCCCTAAAGGACAGTGAACTGTTTTTTTTTAAAATGATGATCAATGATAGTTGTCATGATCATTGCTATTGAGACTATCTTTATATTCTAGATTTATTAATTTTAATTCAAAATTCCACCAGCATTAGTCAGGGACTGTGGATTACTAGTCCAGTGATTTTACTAATATGTCACAATCTAGAGCAAACATGGCATAGAATGAGCTGGTTAAAGGCCTCTTTCACTATTCTGATCATTTCAACTGACTTCCAGTGGAAGAAGTAATGGTTTAGCCCTGTTACTCTAATTATAAATAACAGATCTCCAAGACTCAAACGTGGATATGTTTAATGAAACTTGGTATACAGACAAGGTGTGGCTCACAAAGAACTCGTTAGCTTTTCTGAAGGCAAGCACCTAGGATCTGGGGATTTTTAAAGGATCCATTAAAGTTGAAAATTAGGGGGGATTGACTTTTTCCTTTTAGAAAATTTAGTTATTTAATTTAAATCCTGTTGATTAGTTTGGAATGTTATGGGTTTCTCAGCTGCTGTGGAGGATATTTTCACAGCTGTCAAAATGTGAGCAGAGTTTCAAAGCAAGTTGTTGGATGTAAAATTGAATGAAGTCTCCTCAGTGAAATGTAGGCTTACAAAAAAAACTTCTTTCTTCGACTTTGTAGTTACAGAGAATATACTCAGGCAGGGAAAGGTTTCAAAGAAGAGCTGAATAATTGTGATAATATTAAACTAACAGACCATGATAGAAATGTGCAGTCTACTGAGACCTGCTTCATTTTTTCCTCGTGTTCTCATGCTGTTGAATTCAGCATTTTCTGTCCCTTTCCAGATACCCCGCACTGAAGAAGAGTATGATTTGAAGGTTCCACGGGATATGGCCTATGTATTCAGTGGTGCATACATTCCATTGAGCTGCAAGATTATAGAACAGGTGAGTTATGTGCACTCTAATACATGACACAGAAATGTTAACGACTACACAGGAGAGAGAATAAACTCACTTGTCTTGTACTTGAGTGAGACTACAATGAAAAATAATCTATTTAACTAAATTTAAATGAAGCTGGGTATTTAAGCAATTTATTTGATTGTTGTTAAATAAGTTGATTTAGTGGGGTGTAAATATATTTTCTGAACATTGATTATAACAGCAAGCACAAGTTGTAAATAAAGAACTTAGTCGTGAGTGTACTTTTTGTATGTGTCTATGACCATCCTATTGCTAAATTACTTTGTAATACATTGTTGCAATATCATCCTCAGCTTCAGAATCAAGTGCTTTCAACTCGTGCGTTGGTGCACACTGTCAGAGGCATTGCCTTCAACCAGCATACCCTTCAACATGCTTTATCTCTCCCATCTTTTCCTCTGATGTCTAGTCACTTCCTTTACTTCTGACCAACATGTTGTTTCTATTTTATGCTGATCCTTGGAGTATTTTGCTGTGATGCAGGTGCTATATAAATGCATGTCATGCTGTTTTTCTCTCTGCCCCATGTTGTGTATGACAGCTCTTTATATTGCATCAGGTGCTAGAGCGTGACAGCTGGGCAGGAATGGAGGAGGTGTCACGATTACTAAACAACAATGAATTTATCACTATAGGTAAGACTATGAATGGTTCAGATTTGATGGCATGCTGTGCTCTCTCCAAAGTTCCATTAGCAATTGCATTGTCTTTTGTTCCTCCACCTTGTGGTCTCAGCCCTCTTCTGAAGATGCTGAGGGTTGCTGGACAGATTATTTTCTTTTTATCCATTTGTGAGATGTGGGCATTGCTGGTTGGATCAACATTTATCACCTTTCCCAAACTGACCTGGAGAGGTTGGTGACAAGCTGCCCACTCGAACTGGTGCACTCTGTGTAGGAAGACCCACAGTGCCTTAACAGAGAAAGTTCCAGAATTTTGATCCAGTAACAGTGAAGGAGCAAAGATAGATTTCCAAGTCAGGATGATGTGTGGCTTAAAGGGGTACTTGCAAGTGTCGGTGTCTTATGGACATTGACAGCCTTGTAACAGCTTGCTGAAGCTTTGTGTATGGGGATACCACAGGGACCGGATATCTGAGTATAGACTTGCATTTCCTCAACAGGAGAGTAACCTGTGATGATTTCCCAATCGAGGCTTGTACATAAATAATTAGTCATCATCTTTTTGTTCTTTCATAGGATGTTGCCAATTGCCATTGAACTGAGTGGCTTTCCAGGAGTAAATCAACTTGTTTTGGGTCTAGAGCCACTTAGAGGGAAAAGATGACAGATTTCCTTCCCCAAAAGGAAGTTAGTTAAGTGGATGGATTTTTACAACAATTAAGATAGTTGATTTGGTCATCCCTACTGAGATTAGTTTTATATTCAAGATTTTTAAAAATTAATTGAAGTTAAGTTCCACCAGCTGCTGTGGTGGGAATTAAAGCCATGTTGCCAGACCATTAACGCAGGCCTCTATCATTAGTCCATTGACAGTGGAATGGGCAGACAGCTGGCAGATGAAATTCAATGCAAAGAAATGGGAGGTGATTCATTTTAGTCAGGGGAACATGAGTAGATAACATAAAGGGTACTACTCTAATGGGGGTGTGGGTGTACATGCCAATAAAGGTGGCCAGACAGGTGGAAAGGGCAGTTATAAAACATATAGTATTCTCAGCTTTACTATTAGCAACATAGAAATTTCAATTGTGAAGATAGATTGGAGAAGTTAGGATTGTTTTCATTGGAGCAGAAAAGACTGAGATCAGGTCTGATAGAAGTATTCAAACACAGGACAGGACAATATAGTTAGGGAGAAACTTCCCACATGCAAACGGATCAAGAATGAGAGGGCAGCGATTTTAAATAAGTTGCAAAAGAAGCAAAATCAGTTTTAGAAAAAGCTTTTATCATGCAGTGAGTGATTAGTGTCTGGAGTACACTGGCTGAAAGTGTGGTTAATCAACGATTCCTTATTACCACCGTTTTCTCCCCTAGTGTAAATTACTGATAGAACTGTAAGGCATCAGATGCAGCGTCAGTTTCCAAATCAGCTGAGATTACCATGAAGCTTCCACCTTCTCAAGCTTACTCCTCATCTGAGATCTGTTGACCGTCAGGTTAAACAAAAACAGTCCTCTTTAATGAGAGGGCTGCTCTATTTTCCTCTGGGAACATGGCAACTTTATCTTTTACATTGAGAGATGGAAGGATTTGGAGGCAACATATACTTTGTAAGAAGTGTTGTGATATAATCCCAAGTTGTTGCACTGTTGATAATGTATTTAAAGTGCTGTTCTTGGTTTTTTAATAGAAAGATCCATGGACGCAGGGTATTCTTGCAATGCGCAACGAGTCATTCTTGTGGTGTTTCTTGGAGGCTGCACTTTTTCAGAAATTGCAGCGCTAAGGTTCCTGGGTAAAGAGAAAGGTAACACTAATTATCTGATATCATGAATTATTCCTGCACTTCTTCCAGTGACATTATTGTATGATTGTTCTCATGAAGCTGCATTTTAAATTTTAATACAAAAGCAAAATGCTGCAGGCTCTGAAGCTCAGATTAAAAAAAACAAAATGCTGGTAATATAGAAAGGAGCAGAATTCTGATGAAGCATCACTAATAGAAACATGCTGCATCACGAGCTCATTATTTCCAATATTTTTTGCTTTTATTTTAAAAATGTATTTGAAATATTGAACTTCTGTAATGGAGAAATGACAGCCTTGTCAATCCAAAGGGAATATACTTAGTGCCAGGATTGTCAGCAAGACCAAGAACTGACCTCTCCTGTTGGTTCATTGCACGATAAGAGCCAGAAACCTCTGGATTCAGTCTCTAGGCTGCACAGAATGAATTCATTTCAGCATGAAGAGGGATGTAATTGGCCATTTCCAGTGGCAGAGGCTTGGTTACCAGCAGGGCACAGATTATAGATAATTGCCAAAAGAGCTACAGACAGCATGAGGAAGTTTTATTTACATGTTGAGTTCTGTAGGGTTAAAGCAGATTCAGTAAGACTGAAAAGTGAATAAGATAATTAGATTAGATTAGATTCCCTACAGTGTGGAAACAGGCTCTTCGGCCCAACAAGTCCACACCGACCCTCCGAAGAGCAACCCACCCAGACCCATTCCCCTACGTTTACCCCTGACTAATCCACCTAACACTATGGGCAATTTAGCATGGCCAATTCATCTAACCTGCACATCTTTGGACTGTGGGAGGAAACCAGAGCACCCAGAGGAAACCCACGCAGACACGGGGAGAATGTGCAAACTCCAAAATGTTATATATCAATAAGAAAATTGATGGAAAGAAAAGATGCAGGAATTTGGGGAAAAAGTGGGATTAATGGGTAGCACTACAAAAGATCTAGAACAGACACAGTGTACCAAATGATCACTGTTCCTGGAACTGAAATAAAGTATGCCATGCTCCAACTCCTGAGGTGATGTTCAGCATCTCCCACTGGAAGATGTGCTGTGCATATTGGGTGTGGGTGAGTGCTATGTCTTCATGCATGAGAGAGGTGTGTGAGGGAAGGGCCATCTTACCTCTTATTTCCCTTGATGTCACAGCAGATAGCCTGTTAATGCTCACACTCATGTAACACATTTCAGACTGCTACAGCCAGTTGGCATTTTTAAAGTTTAGGCTTCGATCAGACCTGAATCGAGGCTTCAGAAGAGGAGCTGGAGAGCAAAATTGCATTTTGCTCAGTCACTTGTCAAGGGGTAGATAATATTTGACTCCAGCCAAACCTATTCTTTCTCTCTTTCTTTTCCCCACAGGATTCAAGTTTGTTTTTGTTACCACAGCAATCACAAACAGTTTTCGGATGCTGGAATCTCTGTTAGAATCATAAAAATGGAGCAGTGTCGTCAATATTAGAACTACAGAGCGATGAAACAAAATTAAACCTAACAGTAGACCCAAGAGAGGAATTTGCATTAATCTCACTGTAAATTAACTGACTGAAGTCTAATGGTGAAACACAGGAATCATCAACATCGAACAAAACCATGGCCACATTCTGAGATTTAAACCTTTTCCTGTGCTCAAAGTTTTTTGAGGTACTTAGCCTATAAAATGGCTATACACAAAATATGATTTGTGAACTGGGTCTGTCGAAATCAATCTCATGATTGCTCGGGCAAAGGAACTTGACTGTGGGGATAACTTTGATTTGGGGAAGGTCAGAATGGGTTCTAGCTTAAGAGGAAGAAGTAAAGAATGTTTAACACATTTGCCTTGGCAAGAGTTGAATTCACGTTGCATTGGATCAGTTTTGAGTTTGGAGATTAGAGGGGAAGAACTTGGTTTTATGCAACGCCTTTCATGTACCTGAAGCTTTTATTTTTACAGCTAATCACCTACTTTCAAAGTCTAATTACTTGCTGCTGAGAGGATATGGCAGTTAGTTTGTGTAGTAAGCTCCCACAAACAGCAACAAGATCATACCAAAATAATCTGACCTGGTATTGGGAATTCTGCATTAGATTCACTTCTCCCCATGACTAGCCCTCAGACAGCCAAGAACGTAAACCTTGTTCGTTAGTCTCCCATTCAGACCCAACCAGTTTGAGTGAAATATATTTGGAAAACCAGAATTAGATTTCTTAAGGAATTGTTAAATATTAAAATTGAGAGTCTTGAGAGAAACAGAAGCTGTATTAATAAAAGTAGCAATGTCCAGCAGCTGCATCTGAAGAACAAAAAAAAATTCATGTTTTGCATTGGGTGTCTGACAAAGGATTGGAAATGGAACATTCAGCATTTTCTTTTGAAATTGGATATGAGATTTGAAACTTCTTTATTGTGAGGAAATGTTTCTGCACAAGAGCAAAACTATGGTTCTGTGAATTGTGGAGAGTTAATTTTAATTCATTTTTATGATATGCCAAAAATGCATGATCTGTCGGGCTGGAACTATTCTGCCCTGAAAACACATGGAACCTCTGTAAATACCTGTGATTTGTGTTTGAAGGAACGCATTTAATTCAAAGACTCTAAAGTTTAAAATGTTCAACTAAAGTATATTTTAGATCTTGAACTTTATCCTCTACTGTCTCAAAAGCACTAATTCCTGGATTTTGACCTCTGGTTCCTCGATAAGTTGATATGGGGGCCTGTTAATGGCAAACATCAAGTATGATAATTTGAGGGGTGTAAGTGAAAAGAATTTAGCAAAGCCTGATAAACACCTGTCTGCACTCATTTTACATAGGATTGGTGAGACATAGTAGCAGACAGCCTGACTTTTTTCCTTTCCTGTGTCCTAGGGTGTTTGACATCAATGGGAATCTCCTCAGATAATGTCCTGACTTTGACCAGGTTACTCAGGGCAGTTTGAACATGAAAACTGGCTGATTGTGTTACAGAAAACCACAAAGGGAGAGGTTGTTTGTTCCATTTCACTGGTACTCTTCAACTGAAGCACTTCCCTTTTAATTTAATTTTCCTGCCCCTTGTACAGTATATATTTTTACATTCCTCTGTTTACAAGTTCTGTGTAATTTACTTTAATGTGGTATAATTGTAGGTACTTTAGTAACTAATGTCTGAAAGCCTTTTTGAGTTGGACTGTTGCAGTTCCTGGCAAAATCTTCAAGTATGTAACATTTATTACTAGTAATATTTGAAAGTTTTGGTTATTGAGGATGTGAAATTTCACCTGTACTGTGAAGATGTGCACTGTACATAATGTGTTTGTGTACATAATGTATAATAAATTTATTTTTAAAAGTGCACTTGTGCAGTTGTGATTTAACATCTGAAATTCAGGTTTTTTTAATGTCTTCAAGCTTTTTTTTTGTCTGCTCCAAAGCCATGGAGTGGAAACAGGCTGTTCGATTGCTGTGCACCTTATGTCTGATTTTACCCTCTGCCTAGTAGGTGTCATGGCTTAATGACCCATCCAAAGGACCATATATTGGAGACATGTAGGATTTGCTCAGTATGATGTGAAGCCTGGTTTCTGTGCTTAGCTTTCAAGAGTGAAACTTTGAACCATCTGACTCTGAGGCAGAAATGTCAGCACTGAGCTGATGGAGCTTAGATGTTGTCTGTCCAGACTACAACTCATGTACATTTCTATGGATGCTGGCTGCCCTCAAGAAAGGCCTTAGTCTTCAAATATTGGTCATAACCATTGCTATTGGTAGGCTATTCAACCACCATGATCCTTAAATCACTCAGAGCTACAAATAGCATCAGTTCTTTACAAAAAATCAAAATGTTCATGATGCATCTGTCATATTGCAGAAGACATATGAAAGATATCAATAAAGTACAACTAAACACTAGTTTTGGAGGTAAAAAGATTGAATAAATCTTTCCGGCTGGTCTCGCTCGTCTGGAAATAACTTGATTCCTCTAAGATGTTAGGCCAAAGACATACCAATCTGAAGCATCTTCTATAAACAACAGTAATTGATCTCAAGTTAATCTCTGCGTAAGTTCCCAAATGCAATTTTTTTATTTTAGTCACTTGTGGGCTTACTTTTTTCTGTAAATCAACAATAGTGAGTAGAGTGGGGTTTTTTTTATTATGTTTTATTAAGCTCTGTCTCTTGATTAAATTTTAAAAATATGAAATATAGGTATTTATTTAGCCTGGAGCAGTGTCTTTTTTGGAGCAGTAAGACTGCTGTTTTCTGGGTCTGTAGATTGTTAAAGTGCAATGATGGCCTTTAATAGAGTGGTGTGCTCTTCCAGGCAGATGTGGGAGATTAGGCAGAGTTTCCATGTTACTGACTATTATGTCTACAGGAAGTGTGTTTTGTTGCAAATCCTATCGGATCGCATAGATCAGTAGGAGCGGCAGTTAGAAGCAATGCGGAATTTACAGGAGCTAGGGTGCGTAATAGATGGCAGTTGCAGGGAGGGAGATAAACCGAAGATACAGTCAGGTAGCTGGGTTACCTCCGGGAAAGGAAGGAGAGGGAGGCAGGTTGTGCAGGAGTACCTTGTGGCTATCCCTATCTCAAACGAGTATGCTGTTTTGGAAAATGTAGGGGAATATAGCACAGGCAGCCAGGTTTCTGCTACTAAGACTGTCTGTAACGAGGCATATGTCAGGTTCCAAGCGATCGACCGTGATAGGGAACTCTCTAGTCAGAGGCAGAGACAGACATTTCTGCAGCTAATAGCAAGAAATCAGAATGGGGTGTTACTGCCCTTGTGCCAGGATCAAGGATATCTTGGGGAGGGTGGAGCATATTCTGAAAAGGGCAGAGGGACCAGCAGGAGATTGTTGTATACATTGGAACTAACAAAATAGGAAAAGGTTAATATTCTGAAGGGAGAGTAAAGGAAGTTAGGCAGGAATTTAAAAAGGAGGTCCTCGAGGGTAGTAATATCTGGATTAGTCCCAATGCCATGAGCTAGTGAAGGTATGAATAGGAGGATAGAACAGATGAATACATAGCCAAGGAGCTGGTACAGGGGTGAAGGGTTCACATTTTTGGATCATTGGAATCTCTTCTGGGCTTGAGGTGACCTTTATAAGAAGGACAGATTGCACCTGAATTGAAAGGGGACTAATATACTGACGGGGAGATTTGCTCGAGCTGTTCAAGAGGATTTAAACTAGTAGGTGAGTGGGTAGGACCCAGGGAGATCGTTAGGAAAGAGATCAGTCTGAGACTGGTACAGTTGGGAAAAGGAGTAAGTCAAACGGTCAGGATAGACAGGAACAAGCAGAGAACAAGGTAGGTCTGATAAATTAAACTGCATTTATTTCAATGCAAGAGGCCTAAGAGGTAAGGCAAATGAAGTCAGGGCATGGGACTGGGATATCATAGCAATTACACAGATGTGGCTCAGAGATGGACATGACTGGCAGCTTAATTTTCCAGGGGTATGGACACTATAGAAAAGTTGGAAAGGGGCAAGAGAGAAGCAGGAGTGGCATTTTTGATTAGGGATAACATTACGTCTTTACTTGGAGGATATTCCTGGGAACACGTCCAGGGAAGTTATTTCGGTGGAACTGAGAAATAAGAAAGGGATGATCACCTTATTGGGATTATACTATAGACCCCCAAATAATCAGGGGAAATTGAGAAACAAATCTGTAAGAATAATAGAGTGGTTATGGTAGGGGGTTTTAACTTTCCAAATGTAGACTGGGACTGCTTTGATGGAAAGGAATTTGTTAAGTGTGTACAATAATTTTTTCTGATTCAATATGTAGATATAGCTGCTACAGAAGCTGCAAAACCTGACCTACCATTGGGAAATAAGGCACAGTAGGTGACTGAGGTGTCAGTGGGCAACATCTTGGGGCCAGCGACAATAATTCTATTAGTTTTAAAATAGTGATGGTAAAGGATAGACTGGATCTAAAAGTTAAAGTTCTAAATTGATAGAAGGCTAACTTTGACAGTCTTAGGCAAGAACTTTCAAAAGTTGATTGGGAATGGATGTTCGCATGTGACGGAACAGCTGGAAAATGGGAAATCTTTAAAAATGAGATAATGAGAGTCCAGAGACAGTATGTCCCTGTTAGGGTGAAAGTGCTGGAAAAGCATAGCTGGTCAGGCAGTATCTGAGCAGCAGGAGAATCGGCGTTTCGGACATAAGCCCTTTCTGATGAAGGACTTATGCCCAAAAAGTTGATTCTCCTGCTTCTCAGATGCTGCCTGACCAGCTGTGTTTTCTCAGCACCAGTCTTCAACTCTGATTCACAGCATCTGTACTCACTTTCTCCCTGTTAGGGTGAAAGGCAAGGCTGGTAGGTGTAGGGAATGCTGGATAACTAGAGAAATAAGAATTTGGCCAAGGCAAAAAAGAGGAAGCATTTGTCAACTACAGACAGCAGAGATCAAGTGAATCCTTAAGAGTGTAAAGGCTGTAGAGTATACTTGAGGGAAATCAGGAGAGCAAAAAAGGGACATGAGATAAATTGATGACACCAAAATTGGAAGTGTAGTGGACAGTGAAGGAGATTAACTCAGAGTACAACGGGATCTTGGTCAGATTGGCTGAGTGGCAGCAGATGGAGTTTAATTTAGATAATTGTGAGATGCTGCATTTTGGAAAAGCAAATCAAGAATCTGGATGGGTATATGAATAGGAAGGGTTTAGAGGGATATGCGCAAAGTGCTAGAAATTGGGACTGGGTTAGGTTAGGATATCTGGTTGGCATGGACGAGTTGGACAAAGGGTCTGTTTCTGTGCTGTACATTTCTATGACTCTATTAGCCACCCTCCAATCCTCTTGCACCTACCCATGGCTGCAGATGATACAAATATCTCTGCTCGGGACCCCGCAATTTCTTTCCTAACATCCCACAAAATTCTGGGATACACTTGACTAGGTCCTGGAGATTTAACCACCTTAATATTTTTTAAGACCTCCAGCCCTTCCTCTTCTGTAGTGTGGACTGTTTTCAAGACATTATTTCCTCAAATTCTTTAGACTCCAATTCTTTCTCCATTGTAAATGCTGACGCGAAATATTTGTTTAGTATCTCTCCTATCTCCTGTGTTCCAACATGGATGACCTCATTAACCTTTAAGGGGTCCTATTCTCTCCCTAGTTATTCTTTTACTCTTAATGTACATGTACAATCGCTTTGGATTAACCTTAACCTTATTTGGCAAAGCTCTCATATCCCCTTTTTGCCCTCCTGATTTCCCTCTTAAGAAGGCTCTTACACCTTTTAAACCCTTCAAGAGATTCACTTACAGATTCATACAGTGCAGAAAAGGCCCTTTGGCCCATCGAGTCTGCACTGACATATCTACTACAAAAGGTGTGCTAATTCGAATTTTTTTCACTTGTTCAATATTCTTGAATGTTATGATATTTGAAGGTTATAAGGTTTCCGGCCTCTACCTTCCCAGCCAGTGCATTTCGGATTCCCACCACTCGCTGAAAAATAACTTTTTTTTCCTAAATTCCCTCTGAATCTCCTGCCCCTTACCCTAAAACTGTGCCCTCTCATGATTGATCCCTCAACCAAGGGGTACAGCTACTGTCTATTCACCCAGTTAATACCCTCAAAGTTTTATACACCTCCCCCCTCAATCTTCACTGCTCTAAAGAAAGATATCAAGGGTTAAGAGAATAATGTGTTAAAATGGTACTGCGGTAGATCAACCATAAATGGGAGGAATTGAATGGCCTACTCCTATTTTCTGATGGTCCTCATTTCTTACTAAAATTAGACAGTACCTTGAACATAAAGTCTGACTCTTCCCAGCTGCACCTGTACATGGCCTTGGTAACACCACACATGGAGTATTGTGTGCAGGTTTGGTTTGCTTATCTAAAAAAAATATGCTTGCCGTACAAAGAGTTCAGAAAAGGTTCACTCAACTGATCTGTGGAATAACAGGTTTGTCATGAGAGGACAGATTGGGTTGGCTGAATCTGCATTTACTGAAGTTTGTAAGAATGAAAGGGGATCTCATTGAAACTTTAAAATCCTCTCTGGGCCAAACAGATTAGATACAGGAAGTTTCTTTCCTGATGCCTGGCGTGTCTATAATAAGGGTCATGGCCTCAAGATATGGGGGAGACAATTTTGAACTGATATGAGGAAAATCTCTTAACTTGAGGTGGTGAACCTGTGAAACTCTGCAGCACAGAAGGCTGGGCAGACTGAGTTACTGAATATGTTAACAAAATAACATTGTGCAGACCAAAGGGGGCTGGAGGGAGGAATATGGTGTTGACATAATTCTAACTTCTTTGTTTCTCACTTAAATATAAATAGAAATCAACTCTGTCACGTGCATTTCTGATTCAAGACAGGTAAGATCATTGATGAGGGAGCTAATTACTGCAGACGCTGGAATTTGTACAGAAAACAGCCAATGCTGGAGATGATGTGGAGGAGCCAGTGTTGGACTGGGGTGAACAAAGTTAAAAATCACCCCAGGATATAGTCCAACAGGTTATCTAGAAGCACTAGCTTTTTCACCGCTGCTCCTTTATCAAGTAGCTGTGGAACAGGATCATAAGACACAGAATTTATAGCAAAAGTTTACAGTGTCATGCAACTGAAATTATATTTTGAACACACCTTGATTGCTGTTAAGTCTTTCATCTTTTAGAATGGGTTGCATGTTTCGATTCATTAATATGTAAATCCCACAATTTCTTTCAAGTCACATTCTCAAGATAACTTAAGGTTTTATAAAAAAAAAGGTTGACATCTCCGCTCAGACAATGCATTAAAGATGTGAGGTTAAAGTCTGTCTCTATCCCAATCTTGAGTCAGACTCAAGTTGGAATTTATAAATTTCGGAATTTATAAAATATTACTGGATTGACTGCCTGCTTTTTGAGCAAAATAGAATATTTCTGCAAATGTAAATTCACCCCAAAGACTTAGGTGTGCGTATATGTGCATGACAATGTGTTTGCGTGTGTGAATATTTGATAAAGTGTGACTATAATGGAGTATAAGCTTGTGAGAGGATGAGAAAGGGTCTGCGTGAGTGTGTATATAATGTAGTGGGGTCACCTGTAGTGTGACACGAACCCAAGGTTCTGGTCGAGGCCATCCTCATGAGTTCCGAATTTGGCTATCAGCCATTCTGCGTTGTTGCGTATCCCAAAGTCCACCTTGGAGGACGGTCATTGGGAGACCCGAGTGCTGGACATCCCAGCGTCGAAAGGGGCTGACTAAACTCCCGCCCCCCGACGGAGGGACCGCGCATGCGCCCACTCGTGTGCGCCTCATGACGTAACCTGTTATAGCCAATGGGAGCTTCCAGTGGGCTGGCGGTTGGAAAATTTGAATCGAACGAGAATAACGGCCGCAACGGTCTAGAAGCGAGCAGTTGGAGAGCCAGAGACACCGGAGGGTAGGGAGAGAGAAGCCCAGAGACACCGACACACCTAAGGGGAGAGACACTGGGACATCCAGAGGGTGAGAGCCTGGGAGGAGGACACCGTGATTTCCCGTTAAACTGACCTCCCGTTGGGGAGCGGACCCGGCAGAGCCGCGGGATGGTGAGAAAAAGGTAAGTGAGTGAGGGAGGGAGCCAGCACTCGCAACCCCCACCCGTTCTACCCCACTCCACTCGGTCCCCCAACCGGGCCCCCTAAAGCGGCCCCCAACCCCTCAACATACCCCCAGATGCATCCACCCCACCGATACCCCCAAGTACCCCATCCCTCCGTTACCCCCCAACGTACATCCTACCTCCCGATGCCCCCAAGCATCCCCTGCCTCCGATACCCCAAACCCCCCCCCCCCCCGATACCTCTAATCCCCCACAAATACCCCATCTTCACCTAACGTGCTCCCAATCTCCACCAATTCCACCCCCCCTTTTTTTTTGGTATTAATTGTTCTGCTCGCTACTGCTTTTACTGCAGCAGCATTTACATTTTGTTTTAACAGCATGTTCTCTCAAAGCTAAGTTGAATGCTGTACCTTAAGATTTCAGATGTAAAGTTGAACTTGGAGTAAAACTGGGTCTTGGTTTTTTTTTCGTACTGTTTGAAATGGAGTCTTACACTGTTGGATTGCAAATGGGATTATTTCAGCAGACTGTGACCTTGATGTCAGCAAGTAGAGTCCTGGCTTTATAAAAATTTAAGTTACAGGAAACAACAGTGTCTGGCATTGAACACCAGAGACTTGCCTTGTATTTGGATATGGCAGTTACAAAGTTATCGTCATTGTCAAAGTGCTTCAAGTGACTATCATTATTTTTATGATGTGGAGGTGTTGGACTGGAATGGACAAAGTTAAAAATCTCACAACACCAGGTTATAGTCCAACAGGTTTTTTTGGAAGTAGCTGTACTAGCTTTGGAATGCTGCTCCTTCAGCTACCTGATTAATGAACAGCACTCCAAAAGCTAGTACTTCCAAATAAACCTGTTGGACTATGTGTGGTGGTGTGTGATTTTTAACATTATTTTTATATTCACGAACTGGATGGCACCTGTGGTTTAGCATGAGCAGCAACTGTCCAATATCACCCTGTAATGTTAATTGGACAAGTTCTAGGGAACTGGAAATGTGTTGCTGGAAAAGCGCAGCAGGTCAGGCAGCATCCAGGGAACAGGAGAATCTGCAGACCTCACTTTCTCCTCAAGTTCTAGGGAACTGTAAAGTAAGCTTGGTGTTTTATGTAACCGCATGCAGCTATTGGTATTGAAATGTTTCAAATTCGACAGCAAAGAAGGTGTTTACTCATTTTAACTGTCTTTAGATTTAACATTTTGCATTGCTTTGCATGTCATTCTTGCAATTTAAAATTTTATTTATCAATAGTAAATTGTTTACATTTCCATGTTTCTTCTATAACATGTACCATATTCTCTAGAACATTTTATATAGTAATCAGCAATTTTTAAAATTCTGCTTCTAAGAATCAAAAATTCACAAAAAAAAGTCTACACCAAAGAGAAGATCTAACGGAAGCTATTTGACCTGTCATAAATTTAGTCTCAAGAACTGCACATGCTTTAAAAAAAAAAGGAGGGGTGGGAGGAAAGAAGGGAATGCGGGAGGGATGGGTTGATGGAAAGAGGCAGGATAGTGATGGGCTGAGGAGAGAGAGGGTGAGGGCATGGAATATAGGCACCTGTGTGGAGTGGGAGGGAGAGACTGGTACTGAGGGCATGGAGGAGAAAAAGCTAGAGGAAAATGATGATAGAGTGTATGCGGGGGGGGGGGGGGGGCGGGGGGCTGGTGACTTGCGGTGAGGTAGAGGGAGGAATGCATGGATAGGAGGGGGGTTGTCATAGAACATTACAGCGCAGTACAGGCCCTTGGACCCTCGATGTTGTGCCGACCCTTTTAGGAGTTTTAGGATCCCTACAGTATAGAAACAGGCCCTTCAGCTCAGTAAGTCCAGACCCATTCCCCCACCTCTCCATTCTATATTTGCCCCTCACTAATGCACCTAACCTCCACATCCCTGAACACTATGGGTGTTTTTTGCATGGCCAATTCACCTAATCTGCACATCTTTGGATTGTGGGAGGAAACCAGAGCATCTGGAGGAACTCCATGCAGACATTGTGAGAATGTGCAAAATCCATACAGACAGTCACCCGAGGCTGGAATTGAATCTGGGTTGCTGGTGTTGTGAGGCAGCAGTGCTAACCATTGAGCCACCGTGCCACCCCAATAAGGAAGAATGAGGGGAATTGAATGGTGGAGCAGACATCATGAGCCAAGTAATCTTCCCCAAATTTGGGTGGCCAATCTTTATATTAAAAATCAGCAAAATATGGTGTTTGCTTTTTTATTGTAATCCATCATTGTAATTAAACTCACGGTCATGGTTGTATATTTAGTAGTTTTAGCTCTTTTGCACTATTCCAACCATGTTTTGTTTGGCTAAATGTTCCAGCCAGTGAGATTCCTCTCTCTGAACTTGACGTTTCTTTCGAAAGCAATAGTGTCGATAAAACAATGCCTACAACTCAGGCTCTGCTTGGCAGCAACGTGTTTGCTTTTCTGACCTTAAGTCCTGCACTGAAATATAATGAGCACTGTTTTTCATTTGTTATAAGACTTTGTGTGTGCTTTTCTGATGATGCTGTTTTATTAGATTTTCTGTATTGATTTGAGATGTAAGTCAAGTTTATTGTACAAGTCACACTGGTATTTTGCTGTTCTGCAGTGATGCTCTGGCCACAGAGTCAGTGACATGTCTTAATGGAGCACTTGCCCATCTACGGAATATCTGGGAAGAGATAGGGATTCCAGAAGATCAACGATTACAAAGAACTGAAGTTGTTAAAAAGCATATCAAGGCAAGAGCAAAAAATTATCAGAATTAATTTTAGCTTTACTAAAACATAAGATGCATCCTTTAACTGTTCAAACCCAAGGAATTGTTGCAAATTTTTAATCTGCCTTTGTTGCATTCTAATTTCAGTATCCATTTACCTTCCAGCAGTGAGTTACACTATCACAGAATGGTCCTTCTGTGATTGTAGCTAATTTGTTTTGGCTCCTTTCCAATTGCTGATGAAAAGTTAGAAATGGACCAGATAAAAATTACACCGATTTCTTAAGCTGCTTTATTTTACAACAGCATGTAAATACTCAGATTATTGAGTGTTAGTAAATATTTGTTGGTGGGTTCTGGGCTTCAAGACTGATTTATCCTTTGCTGATCTTACTTGCTGTCCATAGTGAACTGATCAACCTGCATGTATTCTTTAATCTGTTAGATGCATCTTTTAATAAAACAGTTTTGTCAAAACGAATTGAACCCTCATTGTCCGCAATCAATTTCACCTCAAGTACAAATTGCAGCACGTGACTTGTACTCATTTTTCCATTTTCATATAGGGCTTATTGGATATGATGATTGCAGAGGAAGAAAACCTGAGGCAGAGGCTGAAAAAGAGTATCGATATGTGCCAGAAGGAACTCCACGCTGTGTGCCAGGAACTCAATTTGGCTGTTTACTTGGTAGGATAAATTTTACTACAAACCACTTCTTTGGACAAGGAAAAAGGATAGAAAGATAGCTTATTTTCCACTCTTCGCTAATTAATAGTTTAAACTTTGTATATGTCACAGCCAGAAGAAGATTGCACAATGCTGCAATTGGAGAAAGATCTGCGGACACGATTGGAGGTTCTTCTGAAGCAGAAGAAAGAAAGGATGCTGAAATTAAAGAGCCTTAAAGATCAAGATGAGGAACTTTGTGACATTCTCTGTGCAACAGCCTACCCCATTGATGCTGACGCTGTCCCTAGTCTTGAGCAACTTGATGCATTTCAAGAGCATATTGCTTCACTTAATGTAGAGAAGGTGAAGAGAAATTTAAGATCTTGATGCAGCTATCTCCTATATAAAATTAAAAATTGTTTTTCAGGCAATTTACTAAAGGCTTTTGAAGTATCCTATTCATTTCAATATAAATGAAGTGACGCCATTGAGATCTGAACTGTCTACCTTCTCAAACAGCTATGGATGTTAGATCAATTGAACCTCTCAACTGATTTACTTTCCCAAATTTGTTCCTAATTCTCTTTGCGAATGTGGTGAGCTGCTGTTTTGAGCATAGCAGACCATGTGGTGCAGGTACACTTAGTGCTGTCATGGAGGGAGCTGCAGGATGTTGGCATAGTGAGGGTGAAGACAATGATTATCGTTCCAAGTCAGAAGAGTTTGTAGCTTGGAGAGAAATGTGCAATTAGTGATTATTCTGTGGGTTGGGGTCTTGTCCTTTCAGCTCAGGCTTCTCTATTAAGGCCTGTGGGCCAGAGATGAAGAGCGCAAGGTGGATGCTCAAATGGCATTGATGGAGTTGCAGCAGGCAAATGATTTTGAGAAGCTCAGGTGGAGTTGGGGTTGCTTTGGGTATCCAAGCAGGGAGGGACAATGGGAGAAGCAGGTGAACCATGAGGGAAAGCTGGGAATTGAGAGAACGTGGTAAGTGTGAAACCAGGGGCACACACCCACCATTTCCCTTTTATAAAACTTGCATTATAATTTAACCTAGCTTACAAATTACTATCTGCCTATACCATATATGTTAAACTTGTATGTAGTTCAGGCAGAACACTGTTATGTTGAGTGATAGATGTGTTTTTCTTTCCGTTTTTAGGAACGTAGAAGAGCTGAGTTTGTTGAAACAAAGAGAAATATCATTCTTTGTATGGAGGAACTTGACCAACTGCCAGACACCAGTTTTGAAAGAGATATTGTGTGTGAGGATGAGGATGCTTTCTGTCTGTCCAATGAGAATATTATCGGTCTGAAAACACTTCTTCAACAAGTGAGTAAATGAAATTGGTTGTTCGTAGATGTAGTTCTTTCACACTTGTACTTTCATGACATCTGTGCTTTAGTGAATTATTCCTTTTTGAACGGTAGAAAATTGAGATCACCCAAAGTTCATCAGGTAACAGATGACTTCAGTGAAAACAATGCTTAAAAAACTTAGCAGGTGTCAGTGCCCTGTGCGTGGATTACATTTACCTTGTCAGTATGTAGTTCTCAATCCGGTCCTTCCGTGATTTGTCTTCTGCTAACTGTAGGTCTTTTATGTAAGCAAATCTGGGATGTTTTCCATCTTTGTCTGGACTCAGTTACAAAATAAGGCATTCCCTAATTCAACGTTGTGTTGACAATTTCTTAAGTTGCAAGAATGACTGGTATGTTAAATGAAAAAGTAAAGCAATTCAATTGCTCTTGTGTTGAATTCTAGTCACATTATCAAAATGTCTTCACTCTGCATCAAACCAGCAGCAGTGTCCTCTGAATACAACTCAAAAATGTTTAAAATTCAGATTTTTGCATTTAACTTGTTGGCAATGTTATGGATAAGGAATTAAATATGGAAATGTTGTCATCTAAGTCTCTGCTACATCTAAGAGCTTCTACGGTGGAACACAAATGATCTCTGGCAGCATCCAAGGAGCCGGAGAATCGACGTTTCGGGGTGGATGAAGGGCTCCACCCCGAAACATTGATTCTCCTGCTCCTCTAATGCTGTCTGACCTGTTGTGCTTTTCCAGCAACACACTCTCTCTATTCTGACCTCCAGCATCTGCAGACCTCACTTTCTCCTACCAATGATCTCAGTTGTGTCCTTGTGCCTGACAGGAGTATGCCATAATTAATTGTGATGTATATTTTTCCAGTTGGAGGTGAAGAGAAGTCAGAATGAGAGCAAATGCTCAGAGCTGAGAAATCAAATAATTAACCTGTGGGACTGGCTGCAAATTTCGCAAGAAGAACGTGATACCTTTTCTGCAAACATGGTTGGTTCCAGGGCTAAGACAATGCAGGCAGTAAGTGTTATGTTTGTGTGTGAGAGTGTGCATAGTTGGATATTGAAATTATGCTGAACATAGATAATAGGATGTCATTGCCTTTATTTCTTTAAACACAAATTCTATGTTTGAATGCAAATATTCAAAACTTGCTTTCTATGTTGTGCCACATTGTGAAAATGGCATATTGCTTTAAACCTTGCAGCAACTTCACAATGTTCATGTTAATGGTATCTTCACAGCAGATGAATTAGACCTATCACGAATACTTGCTTTAATTGGAAATAATCATATCAACCTCTGAGCTGTTAAAAATATGCCTAGTTCCTTTAAATTTTGAAGCTTTGAGAGATTTTATATGTCAAATTTGAATTTTTTTTCTTTTATTCAAACTTAGCTCTCATTTCTTCTATAATAGGTTTGATGTTGAACACCTTTCAAGATCCTCTCTTTTTTAAAAAATATTTCCTAACCTTTAAATCTCGTTCATTGCGCGCGCACACCCAGTGCATATAGTCCTAAACAATCCCATTTCACCCAGGAATCAGTCTGTTAAACTGTCTGTAAAATCTTCCAGGTGTGGTCTTACTACACAGATACAGCCAGATATCTCTGCTCCTGTACATTAATCCTTATGAAGACCAGCATGCTATTTGCCTTTACCACTTGCTGCATCTGTATGCTTGCTTCCTGTGACTGGGGTAAAAGAACACCCCAGGTCCTGTTGTGGCATTATGGAACTCTACCTTTTTTTTTGCTACTACCTAAGTGGGCAACCTCCCATTTATCCACATTATACTGTATCTACCATGTAACTGTCCAAGTCACATTGAAGCTCTTCTGCATCATTCTCGCAGCTCACTGTCCCACTCAGCTCTGCTTTGTGCAAACGTGGAGATATCCTATATCCACTAGTCACTGTCTGCCACTCAGACAAAGAGCTGTTTATTCTTACGTTTTGCTTCTTGTCTGCCAACTGATTTCTCAATATATTTCAGACCCATGTACTTTAATTTTACATACTACTTTCTTGTGTGAGACTTCTGTTCTTATCAGGTCTTATCAAAAGCCTTCTACCAGTTCAAATAAACTGCATCCATTGTCTCCTCCTTATTCACTCTACTGGTTACTTACATCCTCCAAAACAATTCTAGCAGAGGCAAGGATTAGTTAAGAACAGTCAGCATGATTTTAAGGAGAGATCATGTGTGAACAACTTGATTTGAATTTTTAAGAGATGACCAAGTGAGGGCAATGCATTTAACATAGTCTGCTTGGACTTGTATCAAAAGCCTTGCTGATGTTCTGCCTGGGAGATTGATAGCGAAGCTTGATGTCGTTAGGATCCAAGGAAACTTTGGTTATTTGGATCCAGAAATGGCTGAGTGGCAGGAGGCAGAGGGTGATGGTCAAGGGATATTTTGTGACTGGAAGTTTGTCTAATGGGGTTCCACAGGGATTAGTGTTGGGGCCTTTGCTGTTTTGTGATATGTATAAATGATTTAGACTTGAATGTAGGATCGTTGATTGGTAAGTTTGCAAACATGAAAATTGGTGGGGTAGCAACTTTATATGGAGGATAACCATGGAAGATATTGATGGGTTGATCAGTGGTGATTGCAATTCAATTCTGATAAGTGAGAGATGATGCATTTGGACAGCATCATCAATGCAAGGGAATATATGATGAATGGTAGAACCCTGGGAAGCACCAAGGATCAAAAAGACTTTGGTGTGCACATCCATTGTCCCTTAGGTAACACAGATGGATGAAGTGGTTAAGAAATCATATGGGATATTTGCCAAGTTGGTTAGAACACAGCTAGAGTATTGTATGCAGTTCTGGAATCCAAATTATAGGAAGGATGTGATTACTCTGCAGAGTGTACAGAGGAGATTTACTAGGTGTTGCCTGGTCTGGAGAGTTTATGAAGAGAGATTGGACTGGGGTGGTTTTCCTTGGAGCAGGTGAGATGGAGGGGATATAAAAATGAGATATATAAAAATTGAGAAGCATAGACAATGGTAGACTGGAAGGAATTTTTCCCCTCTGTGGAAGGATTAATGAGCAGAGACGTAGATTTAAGGAAACCCAAGGAAACTCAAACATATAAATAGAAAGCAGGCTATACCCCCAGTGCTTCATTTGGAGGCTTACTGAAGATGTCACCTAGTATGGTGACGAAACTTCTGAAAACTAACCTTCCAGCTCAGCGAGCAAACCTAAATCCAGTATATTTACAATGTGAAGGCATACACAGCTATGGGCCAAATGCTGGAAAATGGGTTTAGAATGGGTTAGGTACTTGTTTCTGAGTGCTGACTCAATGGGCTGAAGGGCCTCTGTGCTGTAGACCTCTGACTGAGAGTTGTCGGATATGACTGCCCCTTCCTAAAACCATGCTGACTCTGTCCTCTTTCATTCCTCTCTTCAAAGTGCTCTGCTATTCTATCTTTTTGTAATGGACTCCAGCACCTTTTCCAATCCTGATGTTAAGCTAACTGGTATATAATTTGTTGTTTTCTCTCTACCTCCCTTCTTAAATAGTGGACTTCCGTAGACTCTGGAGCAGAGTAGTAACGTAAGTTTGGAGGTGGCCACCATTTCTAGGACAACTTAAGTAAACTAGGATGCAGATTATTAGACCCTCAGGAAATATCTTTCTTTAATCTTAGTTTCCTCAGCACTGTTTCCTTAGTAATATTAATTTCTTTGAATTCCTCCTTTCCTGAGAACTCTCATTTTTGGGTTGTTATTTGTGTCTTCCTTTTTTTTTGAAGGCAGTACTGAAAAATATATTTCTGTTAATGCTAACAGAAGCCCTGCCCCCGTACTACAAAATCTAATCTTTTGGTATTTGGATCCTTAATACAGGTTGTTCTGTGATAACGTGTTTTGTCAACATGAATTTGCTATAATGCAATTGAATTGGGGACACTTTCTAAAGTGTGAACTTTTAGAACATTACCAACATTTTTAAGCACTGCTTCTAAAGCATGATTTTTCTATAATGCAAGGTTGTACAAGAGCATAACCATACTGCTATAGAAGAACTATCTGTATGCAATAACTTTGTTTGGGGAATCAGCTATTTCCAAAACTGTTAAGTACTTTGAAAGAAATTAGTAAATAAATTGCAGATATATAAGCACTTGTTGACACTTGCAGACTGAAATCTCAATTCCTTGCAGCTTTTAAATGTTTTTTTTCCAAATGTTCCCATTTAATGAACTTTTACCAAATTTATTGTCATATTATCCAGCAGGGTTCACTGGAATGTGACCAGGATTGAGACACTTGCCTCCTGTCTCAGTCTGTATTACCACACTGAATTATGCAGAATTTGTCAAGAAAATTGATCGAAGTAAAATGCAATAATGGAAACTCAAATCTTTAAATTCCATTCCATATTTTATTGAAGAGCAAACCACAGTATTGAATTAAATCTGATGTTATATAATGTATTTTGTGGTGCAGTTGCAGACAGAGTTGGAGCGCCTCGAGGTCCTGAAACAACACAACATGAAAAATGTGATTGAATCAGTCAGACGAGAGCTGGCAACACATTGGGAGAAATGTTTCTTTAGTTCTGCACAACGGCAAGAATTTGCTCCATACTATGATGGTTTGTTTAGATTTACACTTATTTCAAGTAAATAGATTTAATACCATGGCAGGGCATAGATGTGATGTCTCTTAAATGTTATAGTGCCTGAGATCTTTTCTGTTTGTGTTTCTATGAGCTGAGATTGTGCTACTTCCATTGATGGGTATTGCAATACTTGGTAAATGTTTTTTCTGTGCTAACTGCTATTTCTGGTTTATTTGTTCAATTCATAAGCTTTTTCTGAGTGGTAATCCAAGAGGTGATTGCAGCCATTTGATTGAAGGGTAGATCTTTCATGTACTTGAAGAATTTGCCTGGAGCCAACCATTTAATTCCAATTCTACATGTGATGTATATTTCAGCACTGTTCCAACCAGATTATTATGAATTAATAAGTGCTAAGTGGTTGGCTTTCATGAACTTTGCCACGTTAGTAGTTAAGGCGCTTTCCTGTTATGTTCTGTAAATTTTAGCATCGCTTCCAACTGGAACAGACACTGAAATACATAGAGCATAGAACAGTACAGGAATGGACCCTTTGGCCCACAGTGTTGTACTGAACATGACACCAAATTATACTGATCCCTTCAGCCTGCCCTTGGTCCATATTCCTCCATTCCTTGCATTTTCACGTGCTTATCTAAAAACTCCTTTAAATGCCCCTATGTATTTTGTAAGTTTGAGAGAGTAACTTGGTGTGGGGTTGTCCACTGATAATGGTAATGTAAACTAATGAGGCATTTGACACTCATTCCATTTCAGTTGGAGTTCAGCAGGGCAGAGTTGAACTGAAGCTGCAGTGTCCCTAGCCTTAACTGGATGGGGATTGAAAGAAGGGACACTATTTGAAAGGAATTATCAAATTTGTAAACATTAGACAATGGGTAACCAAGTTGAAACTGAAATCCAACACTCAAGTGGAAATTTAATTTTGTTTGTGTTGTAAACTTTGGATTTAATTTATATCTTGATTACAAAAAACCCTCCCTTTTCTGAAAAGAGGACTATACTGAGGAGTTATTGCAGCTACATAACCTGGAGCTTAATCGACTAAAGGAGTACTACCAAACACACCAACAACTCTTTGAGGGTATCTGGAAGTGGGAAGAAAACTGGAAGCTTTATCTGAGTTTTGAGGTGAGAAACCAAAACCCTTACACAGTACTACTTGGATTCTGTGATTTACGAACATTACACTGTGGTGCTGCTGTTACTCAAACTATACCACTGTTGAATTCTTGACCAAGGAACAAAATTAGGGGTTAAGTCAGTTCAAACCCATGGCTACCACTTTGAGTGGGGCACACTGTTTTAACTGTGTTGAGATGGATAGCAAATTATATGAAAATAATTTTTAAAAAATTTTTTTTACAGAAGAAAGCAGCAGACCCAAACCGGTTCACCAACCGAGGGGGGAATCTGTTAAAAGAAGAAAAGCAGAGAACAAAGCTTTGCAAAATGCTACCGAAAGTATGTAACTATGATGTGTGTCTGTGTTGAATGTGACATGTATAAAAGTTATGACTCTCAAATATTCCATTAATGATACTAATGACACATTTTTGTACCTAATTTTTAATGTTATAGCAATAGGATTGTATCACATCAGGTCTGTTACACACCCATTCAAAACCCTGTATAGGTTAACTGCTAAATTTAAGTTCTTTATGATTTAATATGACAATAATATGGAGTGTTTTTTTATGATAAATGAACTCTTTATTTTCTTGCCTGCTTACATCTAATTTCAAAAATCTGAGATAGTAAATGTAGGAGTTACTTCTATGATTTTAATTAGAACATGATTTTTTTTTTCTTGCACATGCCTTTGTCTATCCCTTTCAAATAAGTTCAACATAAATGGTAAAATTCTTTTCATTTGGTTCCATGCCCTTTTTTTTGTTTTCATTTTTCTTTTTGAAGCATTTCACCTTTCAACTGCCCCATTTTTATTTTGTTCTTGCTGATTTCCTTCTTGGCCAGCTTTAGTTTCTGTAGTTGTTCCACCTTGCTTTGGAGTACCTGCTTTTATATTGTGCCCTTTTTATCATTTTACGCACAGTCAGATCATCTCCAACCATGTAAACTCAGGTGACAGCAGCAGAGGTTCTTGCAACCTGTTCTCCATAAATCCTTTTAGCTTCAGTAATTTGCTAAATCTATGATGTAGTGCCTCAGAGGCCAATTTATGCTTATGTGGTGACTAGTACAGAATGCAATGCTCCACATGGAGTCTAAGCCTCTGTAAACAGAAGTAATTCCTTTTGTCTTCCAACTGAAATATTTCACTTTGCCAGTCTTGGATATAAAATACTTTTCCTCCATGGTGAAGTTGAATCCCAAGTCCAATAACAGTATCAGAAAGTGGAGGGTGGCAGAGGGGATGTTGTGTGGTGCTAGAAAAGTGCAGTTGGTCAGGCAGCATCTGAGGAGCAGGAGAGTTTAACGTTTCGAGCTTATTCTCGAAATGTTGACTCCTGTTCCTTTGGATGCTTCCTGACCAGCTGTGCTTTTCCAGGACCACACTTTCTGACTCTGTCCAGCATCTGCAATCCTCCCATTCTTCACAAGAGATGTTGTGTCCAATACTTCAAATATAAATCTGTGAAAAGCAATTTTACGTTGTTTCGGAAATGAAATTGCTGTCTATTTTAGCTGGAGGAAGAGTTGAAAATTCAGATTGCTGCTTGGGAACAGGAACATCATTCGCAGTTTCAAGTTAATGGACAAAATTTCATGGGTTACGTGACAGAACAATGGGAACTGCATAAATTGGAGAAAGAGCGAGAGAAACAAGAGCGGGTGAGGTCCAGCTTCAAGTTAACTTTCCGTGGTTGTACTGCAATATAGATTGTTACCTGAGTTATTCTTAGATCTCTGTTAATGTTCTGACTTAATTCACCTTTTTAAGAAGGGCTGCAGAGGAACAACATTCCTTTCCTTCTGCAAAAAAGAAATGAGATGGTTAATCTGCAATATGGGATGTACTAATATATATAGGTCTAATGATAACACATGTAATGGCTAACAATTTTGTCTTGCATGGGTTCATTGGATTGACTTGAGCTGCCGGAGGGGTTCAAAAGGTCCCTTTTCACAGGGCCTCGTATCTTTTCAATATCTTTTCACTTTCCAAGATGAAAAGAATCTGTCCTGTGGAAACATTTTCCCATTTGTCATCCTTTGTTATATCTAATCTAAAATTCAAAGATGATCAGGTTGTGTAAAAGTTCCCATCAACTGTAGTTGTCATACTGGGTGTTAAATGGATATTATCTGTATTGCAGCAACTGAAAAAGAACAAGTTAATTGAGGAGGAGATGCTGTATGGCAGTGCCCCCAAAACCCCAAACAAAAGAAGGCTTAATGCACTGAATACCCCAGGGAAATTGCGAAAGGTAAGAGTATTTGGCTACTGTTGGAGGTTGAACCCTTTCCCACCCCATCTATGCATTTTCATATACTCCTAAACCAAACACCTATGAATGCTGGCGTTCTGAAGCAAAAAGAAGTTGCAGGTCTGGCAGCATCTGAAGTGTCACTGGACCTGAAAGGTTAACTGTGCTCTCTCCCCACAGATGCTGCCAGACCAGCTGAGTTTCACCAGCAGTTTTTCATTCCACATTCTCTTCCCCCTCTCTCATAACTACAAGCCTGCTCTTAGCTTTGCTACAGCAAAGCTATCAGGAACAAAATATCTCCCTTAATGATGCTGGCAAAAATTCTGTATTTGCGAATACCTGTCTCAAACACTGAACTTGTTATTGGGTCAGTAAAATTGAGACATGCGTATTCTGATCGGACCCAAACCCATGAGATCTAGGGACTGAACTACATTATATTATTTGAATTACTCCACAATATCCATGAGCAAAAATGGTAAAGGTTAAACTTATTTATGTTTCACATAAATGTAACTAAAAAATCAGGTGTTGCATGTTCGAGAAATTGCATAGCTTGGATTATCCAAGAGCGCTGGTGCTGTTATTCTGCATTGCTTCTGCTGGGGCACAAATCTAAGCTTTGTGTGTGTTTATAACTATAAATTCCATGTTGTTACTAAAACCTAGTTCTGTGCTATTGCTTTTTTTTTTGCCCCACAGACCATACATTAACACTTCTTCCTTTTTCTGGCTTTGTCTTAGCTAAATGGTACGTCAATCGCCAATGCCACCCCAAACAGCACCCTTCGCTGTGCCATTGGCAGTAGTGTTTGTTACTCACCCATCTCCCGACCCCCACTATCAGGACACAAGGTCAGTCATCTGTCTGCATTGTTTTTTTTCTAGGCAAATGTGCAATTGGTAACTGTTTATGACTAAGCTTATAATTAAAGGAGTCAATTGTTAGGATGTATTTAATTGCTTTTAAAACAAAAAAATGACATCAGTTCCAAAAGCTTTTTGCCACTTTTTTTTTTAATGATTAATTTTTAATATATTCTTTGCTCAAAGTTCCTGACCGTATTCATTTAAATTTTTTTCTCATCCTGCCGTGAGGGTCCTGATTATTGCTAGGATTTTATTGCATAGAAATCAGATTTTTAAGCATATAACCTAAGTATTTTTCAATATATGAGGCTACTCAGTGCTGGTTCATTGTTTGGGAGTCGCAGTCAGGTCTGGTTGAACTAACTTTTTAGATTATAACACTGAAGCCGTAAGATTCTCTCTGATGTTAGCTGAGACATTGGAAGAATCCTATTTGAGGCAATCGTAACCTAGATATTTTTAATCTTGTGTTATGTAAAATCCTTATTACACAATCTGACCATAGTATAAAATTGACTTGTAAACTAGCTATTATAGTGTACAAAACAGAACAATTGCATAAGGATTGTGCAACTGCCTTTTGGCATTGTTTTCTTCTTCGTTACTAAATTTAATGACTGAAAATGCTTCAGTAAAGTAAATCTTGTCTGTTTTCAATAAAGTTGTCAAGTTTTCATGGATTATGTTTTGTGGCCTTGGTTAAATGCTTTTGATTCATTTTTATTTGATATGATCTATTGTGAAAAAAATATTCACGATTCTGATTGCTCTCAACATTTCGCCCTATTGTTACATCAGTTTAAAACAGTTTCTCCTGAAGTTTGGAAGATAATCATAATTTACCAGACAGCTTAGATGAACATGGTGGAAAAAATATTCAAGTACAAAAAAATGACTTTAGTGACCATCTGAGTAACTGTGCTACTAATGCTATTGATTTTAGTACTTCCACTCTAAATCTTTTTCTTTTTTTTTTAATTTTAAAGCCAGGACAACCTGTGCGCACACCAGGATATTCAGCTACAAAGCCCCCTCGTCTTGGCCTCGTTGAAAGGAATAAAGAGAACATTTCTCATCTCAATGCAACAGCAATGAGTGGTGCGTCCACCGTCTCCACCCCACAGCATAATCTCAGCATAAATTCAGTTGCCACCACATATTCTGAGTTTGCGGTAATTTCATTTTTGCAGTCATCTACCAATCGCTGTGGCAGCACACAGTTAGCAATGGAGGTCAAAGTAGAATAAAGCTTTCAATAACGCACATTCTTTTGATCCGTGTATAAAGGACACCTCCCCTTCCCTGTACAATTCTTTTGTATGCTTATTTTGAATCGCTAATAACATTAGTTTCCATAGCTATCAGCTGATTACCTTGGGAGTAAGGAATAATCTTGCATGTTGGATTTATATTGTGTTCTGAGAGAATGGAAATGCATTGTCCATTTAGCTACAGCTTTGGAGCAAATCATCGATTCCCCCCTGAACTTCAGCTCTGACTAAAGTGCAATATGTGTCAGGATTATTATGGAGTATGTGCTAGTGTACTTGTGTGCACATTTACTGCAGCCAGTTGGCATAAATCCCTGCTGAACCGTGTTAGTATGTTAAATTGATTTATTCTTCATTCTTGGGGAACCCATTGTTAATTTTTTTTTTTGCTAGATTTGTTTTAAGATGTCCAGTTGTTGGTAAATGATAGTGTAAAACATGTGTAACATTTAACTTTTAATTGAGTTGAGAGACTTGGGAAGAAGTTTATGCATTCCTCAAAGCAGTAAACTATCCCATTATTTCCAATGTTAGTTACTCTAGGAATCTTGATAACATATTTTATTCTGTGTTTGTAGATGGATTCAGCTCCACAGTAGGAGCCTGCACAAATGTACAGCAGCACCTTTTCAGGTCGGTACGGTAATCCACTATTGAGGATTCCAAACTCCATGTAGTGAGAGCAAGAGTATTAAAGCCATCAGTTGAACAGTTTTCGTAGCTCTCTAGATTCAATGTGTTCAATGTAATTAGAAAAGTTTTATGGATCTGAGTTCATGTAATTCTTAAGTTGAAGATCTGGCTCCTCAACTTGAAACACAACTAGAAGCATTAATACCCCGAAACTAACTCACAAAGTTTTTCTGTGTACAGTTACTCTAACAGCTGTTCTGGATGCTGCTTTCTAAAACTGTTTATTTAGAAATGTGCAGGTAAACCTTTCAATTTTAAGATTTATTTCCTAAATAATTTACTATGTTCCAACTAGGACAGTTGAGCATTCGGTTAAAGTTCATAGTTCCTGACTGTGTGCTGCCATTTTGTTTTATTTGCTGATTTTGTTTAAAACCTACTTGCATGAAAACTGTTTTTATTTGTATTGTTTGTATTTGCATATATAACTTTGCTGCCAATTTAGCATTCTTGTGCTGTGGCTATTCTTTTTTAAACTAATATATGCTGAAACAGTAGGAGTAAATATGCAATAATAACTTGGCCTGTCTTCATTTTTCATCCCTTTTCATGTAATTCCTATAATTGAGAAATAAGATAATCTGGTTTTAAGTGCTAATTAGCATGCACTGAGGGAAGTGAAAATTTACACAACCAGTCTACAATTTTGTGCAATGCATGTATCAGGCATGTATCTTTTTACAAATTCTCCTCAAATGTGCACTTATGCCTCTTTTGGGATAAGATCAGTGCACATTTCATATCTATACATGTGTATGTTCTTCCTCTTCATGGCAATCTTTTGTTTAACATACCTGTGTTTAACATCTTTAACATCTGGGTTCAACTCCGTGTGAACCCAGATGATTCTTGATGTGTTCTGACTGAATGCAAAGTGATAAGCTTTGTTCTTCCTTCTGCTTTGTTTCTTTGCTCTTCACCTCGATGGATTGGTTGTGTAGTGCTAGAGGAATTAATAGCTGCATACTAACCAATCTAACCACGCTAACAAATAGCTTTGTTTTGCCTTCACAATATGTCTCTCTTCTCATTCTGTGCACTGAGCATGTTAAGTCAGCAAAGCTTTTACTTAGGTTTCTTATTTCAATTAAATCAATTCAAATTTAGCACTTACCAAAGTTTGTTTTTTGTATTAGTACAACCATAGTAGTTAATTATCTGGAAACATTGCTCCCAACGATTGGTAGATGGTACTGCTTTCATAGTCATTTTGAATCCTTTACTTGTTTGGATAAGTTATGCACCTGCAGAGACAACAGTTCCTTTATTGTTTTCCAACGTTGCTTCACAACTGAATTATTGCTATTGGACTAATGCAAAGTGAATCCAGTGTGGCAAATGATTTTAACTACACTATATGATTGGGCAACTAAAATGTTATTGCTTAAAATATAGATAAAACGTGATCTAGGGTTGACACATACTTTTTAATGCTTCACTTGCTTGAGTCAGTGAGTGACTAATGCATATATTCCAGAAAGAAAGCAGTGAACTGATCTTAGTCAGCTTTGTGGTAAGGGTACTTTTATTGATGACAATCTTCTGCGTTAGAAAGTGAAAAATCAGCCTGAATTCCAACAGATGAATGTAGGGACATGATCAGGCATCCTTTTCAAGCCTATTTCGTGACTAAAATAGACCATAGCTGGTCTTTATCTCAACTCCATTTACCTTCCAGAGGTTTCCAATACTACTTAATGTGGGAGAAAAACTGCTCATTGATTTCAATCCTGAGGAGGGAAAGATATTCCTCCTGTAATTTTTAAGATTTATGCTCCCTTGTTAATAAATTGCCTGACCAGAGGAAATGTCTCTCTTTGTGTCTTTTCCTTCAAACCTCTTCTTTTCCAATATCTCCCATTTTATCATCCCTGGACCCAAAAACGCAATCCTAAGTTTTGGAAACCTGTCTGTATAATTTAACCTCTAATGTAATTCTAGTTAATCTGCCTGGTTTGCCCCTCCAGACCAGCCTACTGAGTCTTAGACATGCATGTCTCTTTCAGTTCAGGAAAGAATAGTACAAGGGAATGGATGGGGAGAGGATAAGAAATGAACTAGAATTATAATAGAAGTTCATTTCATTTTAGTTACCACAACTGAATTTTAATTAAGCAGGTGTCAAGTTTCAAACATTGAGCTCGCATTTTGTTTTAACTTGTCAATAACTGTGTATTTTCTACCATATTGTTGTCTGTTTGTTCTTGCGAAACTCATGCCCCCTTGTCCAGTGTAAAATGTTTTATAGTCACCAAGTCTCTTCCTACTAGAAGGAAAGCTTTTGACTCTAACACATTTTTGGTTTGGTTTAAAAACTATCCCACATTTGCCACTGTTCACTCAAACCTGATTCGTTCTCATATGTTGCAATATTGGGGGTATTGTTCCCAAGTAATTGCTTCAGATTAATTAATAGAAATTATGGGATTTTCTTTTAATAATTAAACAATTTAGTTACAGGCATTAACAATGTTTGCACACATGCTCAGTGCTAGAGCCTCTAAGGACATTCTTGGAAACTGACCTACACTGCCTAATGTTTCATGTTCGTATGTTTTTGGGTTATACCATTTGCTGTTCTGAACAAAACTTATTGCTATTCCCCACTTGTATTCACATTTGCTATCTTTTTTAACTTTTCTAATGCATGACATGAGTACTATCCAAACTCCACTCTATTGAAATGCTGAATCCTGTTTGGCATAACTGGAACGGTTTTGATGCTTGCTTGCTAAATGATTTATCTTAGAAATTTAGCAGAGAATGACCTGCCTTCTGAGCATGTTGTGCTTGTTTAATCTCTCAATCACATCTGCCTCTGCATCCCTTTTTCTAGCGAGAACTTTCAAAAGCTTCCAAATTTGACCATCAGTCACGAATTCTCAACTCTACAACCAGCAACATTCAAACCTGACCTGGCAGCAAGAAACCAGTGGGGAGTTGGACTACTCCAGAAATTACACCTGCATGTGCCTAAAATGAAGTCTGCATATACTCTGTATAATGTGTTGTGATCGAACTGGCATGTTAGGATGTATTACTTCAAACTCAAACCGAAAATGCAGATTATGTGAAAAATGTAGCAGATGACCACAAGTAATACAAATGTTTTCCTAAACTGTACATAGCTTAAATAAAAGTCATTGTCAAATGGGAATTAATAACCATGAGCATAATTTTTAGGTAAACTTCTAATGTGAAGAATTTCAAATTTTCCTATTGAATAACCCTCAACCATTGCACTACATTTGAAGATAAACTCAAAATATTAATATTCCAAATGTTTTAAGAAGTTGCTTTCTTGAAACACTGAAGGAGGTAGAAGGATAAGCAATTAGGAGATTTCAGAGCTCAACTGCAAAAGTATTTTTACCCACTAAACTATCTTGTCAAATTTCTGTTTTAATTACTGTACTAAAGTTGCATGCCAGTACTTTCTAAAGTTAGTGATCTATTTTTTTGGTCATCGATCTATCTAATCACTTAATTTGCAGTTTTAAAGTAGCCTGCAATAAATTACTTTTTAATTCTGTTGTTAATCAGAAAACCCCAAACCCTTTACGTTGGTACTAATTGTATTACTTTCCTAATTCACCGTGTTGTGTGTAATACTAAACTTAATGAAACCTTGTCAAGAACTTGATGGAGCCTGTAAATGTTTTCTGTCTTTAAACTTTTATATCACTGATAGCAAAAATGAACTCCAACAGTATAATTGACTATGCCAACCAAACAGTTGTGAATTAGATTAATGGAAAGTAATGACGTTGACATTAATGTTAGATCCCATGCAGATTAATATTATATATTGATACCTAATAGGCCGATAATTCTTAACATATCCCTGGTTCCCTGTGCTTGCATTTTTCACATAATCAGCTTTCATGATCCTTTTGTGCCTAGTTTAAAATAATTTCTGCAGATTTAGATTGTGTAAATATTATTTTATTAAGCTAATCATGAAGTTTTGCACCTTTTTATATTTTCTCTTATTTATTCATATTAACTTTCTTTTTAATAATTTACAAATTTTATGTAAAGTAGTTATGAGTGATGAGAAAAGTTTTTAAACACTAACGATAACATTAGGGGTGTCACAGCTGCAGAGCCGTTGCTGCCAAATAGTGTAATATTCTCTGGGATGGCATTAACTTATCTACTATTTGAGAAGATTCTCAGTTTTGCTGTATATTGCATATGCTTTTCTGTATTTGGTTGAATTAATTCATTAGTGTAAGTACAATTTATTGAATCTTGGGAGTGAACAGTCTTCTATCATAGAGGTTTTCATCTTCAGTTAACTTAAAGGGGAAGGAAAGCCTAGGTGGAGTTCTATATTTTTGAGTAATCTCTCACTTTAAGATTTTTAAAATATGTAAAAATCATTTATTTACCAAGTTTCGATGGAGCTGGTCTGGTGTATGCAATTACTGTTAAAGTATTCGGCAAATTGATAGAGGACAACCCTGATCCTGATGTATCTTGAGGCCAAAAGAATAATTGGATTTTTAAAAAATGAACTGGAATGACCTTAATATGTCACACTTGTCAGTTAATGTATAAATTGCAAATTAGGTTGCTTAAAACAAAATATTTATCTTGAATTCCATATTTTCTTAGCATTCCATCTGGAACTGCAGACAGGTCACAAGAGCTTCAAAGGATGTTGACCAATTTATTTTTGCCTTTCAGTAGTGCAGTCTAACTAGAAAATTCAGAGCAGCTCCATCAAAAGCTTTTGTCAAAAGGCAAGTTGGGTATTCACCAAGCCTTTTTCTTCAGATGCTGGTAAAACCAGTGATCAAAAATGTATCCCATTCTTGTTGAGTTATAATTTATATATCCCCATTATAGCAGCAAATATATAACATTGATGATTTAAAACCACTTTATATGAACAGATCCTTTGAAAAATTTACTCTCCATGAGAAAAGGATGTGGAAAGAGGTATTTGTTCATGATTTACTGAAAATGAGTCCTGTGCTCATCTGAAGAAAACCAAGGCAATTTTGAATAGTTTAATGATTTGAAAATTTCAGGTTCAGAGTTGACTGCCATGGGCAGAATCTGTAGGTAAGATGGACAAACAAAGTTAGTGCTTTTTTTTTGGAAATGTCTCCATGCAGCAATGAATCATGTGTCTCTGTTTTAATTCAAGATCCATTGAACTTTACAAATCATTCAGATATTTTTCTGCCAACCGTAGAAATTTGAGCAGTTCCTTTTTTGGTTTTGTAAAGACCATAAACATTTTTCTGTAAAATCTATAAACTTCCAATGAGTAAAGGTACCCAAGAAAAGTTAATGTAATTAAATCAAACTGGGTGCAAAGATGTGTACATATCATCTAAGATGGGATTGCACCCCACCATGTTTATACAGAACAACCTAAGCTACAGCAAGTACTTTGGAACTCTATGCCTGTAAGGACAGGGTGGGAAATCTTTTTTGTGACTTAATAAAGCTCTAAATGTTAGCAAATATGATGTCAGCATTGTATGACTACTGGTTTGAGCATACCTTTAAACTGTACAATGTCTTGAATAGTCAGTTAAACTGAAACTCATCATTTGCACATCTAAAGTCTTGTGTACTATTTATATCTTGCTTTTTCCCCACATCAGCCGAAAACACAGCAAATCAACTGTTGCCCTTATGCTTATTGTAGTAGTATTAATTACAAAAAGCTGAAATACTGTATCATTTGTAATATTGTCATGTGAGCCCAAACATGTAATCTATGTACTTGCATTTGAATGCAATTCAAGGCGGCTGCCCTGCTCTTTGAATTTCATTCAGCATTTCCCATCATTACTGTAATTTCTGAAGAGCTAACTTTCAGCACTAATTCACAATGCGTCAGTGTATGAAAAAACATCATTGAAATGTGTGGTGTCCTAATTTTATCTGTGCCATTCTGATGTAAATGTCAAATTATTTCTTGCCATTTCAGCAGAGAGAATAGGTGAAAGTATGCAAGTATTTAAAAGTTACAACAGTATACAGTAGGGACCAAGAAGTTTGCACAAGTATATAGGGAATAGAACTGTATGGATTATTGTAAACTATTTAACGTTTTCATTTGAGATGTGTACATTGCTGGTAACAGTAAATATTGTCCATCCCTAAATGCTTTTGAAATGGAATGAGCGAGTGATCACCTTGAGTCATTGCAGTCTGATGTAGGAACGGAGTTCAGACCCGTTTAAATGCCCATAAAGAGGGAGAGTCCACCACTGCTACTGGCAGGGCATTCCATGAACTCGCGACTCGCTGAGTAAAGAATCTACCCCTAAAATCTGTCCTATACCTACCACCCCTTAATTTAAGGATATGCCCCCTCGTAATAGATGACTCCATAACGTGGCAAAAGGTTCTCATGGTCAACCCTATCTAAATCCCTAATCATCTTGTACACCTCTATCAAATCATCCCTAAACCTTCTTTTCTCCAATGAAAACAGTCCCAAGTGCCTCAGCCTTTCCTCATACGATCTTCCTACCATACCAGGCAACATCCTGGTAAACCTCCTCTGCACCCGTTCCAGTGCCTCCACATCCTTCCTATAGTATGGCGACCAAAGCTGCACACAATACTCCAGATACGGCCGCACCAGAGTCTTATACAACTGCAACATGACCTCAGGGCTCCGGAACTCAATTCCTCTACCAAGGAAAAACCATTACGCCATATGCCTTCTTCACCGCATTATTTACCTGGATGGCAACTTTCAGAGATCTGTGTACATGGACACCAAGATCCCTCTGATCATCCACACTACCAAGTATCCGACCATTAGCCCAGTACCCCATCTTTTTGTTACTCTTACCAAAGTGAATCACCTCACACTTGCCTACATTGAACTCCATTTGCCACCTTTCTGCCCAGCTCTGCAACTTATCTATATCCTGCTGTAACCTGACACATCCTTCCTCACTGTCAACAACTCCACCGACTTTCGTATCATCCGCAAACCTACTCACCCAACCTTCTAGCCCCTCTTCCAGGTCATTTATAAAAATGTCAAACATCAATGGTCCCAAAACAGATCCTTGCGGAACACCGCTAGTAACTGCACTCCAAGATGAACCTTTACCATCAACTACTACCCTCTGTCTTCTTCCAGCCAGCCAATTCCTAATCCAAACCTCCAACTCACCCTCAATGCCATACCTCCGTATTTTTTGCAGTAGCCTACCATGGGGAACCTTATCAAACGCCTTACTAAAATCCATATACACCACATCTACCCTCCTTAGTCACCTTCTCAAAGAAAAATTGATTTAATAGTATTGGAGCAGCTTGGCTAGATAGAGGTGTTGCACAACAGAGTCTGGATTATTGTCTAATACATTTTGTTTGATGTAAATTTATTTTTTAATTGTTGATTCATCTTCATATGTGCTTTTCAATACATGGTTTTCTGATGAACTACCATGGAGTTAATCCTCTTAACTTCCAATAGTTTTATTCGGTTAATCTTCTCGGTTGGATTTTAGCAGTCAGATACAAAAGAGTTGGGCCCAAATATACAATCCACTTGATGAAGGCGCAGCTGTTTAAGCAGTCATTTCGAACTCTTATCAATGCTCATTTTATTAGGGCAAAAGTCTCCAACTCCGAAGGAAACACCTTACAGACATCCTGCAACTCTAATGTGTGATGGGTGTACTCTGGTTTTCTACGTTCCACTGTTGCCCAAACTAACACTCCCACTGCTCACAGCATGCTTCATGTGACATTGAGTCTCTGTTTCTCCCTACCAGTAAATCTGTTCCCTATAGACAGCCCCATTATTGTTAGCCCAACAAGATTCCAAACTTCCATTCTAATTTCTAAATGGTTGTAAAATGTTGCTCATTGTTGATCATAGAGAGGTAAAGGAGCATATGTTAGTTTAGATATTGATATATTATAAATGTAAGATAAAAGGAACAGTTTTTAACAAAGATTTAAAGGGTGTCTTAAATATTTAGCCAACTTAATTGCTGCTGTTTAATGGTCATCTGGGACAAGTTAAAAGCTTGCTTCTTTGAGAGTAATCATTTGGCAATGTCTGCAGCTGACAGCTTTTCAGCATATCATTATCCAAAGCCATCTGATCTCGGTAATGTAAGTGAAAAGCACCCAGATCTTGTTTAGTTTTCCTTCTTTGAGCTGTAATGTGAATCGATTAAAGCTGTTTTGTGGCATACTGGTGTGTGTGTGTCTCCTTTCAGTTAGCTGTGTATTTCCTTTTTAAAATCCACATTTTTAATCAGAGATTGGAATTCAATCTTGTTGGCAGCAGCATAGAAAGCTGTAATGTATCTGACTGAGGCAGAGAGGCAAAGCCCATCCAATGATATCTTCCTTCATGTCTTGTGAATGCAAGTTTATTTAAACCCTGCCCCAAAGCAATCAGCCAAATTTTCTTGGTGTTGGTAACAATGCAACTGTTATGTTGCTAAACTGAGTAACAATGTATGAACTAGGTGCAGGAGTTGGCAATTTAACTCCAAAGCCTGCTCTGCCATTTGATATGACGATGGTTGGTCTTCTCTTTCCTACATACTCTTAACCCTTCAACACATTGCTAGAATTCAAATTATTGTCACACACTCAAGTACAGGGATATAGTGAAAAGGTTGCAATGTCATTCACAGCACCATCTTAGGACAGCTACAAAATCTTTGGTAAAAATTAGAAAAATACATCTGTTAAAAGTTTGATGTAAAGTAAAGTAGTAAATTAGTCTTTTAGCCATGGGCTCCACACTCGGCTCAATCTCTTGATCACTCTGCTCTGTGCTACTGTCTCACCATCTGCTTCACCACAGCTGCCAGAGTTCAGCTCTAGTGCTGCTGTGGCCTCCCCAACCACTTCCATTATGCCACTGACTGCCAGAGTCCTGCTCTGTGTCACCTGCTTTTGCTGGCTCAATGACTAAGCTCCCTCCAGTAGAGAAACAGAAAAAAAACCCTAAAAGGACAGAAGAAAATTAATTGAAGTGATGAACTCTGGCACAGCAGCCTTACTCTGCTGTCATCTTGGACTTGGTTACTAATTTAAAAATCTGTCTCTCTCTTAAATTTACTCAATGTCCCAGCATCCACCACACTGTGGGAGTGAATTCCACAGATTCATGACCTTTTGAGAAAATTAATTTCTCCTCATCTCTGCTTTAAATCTGCTACCCCTTATCATAAAGCTATGACTCCTACTATCTCCCACGTGAGAAAACCACCTCTACATCTACTTTGTCAATTGCCTTTAGCATCTTGTGTTTGAATTAAACCTGAGGATCAGTGACTGTTATGTGGTATTTCTGGTGCTGGTAGCAAAAAAGCAGTGCTGGAAGGACATCATGGTGGCATCAAGGAGGGGTTAGTAGTGAGAGATGCAACTCTATTGGTGAGTCCAATAATGGTGGGGAAAAATTGCCCAGTGGTGAAAATTGGTGCCTGAATAGCAGCAACTTCAACTTTGGTTGGGGCAGGTGTAGGTGACAGTGAAGCCCACTTCTCCCCCCAGACACACACCCCTCCCACACCCTATGTAAGGGGACCAAAATTGTATGCAATACCCCTAGTTATTTACACTGTCCTGACTTGCATAGATACCAGCCACTTCATTGTCACTGAAGCAACATCTTGGAGCTCTCTCCTTTAATTGTACCATGGGTGCACCTGCATCTCTGGGGCTACAACAAGTCAAGAAAGTAATTCATCATCACCACCCCCTCAAGGGCAGCAAATGATGGCCGTTTCAGTGACACCCCCAAGTTTAAAACAAGGATGCTAACATACTAAACTCTTTTGAAGAAGCAGGAAGTTTCTGATAATATAAAATTATTTTGGTTAATAACCAGGTTTTCTTTCTCCATTTATCTACCCAAAAGTTGTTTTTTGGCAGACAGGAATGTCAATTTGCCATTATCTGTTTTGAAGTCAGCAAGACGAGTTGCCATCGTAGCTTAGTTACATTCATTGAATTGGATAATGAATAAGTTGGGTTTTAGATTCCTCATCTGTTGTTACTGGAGCCAGGTAGCCTTGTACGTTGACTAGTTCCTTTTGCATTATTGATCCAGGGATAATTCACTGCATTGTGCCTTGTACCTAGAAGTCTGGGATTATAAAATGATGAAGCTTGAGGGGCCTTTTGGTCAAATGTTCACAGACTGAAAATCTCAAGGGAATGATTTGGTGTGAGGTCTAAATTTAAAATTGTATTTTTAAATCCCAACAATGGGACTGGCTGCATTGATTAACCACAATCACTGTCATGAATGACATGTCTCTGAGTTTGGATTTTACTCTTTTTCGGATGAAAAGTCGATCAATAATCTCCTCTCTCACTCTGTGCAAATCACTCCTCAATGTTCTTGGATTAACAGTAGTTGGAAGAGAAAATCGCTCCTGCTCACTATACTTCCTGGTGAATTCACACACTGAGCAAGGCAAGTGACACTTGACTATAATGCACCACTTGATCGAAAAGCTCAGTGATGCACCTCGGCCAGTCTATGCTTGATGATCGAGTTGAAAACAACATGCCAGAAGACACTTTAGTGTGGAGACAGCACCTCCAAGGAAAGAAGTAAGGATAAATTGAACAGCGAGAAAAGAACAATTTAATTTAAATGTTGCTGACAGTAATTGTGTCTCATTGTGTCCCCTGAAAGTGGATGTGTGAAGTCTGACCTGAGCTGAAGCAACCTAATCCAAAAGGAGTTGTGGGCTCCCCTCAATATGAGATTCAGAGACAACCCTTCGATCATAGGGGAAACCATGAGTTTTCACTGAAGCTTTCAGGGATGATGTAGGACATTCTGTGTTTTAATATTCAAGGCTGCCCTACTTTGATGAATGTAAGAAAAGAGACTGTAAGTACAGACCACCTAGTTATGTTAATGCTAATGTTTTGTCATATCCATGTTAATTCAACATGTGTTATCTGTTTTTTTTCGTGCTGTGTAACACTTCAGGCTTTCCAGCATGAGTAACCTGACTGTTGTGTTATGAAGTCAGGCTCACCTTTGAGGTAAAATGCTGGAAATATTGATCGTTGTTTCAGCGTAGTGAACCTTTGTCATAACTTATTGAGTTTTGAGGTGCTAGTTCCAATTTCAGTCTATGAGCATTACCAGGTCTTGTTTAGGCTGGCTGTATGTGTATCAGAGGGTGTCATTCCTACAATATCAAGTGGGCTATCTATCTCTACTGGTGAAACACATTCCTCAACAATTCATCCGCATTGCTGCAGTCATTGACCTTCCTTCCCAAATGCCATGTTAAGAATCTCCAATATTCCCTTCTCCATTAAAGTGGGTTCAAGTGAGGCTATGCGTGATAGGGTGAATCAGCAAAGCTGAGTTGGCAGCTTTTTTTTCAAACCTCTCCAAATGTTTATTTATCTGTAACTTAACAGGAGAGATGGAACACAGGTTACTGACTCACTGCCAGCCAATTTATGCCGAAATCCCTTCTGACAATATCTCATCTGCGACTGAAACCCTGTTCAGGCTCATTTCCCATTTTGAATGTTGGCACCTTCAGAAGCCCTTTCGTTCCAATCCATTGGAACGATCCCAGAATTTAGCAAGAGGCTCACTCAACAGAGCCTCTGTTTCTTAGGCAATTCATCCCAAATAAAATCATCAGTCCTGATTATTTTGGCTTGAAGTGCTTTATTTAACGTGTTGTCCTGCACCTGAGTGTGCATGCATCTAGTATGACAACCCTAGATCATTAAGTAGGTATACTGTTTCTCTGCAGCTGCCGAACAGAAGGACACAGCTGAAAGATCAAGATCGGAGCTGGGATGATGTGAAACCTGTGGATTGAGGGCAGAATCCCCCTGGAATGGGGATAGGAGGAACAATGGCAGCTATATTGTCCCTTGTAGTCGCCTTTATGTTGCTGGTGAGCCCACCCAGTACAGGTAAGAGTTTGTGACTCAATGACTTAACCTGATCCAGCAAAGTACAATGATATACAGGCTGTTGGGATTTGAAATAACAATGTACATGTGTTCTTATATGTTTGTATATGTTCTCATGTTGTACACAAGTGTGTATTTTGTTTTTAAACAAGTGAAATTTTGTGGCGCAGCTCTGTTTAACTGTTAGTGGTCCCTAATGGGATCATCATTCAGAAAACAGAAGGTGGTAAAACTGGAGTGGGACAGTTATAATCATGTCGAGTATTGAATTGTCCTTTGAAGATTGGGCTACTTTGTCAAGTTAAGGATGACCAATTGGAAGTTGAAAGTGGGACGAAATGTTCACTTTGTTTTTCACTAAGTGTTCGCTGCTGAATGTTGAACTTTAAACTTGCAGGTAACAAGATGAACTTGTACGTGGAAGTGTTAAAGGATCTCACACGTTTATTAGGAGGAGGAAATACGGAAGGGAGAATGGAATCGATCGCTGTCCATGGGAGAGCTGGTATCAAAAGTTCCCAAAACATCCATGCTGTCATCTCCAGACTGATTGGAGGTTTCAGAACCTTGAGCACTTTACGTCAAAATAATCTGCCTGCTTTCCCTACCAAACGTACGCTGGATAGAAAGAGATTCTCTGCATTTCTGTATAACATCTCGTTATACTTGCAAAACAACAATCTCCAAGATCCAGCAGATGAAAACGTCATGTTGAATGGTCTTGACCTTGGCGAGCTGGAGGTTGACCCTCCACCCAGGGCCTTGCTGGAACTGAAGGACCTCTTCGTGTCATTGAGGGCCAGCAGGGACCTGGACAGTCTCATCGAGTTCCTGCAAATTATCTTGGATTTTATCACAGAGCATCACCTTTTCAGTTGGCTTTTCCAAAAGCAGAACTGGGAGAGCCTTATTGGTCTGATTGAGACAGTTTTCCAAACATTATTAAATGGGACTTATGAACAAGCCAGTGCTGGCATTCAGGAGCTAATGTGTTCACTAATGGGACAGGGTGACTGTGCCATTGAAATGGAGTGGCTCAAAAGTCTAGGCAATTTACTTGACCTGACCAACTGGAAGCCAGTAGTCAACCTCCAGTCCCATGGTCCACCACATAGGACTGAAAGATGGAACAGGTCTCCAGAGACCGGGAGCAGTAAGACTCCTGGCCCACAAAGCTTAAACTCAGCACAGAGTGTCAACAGCATGCACAGTCTCCTTCAGATTCTTTCCAAGCCCAGTGGCAGGAGGAGTGGGTCAGAAGGGCTACTTTCAGCCAATCAATCACAATCGATGTGGAGTGAGGACGTCCTGTGGGATGGCCTGGAAGAACTCAAACAGAACATTTTACAAAAGGTCGGGACATCCGTCTACACGAACTTTAAAAGGCAAGTGTCACGAATGACAGGTTCTTTGGCACAGGAAGTCACGTCTGTTATTGGAATGCCTCGAGCAGACCATGATGGGAAATGTTCTGTCGGTGAGTGACATGTCAGCAGAACTGGTGTTGTCATAGAATGCACACAGTCAGCTCTGAGCATATTCTGTTATTCTGTCTCCAGTTCCCTTTCTCGACAACTCACTCCTTGCCTCAATAGTCCCTTGTGAAAAAATATTCTGTGTCCTAATATTCAGAAACATTTCTCTAACTTTCCTCATCCCTTCACTGATGAAAGAAGGACCTGTATCTGTCAATCATCTCTCATGACCATTTCAACCTGTGATTCAGAAAAGTAGTTTTGATGAAGGGCCCTAAAACGTCAACCTTTTTTCTCTCTCCACAGATGCTGCCAAATCTACTGAGTTTCTCCACTTTCCGTTTTAAAGTTTAAATACCCACACTGTTGTAATAGAGGAAGCATGTCAGCCAGTTTCCACACAGCAAGATCCCATAAATGTGGGAAAAATAATCTGTTTTTGTGGTGCTGCTTGAATGATAAATTTAGGCCCAAGCACTGGGGAAAGCTCTCTTGCTTTTTGTAGTAACGTCATTGAGTGTTCTATATCCACTGAGTCAGGTCCTCCGTGTTATGCCCATTTGAAAGATAGCACCTCTGGCATTGCCTAACTCCCTCATACTGTGTTGTGAGTATTGGTCTGGATTAGAGGCAGGCTCTAATTTTCCTAAATTTATGTCTCCTTGCCGCTGGTTCACTTAATAGTAGGAATAGTTTATTATTGTTTGGCTTCTCTGATCGCGAGTAACCTCAACTCAATCCCACCTTTCTGACCCCACCGTTTTGATCTGCGCTTTGTAACTGTAATTTCTCATTCCCAGTACAATTCAAGGGAGTCCTTGTTGTCTCCTTTGCTCTGATGTTCTCCCTATATCCAAATGTGAGGTTTCAAAAAAATCTTAGCCATTGTACATTTGAATATTTCATGATCTGGACAAGCACTGCAACTAAAGCTTCAAATTTCTTGCTTCCTTTACAGGAGATCTAAGACAGCTTCTTTTATGGTAAGGTTTCTTCTTACGCTCTGTTTAGTATTTTAAAACAACCGCACAAACCTGACCTGAAAGTTCTCCAGCTACCTGTAACATACTTAAATGTTCCACAGCAACTCTGAATCTGAAGATAGAAACATGGGATTCACTGAAGTGAGAAGTTTGAAACATAAAATGGCAAACCACAAGGATCTCACTCTTTATTCCAGACCTGATGGGTTATATGGCCACAATCATATATCTCTGCTTCACTATCAGTCACGAACCCTGTTACATTCAATAGCCCTTGCAGTCTCTGATTCTATCTGTAACCACTCATGCCTTCAAGAACCTCCTTGAAACCTGCCTTCCTTAGCAGCTCCACACACCTTCCCCACAGTGACCCCCACATTTCTTGGGGCAAAAAGCCTTGGGATGTTTCATTAAATGAAGGTTGTTGCATTACCTCCAGTAATGACCTTCAGGGAAGGAAATCTGCTGTCTGTATGTGGTCTGGCCTACATGGGTCTCCAGACCCACAGCAATGTAGTTGACTCTTTAATTGCCCTCTGAAATAACTACTCAAGTTCAACTGCAATTAGGGATGAACAACAAATGTCAGGGACACCCACAACCCACAAAAGAACAAAGAGAAAAAGGTGGTAGCAGTTCAGTCAGACATCAGCCTTTCACAGGCTGACTGGAGAAAACACCAAGTTTCAATAAAATATTCCTGTCCCTGGCTAGGAAATGATTTCAGGGTGTGTTGACTCGCAGCCTCAACCAGTGGCTCAGAAGAAGTAAGTAAACTCCATGAGCAGATCAACTGCTCATTTGGCCTGGATCCAATGCCAATTTGTGATTGCTTGTGTGTTGAGATTTAGTAGATTTTTTTGGTTGGTATTTTAAGCTTGGAGTTGCTAAATATCTATATTTGCCAATGTCCTGGAAGATTTGTTGTTCTTCTTCCATTAACATTTGCTTGTGAATATTAATGACCAGTAGAGTGTTCATTTTGATTCTTGTATTCCTCTATTTCCATTGTGGCCACACCATTCACACCTTCCATTCTTTCATAGAGTCATACAGTGTAGAAGCAAACCCAACCAATCCATACCAAACATAACCCCAAACTAAACTAACCCCACCTGCCTGCTCCTGGCTCATACGCCTCCAAACCTTTCCTGTATCTTTTAAACATAGTTGTGCCCACATCCACCACTTCCTCAGGAAGTTAATTTCACATGGGAACCACCCTCTGTGTAAAACGTTTGCCCCTCATGTCTTTTTAAAATATTTCTCCTCTCAGCTTAAAAATTAGTCCCATTGTCCAGAAATTCCCCCGTCCTAGGGAACAGACAACTACCATTAACCCTATTCATACCCCTCACTATTTAATAAACTTCGATAAGGTCACCTCTCGACCTCTTACGCTCCAGTGAAAAAAGTCCAAGCCAATCCAGCCTTTCTTTATAACTCAAACCTTTCAAATTGGCAACATCCTGGTAAATCTCTTCTGAACCCTCTCCAGCTTAATAACATTCTTCCTGTAACAGGGTGACCTTATGCTGACCCATAGATGAACCCATTGTAAAAATGCCCCAGTGTGTTCCTCTTGGAGTGTTAGGACCTAGATCCTAGCTTGTTTTTGTTTTGTTTCAAATGCAGGGGGATCAGAAATAATATCTCCTGGAATATTCCGATACTGGGATTCAGCTCTCAAGGAGTTTTGACCGAGACACCTTTTTTAGCCTGTAGCCGCCTGAGTGACAAAGTCCGAGACATGCGAAGAAATTCCCATACAGTGTCCAAACGATCTGGGGAAACTGTTAAAGGTGACCATGACTTTCCTTACACCGGAACTTTGGAGGCTGCCTGTAACGACTCCATGCCCAGACTCCCAGGGATCTCCAACTTCACCATCTATCTCTACTGCAACCTCTTCAACCAGACCACAGCCGTAAGCCAGGCCCCACCAGACCTCCGGGCTGCCTGCTCAGATGCTGCCTGGTACTTCTCCGCAGTTCAGGAGGATCTTTACTGGGTTCAGGTCTGCCGCCAGTTTTACACCTCGGAGTTCAACTCCACTGTCTGCAGCAACGTCTCCCTGTTGAGCCGGCAAGACTTCAACCAGCTCTGTGCCAGGCTGCAGAGCGGGTCAAGGAAACATGGCACCTCTGCCAGGAATTGCGGCAGATTGTCAACCAGAGTGAGTGTAAGCTCAGAGGAGATCCAGGCCTGTCTGCTGGCCAAAGGTGCAGATTATATCCACAGACTTTGTTCGAATGACACTTTCCTGACCAGTGTGGTTGGTGACAAGAGGCTGATCATGAATCTTTGCAGACAGCGAAATGGACTGAAAATGGAAGCCATCTCTTTAATCATGGGTGATCAGAGTGGGACTGATTTTGTCAACTACCTTTGCTCCCAAATGAGATCCTTGAAGAATCTCAGTGTGGTTGAGCCCTGGATTATCCCAGTCTGTTCATGGCTCACTACTAACTCTGAAGAAATAAACATTGTCAATAGCGAATGTCACTATATATTTCAGAATTCCAGTATAGAAAAGACTTTGATTCAGGAGTGCATCCTTCACCTGGGTGTTGAGTATATCAGGGAGCTCTGCTTCAACAGGACGTTCCTGAAGGATCTGTCAGGAGCTGGTGCCTGGAGCAGCCTCGTCTGTGCGCACACCATCAGGAGCTTAGAGGGCCTGCAGCTTTCAACCAGCAAGTGTCACCGAGGGTTTAAAGTTCCAAATGCCACCATCATCGATTTGCAGGAGTGCACCTTAATGAGGGGAACAACTCTCATCCACGATATCTGTGCCAATGGAACATCTTTGAAAGTTGAGTGGACCGTGTCCTGGTTGATTCGTTTTTGCAACCTTTTTGATGAATTGAAGAGAGCACTGAATTCTTTACCTGTTGAAAGCCTTCCATTAAAATGTGATTACAAGACATGGTCATACGAGATGTTGATCAATGGCAGCCTTCTAGCAAGTTGTAAAGCCCAGGACAGCGAAGGTTTAAAGCAAATAATTTGCCAGAATGCCACTCTTTATGACATAATGTCACAGCTGCACCCTTGGGTCTTAAATTACTGTGTGGCCTCCAAAGAACCACAAGATGAGGAGTGTTTTGTAGGCCACTGGCTCGACAAACTTCCAATAGCCTTGAACCTCAACACAACTCAGCTGTGTCAAAATCCAACCGCTTTCCTGACTGACCTCCTCGATCGTCTCAACCAGTGTGATGACCAGGCCTTCAGCTGGATTTCCAACGCCAACTATATTCTCCAAGTCTTCAACTACATCCTGGACTTATCCAGCCTCAATCATAGGGAGAAGGAAGTACAAGAGGTTTTGAGTGAGGCCATTCTTCTCTCCAGCTTAATGGACAATGATTCTTTCTGGGAAGCCTTCAATCCCAATGCTTCCATCAGTATTTTACAGACTATTGACAGCTACTTAAAGGAAGAGACTGACAGAGCCCTTAAAAATGACCTTCTCAACTGCTTCAGTGTAAGCAATAGGGATATCAATGTGAGCACTACCTCAAAGGGGCTTTCCCTTACACTTCCTTGCTCTAAGGAGAATCATCCCAGCTCCTCTAATCTCTCCACAGCACTGAAGTCCTTCGTCAATGATAACATCCTTCTGTCGCAAATACATTATTTATGAAATTTGTTTTAAAAAATTACAGAACAGTTATCCTCACAAATAGCAGCAGTCACAAACAAAATTCAACTTGTCACAATTCACTTACTGCTCAGATATTGGTGTGGGAGAAATGGGTTTCAATTCATGGCTTATTGGGGCCGGTACAGGCGAGAGAGAGCTGTTCCCGAGGGACAGGTGGATTGGACAAGCAGGGTTGTAGATAGGGGTAGGATTAAAGGAGTGGTCAAAGACTTGGAGGATGAGTTCCATTTAGTAAACTGTGAGGTCATGCACTTTAGCAGGACGAATCAAAAGATAAGCTTTTGTTTAAATGGGAGAGAGACTCAAAATTTGCGCAGCGTGGCAGTCCCCGTGCATGAAACATGGAAAATAGCAAGAAATTAAGAATGGCATTTTGGCCTTTAATGCTAGGAGCTTGGAGTTTAAAAATAAGGAATTCTTATTACAACAGTGCAGGGTGTTGGGACCACACGTGAAGGATTAGGTACAGTTTTGGTCCCCTATATTTAAGAAAGGATGTGTGGACATTGAAGGCTGTTCAAAAGAGATTAACTAGGCTGATTCTTGTGTTGAAAGAGCTGATGTTTTGGAAATAGCTGTTCAGATTAGGCCTTTATTCATTAGAGTCTAGAAGAAATAAGGGTGAATCCACTGAAACATACAGGATTCTGAGGGTGGAGGCTTGACAGGGTCAATGTTTTTAATTTAAGGTCTTATTGGCTGATAGTTACATTCTGAGAGATGGTTGGGATGCATGTAGTAGGAATGTTGAGTCAGTCCTGAGCACCAGGCTCTCAAAAGGACAATGCAGAGGAGATTTCCCAGATTGTACCAATGACGTCTGTCCTTCAGCAGACCTGGGAAGCTGGGATTGTTCACAGCAGAAAAGGTTAAGGAGCTGTTTAATATTACAAGAGCATACAAACTGGAAGCAGGAGGAGACTGTATGGGTTTTCCCCCTTTTTACCTGCTGTTATCTGAAATAATATTTTCTCTAGCAAGAGGGTTCATAACCAAAGGATACAGATTTGACATAATTGACAAAATTGAATTATTGTGATCTGGAATCCACCATCTGCAAAGGTCATAGAAGCAAATTCAACCGTAACTTTCGAAAGGAATTGGATAATGTCTGAGATGAGGAGAATTCTTGTTTTTCCTGGAGGGTTGTGAACCTTTGGAATTCTTGACCCCACAGGGCTGTGGAAGCTCAGTCCTTATGTTTAAGGTAGAGATTGATACATTTCTGATTACCAATGACATATATGATTTTGGGGTTGGGTGGGTAACAGGCATTAAAGTGTTCAATCAGCCGTGATTGTATTGAACAGCAGGGCAGACTCGACAGACAGAGTGGCCTGTTCCTAGATATTTTCTAATCAACTGCTCGAAGATGTTATTATACACCTCTAGAGCAGATGGGACTTGAACTTGGATCTCTAGTCCAGAGGTAAGGGAACTACCACCGTGCCACAAGAGCTGCCATCTTCCCCCTGTTCCTATGTCCCTATAAATACTAAGCCTGGCAGATATGCCACAGAGGCAAGAGCAGAGGAAACAGAAGCAATTGGATCTAACTAACAAAACACTGATGCAGCCACAATGGGCTGCAAAATCTGCTGCACCGTAAGATTCTGTGAAATTCAGGCTCATAACCTTATGATCTGTCGTAGCAGCATATTGGGATATGCATGGGCTCCCCAACTTACCAACACTCATTCTTCTGAGCACTCTCTGATATGGGGACAATAATTTTAAAGATCTGACATACACACATTTCCTGTACTTTGGAACAGCTGCTTTACGTTGTCCTGCATTGTGTTCTGACTTGAACACAAACTGACTTGCGGATAGACTCAGGAATGGGGTCAATACAGAATAAAAGACTATCTCTACATCTGTATTCAGCTTGTGGTGATGCCAACAGTAACAATAATCTTTCCCACACATTTTCAAAAAAAAAGTGAAGGATTTAGTGCAAACTGGTAAAGCTTGAAGCAATTTGTGATATTTCAGTGACCTATAATAGCCTCAGTCTATGCACTGAATAATTACATGTACATAAATGAATAGTAGATATATCTTAACAACTTGTATCACCTCACTAATTGGACCAGCTCTGTCGAACATGGAACATACAATACCTGCAGAAGAGTGCGATAAATCTCATACAATAAAGTGTTCGAATTTAGACTAGTTCAACGGATTATGGAATTGAAATTAATAATTTTCTGAGTTGTGACCCATTTACTGATGTTGCTGTTGTGTTACCTGAGTGAGTTATAAACGCACACAAAAAGGAAGAGAGATTAACATTTATATAGCATTTTTACAATCCACTTGTTGAAGTGTAGTCACTGTCGCAGGAAACATGTGAATCAATTCAGACACAGCATGTTCCTGCAAACAGAAATATGACAAAGAGCAGATAAATTATTTTGATGATGTTGGTCAAATGTTAAATATTGGCCTCCTTTGAAATATTTCCATGCAATTGTGTGACTGTGAGAGTGCTTTAATCGCCTGTGCACGCTGCTTTAATATCCCATACACAGTTACTAACTCCTGCTCCTTCTAAAGGCATTGAATCCCACTAGGGTTTGGGGAATGTAGGTCAGCCTGCAACTCTTGTCCTGAATGCTAAAGTTTTGTCAATTACATCTGACTGTGCAATTCAACCAAGGCGGGGTGGGGGGGGGGCTGGTGAGGGGTGGGGGGGTGGTGGTGATGGGGGAGGGCAGGGGTGCAATCAGTCTTGTCACATCTGACCTTTGCAGTGGACCCTCTTGGGATATGTCTGGTGGTGGCAGTGAGGCTCCTGCAGCCAAATAGTCTGCTCATGTTTACCATCTAGTCTCACGGCTGGAGAATGGAGTTCCAGAAGATGACCTGGACGTAAACAGTACCATGAGATGCATCAGTATCCCCTGAAAGAACAAAATCAAGGGGGAGAAGTTGCAATGACTGATTAAAGGTAAATTCTGACACAATCTTGTTCTGATTTACCTCCACCTGCAGCCAGTTCTCTGGGCCATGTTACAGAATGAGGAGGATTCACCAGCCCTGAGAGATCTTTTTCAGGTAAGAGAAACAAAGAACTTGCATTTTGACAATCCCTTTTCACAACCTTGGGATATTTCAAAGCCTTTTACAGAAAATTGATGTCAGAAGTGTCGATGTTGTTGTAATGAGGACTTAGCTGGCAGGGAGGAGCCACACCCAGTCACCAAATAGCTCCCTCCGCTCATCTGTTTTTCTGTTGTGGATTCAGAAAGAATTATTGGCCAGGACTGGGGGGGGGGGAGAACACTGCTGCTCTTCAACCTCGTGTCATGAGACCTTTTATATTCATCTGATGGGGCCTCAGTTTAACATTTCACTTGAAAGACCAACCTGCAACAGTGCGGTGCTCCCTCAGTATTTGCCCCTCCAACAGTGTGGCACTCTCTCAACGCTGACCCTCCGACAGTGCAGCAGCCCCTCAGCACTGAACCTCCAACAGTGCAGTACCCCTTCAGCACTGACCCTCCAACAGTGCAGTACCCCCTCAGCACTGACCCTCTGACAGTGCGGCACCCCTTCAGCACTGACCCTCTGACAGTGTGGCACCCCCTCAGTTCAGATTGAGTGTGAGATTAATTATTTTGAGTGAACTTTATTAAATTAAAGTCTGACCTGAAGGTGAGAATGTTTGCAGCAGAAATTAGAATTGCAGAATCAACTGTTAATCAGTTCTTCAATGAAATCATTCTGTTGGGGATCTGAAAATGCTGGAGAAACTCAACAGGTCTAGCAGCATCTCTGGAGAGAGAAACAGTTAATGTTTCTAATCCAGTGAACCCTTCTTCATTCAACAAAGAATTATATCTGACTAGAAACGGGAGCTGTGTTTCCCTCTCTGCAGATGCTGCCAGACCTGCTGAGTTTCTCCAGCATTTTCAGATCTCCAATAGTATTGTTTTGTTAAAGAACTCTTTAACAGATGATTCTGCAATTCTGAGTTTCACCAGCAATTTCAGGTTTTGTTTCAGAAACAGGGGTACAGTTTAAGACACAGTTGAGAAGCATTGTTTTCTCTGAGGGGTGAGTGTCTGGGAACCGCAGTTCTGCAGAAAAGCAGTGGAGGCTGGGCCATGGAAGAGCTTCTGGGCGGATATTGGTATCTTCTTGACCAACCAGAGAATCAGGGTTACAATATCAGACATTAAAGTGGAGTTCATGCTACAATCAGATCAGACTCAATAATATCAAATGACAGAGCATTCTCAAGGGCTGAATGGTCTACTCCTAACTTCGAATGCTTGTTTGTACACACCTAAATGAGAACTCCTTGGTGTTCAAACGCTCAATGAAGTATTGAATATCTGCCTGTTTCATAAGACCCCACTAGCTGATTAAAATCACCTCCAGCAGCAGCCTGTCGGATGGTCACAAACCTCACCTTTAAGGAGCTGGGAAAAACTGCGTGGTTTAAGAATAAATCAGCAGCGTGAGTTTTTGCAAGTTTCCTTGAACACCGTCACCTCTTTCAGGGGAGTCTTGGTTATTGAAGGTAGGCTCTCCCTCCCTGGTTGGAGGGTGTCCCTTCAGGGTCTCCACCTGAGTGAGCACACAGGGCCTTGATTGAGCCTCTCAGCTGACAGTAGCATTGCAACTGTGCAGCACTCCCTCAGTCACAGGTCCCTGTGTCAGCCTCGATTCTCAAACTCGCTGGGTTGGCATTTACCGGTCTACGTGACTGACTCGGATGATGAGGATGTGGTTTCCCCCAAGACCCTTGAGACAGGGAGCTGGGGACAGGCAGTGTTCGGGCACCGTTCCAGTCCCTGCAGCGTCGAGTTCAGGACTGAAGACTGAAGGGAGAATGATGAAGCTATGACAATGATGCTGTCTCTGAGTATTTTCTCTCATTCCCAGGAATACCTGCTGATGCCCCGGGAGAATTTGCAGAAGATTCTGATGTCAGCTGAAAGTGAGAGTGTCAAGAAACTGCTCTCTCACATGCACCGGGCCTGGCGCCAACTCCAGGTGGGCACAGCTTTGGACACTGATACACTGGTACCCAGGCTGGCAACACGCTGATTTCACATAGCTCATCCGTATCTCAGCTGCCTCTGGTGTTGTCTCTCCCTCACTCTATAACCTCCTCCAGCCTCTGAATCACAGGCATGTTATAGTGCAGCCAGAGCCATTTGGCCCATAATATCCGTACTGGCTCTGAATGGGCATCATTACCTGGTGCCAATCTCCTGCCCTTTCCCCATAGCCCAGCACCTTGTTTCTATTTAAATAACATCCAATGCCCTCTTGACTGGTCCCACCACAATCCCAGATAGGGGACAGAGAGAATTTTACTCTGTATCTAACTCTGTGCTGTCCCTGTCCTGAGAGTGATGGAATTTGATGGAAAATTGAATCAGATACTTACATTAATATTCTGGATAATCTCAGTCACAAGTTGAGGCCTTGAACTTATCAAATGGATGGGCTGGCATTGAGGGGCTGAATGGCCTGCTCCGAGATTGTATGTTCATATCACCGCTGGACCAATGCCAGCATTGGGACCTCAAGCTGATGCACCATTCCCTTGTGTAGAAACTTTTATAATGCCCCCAAGATAGAATATTAGACTGAAGCAGTTTTTAAATGCATTGTATATTATCATCTCTGAATGTGGCTTGAAGAATGTTAAATCTTTCTGTCCTCTAGGTTTCTCAGAGCAATCGACCTGCCCTGGAAACGTTCACTGCTGCCTTCCTGCAGAAGTTTCCCCGAGTGACCCCTGACCTCTTTGTGGACCTGTCACAGTTCCTTCCTTTCATGAGTGTGTCGGATATTCATGGTTTCCCGGAGTCACTCCTTCTGAATGACAGCGTGTGAGTTCATTAGCAACAAGGATAAAAGCCTCACACTCTGCCTGCTTCCTGCACTTGATCAACATTTACTGTCCCTTTCTGCTGAGAATATAGGCTGCTCATTGGCTCGGGGTCACAGAGAGGAGAAAGTGAGGACTGCAGATGCTGGAGATCAGAGCTGAAAATGTGTTGCTGGAAAAGCGCAGCAGGTCAGGCAGCATCCAAGGAGCAGGAGAATCGACATTTCGGGTATAAGCCCTTCCTATCAAGCCCTTCCTGAAGAAGGGCCTATGCCCGAAACGTCAATTCTCCTGTTCGTTGGATGCTGCCTGACATGCTGCGCTTTTCCAGCAACACATTTTCAGCTCGGGATCACAGAGAGGCAGCTGTGGCTCGATGAGGGGCTCTCTCAGACTCACACAGCATCAGTACAGATCCCACTTAGAAATGAAACCCATAATTCAGCACATCCACCCACTGTTAGTGCTTAGGGAGCACCATGTTGTCAGAGGGTTAGTGCTGAGGGAGTGCCACACTGTCAGAGGGTCAGTGCTGAGGGAGTACCACACTGTCAGAGGGTCAATGCTGAGGGAGTGCCACACTGTCGGAGGGTCAGTGCTGAGGGAGTGCTGCACTATCAGAGGGTCAGTGCTGAGGGAGTGCCACACTGTCGGATAGATAGTGCTGAGGGAATGCCACACTGTTGGAGGGTCAGTGCTGAGGGAGTGCCACACTGTCGGATAGTCAGTGCTGAGGGAGTGCTGCACTGTCAGAGGGTCAGCGCTGAGAGAGTGCTGCACTGTTGGATAGTCAGTGCTGAGGGAGTGCCGCACTGTCAGAGGGTCAGCGCTGAGAGAGTGCTGCACTGTTGGATAGTCAGTGCTGAGGGAGTGCTGCACTGTCAGAGGGTCAGCGCTGAGAGAGTGCTGCACTGTTGGATAGTCAGTGCTGAGGGAGTGCCGCACTGTCAGAGGGTCAGCGCTGAGAGAGTGCCACACTGTCGGATAGTCAGTGCTGAGGGAGTGCTGCACTGTCAGAGGGTCAGCGCTGAGAGAGTGCTGCACTGTTGGATAGTCAGTGCTGAGGGAGCATTGCACTGTTGGATAGATAGTGCTGAGGGAATGCCACACTGTCGGAGGGTCAGTGCTGAGGGAGTGCTGCACTATTGGAGGGTCAGTACTGAGGGAGTGCCACACTTTTGAAACGAATGGTCTTTGGGTGAAATGTAAACTGTGACCTGAGATGTTGTCTGTGTTGATGTCGATGATCCTGTGAACACTATTTCAAACTAACGGGGATGGGGGAAGAAGGTGTTCCTCCCAAATGAATCCATCGTTTAGCGTCACCAGCTCCTGATCTCCTCGCTGTCAGGAATACATGCTGCTGTGTTTCTTACTTTACAAACAGACAGTCCATTGCAGAAAAGCATTTCTGAAGCTGTTTGAATATCCTGGTGTTGGAAGAGGTGTTATGGAAATGAAAATTTGCCATTCTTGCTGGATATGGTGCCCTGAGCAATGAGCCAAGCCACAGTCTCTGTCAGGGCCTGGGGGTCTGCTGCAGTCCAGTCAGAGTCTGGGAGAGTGAGCGGGAAATGAACTCTCTGTCCCCACAGTGACCCCCACCTCTGTCCAGCTTTGGCTGTGACCTTCGCTGGGGGTAGGGGGTTATCAATGAGGAATTCCCACCCAAACACAGGACAGGAGTGTCAGTCAGGCTTACATCTGAACAAAGAGCTGGAGAAAGCCATTCCCTCCGACAGGCCTGCTGCACCATTCATTAAGGTCATTGGATTGTATCCTCAAATCCACATTGCCTTCCTCTTACCCCCCGATAACCTGGGCAACAGTGGCAACCATTTTAGGGCTTGAGTCCCCTACCCTACGGCTAGAGGGTCACATGGTTTGCTGAGTAAGCTTACTAGGATTAAGACCATCAGCATTAGGGACAGGAGGAGGCCATTCGGCCCCTTGAGTAATGGGATCCTGGCTGATCTGACATTCCTAACATCCACTTTCCTGCCCTCTCCCTGTAACCTTTGATTTCCCTGACTGATCAAGAATCTCTCTATCTCAGCTTTAAATACACACAAGGACTCTGCCCCCACAGCTCTCTCTGTGGTAAGGAGTTCCAAACACACACAACCTTCTGAGAGACAAAATTCCTCCTCATCTCAGTCTTAAATTGCCATCCTTTTCTTCTGAGACTGTACCTTCTGTTCCTAAACTCTCCCATGTGGGAATCATCCTCTCAGCATTGACCCTGTCAAGCCCCTTAAGAATCCTTCCCACCCCTTCCCCCTCCCCCTCCCTCCGACTGAGTTGGCAGCTGGGCACTAGAACCCCTCACCCAGATGACCACACATCTCCAGCATGCTGGGCAGTGACCATACAATAAGCAAGACCTTGCTTAAGACATGGGCCCTTTCCCGTTCGTCCACTGAGTGCATTTCCTCCATCACATTAGACCAATTATGCCCTTTGTCCCAATCACTAGAGGAGACAGTAAACCACCCCAATCACACCAGCTTGCAAACACTGGGCATCAGACGCTCCTATGCCAAGATCGATTGCTGTGTGTGTGTGCTCCGGACTGGTATCCAGCAGCTCCTGCAGTGGGAGATTGGGTGATTCGGGGGGCCGAGTGAGAACGGCTCCCTGAATCAGTTAGGATGGATCCCCTGGGAAGCTATCCCAACAAGAGGGGAATGGGATTGGGTGTGAAGTGGATCTTTGGGGTGGGAGGTGGGGAGGGGGGTTTATTGTGGTTGGCACGTGGTGCCCCCCCCCCACCCCCACCCCATGCTGACCATTGCTTCGTATCTCGCAGGTTGGCGACTCTCAGGGAGCGCAGCTCGGATATGAGTGCCCAACAGAAGAGGGCATTTGCCAGGCGGCTGCTCAACACCAACCGCTTTGGGGCAGTCAGCTCTTGGAGCCCAGGCTTCCTGAACTCCCTGCAGCCTCTACTGCCCTTCTTACCCATCAGGCACTTCCAGCAGCTGAGGCCTGAGCAGGTTAGCACCACCAAGAGGCGGAGGTGGGAGCGGGGAGTGGGGGGGTGCTGGTGAGAGGGTATCTATGGTGGGGCCGAAGGGGAGGCTCCCCTGTGTTTCACCCCGATCCTCTTCCTTCAGGTGCTGACTGACCCACCTCCACCCGGCTTCCTGAGGGTTGGGGAGGACTCAGCCCCTTTGCACCACCCCCCTGCCCTTTCCCTTGCCCTTTCCTTCAGTGCATGGCCTTCCTTCAAGAGGAGACAAGAATTATCAGGTTATTTGACCTTCAACCCCAAACTCCCGCATACAGGAGTTGGGGGAAGGGGGGTTACCCAGATGGGAGCTAAACATTGCCCCTGGTTCACAGCCGGAAACAGAGTCTCTGTGGATATTGGAGGCAGATGTGATGCCTGCTACCGTTGATGAGCTGGTCAGCATAATCTCACTGAGTTCACATTTTCGAACCGTCTGGCTGAAGCAGTTGACATTAGCATCTCCGGGAGGAGGAGGGGAAGAGAGCGTGAGTGAGGGTTTCAGTGTACAGGAATAACTCTCTGTATTATTTGCAGCTCCTTTCAATGCTCGATGGGTTTGGAAACAACAGCTTGGACCCAGCTCACGGAAGGTACTCAATCCGCACTCTCCTGAACTCTAGTTGGAACCTGACCGCGGGCAACATCAGAAGGTAATAGTTCCCAGGATTAGACTTTCCTGTAAACCCTCGTTGATAGTGACCCCACACCCCTCCCTATCTCTATAACCTCCTCCAGCCCCTACACCCCCCTTCCTATCTCTGTCACCTCCTCTGGCCCCTACACCCCCTCCTTATCTCTGTCACCTCCTCTGGCCCCTACAGCGCCTCCCTATCTCTGTCACCTCCTCTGGCCCCTACACCCTCTCCCTATCTCTGTCACCTCCTCCAGCCCCTACACCCCCTCCTTATCTCTGTCACCTCCTCTGGCCCCTACACCCCCTCCCTATCTCTGTCACCTCCTCTGGCCCCTACACCCCCTCCCTATCTCTGTCACCTCCTCTGGCCCCTACACCTCCTCCCTATCTCTGTCACCTCCTCCAGCCCCTACACCCCCTCCTTATCTCTGTCACCTCCTCTGGCCCCTACACCCCCTCCCTATCTCTGTCACCTCCTCTGGCCCCTACACCCTCTCCCTATCTCTGTCACCTCCTCTGGCCCCTACACCCCCTCCCTATCTCTGTCACCTCCTCTGGCCCCTACACCCTCTCCCTATCTCTGTCACCTCCTCCGGCCCCTACACCCCCTCCCTATCTCTGTCACCTCCTCTGGCCCCTACACCCTCTCCCTATCTCTGTCACCTCCTCCGGCCCCTACACCCCCTCCCTATCTCTGTCACCTCCTCTGGCCCCTACACCCCCTCCCTATCTCTGTCACCTCCTCTAGCCCCTACACCCTCTCCCTATCTCTGTCACCTCCTCTGGTCCCTACACCCTCTCCCTATCTCTGTCACCTCCTCTGGCCCCTACACCCCCTCCCTATCTCTGTCACCTCCTCTGGCCCCTACACCCTCTCCCTATCTCTGTCACCTCCTCCGGCCCCTACACCCCCTCCCTATCTCTGTCACCTCCTCTGGCCCCTACACCCTCTCCCTATCTCTGTCACCTCCTCCGGCCCCTACACCCCCTCCCTATCTCTGTCACCTCCTCTGGCCCCTACACCCTCTCCCTATCTCTGTCACCTCCTCCGGCCCCTACACCCCCTCCCTATCTCTGTCACCTCCTCCAGCCCCTACACCCCCTTCCTATCTCTGTCATCTCCTCTGGCCCCTGCACCCCCTCCCTATCTCTGTCACCTCCTCCAGCCCCTACATCCCTCCTGGTCTAGTGCCAATGCCGCATACACAGTGGGAGCTAGCCTTTGTGGTCAGGCTGAGCCATGGTCCCAGAGTCCTGCTGCTGGATGATGGAGGATCCCGTGTCCCAGTGGGAATTTACTCCCGGAGAAGAGAAATCCCAGCTGGAAAGCTAATCTTTTCCCAATTGTCACTTCCTTTCCAGACTCGGAAAGCTGATATGTTTCGCTAGTGAAGAGGATCTCCAGCTCATGCTGGCTGCCCCGTCTCACTCGGACCACATCACCTCGGCTCTTTTGGGATGTGTCTCCGACCGGACAATCGATACTGACGGACGGGTGAGTTCTCGAGATTCCGACTGATTAGCAGCTCCGAGACTGTTCCCAACTGGGATAGAAATCGCGACAGGTCAGTGAATTCAGTCAAGAAAGCTTGGTCTTTGTCACCCCTCCATCTGGTTTTGATGGAGGTTTGCAACTTTTCCTTGGTGTTACCTCAGAGGCAGGAGGGAGCTGTCTGAAGATCATGCTTTGTCATTGCAAGTGAGTCATTGCTTCAAGGACCAAACTGTCCCTGTTTGGGATTTTCACCAGATTCTGAGTCAGTATCTACAAAAGCCACTCAAAATGGACATGGTCCATTCCATACCAGTGTAAATGGTTTGTCTTGAGCAGATGTATCGAGACTTGCTACAGCTCGGGGTGCATGGGTTAGGAGGTATGGACTTGAGCAAAGAGTGTAAGAGCTAGCAGCAGGAGTAGGCCATTCAGCCCTTCCAGCCTGCCCCTCCCTTCAGTGCGACCTCATCCTGGCCTGACTTTCCTGCCTGTTCTCCATAACTAATTAAAAATCTGTTTATTTCCTTCTTAAATTTAAATTTAGATGCTACAAGAAAGGTAGAAAGGGAGGCAAGAGATGAAGGGGAGTGACGTTTTTGATTAGGGAAAGCATGACTGATGTACTTAGACAGGATGTTCCTGAGGGGTGGTCCAGTGAGGCTATGTGGGTGGAAATAAGACATAAGAAAGGGATATTACCTTAATGGGATTGTACTGTAGGCCCCCAATAGTCAGCAGGAAACTAAGGAGCAAATACGTAGAGAGTATTCAGACCATTGAGTATAAGAGTTGGAATGTCATGTTGCGATTGTACAGGATGTCGGTGAGGCTACTTTTGAAGTACTATATACAGTTCTGGTCACCCTGCTAGAGGAAGGATATTATTAAATTGAAGAGGGTGCTGACAGTTTACAAGTATGTTGCTGAGACTGGAGGGTTTGAGTTATAGGGAGAGGCTGTTGGGCTGGGACTCGTCTCCCTGGAGCATAAAAGGTTCAGGGGTGACTTTATAGAGGTGTATGAAATCACGAGGGGCATGGGTAATAGCAAAGGTCTCTTCCTTAGGGTAGGGGAGTTCAGAACTAGAGGGCATAGTTTTAAGGTAGAAGGAGAAGATTTAAAAGGGACCTTATGGACAACGTTTTTTTACACAGATCGTGGTTCATATGTTGAAGGAACTGCCAGAGGAAGTGGTAAATGCAGGTACAGTTACAACATTTAAAAGACATTTGGACAGGTATATGGATATGAAAGGTTTAGAGGGATATGAGCCAAATGCAGGCAAATAGAACTAGTTTGGTATGGGAAAGTTGGTCGGCATGGACGAGTCAGACTGAAGGGTCTGTTTTATGCTGCATGACCATAACTCTATGTCTCAATGACTTTGCATCCACCGCACTCTGGGAGTAGAGTAGCCTTTCATTTGTCTTTTCTGCCAGATACAACTGATAGAGTAAAAACGAGACAGTATTTCTCCAGGACTGAGGGTGCTACATGGACAGCACAAACTACACACATGTACACAGCAGAAAGTACATAAGAAATGCAAAATATGCAAGTTACAGTGTGATCGAAGAATGATAAATAATAAACATTTCCCTAGCAGCAATTCGAAGTTGTGCAAAGAATTTCAGATGGAAGAGAGTCTGATCATGCTGTGTTAAGGAGCCTGATGACCTGGGGGAAGAAACTGTTGCACAGTCTGGCCATGAGAGACCGAATGCTCCGGTATCTTCTGCCAGATGGCAGGTGGGAGGAGGGTTTGAGTGAGGGGTGTGTGGGGTCTTCCACAATGCTCTTAGCCTTTTGGATGCAGCGTGTGCTGTAAATGTTGATAAATGTGGAATGCATTCCAGAGATTCATGACCCTTTGAGAAGGGTAATTTTTCATCATCTCTGTTTTAAATCTTAATCTAAAATGATGACCTCCTTCTAGATTGCCCCATGAGGAAACAGTCTCTTTATGTTTACTTTGTCAATCCCCTTTAGAATGTAATATCCCACAATTAAATCTCTTGTTCTTCTAAACCCCAGAGAGTATAGGCCTAAACTGCTCAATCTCTCTTCATAAGACAAGCTCTGGATTCAATCTAGTGAATCCTCTGTGAACAGTCTCCAGTGTAACTACATTCCTCCTCAAGTAAGGGGACCAAAATTGTATACAATACCCAGGTGGAGTCACACTACTGCCTGGTATAGCTGCAGTAATAGCTCTCTACTTTCATACCCTATTCCTTAAGCAATAAATGCTAAAATTCCATTGACCTTCCTAATTCCCTTCTGCACCTGCATACTGCTATTCTGCAATTCATGCACAAGGACACCCAGATCCCTCTGCATCGAAGCACTCTGAAGTTTCTCTCCACTTAGATAATAAGTTGCCTTTCTATTCCTCTGATCAAATTGGATAACCTCTCACTCATCCACGTTCATGAATTATTTCATTCTGCAAATAAACGGACGATTGAGTTAAAAATTGTTGCTGGTTTCATCCTCGCTCTACATGCTTTTGAGACTCAAACTATCGTCACTGGGACCTTTCTTCTCATTCCCCCTCACTCCAAACGCAAACTCAATGGAAGCTGTCCCCTTTGGGAGGGATAGTCTGGAAAAAGTGCAGTGTAACCTCACATTTAGAGCTGGATCATCTCGGAGCGATGTCAGGAAGCCAATGAAGGGGACTGGAAATCTGGAGCTCTCTCTCTTTCTCACTGAGTCATGCGTTGAGGTTAGGGTCAATTAAAAGTTTCAAAATGGAGGTAGTTTTCTTTAGTTGAATTGAGTTGAATTTATTGTCACGTGTACCGAGGCACAATGAAAAGCTTTGTCTTGCGAGCAATACAGGCAGATCACAGAGTTAGGTAGTGTAGACAGTAAATAATAGGTAAACAGCGGCAAAGACAAAAACACAGGGACAGGCGAATGTTAAGAGTTTGTGAGTCCATTCAGTATTCTAAGCTAGTTTTGAGGATCGGAGGTGTTTCAAACCTGTGAGTTTAGATAAAACAGAGTTATTAGTAATTTTTAAAAGCATGCAATTAAGTTTAAAGAGTGTAGAATGATTGTAGGAAATAAGAAGTTGACCATACCCAGCATTATGCCATGTAATAGGGTTGAGATGCAGATCAACTGTGGATCTGTGACCTTAATAGGCGGCACGGTGGCACAGTGGTTAGCACTGCTGCCTCACAGCGCCTGAGACCCGGGTTCAATTCCCGCCTCAGGCGACTGACTGTGTGGAGTTTGCACGTTCTCCCCGTGTCTGCGTGGGTTTCCTCCGGGTGCTCCGGTTTCCTCCCACAGTCCAAAGATGTGCAGGGTCAGGTGAATTGGCCATGCTAAATTTCCCGTAGTGTTAGGTAAGGGGTAAATGTAGGGGGTATGGGTGGGTTGCGCTTCGGCGGGTCGGTGTGGACTTGTTGGGCCGAAGGGCCTGTTTCCACACTGTAAAGTAATCTAATCTAAAAAGTTATCTAATCTTTAATGAATGAAGAATGTGTTCAGAGCGAGCTAAGTGGCCTCCTTCTCAGGAGCTTCTGCTATAACACGGCTGGTCCCCATCCCTGCAACCTCCCCATGTCCCAAACTACTTCCATTGTGCAAACCCTCGGGAATAGTCAACAAGAGAATTCAAATGCAGATCTCGGAGGGTCAAATGTGTTAAAAGCCTTTGTACACCCTCAATGGAGATATATGAATAAAGACATTTAAAAGCAGCTAGCTGTGTGGTGCTATCTGCAATGAAGGTAGAAATCACACAACACCAGGTTATAATACAACAGGTTTATTTGGAAGCACTAGCTTTCGGAGCGTCACTCATAGATACATGATTAAGCTGCAGTGCTCTGAAAGCTACTGTTTCAAAATAATCCTGTTGGACTATAACCTGGTGTTGTATGATTTTTAGCTTTGCCCCCCCCAGTCCAATACCGGCCCCTCCACATCATGTACTGAAGGGAGGCAGTGAGGCATCGCAATCTGCATGCAGTAACATGATGGACTGAATAGCCTTTCTTTCCCGATTTGTCCATATTTTGTGATCAGGTTGCACTGCTTTTAGCAACTCACCTGCGGAGACAGAACATGAGCACTGTGACCCAGTGGGATTTCCAGCAGCTTGGCAGCCTCCTGCCAGTGCTCGGGGTCAGCTTCCTGAGAACGCTGCCAGCTCATCAAAGGTCAATCATCATCTCCAGTATTGGGTCCGTGCCATTCTCCAGAGCCCAGGTAGGTTCCTGTACCATGTAGCTAGGAGCAGAGGGTGGAGCAGAGGGAAATGGCAGCACATGGCAGTGGAAGGGAGGAAGGAATACGACCAATCATTGGTCACTACCAGGAGAGATGGGAATGTATTTGTGCACAGCAAGATCCCACAGTATGTTGTGGAATAACATGGGTCGGAATGTTGCCCTTGTTCAAGACAGTGCCATTGATTCTATTCCATCCCCTAAGAGGTGAGTCAGAGCCCTGCTATAGAGTCACCCAGCTCTGGGCCATCATGTTGTCATTGTATCATCCTGAAAGACAGCACCAGGAGTGTCACTCTGCATCATCATGGATCTGAATTGAAACCTGAGCCCATGTTCTTCCACACTGAGGGGAGGGTGCCACTTTGTACAGAGATCACTTCCTATCAAACAATTACTCAGGTTCCTTATCAAGAGAGGCAGTAGTTCCTTCTCCTGAATGACATGATTGTTTGCTGTGTGTGTGCGTGTGTGGTATGGAAGAGTTTGTGGTGTGTGTGTGGTGTGGGAGTGTGTAGAGGGGTGGGAGAATATGTGGGGTGGGAGTGTGTATGTGCTTGTGTGTGTGTGGGGGGGATGGGTGGGAGCTTATGTGAGGTGGCAGTGTATGTCTGTGAGGGGGGGCGGGAGAGTATGTGGGGTGGGAGTGTGTGTGGTGTGGGGTAGGTGGGTGGGTGCATGTGTGGGAGTGGGTGGGTATGTGTGTTTTGGTGTTGGGTTGGGAGTGTGTGTGTAGGGGAGTGGATGGATGTGTGTAATATTGTCTATGGCAGTGGGGGTGTGTTTGGGGGTGTGGGAGTGGGGGTGAGTGTGTGGGGGTGGGTGCATGTGTTGGGGGTAGGGGTATGTGAGTGTGTGCGTGTGGAGATATTGTGTAGGTCAGTGTGTGCCCAGATGTAGAGCTCCTCTAGTGGTGAAAGGGGTTACAGCAATTACAATCCGGCCTTTACAGTAACAGAAGCCAAGTGGAGCAAGGGTCTACAGTGAGAGTACAATTATCTCCAGTAACAGTCAGTTCCTTCGGAGGGGAGAGAGGGGAGCAGAGGAAAATGTGACATGATTAACAGCTAAATGCTAACTGAGAAATGAGAAGTATAATGGACTGTTAGTAACACAGATATTAATGTTTTTTGTTAACCCTTTAAAGGTTCATCAACTTGTGACTGAGATTATCCAGAATATTAATGTAAGTATCCGTTTCAACTTTCCATCAAATTCCATCACTCTCAGGACAGGGACAGCACAGAGTTAGATACAGAGTAAAATTCTCTCTGTCCCCTATCAAACACTTCCAGGGTAATGAAATTATGGCTGTTCAGTTTGTCTGATTAATAAATTGGTTATGTGTTGATTTTGTTATTTCTGGTTAAGTAGGCAAACTAACAACAGTTGTGGAAAAGGAGTTCTCAGAGGTTCTGTCAGTGCCAACACAGAATGCAAGTTGTAAATACATAGTTTACATGGAATTCCCACAATAAAAATAGAAAGAATTTATATGAAGAGATCCTCTCAAAATATGACCAATGTGCAATGATGGATAATGTATTTTAGCTTTACACTTATAACATAATCAGTGGCAACCTCCAAGTGAAGTGAAGCTGTTGTCTCCTGCTTTCTATTTATATCTAAATAGATAGAAAACAGGAGACACCAGCTTCGCTTCACTTGGAGGTCGCCGCTGATGATGTTACCGAGCCAAGTAATGAAACGTCTGGATATCAAACCTACAGCTCAGCGAGCAAACCTACACCCTAAACCTCAACCTGAGCTACAAACCTTCACAAACCTTGTGTTATAACATATGTGTCATTATTTCACAAGAACTGCTTCTTGTATATTTCTAGGTGACTGTGGATATAATTTGCCAGTTTGCTCATTTTCTGCCTGGCTTCAGTCCCTCGGTGCTGAGAAATATTTCAGCCTCCGTTGTAGCCAGTGCGTGTCCGTGTTTCACCCCGTTCCTGTCCCAGCTGACTGCGACTCAGAAAGCTGTCATACTGGAAGCTGTGCGGGTAGGTGCCAGCTCTTTGTCTGACTCTGTTTCATTCACCTATCCCCACCTCACCACCCTGCCCCTGCCACCGCCTTTATCTGCAGCTCCCTTTACACCCACCTGTAGTCCTGAAGAAGGGTTACACCCGAAACATCGACTTCTCCACTTCCTGATGCTGCCTGGCTTGCTGTGTTCTTCCAGCCTCCTGCCTGTCTTTTTTGGATTCCAGCATCTGCAGTTTCTTTGTCTCTGGTCAAGGTGAGGGAGCAGGATGGTAATGAATGGGGCCGGACCTCTTTCCATTTTTTTTCTTTATTTGTTCACGGGATGAGGGCGTCCCTGGCTGGGCCAGTATTTATTGCCCATCTCCAATTGCCCAGAGGGCAGTTAAGAGTCAACCACTTTGCTGTGGGTCTGGAGTCACATGTAGGCCAGACCAGGTAAGGATGACAGATTTCCTTCCCTAAAAGATGTTGGTGATCCAGATGGGGTTTCCCAACAATGGCCACTTGGTTGCTATTTATTTCAGATTTTTATTGCTTTCAAATTTCACCCTTTGTCACGATGGGATTCAAACCCTTGCCCCAGAACATTAGACTGCATTCTCAGTTATTAGCCTGGTGACATTACCTCTCTGCCACTGCCTCTGGTAAAGAATTGACATGAATGAGGAGCAGAAACTCACATACAATCTGAGAACCCCAACACTGATTTATGTCTGTTGAAGGGCTTGTGCTCGAAACGTCGAATCTCCTGCTCCTCGGATGTTGCCTGAGCAGCTGTGCTTCTCCAGCGTCAGACCTTTTGACTCTGATTTATTTTTATTCACTCATGGGGATGTGGGCATCACTGGGCCAGCACTTAATTCCCATCCCATAACTGCCCTGGAGAATGTGGTGGTGAACTGCTGCCTTGTACGGTTCCGGTCCGTGTGGTGTAAGAGCACCCTCAGTCCTGATGACACCAAGCTCCTTGCTCAGCCATTTCAGAGTCCACCACATTGCTGTGGATCTGGAGTCACATATAGGCTTGACATAGTAAGGACAGCAGATTTACTTCCTTTGAGGACATTAGTGAACTGGGTGAGTGTTTCCAATAATCATGTAGTTTCATAATCATTGTTAATGAGACTAGCACGTTTTCCAGATGTAATAGTCATTTGAATTTAAGAATTGCCATGGTGGGATTTGAACTGGTGTATCTCGGGCATTAGTCCTGACAGTACTACAACATCATTAGGTTGCACTCTATTTGGATTGTTGAATTTGAAGGATTATGATGTGTTATACATTGCTCTGTCCCCATCTCCCTCTGTACCCATCTGCGCATGTCTTTCTATTTGTGTCTCTTACTGTATCAAGAGATTTTTAAAAATAATCGTCATTCTCCAATGTAATTTTATTAAAGTGACAGTAAGTGCTTTACTTTATTGACCTTTTTTCCAAAGTGAAGACCCAAGCTTCAGATCAGATTGAAATAAACTGAACGACTATCCAACTCTAAATTAATGTTACCAAGAATTTTTATTCTACTTTTGGGATTTTTACCCAAAAGTCCCCATGTTACTTGAAAATGACACAGGTTCTCCAAAAATTCCCTTTTGAATTAACCTTTGTTTGTTTTGCTTCATTTACACTTTGTCAGTTATTGAACCAAATGTCTTACACTTTTAATAATAAATATATATTTCTGTTATGTTCAGTCTCTCAGCAGTCAGAACACATTTCAAAATTAACAGTAGCAAACATTAATTGAACAAAGTTTCACATCATATGAACACACACTGGTGAGGGAACAAGCTGTCCACTAATATAGGGCTTTCAGTGCTCCTGTGCCTGTTGGAATAGCTCTGACTCCATTGTGCACACTTGTTCTCACTCTCTCTCTTCACCTTTCTCTGTGCCTTCCCAGCATGAAAAGCCATAGCTTAGCAGATGGTAAGAGACCATGAGAACTGCAGGGAAAGATATGAGGGGAAAGGGAAGGAGGAGGGAATGCTGAAGGTACATGGTTCTGGAGTGCCTCACACTGCAGGTTTGCTGACTGTATTAACAGCAGCAGTAAACCTACTTGCTTCTTTAACAAAAATGTTGGTGTTTTTTTCCCAGACTGTGAACAGGGATGATGGGAGCAAGCTGGCCCAGTTTGGCTGTCTGGTTCCATTTATCCCATTGAAAGACCTGGTGTTTGATTCTGAATCTTTCCTGAGAAACCTCAGCCTCTTTAAGAACTGGGCATGGTCACCACAGCAGGTCAGTACGAGTGGGAGCTCCAGAACACCATTCTCCTCCTCTTACAGAGTGCCAGAGATCTCTTGATAAACCCAGCTCTCTCTGTTTATTTCATTCAATGATGTGGGTCAGCAGAAGACTAATGGTATTTGTGATAACCCTGACAATGTTCATGGGGCATCATGGATTAATCTCCCTGTGGAGCTGGTCGAGTTGGAGTTCCCATGGTAACAGGCAATGGTCTGTCTGGCTGGAACTCCACACCTGAGCTCTTGTGGTGCCGTGGTAGTGTCCCTACCTCTGAACCCGGAGACCCACATTCAAGTCCAACCTGTTCCAGAGGTGTGTAATAAAATGTCTGAACAGGTTGATTAGAAAAATAGGTGAAATTAAAAAAAGAATAAAGCCAACCCAGGGATAGTCTGCAGAACTGTCTGCCTGAGGCTGGGGCTAAGTTACCTACGTCTTGTGTATGGCCCTATTTTGGTGTTTAACAATAAACATAGTGTTTTTCCAGTTGGATTTCCTGCATTATTACAGCATGTCTATCTTTTAAGGACGTCAGGTCATACAGTGGATAGCATCCCTGCTTCTAAGCCAGAAGCTCTGGGTTCAAGTTCCAATCCAGCACTTCACGGCTAAGTTCATACCAGTCAGGCAAGTTGAGGGTCAAATTGTAAATCCTTCCAAAGCACACCAATGGTAGACAGTAAGAATGGGAGAGGTTCCTGGGTGGACACGGTGGCTCAGTGGTTAGCACTGCTGCCTCACAGCGCCAGGGTCCCAGGTTCAATTCCACCCTTGGGCGACTGTATGTGTGGAGTTTGGATGTTCTCCCCATGTCTGCGTGAGTTTGCTCTGGTTTCCTCCCTCAGTCCAAAGATGTGGAGGTTAGGGTGAATTGGCCATGCTAAGTTGCCCATAGTGTTCAGGGGTGTGTAGGTTAGTTACATTAGTCATGGGAAATGTAGAGTAATGGGGTAGGGGAATGGGTCTGGGTGGGATACTTGTTGGGAAGAATGGCCTGTTTCCACACTGTAGGGATGCTATGAGATTAGGAAGAAACATTGGAGCGTCTACCATTACCAATGTGTACTGCCTCAGCAATTCCAGCTCCTTGGTTAGTTCAGTTAGCTGGATGTCTGGTGTGAATCTAATTGGTGCCAATAACATGGTGTTCGATCCCCAGTTCCAGTCTGGGTTGGATTTGGAACCTGCTTCAGGCAGAGAACTCAAGGAGATGTTTGTAATTGGATCTTAATTCTTCTTTTCCTCCTGTCTGTTTCTTTCCTCATTCCTCTATTCTCTTTCCAAAGTCACATGAGATGGTGAATGTGTGGCCCTCGGCGAGTTATCCCACCTCTCAAAGATGATTATTAGAGTGGAACAAAGATGGTTTCCGAATCTCATTTGCATTAGAAGGATGGAGAGGAAATTTGCAAACCTTTTCCCTCATTAACCCAGGTTTTTAAACCTGTTTTTTATTAACCTTTCCTGAGTGATTCACTTTTTTTTGGATGGGTGCTCAGTGTCTCTAATGTGTCCTGTGGTTATTGGACATGAACTGTGTTAAGTTGCTGTTCAGAATAAGCACCTATAATATTTTCCTTTATTCCAGGCTCAATTTATTTTCAAAAAGATTCAAGCAGCTTCAAACATAACTGAGTATTCCTTTCAGTGAGTATAACTGGCTGTGAGTGTTTGTAAGAAGGATTTATGTTATAGAACATAGAATGTTACAGCGCAGTACAGGCCCCTCGGCCTTAGAGGTTGCAGTTATGATCAGTTATGATCAGTTATGACTGGTCAATTGCTGAGACCTTGCCCTGTCTCACATTAGCCAGGATTGTGGGTTCAGAGAGGGTACATTTTGCTCTAACGGAGCAGCTTTATAATGTCACATGGAAACTGTTCCTCTGATAGTGCAGCACACTCGTGGTCACATTAGAATGTCTCCACAGAGGCAGACTTGAACTCTCAACTCAACTGCTTCCGAGTGATCCACTTGTTGCCTTCAGGACAGGGTGAGGGATTAAGCCCCGCCACAGAAAAGCTGTCTCCAGCTGTGCTCAGTGTTGCTGGGAAGGTGATGAACAGGACTTGAGACCCTACCCTAATGCTGCCTTCTCTTCCTCATTCTCAGCTCTTTGGGAAATGTGGCCTGGGGTGCAGATTGTGCTACTCTCCGAGAGCAAACAGCAGATTTGGCGTTTCTGGAGCTGATCCGTTTTCTCAGTGAGCTGCCTGGTGGAATCAGACAATCTCTGGTACGATTAAAACCTCTGCTTCATGTGTTCTGATGATATCCAGTCATGTTACCATCCTGATATATAAGCAATCAGCTCTTCCTATCGGTTCACTGAGTAATTAGACCAGCCCACCGTGGGTACCTCAGCTTTTGCCCTTTGAGGCATTTCTGGTTAAAGTGAAGACAGTTGTGTGTTTACTCCCTGGCTGTTTTGTCCAGTTTAGATCTCATGGGCTCCTGCATGATTGGAAAGGACTGCTCTTCAGGAAAGAGCTACCCTCATGTAAATTTACATGTAATGGAAACATGAATAGACCATTCGGCCCATCGAGTCTGCTCCATCATTTTGTACGACCGGGGATAATCCTGAGCTTCACCCCCACTTTCCTGCCCACTCCCCACTTCCTTCGATACCCTGAGAGACCAAAAATCTCTTTGTCTCAGCCTCAAATATCTTCACCGACGGAGCAGCCACAGCCGTCTGGGGTAGATACTGCCAAGGATTTGTAATTGTCTGTGTGAAGAAGTTCCTCCTCATTCTCAGTTCTGAATGATTTGCTTCTCATCATGAGACTGTGTTTTCGGTTCCCCGGCCAATGGAACTGATCTCTCAGCATCTACCCCTTTCGGAATATTTTATAGTTCAGTGAGATTCCCTCTCATTCTTCTCGATTCCAGACAATATCAGCCCAATATAATGCGCATTTCTCCCAGAGACCAATCCCGCTGCACTCCCTCCAGTGCAAATACATCCTTCCTTAACCATCAAAACAAAAACTGTACTCAGTATTCCAAATCCTAACAGGATGGAGACACAGGGCCTGTTCTCCTTGGAACAGGAGGGTTTTAGGTATTGAAAAAACTTATTTATAAATCAAATTACATAAGGAGTTTAATGGACTTGATAAGGGCAAATTGCTTCCAGTAACCAGAGAGACTCAGAGATTTCAGATCATTGTCAGAAATAAAACAGCAGGGTGCTAAGTTGCTTCAATGTTCTGATTTGGATCGTGCTGCCTGAAGGGATGGTGGAAACTAATTCAATAATTAATTTCTGAGTGAAATTGGTTCATTATTGGATTGCTGGGCTGTGGGAGAGGAGACGCTGAATGGTCTGACAAGGCACTTGGTTTCAAGTCTCACGTCTGAGAGTGCAGCACTCCCTCGCCTGCGCTGGAGGGTTAGTCCGTATGTGACACTTGGAGCTTTAAAGGGAGAATTTAACCCCAGTCTCTGGGGTTCGAGGCAGAGGTGTTACCCCCTCAGACCTGGGGGTACGAAGCCAGTGGCCGTCATCTTCAGGAGGGGCTTGTAAAGGGCAGCCCAGCAATTTGATGCAGGTCCTGGTTACTTCCTCCCTGTCTCCCTCCAGGAATTTCTGATAATCTCTCTTTCCTTGTTGTGTCTCTTTCTAACCAAATGGCTTATCGTTATGCTTTACCTTTCCAGCGAAAATGCATTGTCAAGGAGCTAGATCTCAGGCCAGGAATATCCCAGAGCGATATCCTCCTCATGGGTTTGGAGATGGTAGTCAATTTACCGTGAGTGGCTGTGTATTTTGTTCTCCCTTCTCGATGCCCTTTACATCTCTGGACCTTTCTAACTCTGTCTCAATGATCTCTCAGACCCACACTGACACTGTCTCCACAATCTGCATCTTCCCAAGTAAACCTGTCCTCTCACAGATCCTTCCCACCCCATCGTGCGTTGACCAAGCTCCGTCTTGAAGCTGTGTTTGTGTCAGTATCACTAGTTTCTCATATGAAAGTGTTGGTGTTCAAACTGCCCCTCAGTGTGGGGAACATTGTTGCAAACCACCTTATTTATTGTACTTTATGATGTTGAATATGATCCACTCAGTGGTTATGGTGAAAAAGGTGTTGGCTTTCACGTGTGGCTGAGTAAGGAGGGAGCTTCGAGGTGGTTGTTGGTCTCAATGGGAAGGTTGGGTGAGGCAGTGATATATAAATGCAGACTTTCTAAAAACATATAGAACAGAGAACAGTACTCAGGAACAGGCCCTTCAGCCCACCTGGTCAGCACCAACCACGATGCCATTCTAAACTAATCCCATCTGCCTGCACGTGGGGTATATCCCTCTATTCCCTGCTGGTTCATGTGTCTGTCTAAATGCCTCTTAAATGTTGCTGTTGTCTCTGCTTCTACCACCTCCCCTGGCAGATGTGTTCCAGACACCTACCACCCCCCTTGTAAAACACAAACTTGCTTTACAAACCTCTCATAAACCACTGTGCACGGTGGCACAGTGGTTAGCACTGCTGCCTCACAGCGCCAGAGACCTGGGTTCAATTCCCGACTCAGGCGACTGACTGTGTGGAGTTTGCACATTCTCCCTGTGTCTGCGTGGGTTTCCTCCGGGTGCTCTGGTTTCCTCCCACAGTCCAAAGATGTGCAGGTCAGGTGAATTGGCCACGCTAAATTGCCCATAGTGTTAGGTAAGGGGTAAATGTAGGGGTATGGGTGGGTTACGCTTCGGCGGGTCGGTGTGGACTTGTTGGGCCGAAGGGCCTGTTTCCACACTGTAATGTAATCTAAATCTAATCTAATTCCCTATCTCACATAAATCCCATGCCCCAAGTATTTGATATTTCCACTGTGTTTCCAATTCAAGCACATCTCAGTCACACACCATCTCCCCCGCCCACCCCGGAGTGGATGGTGTGATTAGGGGATCTGGGGAAAGGCGGGAGGTGTTTGGGGGTGTGGGCGGGAGGGGCATGGTGAGGTGTTTGGGGGTATGTGGGGGGGAGGGGCAGGGAGAGGTGTTTGGGGGTATGTGTGGGGGAGGGGCAGGGTGAGGTGTTTGGGGGTGTGTTGGGAAGGGGCAGGGTGAGTTGTTTGGGTGTGTTGGGGAGGAACAGGGTGAGGTGTTTTGGGGTGTGTGGTGGAGGGGCAGGGTGAGGTGTTTGGGGGTGTGTGGTGGAGGGGAAGGGTGAAGTGTTTGGGGGCGTGTTGGGGAGGGGCAGGGTGAAGTGTTTGGGAGGTGTTTGGGAGGTGTTGGGGTGGGGTGGGGTGGAGGAGGGGCAGGGTGAGGTGTTTGGAGGTGTGTGGGGGACAGGCAGGGTGAGGTGTTTGGGGGTGGGGTGGAGGAGGGAAGGGTGAGGTGTTTCAGGGTGTGTGGGGTAGGGGCAGGGTAAGGTGTTTGGGTGTGTTGGGGAGGGGCAGGGTGAGGTGTTTGGTGGAGGAGGGGCAGTCTGAGGTGTTTGGGGGGGTGTGGGGGAAGGGTAGGATGAGGTGTTTGGGGGTGGGGTGGAGGAGAGGCAGGGTGAGGTGTTTGGGGGGGTGTTGGGGAGGGACAGGGTGAGGTGTTTGGGGGTGTGTTGGGGAGGGGCAGGGTGAGGTGTTTGGGGGTGGGGTGGAGGAGAGGCAGGTTGAGGTGTTTGGGGGTGTGTTGGGGAGGGACAGGGTGAGGTGTTTGGGGGTGTGTTGGGGACGGGCAGGGTGAGCTGTTTGGGTGTGTTGGGAAGGGACGGGGTGGGGTAGCGGAGGGGCAGGGTGAGGGGCAGGGTGAGGTGTTTGGGTGTGTTGGGGAGGGGCAGGGTGAGGTGATTGGGGGTGTGTTGGAGAGGGGCAGGATGAGTTGTTTGGGTGTGTTTGGGAGGGGCAGTTTGAGGTGTTTGGGGGTTTGTGGAGGAGGGGCAGGGTGAGGTGTTTGGGGGTGGGGTGGGGAGGGCAGGGTGAGGTGTTTGGGGGTGGGGTGGAGGAGGGGCAGTCTGAGGTGTTTGGGGGGGTGTGGGGGAAGGGTAGGATGAGGTGTTTGGGGATGGGGTGGAGGAGAGGCAGGTTGAGGTGTTTGGGGGGGTGTTGGGGAGGGACAGGGTGAGGTGTTTGGGGGTGTGTTGGGGAGGGGCAGGGTGAGGTGTTTGGGGGTGGGGTGGAGGAGAGACAGGTTGAGGTGTTTGGGGGTGTGTTGGGGAGGGACAGGGTGAGGTGTTTGGGGGTGTGTTGGGGACGGGCAGGGTGAGCTGTTTGGGTGTGTTGGGAAGGGACGGGGTGGGGTAGCGGAGGGGCAGGGTGAGGGGCAGGGTGAGGTGTTTGGGTGTGTTGGGGAGGGGCAGGGTGAGGTGATTGGGGGTGTGTTGGAGAGGGGCAGGATGAGTTGTTTGGGTGTGTTTGGGAGGGGCAGTTTGAGGTGTTTGGGGGTTTGTGGAGGAGGGGCAGGGTGAGGTGTTTGGGGGTGGGGTGGGGAGGGCAGGGTGAGGTGTTTGGGGGTGGGGTGGAGGAGGGGCAGGGTGTGGTGTTTGGGAGTGTTGGGGAGGGGCAGGGTGAGGTGTTTGGGAGTATGGAGGAGGGGCAGGATGAGGTGTTTGGGAATTTTGGGGAGGGGCAGGGTGAGATGTTTGGGGATGTGGATGAGGGGCAGGAAGAGGTGTTTGGATGTGTTGGGGAGGGGCAGGGTGAGCTGTTTTGATGTGTTGGAGATGGGTAGGGTGAGATATTTGGGGTGTGTGGGGTAGGGGCAGGGTGAGGTTTTTGAGGGTGTGTGGGGGAGGGGCACAGGGAGGTGTTTGGGGTGTGTGGGGGAGGGGCAGGGTGAGGTGTTTGGGGTGTGTTGGGTTGGGGCAGGGTGAAGTGTTTGGGGTGAAGGGGAGGGGCAGCGTGAGGTTTTTTGGGGGAGGGCTGGGGAGTGGCAGGGTGAGGTGTTTGGGTGTATTGGGGAGGGGCAGGGTGAGGTGTTTGGGGGTGGGCTCGGGGAGTGGCAGGGTGAGGTGTTTGGGGGTGGGGGGGGGGGCAGGGTGAGGTGTTTGGGTGTGTTGGGGAGGGGCAGGGGGAGGTGTTTGGAGTGTGTGGGGGAGGGGCAGGGTGAGGTGTTTGGGGGAGGGTTGGGGAGGGGCAGGTTGAGGTGTTTGGGGGTGGGGTGGGGGAGGGATAGGGTGAGGTGTTTGGGGTTGGGGTGGGGGAGGGGCAGGGTGAGGTGTTTGGGGGTGGGGTGGGGGAGGGATAGGGTGAGGTGTTTGGGGTTGGGGTGGGGGAGGGGCAGTGTGAGGTGTTTGGGGGTGGGATGGGGAGGGGCACGGTGAGGTGTTTGGGGTTGGGGTGGGGGAGGGGCAGGGTGAGGTGTTTGGGAGTGTGGTGGAGGGGCAGAGTGAGGTGTTTGGGGGTGGGGTGGGGGAGGGGCATAGTGAGGTGTTTGGGGTTGGGGTGGGGGAGGGGCAGGGTGAGGTGTTTGGTGGGGTTGTGGGGAAGGGGCAGGGTGAGGTGTTTGGGAGTGTGGTGGAGGGGCAGGGTGAGGTGTTTGGGGGTGGGGTGGGGGAGGGGCAGGGTGAGGTGTTTGGGAGTGTGGTGGAGGGGCAGAGTGAGGTGTTTGGGGTTTGTGGGGAAGGGGCAGGGTGAGGTGTTTGGGGGTGGGGTGGGGGAGGGGCATGGTGAGGTGTTTGGTGGGGTTGTGGGGAAGGGGCAGGGTGAGGTGTTTGGAGGGGGGCAGAGTGATTGACTCTGTCTCCTGCCCCACAGCCTGAGGTCTGCACCCGGAGGGTCAGTTTGGATGCTGTAGTCCAGGCAACAAAGTGGGTCTGGAACCCATAGCCTCTGACTCTGAGGCAAGCGTACTATCCATTAAGACCCAGACACTGGGCAGCTTGTCAAATGCAGAGGCCCCTGTCGAGCCAGGCTCGGCATTGGCCCTGGTTAGCACAAGATGGTCCCTGCACAGCTGGATGTACTGACTTACCCAGATACAGGCTCCAATCACAGCTAACAGAATCCCTCTCTCTCTGCCCGTGGTTTCAGCCTGAAATTCTTCACCAGTTTTCCGAATGACTCCATACAAACCATCCTGGATCATGTGACAAGACGTACCACCCGCCTGCTCACCCTGCGGCCTCATAAACGCAGCTTTCTGGCAGAAAAGGCTCTGCAGCTTCTGGTAAGTTCCTCTCATCCCCTCCTTCCTGGAAGCATTGTTGACTGCTTTCTCTGTGCTTTATCCCACTTCTGCCCCCCTCTCAGTATCATATGGTAGAGTCAGTGATGGGGGAGAGTGTGGGAGAAATGGGTAACTCTTCTATTCTTGTGTCAAGATTAGGGCAGCATGGTGGTTCAGTGGTTAGCACTGCTGCCTCACAGCGGCAAGGACCTGGGTTCAATTCCAGCCTTGGGTGACTATGGAGTTTGCATGTTCTCCCCGTGTCTGCGTGGGTTTCCTCCGGGTGCTCCGGTTTCCTCCCACAATCCAAAAATGTGCCGGTTAGGTGAATTGGCCATGCTAAATTGTGCATAGTGTTCAGGGATATGTTGGTTGAGTGCGTTAGTCAGGGGTTAAATGTAGGGGAATGGGTCTAGGTGGGTTATTCTTCGGAGGGTCAGTGTGGAGCCGTTGGGCTGAAGGGCTTGTTTCCACACTGTAGGGATTCTATGATCAATTTATGCTGCTGGATATTTGAACCTTTGATTAAAATGTCTGTTCGCTCATTGACAGGGGATTGGGCCGAGTGATGAAATTTCAGGAGAGACTCTGGATAGCCTGGGCCCCCTGGTTGCCTTTATTGATGAAACATTGATCAAACAAATCAACCCCCAGGAGCTGGTGCTACGGCTGGATGAGGTCAAAGGTTACTGTATCCCTGAGGAAAATAAGAACGCGTTTGGTTGGATGTTGACCAGGAGTGAGGTGCTGGGGTAGGTGACTCAGAAAAATTAAATTGAAATGTGAGCAGTCACCGAGAGCATGGATTACAGCTGCTGGAGCCTGTGAAGGAGGCTCATGTCCAAGGAGACTCTCAGTCTTTGGTTTTCAAGTCCATTGCTGAGGCCAACACTGCAACAACATGCATTTGCGTAGCACCTCTTACACCTTGAACAGCCTTAGAGGACTGGGTTCTCAACTGTGTCTGAGCCCCATGTCACAGGTGACCAGAGGCTTAGTCAATGGGATTTTATGGAGAGGAGCCTAATGAAGGAAAGAGGGATGGGGAGAGTTTTGGGAGAGGATTCTAGGGCTGGGGTGCAGACACCTGAAGGCATGTCCACCAAAGATGGAGTTTTTAAAATCGGAGAGAGTACAAGATGCTGGAATTGGAGGAGTGCACGGAACCTGGAGGGTTGTAGAGACAGGAGGAGGCTACAGAGGTATGGAGGGGTGTAGGGGCTGGAGGAGCTAACAGATGGAAAGATTTGAACCCAGACCCTGACACTATTGTGTTTTGTTTTGTAGGGCTGCTCCTGGCTGGACTGTGCAGCAGATGGAGTCCGTGGGTAGACTTGTCTTCTTCCTCTCACCTGATGATATTCACAAACTACCAAAGGTAGAGGTCACTAAGCCTGGCTCCCTGGGATAGGAAGGATAAAAATGGTTTGATTTTAAGCTGAATTTCAGGTCTTTCAATAAACCAACTTCAACAAGTACTCCCTCACCACCATGAGTGGTGGTGGCGTTTGTGCCATCTTTTTAAAAATATGGAATATGGGCATCAATGCCATACCAGCATTTATTGCCCATCCCTAATTGCCCAGAGGGCAATTAAGAATCACCCACATTGCTGTAGGTCTAGAGTCACATGTAGGCCAGACGAGGTAAGGATGAGACAAAAGAACTGCAGATGCTGGAATCCAAGGTAGACAAGCAGGAGCTGAAAATGTGTTGCTGGAACAGCGCAGCAGGTCAGGCAGCATCCAGGGAACAGGAGAATCGACGTTTCGGGCATAAGCCCTTGAGGCTGGAAGAACACAACAAGCCTGGCAGCATCAGGACGTGGTGAAGTCAATGTTTCAGGTGTAACCCTTCTTCAGGACTGGGGGTGGGTGTAGGGGGAACACCCTAACACCCATCCCCAGTCCTGAAGAAGGGTTACACCCGAAACGTTGACTTCACCACGTCCTGATGCTGCCAGACCAGGTAAGGATGGCAGATTTCCTTCCCTAATGGGAGGGGAGAGTGTGAGTGAACCAGGTGAGTTTCTGTGACCCTCAGTCAAGGTTATATGGTTCCCATCAATCTAGCTTTTAATTTCAAATTTTACCATCTGCCCTGGTGGGGTTTGAACCCAAGCCAACCCAGAACATCAGCCTGGGGTTTTGGATTATTAATCCAGTCGTATTACCACTACATGACTCACTGCAGTAACTCACCAAGGCTCCACTGATAGCACTTCCTATGACCTCTACCAACTAGGCCAGAGGATAGATAGAACACCATCCCCTGTGATTTCCCCTCCATGCCACTCACCACACTGACTTGGAAATATATCACTGTCCCTTTAGTGTCACTGGGTCACAATCCTAGAACTCTCTTCCTCGTGAAAATTTCCTGAGTCCCAGACATTAATGGGCTGCTCACTCACTAGACAGAGAGAGTGAGAGTGATGACTGGTGATGAGGTTAACCTCTGGTCACCATGCCTCAGGCAATGCAGGAATTGAACGTGCACTGACAATGTCCCTCTGCATTACAAAGCAGCCATCCAATTAGATGGCACAGGTTTAAGGTGAGATGGGGAAGATTTACAAGGGATCTAAGGAGTAACGTTTTCACACAAAGGCTGGTACGTGTATGGAATGAGGAAGTGGTGGAAGCTGGTACAATTACAAAATTTAAAAGGCATCTGGATGGGTATATGAATAGAAAAGATTTAGATGGAAATGGGCCAGATGTTGGCAAATAGGACTAAAATTGTTTAGGATATCTGGTCAGCATGGACGAGTTGGACCAAAGGCTCTGTTTCTGTGCCGTACATCTCTGACTCTATAACTGGCTAAGCTAATCTAGGGAGGAGAAAGGGAGCACTGCAGATGCTGGAGATCAGAGTCAAAAAGTGTGGTGCTGGAAAAGCACAGCCAGTCAGGCAGCATCCAAGCAACAGGAGAGTTGATGTTTTGACCATGAGCTCTTCATTCCTGAGCTAACCTAGTCCTAACAGCACTGTGACTGTACCTAACCTCCATAGTATCTAATGGTTCAAGAAGGCAGCTCAACACGGCCAACTCGCAGGCAATTTTTAAAAGCTTTTTATTGTGTATTTGTGAGCAGCCTGATGGCAGCTGTTTGAACTCTGGGTGTGAGCAATACCGACAGAGGTCTGAGGACTGCTGCAAGGGCAGATTGCCTGTGTCTCTCTCTCTCTCTCTCTCTTCCTCTCTCTCTCTCTCTCTGCGCTCCTTCAAGATGCTTTTTAAAGCTTATCTATTTGACAAAACATTTGGTTATCTTCACACCATACTCAGTGTTAGATTTTGTTTGATAATTGCTGCTGTGAACGAGGGTGATTTTTTAACAATAAAGGCAGGATTTTATGGCAAGTTAATGCTGTTTTAGGAGGTGAGTTTAAAATCCCTTGCAGTGGCATTTGGTAGGTGTGTGGGTTTGTTTCAAACAAAGACACCCCAGAGTTTATTTTTAGTCTGATCCATGTTGGATTTGGCTGGCACCTGGTTTGGTGGGGGCACAGTTTGTTTTTAGGCCCTGGACGTTATTTCCTACCCTGATTGATACCCATCAGCAACCACCCTGCGTGTGACTACTTCCCCCTGTATGTAACTTCCTCCCAGTACCCTCCTCCCCTTTGGATCATTGAGGAGAAAGTGAGGTCTGCAGATGCTGGAGATCAAAGTTGAAACTTTTACACCCCGTCCACCTGGACACCCCGTGCTGGCCTCCTACCTGCCCTCGACCTCTTCATAGCAAACTGCCGCCGCGATATTAACCGCTACCTGAACTCCCACACCCCTCCCACCCACTCCAACCTCTCACCCTCGGAACGCGCAGCCCTCCACTCCCTCCGTTCCAACCCCAACCTCACCATCAAACCAGCTGACAAGGGAGGCGCGGTAGTAGTTTGGCGCACTGACCTTTACACCGCTGAGGTCAAACGCCAGCTCGCAGATACCTCCTCCTACTGCCCCCTTGACCATGACCCCACCCCCCACCACCAAACCATCATCTCCCAGACCGTTCATAACCTCATCACCTCAGGGGACCTCCCATCCACCGCCTCCAACCTCATAGTCCCACAACCCCGCACCGCCCGTTTCTACCTCCTGCCCAAAATCCACAAACCTGACTGCCCCGGACGACCCATCGTCTCAGCCTGCTCCTGCCCAACCGAACTCATCTCGGCATACCTCGACACGGTCCTGTCCCCATTAGTCCAAGAACTCCCCGCCTACATTCGTGACACCACCCACGCCCTCCACCTCCTCCAGGATTTCCGCTTCCCCGGTCCCCAACGCCTCATCTTCACCATGGACATCCAGTCCCTGTACACCTCCATCCCCCATCACGAAGGACTCAAAGCACTCCGCTTCTTCCTTTCCCGCCGTACCACCCAGTACCCTTCCACCGACACCCTCCTTCGACTGACCGAACTGGTCCTCACCCTGAACAACTTTTCTTTCCAATCCTCCCACTTTCTCCAAACAAAAGGAGTAGCCATGGGCACCCGCATGGGCCCCAGCTATGCCTGCCTCTTCGTAGGATATGTGGAACAATCCATCTTCCGCAACTACACTGGCCCCACCCCCCATCTTTTCCTTCGCTACATTGATGACTGTATCGGCGCTACCTCGTGCTCCCACGAGGAGGTTGAACAGTTCATCCACTACACTAACACCTTCCACCCCGACCTCAAATTCACCTGGACAGTCTCGGACTCCTCCCTCCCCTTCCTAGACCTTTCTGTTTCTATCTCAGGCGACCGAATCAACACGGACATCTACTACAAACCAACCGACTCCCACAGCTACCTGGACTACACCTCCTCCCATCCTGCCCCCTGTAAAAACGCCATCCCATTCTCCCAATTCCTTAGTCTCCGCCGCATCTGCTCCCAGGAGGACCAGTTCAAAATACGTACAACACAGATGGCCTCCTTCTTCAAGGACCGCAATTTCCCCCCCGACGTGGTCGACGATGCCCTCCACCGCATCTCCTCCACTTCCCGCTCCTCCGCCCTTGAGCCCCGCCCCTCCAACCGCCACCAGGACAGAACCCCACTGGTCCTCACCTACCACCCCACCAACCTCCATATACAGCGTATCATCCGCCGTCACTTCCGCCACCTCCAAACAGACCCCAGCACCAAGGATATATTTCCCTCCCCTCCCCTATCAGCTTTCTGTAGAGACCACTCCCTCCGCGACTCCCTTGTCAGATCCACACCCCCCACCGACCCAACCTCCACTCCCGGCACCTTCCCTTGCAACCGCAGGAGGTGCAACACTTGCGCCCACACCTCCCCCCTCACTTCTCTCCAAGGCCCCAAAGGAAACTTCCATATCCGCCACAGATTCACCTGCACCTCCACCCACATTATCTACTGCATCCGCTGCAGCCGGTGTGGCCTCCTCTATATTGGGGAGACAGGCCGCCTACTTGCGGAGCGATTCAGAGAGCACCTCTGGGCCACCCGGACGAACCAACCTAACCACCCTGGAGCACAGCATTTCAACTCCCCCTCCCACTCCACCGAGGATATGCAGGTCATTGGACTCATCCACCGCCAAACCACAACAACGCGACGGTCAGAGGAGGAGCGTCTTATCTTCCGACTGGGAACCCTCCAACCACAGGGGATGAACTTGGACTTCACCAGTTTCTTCATCCCCCCTCCCCCCACCTTGTCTCAGCCGAATCCCTCCAGCCCGGCACCGCCTTCCTGACCTGCAGTCTTCTTCTTGACCTCTCCGCCTCCATCCTACTCCGACCTATCACCCTCACCTTGACCTCTTTCCACCTATCACATTTCCAACGCCCCTCCTCCAAGTCCCTCCTCCCTACCTTTTATCTTCGCCTGCTGAACACTCTCTGCTCATTCCTGAAGAAGGGCCTGTGCCCGAAACGTCGAATCTCCTGTTCCCTGGATGCTGCCTGACCTGCTGTGCTGTTCCAGCAATAAAGTTTCAACTCCCCTTTGGATCAGCCAAGGCTCATTGACTCACCCTCTTAGCGAGTCAATAGTTTGTAAGTTCAATTCCAGACTCCAGAGATTTGAGCTCAATATTCAGATTGAAACTTCCAGAGCAGTCTTGAGGGAGTGCTGCATTGTCGGAGGTTCAGTGCTGAGGGAGTGCTGCATTGTCGGAGGATTAGTACTGAGGAAATGCCATACTGTCAGAGGGTCAGTGCTGAGGGAGTGCTGCACTGTCAGGGGGTCAGTACTGAGGGAATGCTGCACTGTCGGAGGGTCAGTGCTGAGGGAGTGCCACAACTGTCAGAGGGTCAGTACTGAGGGAGTGTTGCGCTGCTAGAGGGTCAGTGCTGAGGGAGTGCCGCACTGTCGGAGGATTAGTACTGAGGAAATGCCATACTGTCAGAGGGTCAGTGCTGAGGGAGTGCTGCCCTATCAGTGGGTCAGTACTGAGGGAGTGCTGCACTGACAAAGAGTCAGTGCTGAGGGAGTGCTGCACTGACAAAGAGTCAGTGCTGAGGGAGTGCTGCATTGTCGGAGGGTCAGTGCTGAGGGAGTGCTGCATTGTCGGAGGGTCAGTGCTGAGGGAGTGTTGCGCTGTTAGAGGGTCAGTGCTGAGGAAATGCCGTACTGTCAGAGGGTCAGTGCTGAGGGAGTGCTGCACTATCAGTGGGTCAGTACTGAGGGAGTGCTGCACTGACAAAGAGTCAGTGCTGAGGGAGTGCTGCATTGTCGGAGGGTCAGTGCTGAGGGAGTGCTGCATTGTCGGAGGGTCAGTGCTGAGGGAGTGCTGCACTATCAGTGGGTCAGTACTGAGGCAGTGCTGCACTGACAAAGAGTCAGTGCTGAGGGAGTGCTGCATTGTCGGAGGGTTAGTGCTGAGGAAGTGCCACACTGTCAAAGGGTCGGTACCAAGGGAGTGCTGCACTGTCAGAGGGATGGTACTGAGAGAGTGCCGCACTCTCGGAGGGTTGGTACTGAGGGAATGCCACAGTGCCGGAGGGTTAATACTGAGGGAGTGCCACACTGTCAGAGGGTTAGTACTGAGGGAGTGCAGCACTGTCATAGGGGTTAGTACTGAGGGAGTGCTGTACTGTCAGAGGGTTAGTACTGAAGGAGTGCCGCACTGTCAGAGACCTGACCAATATCTATTCTCTAAAATTGTTGCCAACAAAATATTATTATTTGGTCATGATCACATTGTGGATGTTGGGATCTTGCTGTGCGCAGGCTGCTTGCTATATTTTCAACTCTGCAAGAGTGGCTGCACATCATTGTCTGTGAAGAGCTTTGGGTTGTACTCTGATTGGGAAATGCTCTGGAGATATCCATGTTCTTATTTTTAGATTTGAGGTTACCATAGTAACTGGTCTTCACTTCCAAAGGACTGGAATTTAAAGGGAGTTGATGGCCTATGGTGTTATTGCTAGACTGTTAATCCAGAGACCCAGATAATATAAAGGGACCTAGCTTTGGATCCTGCTGTGGTAGGTGTCAGTATGTGAATTCAATAAAAATCTGGAATTAAGACTCTAATTGTTGATTGTTAGGGGAAAACCCCATCTGGTTCACTATGTCCTTTAGGGAAGGAAACCTTATTTAATTTGGCCTAGACTCCAGAGCCACAGCAACTCTCAACTGCTGTCTGGGCAATTAGGTTTGGGCCAATGATGCCCACACCCAGTGAAAGAATGAAAGAAGCAGCTATCCTTGACAGTTCCCTCTCTTTCCCAACAGGAGGTGCTGACAGCCAAAGTGGTGGAGCTGGTCCTCCTCAGTGAGGGCCGGTGGGGAGTGAGTGACATTGGCAGGGTCTGTCAGGAGCAGCAGAGTCAGTCTGCACACACAGCCCTCCTCAGCAAGCGGCTCAGCTTGGTAACCACGGCAATCAAGAGCATCACAAAGAAGCGAAGAGGTAAAGACGCAACCACTGTACACCCCAAAATGCTGAGACAGGCACGGTGCCTGTACCCGCCCAGGGGCCCTGAGATAGGTGTAGTGCCTGTACCCGCCAGGGGCCCTGAGACAGGCACAGTGCCTGTACCCACCCAGGGGCCCTGAGACAGGCACGGTGCCTGTACCCATCCAGGGGCCCTGAGATAGGCACAGTGCCTGTACCTGGTAAAAACAATGACTGCAGATGCTGGAAACCAGATTCTGGATCAGTGGTGCTGGAAGAGCACAGCAATTCAGGCAGCATCCGAGGACAGGCAGTGCCTGTACCTGCCAGGGGCCCTGAGGCAGGCACGGTGCCTGTACCTGCTCAGGGGCCCTGAGATAGGCGCAGTGCCTGTACCCTCCCAGGGGCCCTGAGACAGGCATGGTGCCTGTACCCACCCAGAGACCCTGAGATAGGCGCAGTGCCTGTACCTGCCAGGGGCCCTGAGATAGGCACGGTGCTGTACCCCCCCCACCCCGGCAATAGATTTCCAAGACAGGATGGTGAGTGGCTCGGAGGGGAACTTGCAGGGAATGGTGTTCCTGTGTATCTGTTGCCCTTGTCCTTCCGGATGGCAGTGGTTTTTAAGGTAGTGCCTGGGAAATCTTGAGACATGAAAAGCTGATTTTCCCTGTGCTCCCATTGTAGATGGTATCCCAAACTGCATTGACATCAGAGCCACGTTTCCAATGGCCTGGAGCAGCAGTCAGCTTGCTGCTATGGCTGACAATGAATTTGCCGACTGTTTGGAAATTCTCACTCGCGATCGGGATCTGTCGGCAGAGCACCTGAAAATCCTGCTCACAAAGACCAAGCAGGTAAGTGGAGAATCCACAGAATCTAGCAGTAGCTCAGAATCCATACTAACAGGGGATTGAACAGGAGGAACAGGCCATGCAGCTTCTTTAACCAGTCCTACCCCCCCCCCCCCCCCCACCAAACTCTCCCAAACCTTCCCCCCCTCCCCCCCACAAACATTCAATCAACTTGTAGCTTTTTAAATTTAATCATTTGTGGGAGGTGGGCATCTCTAGCTGGTCCACCATTTTTTTCATATAGATATTTTTATTAGAAATTTAACATTTTTACAAGTTTACAAAAATAAACAAAACTCTCAGATATAAACATTGATATACAATTAGCTCAAATATACAATAGCCAAAATTTAATAAAAAAACAAAAAAAAACGGAAAAGAAGGGAAAAAAAACAAACAAAACTCAACTATCTACTAATCTAACCTACAACTAACCAGAGTGTGTATTTAAGTCTCTTACATGCTCGGAATGTGTTAACATCAGATGTAATAAAACCCGTATTCGTGCGGGATTCCTACCCCGAGGGGCCCCGGACCAGCCAGGTTTGTAATCTCAATTAAATAAAAGCCCTTGTTAGGATAGCCGAAATATCTGTATTTATGTAATTCAGGAAGGGAGCTGGTCCACCATTTATTGCCCGTCCCTTGTTGCCCCTTGAGAAGGCGGGGGTGAGCTGCCTTCCTGAACTGCTGCAGTCCATTTGCTGTAGGTAGACCCACAGTGCCTTTAGGGAGAGAATTCCAGGATTGTGACCCAGCGACACTGAAGGAACGGTGATTTATTTCCAAGTCAGGATGGTGAGGGGTTTGGAGGGGAACTTGCAGGGGGTGGTGTTCTCATGTATCTGCTGCCCTTGTCCTAAATGGAAATGGCTGTGTGTTTGGAAGGTGCTGGCTGAGGATCTTTGGTGATCCTTTGGCTGATCTGATTGCAACCTTACCTCCACTTTCCCAGTATCCTTTGAATAATCAAAAATAAGATAATGTTTATTTCATTATGGTCTGAACACCACTCTATCCCCCGCCATCTCCCTATACGCACATGTGTATATATGTATATATTTTACACACACACATACACCCACCCACCAGCGATAATGGTGGGAGTTGACCCTGTATCCTGAGAGTGTTAGCCTGGATCTCTTGGACCCAGTGACTTTACTAATAACTCAGTGTTTCCACTTCATTGAGGTGAAAATGTGTTGCTGGAACAGCGCAGCAGGTCAGGCAGCATCCAGGGAACAGGAGAATCGACGTTTCGGGCATAAGCCCTTCTTCAGGAATCTGCTGCGCTGTTCCAGCAACACATTTTCAGCTCTGACCTCCAGCATCTGCAGACCTCACTTTCTCCTTCATTGAGGTCCTTGGTGGAGGAAGCAAGTTTTGAAAGGTAGGTGTGTGGAGGAGCTTTGCAGTGAATGTGAGAGTCTCAATCGCAATCAAGGTCAATGTGCTAAAGGTTGCTGGGTGAGGGGAGGGGGAATGTGCCCCTACTTGACAGAGAATGTAATTGCATTGGGGGTAGCTCAGCGAAGGGACACTGGATTAATTCCAGAGATGAAAAAATGGTCTTGTGAGGAAAGATTGAGCAGTTTAGGCCTGTACTCTGGAGTTTAGGAGAATGAAATGAAATCTAATTGAGGTCTGTAAGATGCTAATGGAGCTTGGCAAAATAGACATAGAGAGGATGTTTCCTCATGTGCGGCAATCCACAACTAGAGGTTATAGTCTTAGGATAAGGGGTGGCAGATCTAAAAACGATAGGGAGAAATTACTTCTCTCAAAAGGTCGTGAATCTGTGGAACTCATTCCCTGAGACTTTGTGTATATTTAAGGAGGAGACTGGGGCAAGAAATTGGAGTTGAGGCCGAGACATGATCAGCCTCAATTGGCAGAACAGCAACGATGGGCTGAATGGCCTACTGCTGCTCCTAATGTTTATGAACCGAGCAAGGGAGGACATAAGAGGCAGGAGCAGAGTTTGGCCATCTGCTGACTCGAATGTGCTCCATTACTCGATAAGACTGTGACATTGCTCCCAGCTCCTGCACTCACTCACCCTGGCATCATTATCACGTACTGGCTCCGTGTTGGACACAGGGTCAGTGCTGTGGCTGTGACAGTGAGATTGAGAGATTTCACTGTTCGTGCAAAGTGTCCAATTTCTTGAAACCAAAAGCGCAAATATTGACTTTTCAAAATGACAGGAAGTCCAATTTGAATCCATTATCCTGTGATTCCTGGTGATAAACTGGCGACAGTGATCCTCAGGAATGTCGAGATAGGAGCATTTCCAGGGAAACCCTTCTCTCTCCCCTGAAGGGAGAGGCTCGATTTATCAGACAGCCATTGGCTGTTTTGTGTCGAGGGGCCTTGAAGAGGAGGAATGTTTACACAAAATGTTGTGCTTTAGCTCTAACAGTTTATATTCCTAAAGTACTGAGTAGTTTCATTTTAAGAAGCAGCAGGTAATCTTTTCATTAACTGGGGCCTAATGGATTTCCAGTGTAGCACAAACCTGAAATAGTGTTAGCCAAACAGAGATCCAATGGATGATACTGAGTGAACATTGTAACAGTTAGGAAAGGTCAGTGTTACCCAACCAGGAGCCACTCCATTGACTCCAGTCCATGACGGAACCAATATCCCAGCTGCTACCTTCGTTGTGCCTCATGGGCACAGAACCCAGTGGAAGTGATACTCCAGTTCTGTCTGGCTCACCTCACTCAGGGGTAGATTGGTCTTTGAGGGGGTGCAATGAACACTTACCAGGAAAACCAAGGGTTAGTGTCCTAGGGCAAGTTGCATGGACTTGCAGAGTTTCCTCGGATATTCAAGGTGAATGCATTTCAGTTTAAATTATTAAAGGAGTAGATGCGAGGTGGATAGACAGAAGCTGTTTCCTCAGGCAGGTGTACCCCATTATAGGAGGGGGTCCAGAATGCTGATGCTTGGACTATAACCTGGTGTTGTGTGACTTGTGAGATTTTGAAGCAGTGTCAATCGAGGACATAGTCAGTACACAGTCTCCAGATCAGGACGGGGGAGTGACCCCGAATGGGAGATTAGTGTTGCTGCCTTGCAAAAGCTGCCAGGGGGTTCGCAGTCATCAGGAGGTGCTGTTGATGAACTGGAAAGTGAAACTGACTCTTTTCTCTCTCCCCAGTTGTATGGCTCTCTAAGACTAATGAAACTGTGGCAGCTCCTGCAGATGGGCCGCGCTGTCACCCAGCTCAGTGATCGAGATTTCCAAAACCTGGATCTCTCCGACTTGGCAGTTTTGGCCTTCCTGGGAGAGGTGGGCGAATGGAGTGAAAAACAGGTAGGGTTAACCTTCTCTTTTGCCCTCTCTCCTCCCATATCTCAGGAAGGAAATACTAGCCCTGGAGCGTGTTCAGAGGAGGTTCATGAGAATGGTCCCAAGAATGAAAAGCTTAACATATAAGGAGCGTTTGAGGACTCTGAGTTTATACTTGATGGAGTTTAGAAGGATTGAGGGGGGGGATCTAATTGAAACTTGCAGAATACTGAATGATCTGGACAGAGTGGATGTTGGGAAGGTGTTTTCATTGGTCAGAGAGACTGGGACCCAAGGAAGGAGTCTCTCACAGTAAAGGGAAGACATTTTAGAATGGAGATAAAGAGAAACTTCTTCAGCCAGGGAGTGGTGAATCTATGGAATTCATTGTCACAGAAGGCTGTGGAGGCCACGCCATTGAGTGTATTTAAGACGGAAATAGATAGGTTCATGAGTATCAAGGGTTATGGGGAGAAAGTGGGAGAATGGCTTTGAGAAGCTTATCAGCCATGATTGCGTGTCGGAGCTGAATGATCTAATTTCTGCTCCTGACAGCGCTCTTGTGTTTCAGTTAAAAGCGTTGAAAAATATGGTGCTGGAAAAACACAGCAGGCCAGGCAGAATCTGAGGAGCAGGAGAATCGACGTTTCGGGCATAAGCCCTTCTTCAGGCAGGGCTTCTCCATTCCTAAAGAAGGGCTTATGTCCGAAACGTCGATTCTCCTGCTCCTCGGATGCTGCCTGGCCTGCTGTGTTTTTCCAGCACCACATTTTTCAACTCTGCTACTCCAGCATCTGCAGTCCTCACTTTCTTTGAATTAAAAGCCTTTGGGTCGAGATCTTAAACCAGGACTTGAGAAGCTACCCTGAGGGAGTGCTGCATTGTCAGCGGCCATTGTGAATCAGACTGAGATGTTCGACTGAGCCCCTGTCTGCCTGATCAAGTGAGCATTAAAAATGCTGCCATGTTATTGAACAGACTAGAAGCTATTCCTGGAGTCCTCACCAAAATTCCCTCCTGCAACCAACATCACAAAGAAATCATGAAGTTGACCATTCGTAGACTCATTGAACTGTCCAAACAAGGCCCTTCAGCCCATTGAGTCTACACTGACAAGAAAATTTCTAAATCCAGCATGTGGCCCACAGCTTTGAATGTTATAACATTACATGTGCTCATCCAAGTATTTTTTAAACGTTGTGATGTTTCCTGCCTCAAATCCCTTTCCAGGTAGTGTATTCCAGATCCCCTAACACCCTCTGGGTGAAAGCAATTTTTTTTTCTCAAATCCCCTATAAACTTTCTGCCTTTCACTTTAAAATTATGCTCCCTTGTTATTGGCCCTTCAACTAAGGGAAGAAGCTGCTTTATATCCCCCCCCCCCCCCCCCCCCCCATCGATGCCTCTCATCATCTTGCACACCTCTATCAGAATCCCCCCCCCAACCATCTCTGCTGCAGATAAAACAACCCAAGCCTATCCAGCCTCTCCTCCTAGCTCCAGGTTGATTCTCGGATCTTGCTGCACTCGACATGACGGCTACATTTGCCTCGATTGCAGATGTTTCGTTTCGAAGCTAATTAATTGGATTTGCAATGCTCCGAGCTGTTTGTGAGGGAGGTGATAAGCTGCTGTTTCGTTTCAGATCCTGCCTGACTGGAGCCAGGAGAAGGAACTGGATACAGTCCAGCCATTTCTGAGCTCCTGCTGCTGAGCAAGAATGGAAAGAAAGGGTTTGAACGGGACATTTCCTCCCCCGAGAGCATTTATACAACCCATGAAACCCTGTTGAGGTGTAGACCTCATTGTAAAGCAGGAAACCCAGCAGCCAGCTGGTGCGCAAGGAGATCCCACAAACTGCAATGATGAGATACCCTGGTATTGGTTGAGGCATTAAATTTGGCCTGGATGTCAGGGAGACCTCCCCCGCTGTTTTTCAGAACAGCACCATGGGATCATACCTGCCACCTGAAAGGGCGGAAGGATCAATGGATGTGAAGCTGGAAGGGCACAGCAGGTTAGACAACATCCGAGGAGCAGGAACGTCAACATTTTGGGATGAAATCCTTCATCAGGATGAAGGGTTTTAGCCCAAAATGTTCTCTTTCCTGGTGTTCAGATGCTGCCTGCCCTTCCAGCTTCACATCTATTGAGTCCGACTTCATGTATCCACAGTCCTTACTGTCTCCAGGGTTGAAGGTTCCCTGGTTTATCACCTCAGCTGGAGGATGGTACCTCTGGCAGTGCAGCACACTTGCAGCATGGCACTGACAGAGTCATCCCCTGGATTGTGGGGTCATGTCCCAGGAGATGGACCTCCTGGCTGGATACTTCTCACCGAGCTGCAGCTGACAAAAACACCTCCTCCCGGCAGGAGCCGGCTTCAAGCCTCGCGGTGACAGAGTTTATACACAGCTTTGGGTTTTAAAACAAACTGGCGGAGGCAGCCCTTATGTCACAAACTCAAATGCCAGCTCTTGCCTTCTCAGGGGGTGAAGCACAATGTTTGATCAGTTGAACGCTGCACCTGCTTGTGTTTTCTAGAGAAGGGCAGGATTTAGCAGCTTCCTCCGACGGGGAGGGCAGTCCGTGTCAGAGCTCGATGCCACGACCCTCACCGCACTGGGACATTTGATCTGTGGGATGGCAGTCACTGAGATCGAGAGGATCAATCCTGAGGAGTTCAGGTCAGGAAGAAGGGAACGGTGGGGACCATTATCCAATTCATCATTTCAACTTCAATTTCCTCACTGGATGGAAGGGATTTTTTTTTTGTTGTTCTTTTCAATCTTCTTTCCACGACTGTCTGCCCTCTGGGGTGAAGGGTCACTCAGCTGAGAGAGCTGAAAGGGAAGTTTAACAGATTAACCTGTTCTCCACAAACTGCGGCTGGGATTGGGAGGGGCAGGTAAATACCAGACGCCCCACATTGTTCATGGCTGCAACATCACATCCATCCCCTCTGGATCAGCACTGAACACACCAACCAAACTCTTCCTTTCCCTTGAACTGACACCAAGCTCCCATTGCCCTGTGGCAGTACACTGCTGCAGAATTGAACACCAACCACACTGGGAACAAAATATCCAATCCTGCTGCAGCAGTGTTTGATGGGGAACAGTGTAGAGGCAGCTTTACAATGTTTCTATCTCCATGCTGTCCCTATCCTGGGGGTATTGATGGGGAACAGTGTAGAGAGAGCTTTACAAAGTCTCTAACTTAATGCTGTCCCTGTCCTGGGGATTTTTGATAGGGAACAGTATAGAGGCAGCTTTACAATGTCTCTAACACCATGGTATCCCCATCCTGGGAGTGTTTGACGGGGACTTTACTCTGTATCTAACCCCGTGCAGTCCCTGTCCTGGGAGTGGGGAACAGTAGAGGAAGTTTTACTCTGTACCTAACCCTGTGCTGTTCCTGTCCTGGGAGTGTTTAATAAGGCACTGAAGCTTGAAAGTGAGATTTTAACCACTCCTCATACCCCTCACCTTGATTAGCTCTTAACAAAATGAGTAAAGTTTGATGTTGGTGAAATTTTAATTTGAGTGAATTAAAACAGGAAGATGCTTTGTCTGGCTGGCTCACAGGCTGCTTCTCTTCATTACAGTAAGGCCGTCTTGTTCCTTGGGGGTTTGAAGCTGAGTTGCTCTGAAGCCCAGCTGGAGGCCCTGGCCCATCTCACCACCCTGCCCCAGGCTTTCGGGCTGGTCAGCAACTGGGGCCCTGAAATCTTCACCGAAATTGGCTCCATTGCAGGTAATGGGATCAATGTCTTCATCCTATTGGGAATGGAGCCTGAGTTTGGGAAGGGCCCCGCTCAGTTCTCGTCATTGAGGGGGTGGCCAGGGCCTGGTAATAGAGTGAAGCTGCTTCCCTGATACTGGACGGAGCAGTGGGAATCTGAGGAGGAACAGGATAAAGCTTCACGTTGTCCATTTCAGACACCTCCCAGCTGGAATCTTATCCATTTCTCCTGTTGTGGAATGTGGATGTCATTGACAAGGCCAGCACTTGTTACTCATCCCTAATTGCCCATGAAATGGAGGAAAGATTGATGGGGGGATGCAGGAATGTAGAGTTGAGGTTAATATCACATCAATCCTGCTTTTATTGTGTGGCCTGTTCCTCTTTCTGGAATGGATGATGGTGTGTTTGTGTGGATTAGTTGCTGGGCTGCAACAAGTTGAACTCTGACACTGTGTCATCAGGGTGATCTCACAAGGGGTAGTGGTAGTGGTATTACGTCTGGGCCAGGAGGCCCGGTTCAAGTCCCACCTACATCATGAACGGGTTGATGAGAAAATATCTACAAGACTTACCATGGTGAGGCCAACATTGGGAGGATTTGTCAGAGAGAAACGAGCTCTTTCTGAGCTGGTTTCTGCTGCTTCAGCCTCAAGTCCCACTGCTTTCTCAGTTTGAAATTGCTAAGGGCAAGCATCTATTTGAAAATATTTGAAGGAGGAAATGGAACAGCTTGCGTTTCATATCCTCTGGGCATCCCAAAGTGATTTCCTTCGGTTACTTTGGAAATGATCATTTTGTTGCAGCAGCCTATTGGTGACTAGGGACTTGGCGGGATGGGGGTTACTTGTTCACAAAACCCAGAAAGCTAGCATACATGGACAGCAGGTAAACTGGACGGCCAATGGGCTGTTGGCCTTTATTTCAAGGGGTTGGAGGGTAAGAATAGGGAACTGTACAAGATACTGGGGAGACCATAGCTGGAGTATTGGGAGTAGTTCTGGTTGCCTTATTTAAGAAGATATATTAGTTCAGAAGAGACAGTTCTGACAAGGATCACTAGAATGATCCCTAGTATGGAGGGGCTCTGATAAAGAATTACTGGACTTGAAGAGCTAACTCTGCTTTCCTCCCACTGATGCTGCCAGACCTGCTGAGTTCCTCCAGCAATTTCTGTTTTTGTTTCAGATCTCCAGCATCCACAGCTCTTTGTTTCGTTATCCTGGTCTGGAGGGATGGTTTTATGAGCAAAAGCCGAACAGGTTGACACTAATAACTAGAATTTAGAAGAATGAGAGGTGATCTCATTAAAATGTATCAGATTCTTAAGGGGTTTGACAGGGTCAATGCTGAGAGGGTGCTCCCCCTCATGGGAGAGTCTAGGACCAGAGGGCACAGTCTCAGGATAAAGGGGCACCAATTTAAGACTGAGGTAAAGAGAAATTCCTTCTCTCAGAGGGTTGTGTGTCTTTGGAACTCCTTGCCACAGAGAGATCTGTGGGGGTAGAGTCCTTGTGTATATTTAAGACTGAGAAATTCTTGATCAGTTGAGGCATCAAGGGTTACAGAGGAAGGAAAATGGATGTGAGGGATGTTGGATCAGCCATGGTGCTGTTGCGTGGCTGAGTTGGCTCAAGGGGCTGAATAGCCTTATCCTGTCCTTATTTCTAATGGTTTATGGTGCATGGCAAGCACAGACACACAGACAGACAAACTGATACACACAGACAGATATGGACAGACACACACAGACACACGCACACTGACACATAGACATACAGACACATTCAGAGATACAGACACACACAGGCAACACACATAGACAGATGCACACGCAGACACAGACGCACACACAGACATAGAGGGAGACACACGCTGACACATAGACAGGGACACACACACAGACAAACAGACAGATACATAGACAGACAGATAGAGAGACACACACACACACACACACCCAGCATAAGCTCTTCATCTCACACACATACAGACACACAGACAGACACACAGACAAACATAGACACAGACACATACATACACAGACACACAGACATACACACACAGCTTATCTGATTTATGATGTTCATTGTTGTCAGTCCAGTTCATGGGCTGTGTGTTGTATGATACTATGCAGTGTCTGAGAAAACCCATTGGATCATTTTCTCTCACAGCTGGACTACCTGACGTCACATTGTCATCGCTAGTGGAGCAACAGATTGAAGGACTCACACCTTCAGCCATCTCGCTCATCGTCCCGAGCAAATTTGCAGTAAGTCTTCAAATGCTAAACTCGCTTTCCATTGCAATAACATTGGGTACAGAGAGCAAAAGAGGATACTTGCATTTATTTAGCCCCTCGTTTGGTGATGTTAGGATACCACAAATTGCTTTACAGTCAATGAAGTCCTTTTGAAGAATTGTTGCTGTTGTATTGTAGGAAATGCAGTAGTTAGTCTAGCACACAGCAAGATCCCACAATGTGATAACAAACCAATGACATCTTTTTAAGTGATGCTGCACGTGAACAAAAATACAGAGTGAAGCCGGGGGGAGGGGGCAGCCTGAGTCCACTATTCCAGAAAGTCATGGCCAATCTAACTCCGTTGTTTCCTGTCCTATTGCTGTATCGCCTGATTTCATTCATGCCCAACATTTCTCTCAACCTCCATGTTGAATGTACTCCATAACTGAGCTCTCTCGGGTGGGGAATTCTGAAGATTCTCAATCCTCTGAGAGAAGAAATTCCTCATCTCTGTACCAAATGGCTGATCCATTCATTGGTAACTTGCAAAAGAATGAGAGGTGGAGGTGACAGTGATTCTTTGATCTATACAGCATGTTGCTGCATTCCTGAAAGGGCAGTGAAAGCAGATTCATTAATAACTTCCCAATGGAAGTTGTATGCATTCTGGAAAGGGGAGAATATGCAGAATTATAGAGATAGAAGCAGGTGTGGGTATGGAAATAACTGGATAGATCTGTCAAACAGCCAGCATTGGCAATCTGGGCTGAATGGTCTCTTCCTGTGCTGATTGATTGTGAGCTTCAAATTCCAAGTTGACAATCATCTCCAGTCGCCTCCCACGCCCTGTCTGGTGATGAATACACAAACGGTTTCTCAGTTGTCTCTTCCCCCAATAGGTTGTATTCAATACCGATCAGCTGTCATCCCTGAGCAGTGCCCAGGCATCCGCTGTGACCAGCAAACAGTACGAGAAGCTGAGCCCAGAGCAGAGGCGAGCTGTCAGCACTGCACAGTATGATGGGGAGATCCACCAGGAGCAGAGAGGTACATCTGAGTTAACAATTCACCGCTAGCTCAGGCACATCCTCTTTAAGCTCATTCTCACGATGTGGCCATTGCTCCTTGCCAAAGCCAGTATCGTCGGTTGGTGGGGTTGGAGTGAAGAAGAAAGAATTTTGAGCTAAACATTACCTCTCTTTGAACTTTCAGGCAAGAATCATGCAGTGCTATCAGCCTGGCCCCAGGTGGCTATCCTGTTCTTGGGTCTATCTATTACCTATCACCTCGTGGAGAACTGGACCTGAACTCTCTCAAGTTGGATTGACATCGGTTTTAGATCCTAGTATTTTATTTGTATTTGAAAGTAAATAAAAGTTGTGATTGAAGAGTTCAAAAGTTGATGTTTTTTTATTCACGGGATGTGTGTGTTGCCAGCTAACCCAGTGTTTATTGCCCATCCCTAATGGTCCTGGAGAAGGTGGTGATGAGGTGCTACCTTCAGCCTCTGTAGCCCTTGGGTAGAAGGAGCACCCACAGTGCTGCAGGGGTGCCCCCAGGATTTTGAACCAGCGACATTGAGGAAGTGGCAATATATTTCCAAGTCTGGATGGTGAGGCACTTGGAGGGGAACTGGCAGGGGGTGGTGTTCCCACGTATCTGCTACCCTTGTTTTCTAGATAATAGAGGTTGCTGGTTTGGAAGGTGCTATTGAAGGAGTCTTAGTGAGTTGCAAAAGTTCACCTTGTAGATAGGACACGCCTGTGTTTCGGTGCAGTGGGACTGAACATGGAAGATGATAGATGCAGTGTTGATCAGGCAAGTTTGTCATTGATAGAGTCAAGAGTGTGGTGCTGGAAAAGCACAACAGGTCAGGCAGCATCTGAGGAGCAGGAGAGTCAACATTTCGGGCAAAAGCCCTTCATCAGGAATGAGGCTGTGAGCCAAGGGACGAAAGGAGTAGCCATGGGGACCTGCATGGGCTCCAGCTATGCCTATCTCTTTGTTGGTTTCACAGAACAGTCCATCTTCCGGAGTTACACCGGTGCCATTCCCCCCTTTCCCTCAGCTACATTGATCGGTGCCACCTCGTGCTCTCACGAGGAGGTTGAACAGTTCATGAACTTCACGAATACATTCCACCCCAACCTTAAATTCACCAGGTCCATCTCAGACACCTCCCTCCCCTTCCTGGACCTCTCCATCTCCATCAACAGTGACTGACTCAACACAGACATCTTCTACAAGCCCACCGACTCCCACAACTACCTGGACTACACCTCCTCACACCGTTCCTCCTGCAAAAACGCTATCCCTTATTCCCAATTCCTCCACCTCTGCTGCATCTGCTCCCAGGAGGACCAATTCCACTACAGAACACACCAGATGACTTCCTTCTTTAAAGATGGCAATTTTCCTCTTCCATGTGGTTGATGATGTCCTCCAGCACATCTCATCCACTTCCCACACCTCTGCCCTTGAACCCCACCTCTCCAATCGCAACAAGGACAGAACCCCCCTGGTCCTCACCTTCCAACCCACCAACCTCCGTACACATCGCATCATCCTCCACCATTTCCGCCACCTACAAACCTACCCCACCACCAGGGATATATTTCTCTCCCCATCCCTATCCGCTTTCCATAAAGACAATTCCCTTCGCGACTCCCTGGTCAGGTCCATGCCCCCTCCCCCCACCAACCCACTCTCCCCAGCAGGCACCTTCCCCTGCCACTGCAGGAATTGCAAAACCTGTACCCACACCTCCCCCCTCACCTCTGTCCAAGGCCCCAAAAGAGCCTTCCACATCCATCAAAGTTTCACTTGCACTTTCACACGTATCATTTACTGTATCCGTTGCTCTCGATGTGGTCTCCTCTACATTGGGGAAACAGGACGCCTACTCGCAGAGCATTCCAGAGAACATCTCCTGGACACCCGCACCAACCAACCCACTTCAACTCCCCCCCCCCCAGTCCGCCGAGGACATGCAGGTCCTGGACCTCCTCCATTGCCATTCCTTTACTACCCGACACCTGGAGGAAGAATGCCTCATCTTCTGCCTCAGAACACTTCAACCCCAGGGCATCAATGTGGATTTCACCAGTTTCCTCAATTTCCCTCCCCCCACTTTACCCCAGTTCCAACCTCCCAACTCGGCGCCATCCCCATGACCTGTCTCACCTGTCCATTTTCCTCCCACCTATCCGCTCCACCCTCCTCTCTGACCTATCACCATTACCCCCCACCTCCATCCAACTATCGCACTCTCAGCTGCCTTCCCTCCCTCCCATTTCTCTCTCCACCCCTTTGGCTGACAGCCTCACTCCTGTTAAAGGGCTTTTGTCCGAAATGTCGATTCTCCTGCTCCTCCGATGCTGCCTGACATTCCAGACTGCAGTCTCGACTCTAATCTCTAACATCTTCTGTCCTCACTTTAGTGCTGTCATTGATAGAGTTGAGTGTTGTAGGGGCTTCACTTATCCAGGCAAGTGGGGAATATTCCACCTCAGTCCTGACTTGTGCCTTGTCGATGGCTGGCAGGCTTTGAGAATTCAGGAGGTGAGCTACCCATTACAGAACGTTGTAGCCATTGTATTTCTGTAGTTGGCCAGGTTTCATTTCTGGTCTGTTGTACACTCCAGGATGTTGATGGTAGGAAATTCAGCGAAGGTAAAGACATTGTGCATCAAGGGGCAACAGTGAGATTCTCTCTTGTTTGATGGACTCATTGTATGGTGCCAATGTTATTATTACTTAATCTCCCAAACCTGGATGTTGTCCAGGTCTAGCTGCATTTAGTGCCTCAGTATCTGAAGAGTTGCAAATGGTGCTGAATATTGTGCAGTCATCAGCAAACATTCCCACTTCTGACCTTATGATGGAGGGAAGATCATTGATGAAGCAACTGAAGATGTTTGGGACTACCTTGAGGAACTGCTGCTTAGTGTCCTGGAGATTAGGTATGACTCCAACCAATGGAGACTTCACCATCTGAATCCCATTGATTCCAGATAACCTCGGGCTCCCTAATGCCACACGCAGACAAATGCTACCTTGATACCAAAGGCAGACCCTCCTGTTTTGCTTCTGGAGTTCAACCTTCTTGTTCATGTTTGCACCAAGGCTGTAATGAGGTCAGGAACTGAGCAGGCAGGACAGGAATCAAACAGAGCATCAATGTACCAGATGTTGCTGAGTAAGTGTCACTTAAAAGCACTGTTGAATGATCTCTTCCATCACTTTACTACTGATTGTGAGTAGACTAATGGGCATTAATTGACTGGAACAGATTTACTCTGTTGTTTGTGGACAGAACATACATGAACAATTGTTGGGTGATTGCGAATATTGTAGCTACGCTGAAACAGTTTGGCCAGGAGCAAGGCTCAGGACTTTCACTCACTGTCTGCGACTGGAGATCGCCAGTGCCATGGGCTAATGGGCATAAGGTCAGTAGATTGAATATATGGCCAGAGAACTGATAAGGTGGGGGAGAGCATCAGATATCTGAGGCATTGAGTCTAGTTCTGGGACAGGTTACATCTGAACAAGATTGGAACTAATAGCTTCACAGGGAGGTTTTCTGGTGCTGTTGCGGTGGGTTTAAACAACCTGTCAGGGGGATGAGAACTTGAGGAGTAACGCCAATTGAAAGGAAATTAAGTTTAAATTGTGAGGTAATGCACTTTATCAGGGAGAATGGAAGAGCCGGATGTTATTTAAATGGGGAAAGACTGCAGGAAGCAGCAGCACAGACAGCCCCGGTCCTTGGCAGTTTCAACAGCCCCTGGTCCTTGGCGGTTTCGACAGCCCCTGGTCCTTGGCAGTTTCAACAGGTCCCCGGTCATTGACAGTTTCGACAGACTCCGGTCCTCAGCAGTTTTGACAGGCCCCCCCAGTCATTGACAGGTTCGACAGGCTCCACTGGTCATTGACAATTTCAACAGGCCCCTGGTCCTTGGCAGTGAAACCAAGAGGTTGTGGAATGAACAAAAAATAATATTTGTCTTAATTTTGTCTATTTTTTAAAGTGTATAATTTAGGTACTTAAATGGTGTTGTTTTGTGGCAAATTGTACACGTTTTATTATATTTTCACACGTACAAGTAACGTTAAATTTCTGTCTATCTACCTACCAACCAGGTCATTTTGCTCATCTACACTTCCCAAGTTCCCTCTCTTTAAGAAACTGTGGGGAATGGGGTGCTGTCTTCCTTTGTTCCTTGCTCTGAAGCATAAATGCGACATTCTGGGTTTTGATCAGTTTGTTGACAAGATGGGTATCACTGGCTGGTGCAGTGTTTTATTCTCCAAGCCTAGTTACCCTGGAGAAGCTGGCGACGAACTGCTTCAGTCCCTGGGCTGTAGGGACACACACACACAGAAAATACTGTTTGAGTCCACAGCCCTTACAGAATTCTAATCAGGTTTTGTTTATATTTCAGCATGATCAGATGCTAAGTAAATGCTTCAAAAGTTATGGCTGTTGTTCTGGGGTAGTAAAGGTGTTGGCATTGAAGCCATTATGCTGCCTTTTACCTTCAGCTGCTGACAGCATGTTCTGGTTTGCCAGAGGAATTCCTGTTTTATTTTCTAATCCTTAAGTTTTGGTGAATTTTCTGCATTTGTTGCTTTGGAATATTGTTCTTAGTCACAGCTGGTGACCTTGTCATCTGTGTGACACATTCCCAGTGCTCAGGCACATGTTAATCGCTGGGCCAGAAAGAGCCAGCAACAACAATGATATGCTGCATTTACATACCACCTACAATATAGCAAAACATGTCAGACATGCTTCATAGAGGCATAAATCAGACAAGATTTGACATCAAGTCACATCAAGCAATATTAGGGCTGGTGTACAAAAGCTTGGTCAGAGAGGTCCATAAGCATCTCGAGAGAGACAGACGTTTAGGGAGGGATTTCTAGTACTTGGAGCCTAAGCAGCTGAAAGCATGGCCATCAATGACAAAGAGGTTAAAATTGGAGCAATGCAGAGAGGGTTGCAAGGCTAAAGGAGTGGTAAGGAGGGCTAGGTGAGGCCATGGGTGATTTTGATAATGAGGATGAAGCTATTGAACTCAGCGTTAGGTTCTGAAGGCTGAAAGGGCCTATGCAGAAAACGAGGTGCTGTTCCTGCATCTTGCATTGGACTGAAACACTGCAACAGGCCCAGCCCAGCTCTCACTGTCCTTTTGGAAAGAGCGGCCTTGGGGTTAACAGCAGGGGCTGGCCAGAGTTGACCAGGGCCGACTGTCCCGCTGGTGCTAACCGCTTGCTTTTGGTGTTTGAGACGCACCTTAAGCAGCGTCGGAACTGAGAACAAAAGGAACAAATCCACCCTTTCCCGCCTGCCCAGAGAAAGCTGTTTGTCATGGGGGAGTGGGGGCGGGAGGGGATAGAAACCAAAGATTCAAATAAAGGAAAGGCTGAAGAAGCCAGACCAAGCAGGAGCTCAGGGGCTGGGTCCTTTCCAGAAAACACTGATAGATTTCCCTGGAGTCTTACAGGAAATTCTAGAAACAAACAGCCAGACTGCACTCCAGCTGCTGCTGGGAGCTGGTCACAGGGGGCAGAGTAAATGTGAAAAATACCAGGGAGAAGCTGGAGGAACATAAACACATGCAGGCAGAGACAGAAATGCACAGGAAGAGACAACAGCAACAGAGGGGAAGAGAGAGAGAGAGAGATGGGCATACACACTCATACTCAGAAAGACATACAGATGTTACAGACCAGCGGAAGTACAGATGCACATAGACAGCTAATTAAACACACACAAACAACCATACAGTCTGAAATATATGCTCATAGGCAAAAATGTACAAAATTGAAAACCCATGGGGACACGTAGCATGAGAGATATAGCTACTGAGTTTCTCCAGTACCCACTGATTTGATTTCAGCAAACCGGTGTCTGCTGGACATTGTGTGTTGCCTGTTGTCATTCTGATGGTTAATAAGCCTGGCTCAGTCCCATTATAGCCTGACACCCACTTCCTCCAGTCACCTGATCAGAGCCAGGAGTGAGAGCTGACTTTATTTTGAACCCTTTCCTTCTGCAGGGAAGGAGAACTTTGAGACTTGGCCAGGTTCAGGCACTTGCTGAGCTGATGTCAGCCCACTTCCTCCGTCCGGAACAGAAAGCGTGTCATTTCATATCAACAAACAGCAGCCTGCCTCTCACAGACTGCAAACCAACACTGGAATAGGAAAACTATTCCTGAATAAAATACCCATTTCACAGGCTCAGTGTGTTCACCAGATCCCTGCACTTTACATAGTGACGGATTCTCTCTCTCCAAGGTAATTATGTTTTCTGTGTTCTCCAGTATATCTGTGCCTCTGAATTTCTGTTTTTCTACCACTGTGTTTGTTACTTTTTGCTTTTGAGTGTGTAGCATGTGTCTAGTTCTTAACTGGCTCCTATATATTTATGATTTTCTGCTTGGTCCGTGACAGTCTGGGTTCCTCTCTCTCTCTCTGTCCCTTTCCCTTTCTCTGGCCAACTGATTTTTAACAGCAAACCGAGGGTGAAGTGGGATTGTCCAAAGCTAGTTTGATAAAGGAGCCATGGGACAGAGACAGGAAACTCGCCACTTCCTTCAATGGGAGCGGTGGAGTTTAACTCAGCCTCAGTGAAACAGACGCCTGCATCTTCAAACAGAATGTCTGCACTTTGAGGAAGACGACAGAGGCAGAGGTGAGAGTCCCAGCGAGAAACCCGAGGCGAAACGTGGAGCAGAGATTCCCCTAAAACCCAAGTGAAGGTGAACTTCGTGTTTCTGACAGTGTGGGAGATCCCAGTTGTTGTGAAGTGGAGTCAGTGACGTTGAGCTGGTAAGGGCACAAACGACTTGGATTTATTTTGAAGTGAACTCTTTTCTCCAAAGAATTATGTTTTTGAAAGTCAAGGATTCAGGAATCACCTCGTGTTGGGACATTTAAATGAATAGATGATAGATTCCCTTTAGTTATATTCAGCAAACATTCTGTAATGTTTCCAAAGAATTGATCAGTGATGCCTCGGGGGAGGCTCCCACTTTCTCTCCCCGGGACCAGATGTGAGTCATGTTCCCAGCTTCTGTGGGGTGTGTACATTTGGATTAATTCATTGCCCCCAGTCCTTCATTGAAACGCACGGGTAAGGCATAACACCCAGTGCAGTCTCGGTGGGGTTGTGATGAGTCCAAGATGCCCGGTGTGGGTGAATGGGACTGGAGTTGCCACTTGTGTGCCAGGTTCAGTAAGCAGCTGCCTCAGGCCTATGGGGTGGCAGTGCCTCTGGGCAGTGTGGGTCATTGTCTGTCACGGCTGGTTCATTATTGACCACAGACTCTGGATAATGTTGCTTTATCCAGTGGCCTAATGGATGCTTCCTTCTGGTTGGATAAGCAGTGGGAGATTGAGCTGCACTTGGCTTCAGGGTTAACCCTTTCCTTGCTGCACCGTGGGACATGTCATCTGTCAGTGAGACATGGAACCTAGGCTGAAAGTGAGGGGGGGAGTCTCTTCATTGTCACTTTGCAGGATGCAAGTCAATCACCTTACGGAACCTCTTTGCCGTTGACCCTGATCTTCTGCCCACTTGTCATTTCAATGCACTTTGCTGTGACACTCACACCTCTGTCCTCAGTCAGCTCAATGAAGCCCAACACAGGCACGATCAGCACCTCCTTTTCTCATCAGACGCTTGGACATAACATTGGTCTGAACAATGTCAGAAAATAAACTCTGTTCCCCCAGTTTGCTTTCTTTTTATAGATTCATAGAATCCCTACAGTGTGGAAACAGGCCATCTGGCCCATTGAGTCCACACTGAGCCTCCGAAGAGCATCTCACCCAGATACACCTCCTACCCTATCCCTGTAACTCTAAATTTCCCATGGCTAACCACCCAGCCTGCACATCCCTGGACACAAGGGGCAATTTCCCATGGCCAATCCGCCCCAAAATGCACAGTTTTGGACTGTGGGAGGAATCTGGAGCACCTGGAGGAAACCTACACAGACACAGGGAGAGTGTGCAAACTCCACCCAGACAGTTGCCCGAGGCTGGAATCGAACCCGGGTCCCTGATTCTGTGAGGCAGCAGCACTAGCCACTGAGCCACTATGCCAAATGTCAGATTGTGGCATGTTTTCCTGATTTGTTTTTGTGCAAAGCTGCCTTTATTCTGCCATTAACACCTACTTTAGCAAATACTTTGTTTCTTTCCAACAACCTTGACCATTTGAGCTTTATGTGGCGACATATTATAATTGTGAACAGCACATTTCATTATGAATACAATGGGCCTATCTCTGTTAATTAATTTTGCCCACCCTCTGACCTGTAACCCAAACCTCACACTTTGTGCTCGCTCCCCCTCCCTCTTCCTCTTTATATGAACAAAAGGGGCAAAGGTTTTCCATCCTCTCAGACTTGCTCTGTAAGATTGCAGCTGATGTGACTGTAACCTCAGATCCACATTTCTCACCCCTTCCACCCCACCGTGCTCTGTCCTTCAGCCTTTCTGCTTCTGCCGCCTTCCAGATGGAGAGTACCAAAGACTCACGACCCTCTGAGAGAAAGAGATTTTACAGAGTAAATGGGTGACCCTTGATATTCAGACAATGATGTCCAGTTCATGATATCCCCACAGGAGGAAACACCCTCTCCACATCTCCCCTGTCAAGACCCCTCAGGATCTGATACATTTTTAATCAAGTTGCCATTTATTCCTGAAACCTCCAGCAGATACAAACCGAGCCTGTCTAGCCTTCCCTTTCCACCCATTCCAGGTATTGAACAGTAAACATCTCTGAGCTGATTCCAACATATTTACAGCATTTACTCAATTAGAGGACCTATACTGTACACGGCTGTCCAGATGTGGTCTCACCGGTGCTCTGTATAACCGGTGCCTTTTCATTCCCTCTGCAATGGATGGTGTGGAGATGGGGCTGGGCTGGGTCTGACAGTGACGGGAGGAGGGAGGGGCTCACAGCTCCATGTAGCCACCAGGATGTTGGGGTTGTGTCTGTGAGAGTAATTCCCCCCCCACCCCACCCCGACTCCTCGCCATTCATCATTTTGAAGTGTTTATATCATCATAAATACACTGTCACAAAATCAAACTGAAGACCTTTGCCAGTCACTGATCATTCCTTAGTTGGAGCAGCTTACTGCGGATGTGGGAATCTGTACTGAAAATCAACAAAATGCTGGAGATCCCAAAGGAGTCAGGCAGCATCCATGACGAGAGAGCATCCAACATTTCCAATATAGATGACTCTGCATCAGAGCTGGTGAAGTGTGGACGGGACTGCATTTATGCAATCGTTTGGTGGAGGGTGGGATAGTGGGTAGTGGTGCTGATGGAGAAAAGATATTCTTAGTTCAGATTAAGTGATCTTTCCATCCTGGATATTGGGATAAAAATGTCTCCCAATTTCCTTGTCCTGAGCAGGAATGTTAATGATGGAACTACAGATGCCCACATTTCTTTGTATGTTTTCTGGTTGACAGGAGCCAATTGTCTCCCGAGGCTGGTCATCGGCTGCTGGAACTAAGCTGCAGGATCAGCGGGACCATCTGAAATCACTGACTGGTGACCAGTGACTGGTGACTGGGACCTGGTGCCTGGAGGGGTGGGAGGAATCCCTTCAAGAACTGCATTGTTCACTGAGTGAGGTTCGGAAGGAAAAGGAGAGACTGAGCTCAGCATTTCTCACCAGCTGCCCCACAGAATTTCATAGCCAATGAAGCGTAATCACTGTCGTAATGAAGGAAATAGAGCACAGCAAGATCCCACCAACAGCAATGCGATAATGACCAGAAAATCGTTTCCTTTTGTGTGATGTTAACCGAGGGATCAATATTGGCCGGGACAGTGGGCAGAGATTCCCTGCTCCTCTTTCAGATGATGCCATGTTACCATTTGCTACACTGAGAGCTGAGCAGTCAGTTAGAGCCTTGGATTAACCTCGTGTCCACAGGGCTGCCCCTCCGATAATGCAGCACTCGCTCAGAGCTGCCCTGCAGTGTCAGCTTTAATCTCTATGTTCAGACCCTGATATGGTATTTGAATCTGGAATGTCGTGATTCTGAGGGAGGTTTGTGGGCAGTAAGCTTTTCTGTCTCCATCCTACAGTTAGTTATTTGCAAAAGGTTACAGCTGACCAACTCATTCCACTGGGAAAGGATGAAGGTAACTCCAACGGAATGACTGTGTGTTACTCTCTCTACAAGTGAAGCTGACGATTATGACTTGAGCCCCCAAGGTTACTGGGAATCAGGGAGCTGACTGAATTCATGAAAGTACTAGTTTTGAATTGAATACTCCCAGTGACATTAAAGATGAGCAATCTTCACAGTGGGATCCCATCAGGGTTTGGATCCAACAGCAGTGGACAACCTCGACCATTATTGGCAGAAACCGCCACCCAGGCAATTCTCTATCTACTCATCCTAATCATTGGCCTTCCGTTGAACACCCTGGTCCTGCTGTTGGTCTACAAGTGTCGAGCGTTGAGGAGCATCACCAATGCATTTGTGACCTCCCTGGCCCTGGCTGATTTTCTGATCACTCTTTTAGGCCTGCCTGTCATTGTCATAGCAACCATTGCCCAGAGTTGGCCTTTTGGTGGGACATTTTGCCAAATCTCGGGCTTCCTAACCTTCTCATTGAGGAACGTCTCCATCCTGTCGGTGGCTGGCATTGCAGTGGACAGATATTATGTAATTGCGAGGCCCTTCATCCTCACCATAACCCGGGACAGAGCTCTCAAGACGATTGTCTTCCTGTGGTGGAGTGGGCTGATCTGTGGAATCCCACCACTCTTTGGCATTGGGCTCTATAAGTTTTCTCCCACCAGGTATTTGTGTGACTTCAGTTGGCCTGATGGAGGATCCAGTCTGGCGTATGGGATCTACCTCTTCATTTGGATCTACCTGACCTCTTTGCTAATAGTCACCATCTCCTATTACTTAATCTACCAGGTCACCCGTGACCACATGAAGTATAAAGCCCAGCGTCTCGCCAGCAGCCTGTCCCCTGGGTCAGGAGACGGCTCCATTCCCAGTGAACTGAAGTCTTTCAGGCTGTTGCAGGCAAGTCTTTCAAGGAAGTGGGCGAGCTTCATGTCTTCCAGTTCGACGTTTAATCTGAACGCCAGCAGCCCTTCCGATGTAGCGATGGAGTCCAAGACAGCGAAAACCATAGTTGCTGTGATAACAACCTGCCTGGTTACCTGGCTTCCCTACTTCGTTCTGAACTTTCACTGCAGCTCCCTGTCGGACAGTAAACCTCCCAGAATGCTGGACTTCCTGGCCACTTGGCTGACCTTTGTGAACTGTGCTCTGAATCCCGTCCTCTACGCTCTCCTGAACCGCCAGTTCAGGCACTGTCTCAGGGAGAACATGCGCCTCTGGTTTCGACTCTCCGCTCAACAAGCTTCGGAAGATGCCCCAAGGCTGGCTGGCACCACCCACAATGGGGGCATCGCCAGAAGCCAGGCTGATGTTGGCGATGGCTCAGCCCCTTTCTCCACTCGTCGAGGTAGCTCTGTCCCTGTTTGATTCTGAGTGTGGGGCTGGAGCCCAAGTCCACCTTCAGATAGTTTCACATTTCTGACAGAAATGAGCAAGAATCTGAGTCGATGCAGCAGCACCTGACTGGTTTATTCTGCAATCGATGCGTCCGGATTTAAAGGGAGGGTGGTGACTTAAGTTAGGGGATAGGTCAGCCATTGGCTTCCGCACAGAATCACTGAAATGTACAAAGCAGGAGGAGGCCACTCAGCCCATTGGATCTGAACCTGCTCTGCGGGTGTCATTCAGTGCCGTTCCCCCCATTGTAAGCCGTGACCCTGCACATTTTCATCCTTTCCAGATATCCCTCAAGTTCCCTATTGGAAGTCTGGATTGACCCATTGTCTCCATGCTCCCAGGAAGTGCTTTCCAGCTCCAGCTAGTTGCTGCCTCCCACTCCTGTAGAGGGCATCCAGACATCCTCTATTCAGACAATTCCCACATGTGGTGAGCAGAGCACTGGCTTGGAATTAAGGATTGTCATCCGATGGGATAGTTGTCCCTGTTGGGTGTGGAGAACCCCTCTTAATTGGAATAGCCCCATGCCCCCATCAGTTGGAGACATCTTGATAGCAACTCCTAACTCTGACTGAGAGTGTTATGGATCAGAGCAAAGCCCTTCAAACTGTATCCAGATGATAGTCTAGACCCTAATATTTTCTCATTTTAAAGGCAGGTGCTGGACATTGCATTCCAGATGCAATTTGATTGGTCAAACTGTTCGGCATTAAGGAAAGCACTTTATTCATCTACTCTAGTTAAAATAAAAGAAAAGAAAGATGAAGTTGGGAAAACTTAACTCTATTGGAAATCTTAACGGAATAATAGATTATTTAGCTACTAAATGGTAACCGTTCCAATGCAGTAACATCCCACAAATGCCCCCTTGACAAAGGCAAATGCAGTAAAATACATTGTCTCACAGATGATTCTCCAGTCCAAAAGGGAAAACATGAAGACAAAACCCTGAGAGGAACAGAGAGAGAGAGAGAGAGAGAGAGAGAGGGAGAGAAGCAGGCAGAGATGTACTGCAGCTTCCAAGCCCAGTTTCAATTCCCCAGCTCCTGAGAAACTAAACCTAAAAATCCTGGTTCCGTGGGAGGCTGCCTTTATTGTTCCAAATTTCAAAGAATAAACTCCAGGCCTCACAAGTGTTTTGTTTTATGGGCTTCAGTAATCAGCTCTACACCTCTGTCTTAAAACCTCTCTTCAAGGGGAAAATCCTCACAGGGGGAAAATACAGAAGCCATAAGATAGAGAGCCCCCCCTCCTCCCCCACCCCATGTAACATGTGGCTGTATTGGGTAAGGAAAAAGTGATAACTCCACTCACTGCTGTCTCCACACAATGCACACAGAGTGGGGGGGGGGGTCACTATGTGAAATATGACAATAGGTCCTGTAGCCCAACAGAGCGACGGCACCTTCCAGGACAGGGCAACACTATATTGTTCTCATCCACTTGGTTCCTCCCTTCCTACTCTGTTTCCTCCCTAAGCTTCAAACAGCTCCATTGCACCTTTATTCATCTACCTAGGCCTTGATAATCCCGGACAAGGATATGATAGCTGCAGGCTCGGAATATAGAAAGGAGAGCGAGAAAAGGGGAATCAGCTCAGAACAGCAAGGAAAGGAGAGAAACACTGAAAGAGGGAACGAGAGAGGCAGTGGGGAAGGACGTAATAATGAGAGGGAGGGAATGAGAGAGGCAGTGGGGAAGGATGTAATAGAGAGAGAGAGAGACGGAATGAGAAAGGCAGTGGGGAAGGATGTAATAGAGAGAGAGAGGGAACACGTTACAACGTAAAGTAGGCTGGATCAGGTTTAACAATGTTTACTCGTTCTAAACCCAACAGGTTGAAGAGTAGGAGCTGATGCAGATGGTTTGTTGTCTCTTTTTCTTGTTGTAGATTTGCCAAAGCCAGCATCCCGAGTGTTCCCTGTGGATTCCTCACTCTTCAGGAATCCTCTGGTGAGGCCACGATCAGCATCCTTCCAGCAGAGAACAGTTCCTGCTCAGAGGCATAACAGTCATGCAGCACTGTGAGGCTGAGTCCAATACCAACCTGATCCTGCAAATGGTCACTGAGCCTTGGCAATGGACTGGAATCCCTGGGAATGGTCAGTGAGCCCTGGCAACAGAATGGAATCTCTGAGAATGGTCACTCAGCGTTCATAGTGATCAGTGACTTCTCTCCCCAGTGGCAAATGTCACTGACCAATGGCCAGTGACCATCCAGTAATGGGCATTGATCACCAACAATGAGCATTAATCACCAGTAATGAGCATTGACTATCAATAATGGGCATTGATTGCCAACAATGGGCATTAATCTCCAACAATGGGTATTGATCATCAATAATGGGCATTGCTCATTAATAATGGGCATTGATCACCAGCAATACACCAACCAGCAATTGGTTTTCTGATATTGAAACACTGGGATCATTTTAATTGACAGGTAACAGGAGATTATCTGTATGTGAAAATACAACAAGACCTCACCGACCAGGACATGTCCAAGTCAGAAAGGGAATGGCCTAGAATTCCAACAGATTGTTCACTGCTGTATCTGAACTGTTTCCCAGTGGCTGCGGTTAAGACATTATTTCTAATCTGATAGTTCAATCCTCCTGAAAGAAAAATGTTGGCAGCACAAGGCTTGGTTCAACAGATCGACCTGACAGACACGAGACCCAATATCAGGGATACGTGGACATTAACTGCAAAAGAAATATCCGCTCTGGTCAAAGCATGTGAATTATCAAATGAAAATGCTCAGCCTATAACAACCAATTGTTGGTAAATTAAACTTTGATGCTTCCTAATTTACCAAAAACATTTCTTACCATTCCTGCAGATTGTTAATACTCTGAATGAGGGGTTGGTACTCTGAATGAGGGGTTGGTACTCTGAATGAGGGGTTGGTACTCTGAATGAGGGGTTCTTTGGGTGACTGGAACCTACAGCATAGAGTCAGGGTCATCGAGATGTACAGCATGGAAACAGACCCTTTGTTTCAACTCGTCCATGCCGATCAGATATCCCAATCTAATCTAGTCCCATTTGCCAGCATTTGGCCCATATCCCTCCTAACCCTTCCTATTCACATACACATCCATATGCCTTTTAAATGCTGTAATTGTACCAACCTCCTCTGGAAGCTCATTCCATACACGTACCACCCTCTGTGTGAAAAGGTTGCCCCTTAGGTCTCTTTTAAATCTTTCCCCTCTCACCCTGAACCTATTTCCTCTAGTTCTGGACTCCCCCACCCCAGGGAAAAGACCTTGTCTATTTATCCTATCCATGCTCCTCATGATTTTATAAACCTCTATAAGGTCACTCCTCAGCTCCAATGCTCCAGGGAAAACAGCCTCAGCCTATTCAGACTCTCCCTATAGCTGAAACCCTGATAACATTCTTATAAATCTTCAGTCCCAGAACTGATGAGAAATTGAATAAATGATCATCAGACTCAAACTATGAAGCCAGGATTGTGTTGTTAAATATGTTGACGTTGGAAATCTGCTCCCCCCTCAGTCTTTGCAGCCCGACTCCAGCCTGCTGTTTCCCTTTGGCTCTGCGATTTCTCGATGTTGAGAATTTGTTAAGGTTAAGATTCAAGTGATTTTTCTCCTGGGGGCAGTGTTCAGATGACTTAGTCAGGCTTGATGCCAAGTGTTTGCAAGCTGATAGGCTATGGGAGGCGTCACATTCCCTCACTGATGTGCCGAGTCTCTCTAGTGCAAGCACAGTTAGGGCAGAGTGACGGAAACTGTTTTATCTTCTATAATCAAACATATTGTTGAACTGGAGTCTTTATCTATAATTCCCCAACACGGTGAAGGGACAGGGGTCTGTGTCTGTGATTCTCCCACACAGTGGCAGAATGGGGATCTGTGTCTGTGATTCCTCCAGACAGTGACAGGGAGGGGGGTCTGTGATTTCCCCAATGGTGATAGGACGTGGGTCTTTGTCTGTGATTCCCCCACATGGCGATGGGACGGGGGTCTGTGTCTGTGATTTCCCTACACGGTGATAGGACGGGGGTCTTTGTGATTCCCCCACATGGTGATGGGACGGGGGTCTGTGTCTGTGATTTCCCTACACGGTGATAGGACGGGGGTCTGTGTCTGTGATTCCCTCACACAATGATGGGACAGAGTATAATAGGGAAAGGCACAATTACCATATTTTACTTCAGGATGCACTATCACTTGATAAGGTTGACAAAGAGTCAACAGCATTTTGTAGTTCACATGGTCAGGGTGTTTATTTATCAGCTTCATAGGTGCAAGGATTACCAGATTCAGAACATGTTTCATGTGACATCAGCCTCAATGATGCCTGTTTGAGTACAGGGGATTTAACGTCGGCTCTGAGCTATAGGTGCCGGAATTTTGATATCTTGTCCACGCTGGAGTCTCTTCTCACACTCAATTAAATAGTTGACTCCATCAACCACCAACTGAACCAACTCCACCTGGAGAAGGAAATTCAATATTCCTGTTTAATCTTTTATATTTGAACAAAGGACACACACAACAGTTTGACCATTCTGCTGGAAATAAAACTCATCCCATTTCTCTGCCGTGTCCCTTAACCTCCAACCTGCCCCTTCCCCTCCTGCCTCGCAACGCCCTTCCACAGCCAAGTCCCTGACTTGCCTCACCCTACCCTGTCCTTCCCCACATTCTGAATACGCCCAAATCCCCTCCTGCTCTCCCCCAATCCTCTCCTCTGAAGAATCCTATCCCTTTCCCCTTCCGCTCCCACAAATTCTCTAAAGTATGGAACTCTTCTCAAGGAGCCTGACTTGCAAAATCCAAACGAAACATCTCCTGTTAAATCTGGTTTTGTGCATAGACAGGAAATGCCACAGAAGGCTGTGGAAGTGAAGTCATTGAGTATATTTAAGACTGAGATACAGAGGTTCTTGAGTATCAAGGCGATCAAGAGTTCCGGGGAGAAAGTGGGAGAATGGGGTTGAGAAACTTGTCAGCTATGATTGAATGGCTGAGCAGATGTGATGGGCTGAATGGCCTAATTTCTGCTCCTGTGTCTTACGTTGATTAATCCTGAGTGCACCAATAGCTCAGTTAACAACCAATTTCCATATTCAAGCAAGTTCGTAACATGGCTCCTTTAGATTTGCTTGAAGTTAAACACATTCTCTGCAAACAAAAGCAACATGTTTGCCTTCTATCCTTTTGCAAATTACCCAGGCACTGAGGGTCCCTATAATTTAGAGTGATGCTGGAAAAGCACAGCAGTTCAGGCAGCTTCCGAGGAGCAGTAAAATTGACATTTCGGGTAAAAGCCCTTCATCAGGAATACCTTTTGCCCGAAATGTGGATTTTCCTGCTCCTCGGATGCTGCCTGAACTGCTGTGCTTTTTCAGTACCACTCTAATCCAAACTCTGGTTTCCAGCATCTGCAGTCATTGTTTTTACCTGGGTCCCTATAATTATCTATTTGCTACACCACTGTCATAAAGAAAGCAATCAGAAATACATGCCAAATAATTGGCACTGTTTTCTCCAGAAAAGCTGCACATGTCTATTCAACCAACCTCTCCCCTCCAGTCTTTCCCTATCCCCTCCGCATCAGAATCCCCTTCCTGTCCTCTCTCCCACTGCCTTTCTCTCAACCATTCCCTTCCTTATCCCACCCCTCTGGCCTGGCCTGTCTTCCTGTCTCACACACAGGGACATTGCTGGTAAGGACAGTTACTCACCTCAGATTTCCCCAGTCGGTCCAGGTTCGAGATGTCAAACACACTGCCCACAGCCGCAGTGTCCACACCCCCTGTCCCTCGTTTCTGCAGACGAAGGTTCTCCAGGATCTTTGAGAAGCGAGGATCCTGAATCAGAAAAACAAGTTAGATAACAAGTAGCAGCTTCTATCGAACAGAAAACTGTTGGTTAAAATCCAAACATAGGGGTTTCTCATGCTTTGGCCAAGTGATGAAGGGCAGGAGTTGGAATGATAATGCTGATGTCGAGGTCTCAAGGAAAGGAAGATGTGGTTTTTATAGAACAGTTCACAGAGCGCTCAAATCAGGATTACAATATTTTTCCCCATTTGTTAAGGGAGAGATTGTTCGAAGAGACCAGCCATTTTGAAGGCCAGATTGCCAAGTCAACTTGGGCAACATCGTGGAGATTTTATCATGTGACCTCCTCTCTCTAATCAGCTTCCCTGGACAGTCTCACTATTGGTCAGTTGATGTCCATCTTCATCACACTGTCTCACAGCCAAACAAGAAGGAGACAGACTCTTCTCTCTCAATCTAAATAAGGAACAAACTTCCATCTCCATCATAGACCTTAATTTTTTAAAACAACCTGTTGACGCATATCTTGACGCATGACTGGGGGAGGTGGGATTTGAATCCAGACCTTCTGGTCCAAACACTACCACAGTGCCACAGGAAGATACCATTTCAGGAACAAGGGGGTTCACTCACACCAGGACCCAGTGCCCCGAATGAGCTGCTCTATGTAAGGACTCTGGTTATTCTAGTTAAGACTCTGCTGTCAGTTGGGAACTGCATAGAGATGGTGAATACTCCGTACCCATCACATTACCTCAGGCCACAGCTTGCATTTACTTCCTGACTGAAGCTGGTCATTTGTTTACTGAAAAACGAAGGGGATGAGTAAATGGCAGTGAGCTGATAGGACCTGCACGGTCACCTGAATATTGACAGGTTTCAATTTCTTCTCTGCATCTTGTGTTCATTACAGCAAAATGTCCAACTTTAATTTCAAAAGCTCATAGGGCAGGTTAGAGACACAGTGAGACTCACTATACACTGTGCCCATCAAACACTCCCAGGACAGAGCCAGCACAGGATTAGATACAGAGTTAAGCTCTCTCTACACTGTCCCCATCAAACATTCCCAGGACAAGGATAGCATAGCACTAGATACGGAGTAAAGCTCCCTTTACACTGTCCCCATCAAACACTCCCAGGGCAGGGACAGCATGAGATACAATGCACAGTAAAGCTCCTTCTGCACTGTCCTCTTCAATGATCCCCGACCCTTACTCCAGTAGAACTCCTGTAAAATCTTTGTGATCATAGATAAGCTGCAGAGCTGGGCTGAGAGGTGGCAAATGGAGTTTAATGCGGACAAGTGTGAGGTTATTCACGTTGGTCGGAGTAACCGGAATGCAAAGTACTGGGCTAATGGTAAGATTCTTGGTAGAGCAGAGAGATCTCGGTGTCCAGGTACACAGATCCTTGAAAGTTGCTACCCAGGTTGCCAAGGTTATTAAGAAGGCATACAGTGTTTTAGCTTTTATTAATAGAGGGATTGAGTTCCGGAACCATGAGGTTATGCTACAGCTGTACAAAGCTCTGGTGCGGCCACACTTGGAGTATTGTGTACAGTTCTGGTCACCGCATTATAAGAAGGATGTGGAAGCTTTGGAAAGGGTGCAGAGGAGATTTACTAGGATGTTGCCTGATATGGAGGGAAGGTCTTACAAGGAAAAGCTGAGGGACTTGAGGCTGTTTTTGTTAGAGAGAAGAAGGTTGAGAGGTGACTTAATAGAGACATATAAGATAATCAGAGGGTTAGATAGGGTGGACAGGGAGAGCCTTTTTCCAAGTATGGTGACGGCAAGCACGAGGGGGCATAGCTTTAAATTGAGGGGTGATAGATATAGGACAGATGTCAGAGGTAGTTTCTTTACTCAGAGAGTAGTAAGGGTATGGAATGCTTTGCCTGCAATGGTAGTAGATTCGCCAACTTTAAGTACATTTAAGTCGTCATTGGACAGGCATATGGACGTACATGGAATAGTGTAGGTGGGATGGGCTTTAGATTGGTATGACAGGTCGGCGCAACATCGAGGGCCGAAGGGCCTGTACTGTGCTGAAATGTTCTATGTTCTATTTCTTAAACCAGCTAACCTGTGGGCTGTTCATGTCAGGTTCTGTTTAGTCCTGCTCCATGTTAAAGCAGCCTCTGTTTTGTTTCTTGTGAGCAGGAATCCCTGTGGAATCTCAGCCCCCTAATTTGTCACTTAATTTCACAAGGAGTTCTATCATCGTCTAAAGGAGAGAGGCCTACCTTATTCCCTTTCCTTTCACTGGTATTCTCAGCATGTAGTTTGCGAATGTTTTGTGTATCAGGACTAACTGATTTCAGCGTCATGTACAATGGAGAGTAAATGATGTCCATTAGAATTGAAGCCCAGTTGGAAAATGAGATTGAGCTGGTACCTTGCTGAGCATGGGTAGTTTGATGTGTACCCCAGCTCGGAGTCCAGTGCCCAGGTTTGATGGGCATGTCAGGATGTAGCCAAGTCTCTCATTCCACATAAACTCCCAGCCTTTCTCAGCGATCAGTTTCTCAACCTGGAAAAAACATTTTTGTTTCAAATCTCAGCATTGTATTCTGTTTTTCTAACAGTGGCAAGGATGAATGGAGTCATAGAGTTACATTGAGTGTACAATATGAAAACATATTGCAGCTTATTGTCTACACCAGCCTTCCCCAGCCCCCTTACACTAACCCCATCAAGATAACATTTGCCATTCCTTTCTCTTCAGTTTGTTCACCCAGTTTCCCCGAAATGTAATCTATACTATTCACCTCAACCACTCCATATGTTAGTGAATGCTCAACATTCTCATCAGGCTCTGGATAAATGAGTTGACCTCTCGTAAAATGTAGTAATGGTGACTAAACCAACAAGACATCAGTTTCAGTTCTGCTCAGACAGTAGCATCCTCGCCTCTGGGAACACGTTGTGGCTTAAATGCCACATTAAGTGATAATATAGATGTAAGTCTCATGCCATATTGAAGGAGTGAATTATCATCGGTTTCTTTGTCTTAACGTTTAGATGGATATTAGCAATATAACATTGACCTGGAAGACATTGAGTGGTTCCTATTGATTAGGAAATATTTCTCTTGTTTTCTTCCCGGAATATTTCCCCTCATGAGCCTTCAAGTCAATTCGAAATTGATGCCAGCCAATGGGTGATTTACATAAGTGATTCCACTCACAACAGCACCTTGCATTTATATAGTTCATTTAACATGTTAAAACGTCTCATTAATTCACAGGACAATTAACGACACAATAACAGTTGGAAACCTGCCCCAATAACAGCTAGGACAGGTGTTCAAAACCATTGGTACCTTACAGGAGGAGATAGATAGGCAGACAGACAGACAGACGGATGGATAGATAGACAGATAATTTCAGAGGGAGTTCAGGCAGCCCCCTTTCACCTAACCCCATCAAGATAACATTCTCCGTTCCAGAGTGTAAGCTAAACACAGCTGAAGGCGCAGGCAACAATATAGGTGCAAACGAGAGGGGGGTCCACAAGGTCAGAATTGGAAGGGTGCAGCTGTAGGGTTGGCAGTGTGACCAGAGCCAGGGAGAAGCAAACCATGATGTGGGAGTCTGTATTGGTCCGGCATATGGCGGTGATGCATGAACCGGACTTGGGAATGGGCAGCAGGATTTCAGATAAGTTGCATTAATGGAATGTGGATAATGGGGGCTGACTAAGACTGTTTTGGAATTGTCAAGTCTGGAGATATCAAGGACATGGATGAGTTGTCACTTCGTGAATTCAAAGAAGAGGGTTCAGTGCCTGTATACTGTAGCCCAGTGTGAGTCAGCATCATTTACGTACAGGGGAATGAACTGAAGAGGACTACTACTCCAAGTGACCTCTGTGATACTGTTCTATAAGGAAAGCTTGATCATAATGATGAATTCATTATAAAAATCTATTGTAAACTGGTGCACTCATCCTTGAGATGTTTAGAAATTCCCAGATACGGTGCAGTGTTTATTTTTATTGGTGTTAACTTGCTGAATTTTCAAATACTGGTGATGGTAAGGTTATTTTTGTGAAAAGCCCAGATTAAAGATGGAACATTACAGTAAGATTTGCTTTGATTTATTATTGTCACATGTACATGGGTACAGTGAAAAGTTTTGTTTTGCAGTGCAGTACAGGCAGATTATACCATACAAAAAGCATTAGGGTCATAGAACAGAGTGAGGAATACAATGTTACGGCTGCAGAGAAGGTGCACAGGGAATGAGATCAACATTAAATTTAAAATCTGAGAGGTCCATTCAGAAGTCTAATAACAGTGGGGAAGAAGCTGTTCTTGAACCTGTTGGTAGATGTGTTTGAGCTTTGTATCTTCTGCCTGATGGAAAAGGTGGGGAGAGATTATAACTGGGGTGGGTGGGGTCTTTGATGATGTTGGGCTGCCTGCCCAAGGCAGTGAGAAGTGTAGATGGAGTCAGTGGGTGGGAGGTTGGTTTGTGTGATGGTCTGGGCTGTGTTCACAGCTCTCTGTAGTTTCTTACGGTCCCGGCCAGAGCGGTTGCTGAACCAAGCTGTGATGCATCCAGATAGACTACTTTCTAGTGTGTTATTCCATAAAGAGTCTTTTTGGAGATTCCAAATTTCCTGTACATGAGTCCTCTTCAATGGTTAAAACAAACAGGGCCAGCTTTGTTGCAATAGCTTTGCTCCTGTTTAAATTCAAAAATGCGCGTGCAAAACAAAAGTGCAGTCTTTCCCACCCACAGTCTGACCAACAACGAGGCACAGAAAGGCCAGGATGAAATGGTAAACAATTCGGATCAAAGGTGACAGAGAGGCGGGATGAATTGAAATTTCAAGAGCAAACGACTGAAACAAAAGGCAACTTGTAAAAGTGAGGAGGAGGCAGTGGAGAAATGCCATTCCAGTGGGAGGTGGATAAAGGAATGCAGGGGTAATAGGGGACAGTACCATGAGAGGTATTGACACCATTCCCCACACAAAGATTGTGAGTTTAGACACTGCAATGCCTGCCTAGTGCCAGGCTGTAGTAGATCTGCTAAGTGCTGGACAGGATCTTACAGGGGTGGGGCTATGATCAAGTCAGTGTGGTCTATGAACGTATCAATGACGTAGGTAGGACAAAGAAGGAGGTTCAACGAGGTCAGTCCAAGCAGCTCAGTATCAGCTTAAGAATCTCAAAGATCACAATCTCTGCATTATTATCTGAGCCATGTGGCAGAGAGCATGCCATCTCAGAGGGAGATAAATGCATAGATCAAAACCTGATGTGGGAGAAGTTCCTCTTTTTGTTACTTGCTTTTCCCAGCCTCATAACATTTAAGAAATATTTGAATGAATGAATGAATGGTTTTATTGTCACGTTATCTTACAATGAGAATACAACAAAATACAGAGAAAAGCTTTCAGCTGTTGTCATGATTCAGCGCCATTTTGAATAATTTAAGAATAAGGAAAAGAAAGATTTAGCTTAAAGAGAGTCTGTCAGTCCTGAGACAGCTCATCACCATCAATGATATCTGTGTTGCCGTTCCCTCCTGCACTGCCTCACCGCCATCTGCACCAGACCCAACCAATGTCAAAGTCGCCAATTCTTGGGCACCATCTTTAGTTGCTGGGTCAATTCTCCTCAGCCACTGTCTCACTGCCACCTGGACTGGACCAACCAATGTTGGAATCTCGCCTCTCATGCTGGGCCCACCTCCTCACTGTGACTGGGATGCCCTCCTACAGCTTCGTCACTGCCAGCACCAGACCCAACCAACAGAGAAGTCAACGGTCCTCTGTACTATCTTTTGCTGCTGGGCCTACTGGTGCCAGGCTCTATGTTTGCTGCGGAAAGTAAGTAAAGGCCCACTTGAGGTCCGCACTGGGCCCATCTGAGTTATTAGATGTGCAATGCCAAGGTATACAAGGCAACATGCCAAGTGCTGGAAAATAGGGTTAGAATAGCTAGGTGGTTGTTTCTGACTGGCACAGACTCAGTGGGCTGAAGGGCCTTTCTCTGTGCTGTCGACCTCTCGGACTCTAAGTGTGTTTCGATTCGTGTGGCACTCGCATCAGAACTGGGCAAAGTAGAAACTGTATGGATGTGTTAGTCTCCACCTGAACTGACAGTGTTCTTGCAAACTGCATATTGGGAAATAGAGAGGATTTGACACAAAGTAGTGGGGGCAAGGGATTAAATTTGGGAAGACATGGTAAATCAAAGAGGAGAGTGAAGGAAAAAGATAAATGGATGAATACGTGAAATGATAAACAGATCAGGATGGGATAAAGGCAGCAGATAAGGGTAAATGTTACAAAAATAATTAAAAGATAAAACAAAACCTTCTGTATCTGAATGCATTCAAAGCAAAGCAGGTGAACTGAGCACAACAATAGGAATAAATCGGTACAACTGAATACTCACTATGGGGACATGGCCACAGGAATTGGTTCCTGAACATTGAAAGGATATGTTATATGGGGTAGTTTATCAGGATGGGTAAAAGATTGTCTAGTTAATGGGAAGCAGAGGCTGCCATAAATGGCTTTAATTTCTGGTTAACACAATATAACAAATGGAATACCCCAGTGAGCAGAGCTGGACTCTCAGCTTTTTGCAGTTTATACAAATGACTTGGAGGTGGGGCTGGAAAGTACACGCGCCAAACTTGCTGATGACAAAAACATGTCTTGAAGGTAGGACGGTAAGTTGTGAGGAGAACACAAGAAAGTTAGAAAAGGACATTGATGTGTTATGTGAGTGGGAAAAGATCTGAGTAATGGACTGAAATGTGGGAAAGTGGGAAAATGTCCATTTCGGCAGGAAGATTATAGGAAAAGAAGCAAAGCATCTAAATAGTGAGAGATTGCAAAGCTCTGGGATGCAGAGGGATCTGGGTGTCCTAGTGAGTGCATCCCAAATGCTTAGTTTGCAGGTACAGCAAGCATTTAGGAAAGCAAGGAAAATGTTCTCAGTTACTGTAAAGGAGAATTGAATAAAAAAGGTTGGGAGATTATGCTTTAGTTACAAAGGGCACAGGTGACACTACATGTGGAGGAGTGTGTACAGAGTTGGTCTCCTGATTTAAGGAAAGATGTAATCCATTGGAAGTCATTCAGATCAGGGTTACTTAACTAATAACTGGAATAGGTTGCCTCATGATAAAAGAATCGATTGGCTCGGTTGGAGTTTAGAAGAATAAGAGGTGATTTGATTGAAATATAACTGCTGGGAGGGGCCAGTAAAGGATGTAAACAGGATGTTTCCTGTTTTCAAAGAAATCAGAATAAGGAGTCACTGTTTAAAATAAGGGGTTGCCCATTTAAAACAGAGGTAAGGAGAAATGCTCTCAGGGAGAGGGAGGAAAGTCTTTGGAACTCTCTTCCTTGAAAGGAAGTGTAAACAGAAACTTTTTATGGCAGAGGTTGATCAATTCTTGTTAAGCAAGCCAGGGGGTGAAAGGTTAGAAGCAGAGTCAGCAGTACTTCAGAGTTTCTTAGGATCAGTAAACTGCACACAGTCAGGAAGGAGAGATCACACCCAGTGTGAGACACAGTCCAAGTGAATACACAGTTCAGGGAATCTAGAGGCAATGTGGGAAAAGAAATGGTAAATCTTTCTTTTCTTTCCCCATCTTAACAGTTTAAATTTTAGTCGTCTGGTTGAAAGGTTAATCCAGTGACTGAGGTTCCTTATCAGTCGATCACCTGCAGTAAAAGTTATCTCAGCTCTGTTTAAGAAAGTGTGACCAGGAAGCTGTGCCTGGGCAGGAAGGAGAGATTACATCCAGAGTGAACGATGAGTGCGTGCATTATTTGGGGAATTTGGAGGCACTGTAGGAAATCAGCGCAGAGTAGAAGAGGTGCTATTTGCTTGCTTATTTTTGGCTCATGATTTGTAAGGTGTAAGGATAAGTTGCAGATAAGAGTGACACAGGTAAACTGTAATTTCATTGGTTGGTATTTGCTGCTACTTTGACCATCTATTAAAGGTTACTTTCAGACTGAAGGTAAATAGGGGAAATATTTACAGGTTACAAAATAAAAGACCAGTGGGACATTTTTAAAAATAAAATTAAGACCTAACTAAATAAAACATACATGCAGGACCAAGAGATGTGTCGTACCTGTGTGATGTTGGAGCTGCTGGACCCCACTGTGGTTCAGAGTGACCACATCTGTAGCAAGAGCTGGTTGCTGGAGGAAATGCTTGATGAGCTGGAGTCTGAGCTGATTCATTAAAGAATGGGGAGAGTTACCTGGACGCCATGTTTCGGGAGGTAGTCGCACCCCTTTAATTAACTACCTTGAATCCGGCCCGTCATCAGGGACAGGGGTGTGCCTCCGAACGAGGCTGGTAGAGGGATGCAGGTGGTAGTGCTGAGGGAGCCTCAGCCCTTGAGCTTATCTAACAGGTTTGAGATTCTAGCTCCCTGTGTGGATGAGAGTAGGGGCTGTAGGGAAGATGAGCAAACTGACTAGAGAACCATGGTGTAGGTGGCCATTCAAAACTGGCGGGAGAAAAGAGAAATGCATTTGTAATCAGGGATATCATAGTCAGGGGAACAGACACTTCCCTGGGACCAGGATTGAGAGTCCCGAAGACTGTGTTGCCTGCTTGGTGCTGGGGTTCAGGATATTTCATCTGGGCTGCAGAGCAGTGGGAAGGGAGATTCCAGTTATCTGGTCCATGTAGGTACCAACAGTATGGGTAGAAAGAGGAAAGAGGTTCTGGTGAGGGAGTATGAGCAGCTAGGAGTTAAAGTATAAAGCAGAACCAATAGGTAATAATCTCAGGATTGGAGAGCAACTAGCAACTTGGAGGGACAGATCGTGTTGAGGAAGTGGGGAGGCTGCAAGAAGGATTTGGACAGGCTGGGAAAGTGGGCAAGGATGAGACAGATGGAATATAATGTGGGAAGGTGTGAGGCTATAGACTTTGGTAGGAAGAACAGAGGTGTAGACTGCTTTCCAAATGGGGAAAGGTTTTGGAAATCGGAAGCACAAAGGGACTTGCCAGTCCTAGTTCATGACTCTCTTAAGGCTAACACAGAGGGCCATTACACAGAAAGGCAATTACAATGTTAGAATTCATTTCAAAAGGGCCAGAATATGAGGGCAGAGATGTCCTGCTGAGGCTGTATAAGACTCTGGTCACACTGCGTTTGGAATATTATGAACAGTTTTGTCCCCGGATCTAAGGAAGGATGTGCTGATGTTGGAGAGGGTCCAGAGGAGGTTTACAAGAATAATCCCAGGGATGAAGGATTTGCCATATGAGGAACAGTTGAGGGTCTCTGGGTCAGTACCCAATGGAGTTTAGAAGGATAGGGAGGGGATCAGATTGAAACTTACAGAGCCCAGATTGAACAGACATAGAGAAGATATTTAGGAGAGATTAGGATCAGAAGGCATGGCCTCAGAATGAAGGGATGACACATCAGAATTGAGATGGGGAGGAATTTCTTCAGCCAGACAGGGGTGAATCTGTGAAACTCATTGCCAAAGAAGACTGTGGAGGTCAAGTCATTGAGTGTATTTAAGAGAGGGATAGATAGGTTCTTGATTAGTAAGGGGAGGAGGCAGGAGAATGAGATTGAGAAACCAATCAGAGTCGAGAGTGTGGTGCTGGAAAAAGATCAGGCAGCATCCGGAGAGCAAGAGAATCAACGTTTCAGGCATAAGCTCTTCATCAGGAATTCGGCTTGTGCCCAAAATGTCAATTCTCCTGCTCCTTGGATGCTGCCTGACCTGCTGTGCTTTTCCAGCACCACACTCTCGGCTCTGACTTCCAGCTTCTGCAGTCCCCACTTTCTCCTGAGAAACCTATCAGCCATGATTGAATGGTGGAGCAGACATGATGGGCCAAATGGCATCATTCTGCTTCTATATCTTATGGGTAGCTGGAAATATGGAGTAATCAGATAATCCATGACCTTATTCACTGACAGTGCAGGCTCAAGGGGCTGAGTGGGCTACTCACTTTCCTTATTCATATGTTCCCCTTGAAGCAGGTTTGAAATTTCCCAATCAAAATTGGACTTGTGCTAAATCAGGGTTCGGTTTAAGGGCTCTGGAAAGTTAGGGATTGTTGGATTACTAGCACAACATTCTTAATGAGCCAGTACAGGCACATTGGGCAGAATGGTCTCCTCCGATGCTACAAGAAATGTATGACAGTGGAGGCAGGATCCTAGTGGATTGAAACTATTTACCTCTTTGAGACCCCGGCAGAATTTGTCAAACACCCTCTTCATGTTACCTCCTTTCTCCATGGAGATAATTCGAGTGTGGTCCTCTTCATTGACCCAGATTAAGAAAGTCTTCTCATTATTGTGCCTGTAGATAAGTGGGAACAAAATGGTTTAAGTTGGTTATTCTTCTTTGATCTGTGTTGCTTCTAGATTTCCTGAACACAGGATTCTTCCTGGTCTTATCCTATATCTGCCATCTCTGGGAATTCACACAATAAACTCTGAGCTGCATGGTCCTCTTCAAGAGAGACCTTAAAACCCAGGATGTTAATCCAGCTTTGAGTCACCTCCACCCCATCACCCTCACAGCTCATTCCTTAAGTTTGACAGCCATATTTTTAAATTTATGTGAAACGCAGAGGGATATTTTCCAACATCAAAGATGCTGTATAAAAAATGGAAAAAGTCACTTGTGGATCTATAGAGGACAAAAACAGGCCATTCAGCCCATCATCTCTATCACAGTTCTTTGGAAATGCAGTCTAATTAGCCCCACTCCCCAGCTCTTCTAGCACAGCCCTGCCAATGTTTTGCTTGTTCCAGAGTTCATTGAATCATCATTTGAAAATTACTACTCAACTTGTTTCCATCCCTCATTTTCAGATCATCACAACTTGCTGCTCAAAAGAAAATTTGCTCTTTTACTCTAGTTATAGAGTTATAGAGGTATACAGCACGGAAACAGGCCCTTCGGCCCAACTCATCCATGCCGACCAGATTTCCTAAACTGAACTAGTCCCATTTGCCTGCATTTGGCCCATATCGCTGTAAATCTTTCCAATCCATGTACCTGCCCAAATACCTTTAAATGTCACTTCCCCTACAGCTCGTTCCAGATATGCACCACTGTCTGTCTGGAAAGGATCCCCCTTAATTCTTTCCACTCTCACCTCAAACCTACAGCTTCTAGTTTTAGACTCCTTTCTATCCATGATCTTATTATTTTACATATACAGATGAGACCAGGAGCAAGGGCTCAAAACCGATACCAGGTGAATTTGGTAACAGGAAGATTTTGTTCTTTCGTAGATAATAAATAGTGATTGATGGAAAAGGAGCCCATCCTTACCCAGGTTCTAAACTTTTATTCATGGTCATGTACATTAAAAACATGGACCTCCAAACTCAGCAATCACTATTTCAGTCTGTACCTCAGTTAGTGCTTACCACCTGAGGATTATTACATACTCATCAGCTTTACCACTAACAGTTCTTCATACAGCGACCACGATGGGGAAAAACTCCCAAATAGAATAACGAGGATGAAAATCGGGGAATTATTTTAAAAATAAATGAAAGCTGCTGGGTGGGGAGGGATGGTGAATGGAAGGGCCTTTTCTCATGGTATTCTGCCTTAGTTTATCTGCTTTGCTGAAGTTCTCATCTGGGTCTTTGTTACTTCAGACTATTCTAAAGCACTCCTGACTGACCTCAGTCCTCCACAAACCCGAATTTACCCTAAATTCTGCTTTTAGAAATAGAACTGTACAGCACAGGAACAGGCCCTTCAGCCCCCAATGTGCCGACCATTCCACCAAATTAAACTAATCCCTTCTTCCTGCCCTTGGGTCCATAACCGCCCCCCCCCCAATTCCTGCATATTCATTGGCACCCCTCTCATATCTGCTTCCACCACCTCCCCTTGGCAGTGTGTTCCAGACTCGTAGCTCTCTCTGTGTAAAAACATTTGCCCCTCACATCTCATTTGAACTTTCTACCCTCACCTGAAATGCATACCCGAGATATTTCTCTGGCGAACAGATTCTGACCATCAACCCTATCTATGCAGCGCAATTTTACAGACTTCTATCAAGTCTCCCCTCAGCAACTGCCGCTCCAGAGAAAGCAACACAGGTTTTTCTAGCCTCTCCTTATAGCTCATATCCTCTAACCCAGGCAGCGTCCTGGTAAATGTCTTCTGCACCCTCTCCAGAGCTTTCTCTTCCTTCCTGTAATGTGGCAACTAGAATTGAACGTAGTACTCTAAGTGAGGCTGAACCAAAGTCTTATAAAGCTGCAAAATGACATCCTGACTTTTGTACTCAATTCCTTGACCAATAAAGGCAAACATGCCATACAGCTTCTTTACCACCCTAACTACTTGTGTGGCCACTTTCAGGGAGCTATGGATTTGAACCCCAAAATCCCTCTGTAGATAAATGCTGTTCAGGGTCCTGCCATTGACTGTATACCTTCCTTCACATTTGATCTCCCAAAGTGCCGCACCTCGCACTTACCTGGAATAACTTCCATTTTCCATTTTTCAATCCATATCTGCAACTGATCTATATCCCACTGTATCCTTTGACAACTTCCACACTATCCACAGCTCCACCAATCTCTGTATCATCTGCAAACTCACTAACCCACTGTCTACATTTTCATCTAAGTCATTTATATATATCACGGTTAAAAATCACACAACACCAGGTTATAGTCCAACAGGTTTAATTGGAAGCACTAACTTTCGGAATGCTGCTCCTTCATCAGGTGGTTGATGAAGGAGCGATGCTCCGAAAGCTAGTGCTTCCAATTAAACCTGTTGGACTATAATCTGGTGTTGTGTGATTTTTAACTTTGTAAACCCCAGTTGAACAGCGACATCTCCAAATCATATATATATATATATATCACAGACAGCAGGGGTTCCAGTATGGATACCTGCGGAATACCACTAGTCATGGACCTCCAGCCTGAAAAACACTCTTGCACCGCTACTCTCTGCCTTCTGTGGGCAGACCAATTCTGAATCCATGTGGCCAAGTTACCATGGATCCCATACATCTTAATTTATGGATAAGCCCACCATGAGGGTCCTTGTCGAACGCCTCTGTTTACACTGAGCTCACACTGACTCCTCACAAGACCACTACCCCTCCCTCCCATTCTCTGCAATGTTCTCCAGCACCTTGACCCACTGAGATATTTCTCCTCTAAATCTGGGCACCTTCCATGTTTCCTATTTCAGCCGTTTCACCAGCTTGGGCTGTAAAGTTCAGGAATTTCCTTGCTGAAACTCCCTGCTTCTCCCTCCTCCTTGAAGCTAACCCCTTGGATGAAGCTTTTGGCCAGCTGCCTTAGGGCTGCTTTTGAGGCAAATTCTTTGACAGATTTTTGAGTTCTTAAGTCATTATTCAATGCCAGCTTGCTTTTTCTCGCAGCTGGTTCCTGCCTTACTGTGTGTTTCCTTCAGGTTGTTTGAAATATGAATCTCTTGGCTTTGGGCCATTGTTTATCCTGTGGCCTTGCTTCAATGTAATGATAATTGAACAGACTCCACTCCACCAGACTAATACTGAGCCTCCACTAATCCAATCTGAGTATGGCTGACTGGGGATTAAACAGATCTGTTATGGGTAAGGCTTACCCTGCATAGTTCTGCAGTCTGTTGTCATGTTGCCTGGAAACACTATTCGGTAACGATGGAAACTGGGATAAGTGATTATGCAAACGGACAAAGTCAAACTCCAGCCTCTGACGTGAGATTTAAAACACAGATATTCAGCCGATTTGCAGACATTCACTACTGGCTCTCAATTTTAACCCACACTACTCTTTCAAGCTAAAATGTTAAGTGTGGTTTTGTGCTTGATACATGAAGTTGGTCAGTCTGGTTGGAGCTATTTATGGAGGTTTGTCCATGTCATGTTCTGATCACATAACATGGAATTGTGCAATACCTGATTACATGCTCCTGCCTTAATATGATTTTTATAAATGTTGCATTTATTTGATGAAGCTCAGATCCCCTTTGTCCTCAGGTCTTTTTGCTTATGACTTTGCATTGATAGCCATTGCAGAGAAAGTAACAAGATCTGTCCACCAGGGAACTGGGGAATCTGGGGGAGACAGGATAAACCCTGGTGTAATGATTGTAATGAGGCCAGCCAGCTGGACCTCACAGAAAATGAGTTCTCTGATTGAGGCTGTTATTCTGGTTCAATCAGTGAACCCGGGCTGACAGATATAAATAGGAGTGTTCCCCCTCCAACTCTATTTTGATTTAGTCCCTACCCTCCCCTTCACTGTTTGATCACACAGCATTGCCCTTCGATGTGAAGGGCACTGTTTGTCACTGGCCACCCGGGTGTTCTCCTATCTTCCTGGTGGTGGAGTTTGAATAAAGATTGGTGCACTTTGTGTCTTTCACTGTGTCTCCCACCTGCACACACACGCCATGGGTGTTGGGAAAAAAAATAAGCACTACCGCACTTAGGTGGGAAAAAAAGAAAAAAAAAAGAAAAAACAAAAAAAAAAGAAAAAAGAAAGAAAATAAATAGGAGTGTTCCCCCTCCAACTCTATTTTGATTTAGTCCCTACCCTCCCCTTCACTGTTTGATCACACAGCATTGCCCTTCGATGTGAAGGGCACTGCTTGTCACTGGCCACCCGGGTGTTTTCCTATCTTCCTGGTGGTGGAAATTAAATAAAGATTGGTGCACTTTGTGTCTTTCACTGTGTCTCACACCTGCACACACACACCATGGGTGCTGGGGAAAAAATAAGCACTACCGCACTTAGGTGATAGTGTGGGGGTTAAATTATTTTAAAAAAAATAAATAAATAAATAAATAAATAGGAGTGTCAGACACCTTGTTCACTCTGAGAGCTGGCTCTGAGGGAGCTGGATCAGTGTTAAGGACTCTCCATGTGTGAATAAAGAGTGACTTGGTGTGGGAAGACTGACCTCTATGCAGTTATTTTACCCCAGATCGGGGGAGGGGGGAAGATGGAAACCAATGCATTTCTTGCTATCAGCTTGACTGAAAATATTGAGACCGTTTCCCCTCACTGGAATCCCAAGCTCTGAACTTAAAGGTATCAGAGATTTCTATCCTGGAATCTGGGCTGAATTCAAGACCATTTTCAAAATGGAAGCCACTGTACCAGATTCCTCTCGCGTTCTGTGAATCTATGAATTAAGATTAAGTGTTCAGTGTCTTACAGTGAGTTGCTCCTGCTCTGTGTCTGTCGTGTCAACCAAGCTAATATCCTCCAATCAGACTTCTCTCTAAACCACCCCACCCACCCCCCACAACAACACTTCAACATTCTATCCTGGTTCTGTAAACCCCCCCCCCCCCCCCCGTCTGTCAAAGATTAATCAATCTCAAGTTGGGAATGTTCAGTCGAGCTCCCTCCCTCCAATGTCATTATCCTTTGCCCAAAGTAGGCAGTCCTGATGTGTTCGCTGAAAATGTGTTGCTGGAAAAGCGCAGCAGTCCTGATGTTATACCTCAAGGCTAGATTTCAGGGCTCCCACTGTTAGCCCTTCACACCTAGAATTAGGGCAGGATGATGGGATAGGAGTTATACTGATTAACTCACCAGATGCCGCGTGCATCAGGCCAATCCCTCGCCATACCTGCAGCAGTCAGCAAAGGTGACACTGGTTTGTCAAACAGGAAATGATCCTTTGGAAAAAAGGAATTACATTCATTCAACCTGTTTACTCAGGGACCGAGCAGAGCAACACACAGGCAGCAACCAGTGACAACTCGGGCTCAGTGATTGCACTTGTGTTCACTGAGACACAAAGTGATTTGGGACTTGAGTTTCTAACTTTCACTATCCCCCATCAAACATTCCCAGGACAGGGGCAGCACACCGTTAGATACAGAGTAAAGATCCCTCTACACTATCCCCATCAAACACTCCCCCCATCAAACACTCCCCCCATCAAACACTCCCAGGACAGGGACAACATGCCATTATATACAGAGTAAAGCTCCCTCTACACAGTCCCCATCAAACACTCCCAGGATAGGGGTAGCATGGTGTTAGGTACAGAGTAAAGCTCCCTCTACATTATCCCCATCAAACACTCCCAGGAAAGGGACAACATGCTATTAGCTACAGAGTAAAGCTCCCTCTACACTATCCCCTTCAAACACTCCCAGGACAGGGATAGCATGGGGTATTAGATACAGAGGAAAGCTCCCTCTACACTGTCTCCATCAAACACTCCCAGGACAGGGGCTGCACGGTGTTAGTTACAGAGTAAAGCTCCCTCTAACTATCCCCATCAAACACTCCCAGGACAGGGACAGCATGGCATTAGATGCAGTGTAAAACTCCCTTTACACTGTCCCCAACAAATACTCCCAGGACAGGAGTAACATGGATTAGATATAGAGTAAAGCTCCCTCTACAATGCCCCCATCAAATACTCCTGGGGCAGGGGCAGCATGGATTTGCTGACAGAGTAAAGCTCTCTCTGTACTAACCAACAATGTCCCTCAAACTCAGACTGAGAGTAAGTCTCCAAACACTCTAATTGTGATTGTCAATTCGCATAGAATGAGGGACAGTGCGATACTGCAGGGTCCCAGGAGCTTGGTGAATATTTAACAAAATCTTACAATATTGAATCCTTGCAGATATAAGAAACATTCAGGACACATTGGAAATGCTAGTGTGGAAGCCACTGGTCACTGCACCAGCCAGTTCCTTCTAACCAAGATGAATTGTGGTTCATTGTCTTACATCAATGAGCTGTTGCTGCTCTTTATCTGTCATACTGCTCAGACTGTAGTATTTTCCAGCTAGATCTCCCTTTAATCCAGCTAATGCCTCAACAGTCACCCTCTCCACCTCTCTCCTCTCAGCCCGAGTGCAGGCAGGAGGCATGCTGAGTCCTCGAATACTTCGACCAGTCCTGACACGTGAGGAAAGAACATAGTTTTCATCAAACTGTCCATTCCTAATCTGTAAAGGAAACAAAGATAGGAAACTTCATAGTTTGTGCTTAACTAGGAAGAGTAGACAATAGTGAACCTTACCTGATTTTTATTTCCACTGTTCACCCATTTAATCCCCTCTATTTCCACATTTAATCCCCTCCCACAGCAGCCCCCACCTCCATACATTCTCGTCCCATTCTCCCCCACTGTCTCTACCCATCCATTAAATCTCCCTGTTCCCCAGCCCATGTACACTCTCCCCCGTCACCTTGGAACATTCTACCATGTTAAAAGATATTTAGCCTCAGCCATTGCTCAACAAGTTTGTTTTTTTTCTCTATTTTATGTTAGTATATATTTGCTGCTCACTTTGCTTGCATCCAGATCTGTGGGGTGTTTCATGGTCCTAGGATCATATCCATTGTGTCTTTCCATAATCACAGGGTCAAAGATATCAGCAAAGACCTGCATAATGTGAACAGACATCATTAGGTAGTATTCCCTGAAGGTAAGGTCAAGCAGCATCAAAGAGTACAGCACATTAAAGGAGTGGGATACTGTTGAGAGAATGTGATGAACTCATTAAGAAGAGTTTTCAGAATGGGTACAAAGAAATGTTTCCTTACAACTGCAGAGAATTTCATCAACATTTCCAGGTCAGGTATAGCACGGAATCAATTACAGAGTAAAACTGCCTCAACTCTATCCCATCGAATACTCCCAGGACAGTTTCAGCTTGTGTTAGCTACAAAGTAAGGTTCACTCTACACTGTCCCAATTGAACATTCCCAGGGCAGATACAGCACAGTGTTGGATACAGAGTATAGCCCCCCCCTACATTGTCCCCATTAAACACTCCCAGGGCATGTTCAGCATGGGGTTAGATACAGAGTAAAGCTTGCTCTATACTGTCCCCATCAAACACTCTCAGGCAAAGGTAGCACAGGGTTAGTTACAACGTAAGACACTCTGTACAGTTTCCTCAACAAACACTCACAAGATTGGTACAACATAGTGTTAGATAGAGTTGAGTTCTTTCGACACTGTACCCATCAAATGCTTCAACATTGAGATTACTGTCACCCATTTCATATTCAGGTTTCTCCTTGTAATTAGAGTTGTCATTGATGTCAATAGTCTGGGTTGGATGTGACCCGCAGTACCAATGTGAAATGTCAATGTCTAACTCATTCTTATCTAAACTCTCCCCACTACTGATGTAGCCTATTCACCTTTGTAACAACTACTGTGTGATATGTCTGGTCTCTGTTAGAAGAGTCTGGTAATACATTCATGTGATGTGAGTGATTTCGTTTTTGATATCCAGCCGTGGAAACTGCAATGAAATCAATGTCAAATAGTTAAAACAGTCTAGTTGTTGAAATACTGAATCACTGGTAACACACCCAGTTCAGGATGTAACTGATTTACAACGCTGATGTGAAAATTACATATTAATATTTCATCTTGGATAATAAGCACCTATCATCCTGCTGGCAAACAGTACAGATTGGAACCTCTGTTTGTTTAATCTCTGGTTAGATTAATCATTTGCTCATTTTATTGGCTTTAATATGCTTTCAGTTCATATTATGAAAGATGCAGGTCTGAGATAATGTGCTCCACTTCACAGAATCTCACTTGCCTGCTCATAATTCAGGCACTTTTGATAAGGTCGTTCTGCTATCAGGCCACAGTAACGTCCCCTTGCAACCTTGCGCTATAGAAGATCATCCTATGAAAAGTGTTGTAGAAGATTGCTATAGAAAATCGTTAAAGAAACAGTGTTCACAATTCTTCAATTGCGTTATAGCCGATTTGCATTGGCAAAATGCGCGTTATAACAGAATGCTCTTATTCCAATGATTCAAGCCTCCTTTGTGACCCTTCGCCCCTTAGTTGTGACTGAATTATCAATTCCAAAGAAATGCAATACATATTGGTTGTGAGCTACTGTTCTGTGGATCATTCCAACCCCTCACCAGCAACACCCCCCTCCCCAGTAACTCATAGAAGAGACAAAATGCCTTCTATTGTGGCTGGTGTGGAGCATAAAAAAGGGATCCATTTAAATATTCATATATTCCCAAATGAGGGTTCAGGGATGTGCTGAGGTCAGGAGGAGTGTGAAAGAGAACAAGTCAACAGAAGTGGACATGCTTGTCGAGCACAAGTCTGGGTTTTCAGAGTCTAGATTAATGCAGAAAAGAGAGTTTTTGCTGAAACATTTCATTTTGCACTCAGCGGGACAAATGCAAGAAATTCAAATTTTCAGATGATCACAACAATTCATACTACAAGAGGAATGGGTGCTGATTGGTTGCAAAGTAAATTTGGGATGCTTTTTTTCAGGTGAAGCCTTGGCAACTGGGGATCTAAAGGCTTTCCAAAGGTACTGGGTAATTCAAAAACATTGCAAGGCTTAAGGATACTTCTTTTGTCTTCAGAGACTGGATCCCTGCATACGAATGTAAGTTGCTTCTAGCAAGTGTAAATAAACCACATTACAAGCTCAACTGATTATCTTAACCTGCTTCTTATTGTAACCCTGAGCATATACAGGTAACATCAGGACATCACTGATAGTCAAGCGCCTGCATCAGACCATAAATGCATTTTGTAATAAATGAGCCCCTTCCATGTTTCCTCTGTATCTATAATCATTCCCTGGCTTACTTACCTCATAGGATTCTTCATCCCCTGCAACCATGCCCACAGTCTTTATGAAAGGGTGCCCGGGATTGTCCACTCCGGTCTGGATGGACTGATCCAGTGTCCAGCCACTGGGTGTAGTCTTGTCTCGAAGTTTGGCATAGATGGCCGGGGTCAGGCAAGATGACATGCAGTTGTTGTGCTTTCGAAGGTCAGGGTAGTCAGCGCTGAGAATATAAAGCAGAATGAGTGTATGCCTGCGATATTGACTGAATTTATATAGTGCCTTTAATGTGGCAAAATAAAAGGAACTTTGAGAAACATAATCAGAACAAGAACAGACATTGAGCTAAAGAAAGAGCTGTTAGGATCAGCAGAAATAAATTGTCAAAGAGATAGTTTTTGACAAGTGTCTGAAATGAGGTCATGAAGCCTTATTGACTAAGGACAGCTTGGAGAGATGAACCTATGAGCAAAACTGCAGTGAATTACCCCCGGCAGTTGATGTATGTTCAGGTGAAATCACATTTCACAGGTGACATCTAAACTCAATCCCATCTCAACTGACAGATCATACACAGACCAAGTGTCAAGTTGGTGGATGATAATATCGAAAGCAATGTCCACAGGAGATATTTCTCCTCATAGACAATCGGAGCAGACAGACCATATGGACATTCAATACAGACTGTATAAGCAGAAAGCAGGATATACAGCAAGTATTGATACTAATGTGAGAACTGTATCTAAACGCTGATATCACAGTTGCATTAATAAAGCTGGTAGTGTTCTTATTTTTTAAAAATTACATTAGCTTGAGAAGAGTGCTTTGTGTACCTCGTGACACCAAATTAGTTTTTAATAATTTAGTGAAGGTGATCAATGGGCATTTGTGGTTTTATCAAAAATTGCATGGGATTGACAATGAATGTTTTAATTCCCCAAATATTTCCTCCTATATTGATTTAACTTCCAGTGTACTTGATCAGTACATCCAACACTATTTTATTTGGAGGACTTACCTAATGCCTGTGGAAAGTTTCACTGGTCTAAATCTTAGGTTTCTGTACAGTCACAGGTGGATATTAGATTTATGTTTGGCACCATGCCTGAGTCACAGCTGGTGGATTTAAGCCCTACTCCAAGTACTTAAGCACCATATTCTAGGGCAAGACTGCCAAAGCGGTACTGAGAGAATGCTGTACTGTCAGAGGTATTATCTTTTACATTAGGACTTAAACTCTTTTTCATCCTTCATATTATATGTTCAGTACATACAACATTCATTTCCTTCACAAGTACAGTAGCTGAATCATTAAATCATCACATTTTCTCTGCAATTTTAATACAAGGAGGATTTTGTTTCTCTTTATTCTTTGCAGATACAATTGCTCTCGTTTGCACAAATCCAACCAAAAACTGTCTCCTGTTTTATTTTCAGATTTTACTTTAAAGTCCAGTTGTATCAAAGCTGGACATCGCCTCTGCTTTGAAACTGACAGAAAATATTTTCCCATTTGTTAAAGAAACACCTTGTTTCCCTCTAGTAATGTTATGTTTACAAAATTATGAGGGGTGTGGATAGGATAAACAGACAAGGTCTTTTCTCTGGGGTTGGGGAGTCCAGAACTAGAGGGAATAGGTTTAGGGTGAGAGGGAAAAGATATAAAAGAGACCTACTTTTTCACAGAGGGTGGTACGTGTTTGGAATGAGCTGCCAGAGGAAGTGGTGGAGCCTGGTACAATTGCAACATTTAAGAGGCATTTGGATGGGTATATGAATAGGAAAGGTTTGGAGGGATATGGGCCGGGTGCTGGCAGCTGGGACTAGATTGGGTTGAAACTGGGTCAGCATGAATGGGGTTGGATCGAAGAGTCTGTTTCTATGTTGTACATCTCTGTGACTCTATGACTTATTTATTCCAAAACAAAAATTGGTCCAAGATTTCAATCTTGTTGACATTATTTGGAATTTGGATCATTTTCAAATCTTGGACTAAACACTAAAAATAGTTTATGTCTTGGCAGGTAATCATTCTCTTTCCTTTCATCTTTCAAGATTGCTATTGCAACACTTCTTGTCTCTGTTTTGCCTGTCCTGCTATCACCCACATTCTGGACTTTACTCACATGTTTCACGAGAAAATTTAAATAAGGTATCTTGCACTCTTTTTACCTTTTGTGGGGTTGCACTGCAATGAAATTAATAGTTGGCTCTTAACTGTTGTCTGAGATGGCAGATCAAGCCATTCATTTGTGTCTATCACTACAAAGTCTCAGCAAAGAAATGAAACCCGGCAGACTACTTGGCATCGATCTAGGCACCAGAAAAAGGACAAAAACAGCCCTGTTGACACTGTAAAGTCCTCCTTACCAACACTTGCACCACAAATGCCAGACATCTCCAACAAGAGACAATCTTGCCACCACCCCTTGACACTTAATGGTGTTACCATCACTGAAGCTCACACTATCAATATCTTGGGGTTACTATTGGCCAGAAACTCAACTGGACTCACCATATAAATACAAAGCAAGTAAGAGGCTAGGACTATCACACTGAGTAATTCACATCCTGACTCCCCAAAGCCTGTCCACCATCTACAAGGCACAATTCAGGAGTGCAAACATAGAACATAGAATATTACAGTGGAGTACAGGCCCTTCTGCCCTCGATGTTGCGCTGACCTGTGGAACCAATCTGAAACCCCATCTATTCTACACTATTCCATTTTCATCCATGTGTTTATCCAATGACCATTTAAATACCCTTAAAGTTGGTGAGTCTACTACCCTTGCAGGCAGTGTGTTCCATGCACCTATTACTCTCTGAGTAAAGAAACCACCTCTGACATCTATCCTATATCTATCATCACTCAATTTAAAGCTATGTCCCCTTATGCTAGCCATCACTATCTGAGGAAAAAGGTTGTCAATGTCCACCCTATCTAACCCTCTGATTATCTTATATGTCCCAATTAGGTCACCTCTCAACCTTCTTCTCTCTAACGAAAACAGCCTCAAGTCCCTCAGCCTTCTCTCCATACCATGGAACATCCTGGTAAATCTCCACTGCACCCTTTCCAAAGCTTCCACATCCTTCCTATAATATGGTGACCAGAACTGTATGCAATACTCCAAGTGTGGCTGCATCAGAGTTTTGTACAGCTGCAGCATGACCTCATGGTTCCAAAACTCAATCCCTCTACGCGGCACGGTGGCACAGTGGTTAGCACTGCTGCCTCACAGCGCCTGAGACCCGGGTTCAATTCCCGCCTCAGGCGACTGACTGTGTGGAGTTTGCACGTTCTCCCCGTGTCTGCGTGGGTTGCCTCCGGGTGCTCCGGTTTCCTCCCTCAGTCCAAAGATGTGCAGGTCAGGTGAATTGGCCATGCTAAATAGCCCGTAGTGTTAGGTAAGGGGTAAATGTAGGGGTATGGGTGGGTTGCACTTCGGTGGGTCGGTGTGGACTTGTTGGGCTGAAGGGCCTGTTTCCACACTGTAATGTAATCTAATCTAAATCAAAAAATCTACCAATAAAAGTGAACACACTGTATGCTTTTTTAACAACCCTGTCAGCCTGGGTGGCAATTTTCGGGGATCTATGTACATGGACACCGAGATCTCTCTGCTCATCTACACTACCAAGAATCTTACTATTAGCCCAGTGCTCTTTATTCCTGTTGCTCCTTCCAAAGTGAATCACCTCACACTTTTCCACATTAAACTCCATTTGCCACCTCTCAGCCCATCTCTGCAGCTTATTTATGTTCCTCTGTAACCTGCAACATCCATTAGCACTATCCACAACTCCACCGACCTTAGTGTCATCCAAAAATTTACTAACCCATCCTTCTACGCTCTCATCTAGATCACTTATAAAAATGACAAACAGCAGTGGCCCCAAAACAGATCATTGCAGTGCACCACTAGTAACTGAACTCCAGGATATCCCATCAACTACCACCCTCAGTCTTCTTTAAGCTAATCAATTTCTGATCCAATCCGATAAATCACCCTTAATCCCACGCCTCCATATTTTGTGCAATAGCCTACTGTGGGGAACCATATCAACCGCTTTACCCTCATCCACCTGTTTGGTCACCATCTCAAAGAACTCAATAAAGTTTGTGAGGCACGATGTACCCTTCACAAAACCATGTTGACTAGTAATCAACTTATTCCTCTCTAGATGATTATAAATCCTATCTTTTATAACCTTTTCCAACACTTTACCCACAACTGAAGTAAGGCTCACTGGTCTATAATTACCAGGATTGTCTCTACTGCCTTTTTGAACAAGGGGACAATATTTGCTGTCCTCCAGTCTTCTGGCACTGTTCCTGTAGACAATGATGACATAAAGATCAAAGCCAAAGGCTCTGCAATCTCCTCCCTAGCTTCCCAGAGAATCCTAGGATAAATCCCATTTGGCCCAGAGGACTTAACTATTTTCACACTTTCCAAAATTGCTAACACCTCCTCCTTGTGAACCTCAATCCCATCCAGTTTAGTAGCCTGTATCTCAGTATTCTCCTTGACAACATTGTCTTTTTCCAATATTAATACTGACGGAAAATATTCATTTAACGTTTCTCCTTGGACTCCATGCACAACTTCCCACTACTATCATTGATAATAATTCTCTAGTCATTCTTTTATTCCTGACATACCTATAGAAATCCTTAGGGATTTCCTTGATCCTACCTGCCAATGATTTCTCATGTCTCCTGGCTCTTCTTAGCTCTCTCTTTAGGTCTTTCCTGACCAACTTGTAACTCTCAAGCACCCTAACTGAGCCATTGCATCTCATCCTAACATAACCCTTCTTCTTCCTCTTGACAAGAGATTTAACTTCTTTAGTAAACCATGGCTCCCTTGCTCAACCACTTCCTCCCTGCCTGGCAGCTACATACTTATCAAGGACACGCAGTAGCTGTTCCTTGAATACGCTCCACATTGCAATTGCGTCCGTCCCCTGCAGTTTCCTTCCCCATCCTATGCATCCTAAATCTAAATGAGAGGGGAGACCTACAAAATACTCTAAAGGATAAAGAGGATAGATGGGGGTGAGATTTTTCCCCTGGTTGGGGAACCAGAGGGCACCATTTACAAATTAGGGGAATGCCATTTAGGACTGAGATTAAGATAAATTATTTGACTCAGAAGGCTGTGAACGTTTGGAATTCTCTATAACCAGATGTGGTGGAAGCCCAGTTTTTGAGAATGTTTAGAGATCATAGATTTGTGATTACCAATGATGTAAAGGGTATGAATAGTCTGGGTAAAAGGCATTGAAATGTTTAATAACCGTGGTTGCATTAACAGACAGATCAGGCTTGATGGGCTGAATGGCCAACTCCTGAGACTTTGCTGCAGGTATATTGATCATTTGACATCAATCTGTGTCTTAATCAGGCTCCCTGCAGTTCCTCAGGAGGTACAGTCAATAATCCTCAGTTAACTCAGGCATGGTGTGCTTCATTCAGCATTTAGTACATTGTCACAGGTCACAGTATGTTATTTGTTGGTAAGTCAATTATTGAGATCGGCAGGTGGTCATCCAGAAATCAATATGTTATTCAATGTGACTTGACTTTGCTCAATTTAATTGTAAATGTGTAACTTCCAGATAAACTAGCAAGATTTTCAGTTTAGCCCCTTAGTGAAGAAGATGAGACAAAATAAGGAGCGTTGGAGTCAGATGAAATGTTAGTTTTCTATGAACAGGGAGATGAGGGAGGTAGGATGGGAAATAGCAAAACAGTTGCTTTTTTCTCTCTCATGGGGCATGAGCATCTTGTTGGTCAGCATCTATTGCTCATCTCCGGCTGCCCCTTGAGAAGGAGATGGTGAGCTGTCTCTTTGAATCATTGCAATCCACATGTTGTAGGAAGGTCCACAATGTGCATTTCCAAGACTTTGACCCCGTGACAGTGAAGGAACAGTGATATTTTTCTAAGTCAGGATGGTGAGTGTCTTGGAGATGAACTTGCAGGACTGGTGTTCCCAAGTATCTGCTGCCCTTGGCCTTCAGATGGAAGAGGTCATGGGGTTGGAAGGTGTTATCTAAGGACCTTGGGCAAATGTTTGCAGTCTCTCTGGTTCTAAACTCTCCAACAGGGAAAAAAACTCACCCCCCATCTATCCTTTTTATCCCTTAAAGTATTTTGTAGGTTTTCCCTCTCATTGTTCAAAACTCTAGAGAATACTGACACTGTTTGCCTAATATCTCTTCAACAGGCCAGTCCAATATCCTGGGAACAAGTCTGGGGAAACTTTGTTGCATTCCCTCTGTGGCAATAATATCTTTCCTAAGATAAGGAAATCAAAATTGCACACACAGTACTCTAGATGCAGTCGAACCAAGCTTAAGTACAATTAAAGCAAGACTTCACTACTCCTGTTCTCAACCCAAATTGCAATAAAGGCTAATTTTTCATTATCCTTTCTAGCAGCTAAACCTACACCTGCATGTTAGCTTCAGTAGAGGATACCTCGGTCCCTTTATATATCTACATTCTCCAACCTCTCACCATTTAAGAAGTAGTTTGCACATCCATTCTTTCTACTAAAGTGGATAACCTCACAATTTTCCACATTATATTCTATCTGCCTTGTTCTTGCCTGCTCACTAAGGCTGTTAAAATCCTCCTGAAGCCTTTATCTTTTCCAAAACATACATTCCCCTTTGTATCTTCCACAAATTTGGAAATATTACATTTGGTCCCCATATTCAGATCATCGGTATAAATTGGGAACAGCTTGGACCCAAGTACTGATACTTCTTGCTATTGTGACAATAGCCCAATTCTGTTTTCTGTCTGTTAACCAATCCTTCATCCATGTCAGTAAATCACCTCCCTCCCAGGGGCTTTCATTTTGCTAACCAACCTCCTGTGGGGGACCTTAGCAAAACTCTTGTGAAGATCCAAGTGCACTACTTCCACCAACGTCCTTCTGTCAATTTTGTGAGCAAAATCCTCAAAATACTCAAGAACACCAAACTTTATTTCTTATTCACAAACCCATGCCGACTGTACTCAGCCAGACAATTATTATCCATTTATCCCATTCTTTATAGTAGATTCTAATAACTTCCCTACTTCTGACCTAAGGCTCCCTGTTTACTCTCTCATGTCGTCATAGAGCTGTACTGCATGGAAACAGATCCAACTCATCTATGCCTCTCATTTCCTCCTTAAATAGTGGGGGGACATTGCTAGCTACAGGAATTGTTCCAGATTCGGTAGAAGTTTGTAAGGTTATCAGAAATACATTATCTCTGTGGCCACTTCTTTCAACACTCTGCAATATCACACTAATCAAGGCATAGTTCAAATGACATTTCTTCTGACATCTTACATGAGAAGTTCTAAAAATGAACTTTGGATTTGATAATATGTAAAAACAGGCTGTGAAACTTTACAGTTTTCACTTGTATTGTAAAAAAAAGTGAGGTGTAATTACAGACAGCATCCTGTGAATTCTGTTTTGAAAAAAGCTTATGGATTGTATTATCATTATCATGAGAGACCTGTAGGTGTTTCATTAGTCATGAGAATCATCAGAAATGAGTTACAAAAAATGCCAACCAATATTACATTGCAATATTCGCAATACTGAATGGTTTTACACCCTAAATAAACCCCAGGACAATATAGCACCTTGCTCAATTTTCTACATCTGACTGATATTTATAGCAGGTAATCTAACCCACGACTTACTCCAGATTGCAAGGTTTAATACCAGGTTAATGCTGGTATGTCAGATTTAAACCAATTGATCTGTAAGGAAACAGATGGCCAGAAGGTTAATTATCGACATTTTAGTCTAAACTCACTGAAGTTTCTATTTGATGCTCTTTCTGACACCCAAATGTTACAATTGGATTTCCAGTATGTAAAATTTCAGCCCTCCTTTCTGGCATTGCAGAACCTATTTACTGATGCCCGTGGCAGCTCGGTGTGCTGCACTTCTGTCCCTAGCTCTGTCCGAACCACGGGAGGTCTCCTAACAACGTCAATCATGAGATGTTAAGGCAGAGCATTGGGACAGTCCTCCCAACGGCAAACAGTCAGCACCCACTAAATAAAGAAAGATCCGGTGGGCTAAATCCACGCCATGATTTGTTTTAAAGAAAAGCTTTAATTCAGAAGTCAGCAATGGCCAATGTTCAGAGTGTTTTTCTGTTTGGATCTGGGGTTGGCGTGTTGTAGTTAACACTCTGACAGATAGATTCTCGGATAAGAATTGGAAGGTGGTTAAACATGGCTGATTCCAGCCGACACCGAACCGCGGTCTATTAGCAGCTCAGAAAGTTGCCGCTGATGAAACCAGTTAGAGATGCTGGGTGGTCCCCAAACGTGAGACCTCAGGGCCTCGATCAGGGAGGGCTGGGGTGGGGGTGGAAGGGGGGCGGGTGTGGACAGGAAAGTAGCGCTGGCTGGTTTGCTGCATTATTTGATTGACCTTGAGGTCACCCGCCTCAAGAATTTAGCAAAGATACAGTTTTGCAACGCCAGGACAACGACCAAAAATTCCTTTCCAGCAATCGAACATCGACCCAGAGGAAAGCATTTTGCCAGCAACTTGTTGAAATGGTTTCGAATAATCAATTGATTCATTCCATTGCAAACGGTTACACTCCTCTCCCCCCGCCCCAAGATGAGAGCAGTTGGTTTCGGCCATTCTTACCTGGGGGGGTACAGTTTCCTCTGTTTGCTCCCCGCTTTCACATAATCCCTGGAGAACAGAAAACCCGCGGCCAGGGATCCGGCCCCCACCAGCGTGAGGATACCCCGGGTCTTCCTGCTGGTCAACAACCGGGACAAAGTGCTGGCCATCTTCAGAGCGAGCCCGAGGAACCTGCGGGGAGAACGGCAGCGAGAGGATTGAGGGCAGAAGGACGGAACGTGATGTGAATCCCGGAGCAAGTGAAGTGAGCACCGGGCCGCCAGCAGCAGCAGCAGCAGCAGCGTGCGCGCTCAGAATGCCGCAGTGAACGCATTCCTTAAACCCTCGCCAACTAAAGCGGCTGGCACTGGCACTGAATGCCAGCCTCGATACACACACACACCCATCTACCAGTGCACCACATCAAATAACTCTTTTTTTTTACTCGATGCGATGCTAATATGTCCTGGGTTCGCCTTCCCTGGGCTTTTCCAAAACGAATATAACTTGCCTCTTGTCACACTAATCCTCTCATTAACCCCTTCTCCTACCAATGAGCTCCTACTGACCCGCAGCGATCAATACGATCGCATTTCCCCCACCCCTTTATGCACGTAGTAAGTTATTGTCAGCGGAATGTTGTTTGCAAATTTATAATCCTTTAATTTGAATACGTTGGTTTATTTGTTGTGTGGGTGGTACTCAAAGTACATTCCAAAAAATGACCTGTGTAGTGGCAGCTTGAGGTAAAAACAATGACTGCAGATGCTGGAAACCAGATTCTGGATTAGTGGTGCTGGAAGAGCACAGCAGGTCAGGCAGCATCCGAGAGGCAGTAAAATCGACGTTTCGGGCAAAAGCCCTTCACAACGTCGATTTCGCTGCTCCTTGGATGCTGCCTGAACTGCTGTGCTCTTCCAGCACCACTGATCCAGCTAGTGGCAACTTGAGGTCTGGAAAGCACCGCTCCCTCCAGCCTAGCTTTCAGCACCGCGGCATCTGGACAGCTCCCAGCGTCCGCCCGCTGAGCTTTGATGATCGGTTGGAGAGTTGTTCAAGTATGCTGAGATTGTCGACAAATATTCTCATTTCTCACGCACAAACAAAGCCCCAGAAATTGCTGGAAAAGCTCAGCAGGTCTGGCAGTACCTGTGGGGAGAAATCAGAGCTAACGTTTCGGGTCGAGTGACCCTTCCTCGGAACCCTTTGTCTCTGATTTACAGCATCCGCAGTTCTGTCGTGTTTTTTTTATCTTTTCAGCCCTGCTAGTCTGCGCCCTCCAACACACAGACACACATATATACACTGGACACTCCCCAAACCAATCCTAACACTAACCCGACTCAAATCATCTCACGGTGAGGCGGTGAATCGTCCAACTAACGGCAGGCGACTCCTTTAATTGGCAACAGTTCTATCTCCTCTAGGTGCAATACAACAATTCACGGAAGTGACTGCCCCCACATGCTCTGCCTTCAACCCCAAGACCTCCTCTTACCGACAACACAAGCTGAGTCAGGATAAAATACAGGATAACACGCCGGCCACCCTCAATCCCAAAATGTTACACCTCACCAGTACGCTCTCCGCTTGAGTGCATCGGTACTGCTGTCTTTCAATTCTCTGTACAACATGGAGCCTGATATCCAATCGTTCCCTTCAACAGACACGAAGCTCTCCAGTTATTCAAAGCTCTGCAAATATACAATAGCGATTCCCCCTAACAAAGGCCACATCATTTACCCGAACTCCCTCTCCTTCCCGGTGTCCTACACCACCCAAATATCCCTCCACTCCAATTTTATTTTCTGCCACTACCTCCTCCCAACACCAGCTGTGTCCACCCGGAATGTGCAATATACCGGTGTATGGAGTAGTTGAGGTGAACAGCACAGGTATATTTAGGGGGGATGTAGATAAGTATATGAAGGAGAGAGAAATTCAAGGTAATACCGATGAATTTTGATGAAATAAGCTGGCAGGAGGTTGGTGTGGAGCATAAGCAAAACATTGACCAGAGAGGTCGAATGGCCTTTGCTGCCTGTAGATCTTATGCCATTTTATTGAAACCTAACAGCAGGTAAAATGTAGGTCTCCCTTCATACACCATTATATAACAATTAAACAACAACATTGAAATCGCTCAATCTAAATCCCATACAAGATGGAGGCATTATCCATTCAGACTTAATGCTCATCCCATTTCAGAACACATTCACCCCAAGCCATTCAATGACTTTCTCTCTTTTTCTGTCTGTCTTACTTGAGATGCAAAAGTACCTCTATCCCAACATGGTAGGTCCTTAATTGCAAAGCTTTTTCTGCTAAATAATGACAGTCCACTTAGTCCCTTCCACCTTTCTTCACCTTGCCAGTACTCCCATTATTCAATCACTATACAACACATCCAACAACTAACATACTCTACAGTCTAAAACAACAGCCACTCACATTTCTAGTGCCTTTCACATAACAAATCATTGCAAGTTGAGTGAGTGAGAGGCTCGGCCAAAGAGATAGATTTTTTGGCAAGTATTAAGGGAAGAAAACATTAAAGAGGGGAAGAGGTTTACGGAGGGAATTCCTAAGTCAGGATTCAGGCAACTGAAGATGTCTTCACCATTACTGGAGGGATTATAATCAGGAGTGCTTTGAAGACTAGATTTTGAGCAGTGCAGAGATTGTTCAGGATTGTTGAGTTGAAGGAGGTTACAGAGAAAGGGAAGGGAAATATTATGGAGTTCCTGATCATGTTGTATTCTCTCCCACAGGGCAGCGAAGATCAGATTTAGCCTGGTGTGGAGTCTCCTCCCCAGTAGCAACTCTGCTGAACATATCCCTGTTGTTGCATGAGGGCTGGTCTTATAATCAAATAGGAACCGGGGCAGTTTGGTATCTAGTGAAGCTGTATGCTGTCTCTTTAAGCCTTCAAAGTTTGGACTGCTCCTTCTGTTTGATGATGGATGGTATGCAATTGTCTTTATGTGTTGAATACCATTCAACTTTAGGAAATACTCAAATTCCTTGCTGGTAAACGATGGTCCGTTATCTGTGACCGACACCTCCAGCAGTCCATCTATTGCAAAAGATGCATGCAGTTTTTCTATCATCATCCCCGTATTTGATAAATGAAGACTGATAAATGGGACAACACATCTATCCTGGGACAGGCTAAGCAAAGACATGCCAGAGAATTCCTAGAGGCATGGCACTCCAACCACAACGCCATAAACAAACACATAGATCCAGATGCCATCTATCAACCCCTCAGAAAATGAACAGGAAATGACATCACCACAAACCCCAGGAACCCCATCCAGGAGAAAGATATAAATAGAAAGCAGGAGACAACAGCTTCGCTTCACTTGGAGGTCGCCACTGATGATGTTACCTAGCCCGGTAATGAAATGTCTGAATAATAAACCTACAGCTCAGCGAGCAAACCTACACCCTAAATGAAGACTATGCACATCCAGCTACTTTGAGTGGCCGTCCACAATGGCTAAGAACATTGAGTCCATGAAAGGACCTACATAGTTGATGTGTAACTGAGTCCAGGGATTGCCTGGCCATTTCCATGGAGCTCCTGGCAGTAATTTTTGTCTTTATTGGCACCTTGGCATTGCCCCACCAACATGGCAATCTGCATCCAATTCTGGCCACCAGACATAACTTCTCACAATATCTCCACTTTGGAAGTCCCTGGATGATGCTGGTGGAGTTCAACCAGTATCGTCAGTGACCTTTGCTCATGACATTCACTCTTGCTCCCTGTAATAATATGCCATCCTCTGACTTGATCCAAAAAGACTCCAATTCCGGTTGTAATGGCCCCATTGCCATCAGCTGCTTCAGTTTTGCCAGCATTGGATCATTCTGTGTCCAAAGTCTAATTTTAGCAGCTGTGACTGGATTACAGGAGAAAGGGAGGACTGCAGACGCTGGAGATTAGAGTTGAAAAATGTGGTGCTGGAAAAGCACAGCCCATCAGGCAGCTTCCGAGGAGCAGGAGAATGGACATTTTGAGCATAAGCCCTTTATCAGGAATGAGGCTTATGGCCCAAGAGATAAATGGGAGGAGGGTGAGGTTGGGGGGGGAAGGTAGCTGGGAATGTGATAGGTAGGTGAAGATGATAGGTCGGAGAGGAGGGTGGAGCAGAAAAGTGGGAAGGAAGATGGACAGGTAGGATAGTTCGAGAGAGTGGGTGCCGAGTTGGAAGGTTGGATCTGGGATAAAGTGGGAGGAAGGGAAATGAGGAAACTGGTCAAATCCACATTGACCCTGTGTAGTTGAGGGATCCCAAGGCGGTAGATGAGACGTTCTTCCTCCAGGCATCAGGTGGTTAGGGTTTGGCGGTGGAAGAGGCGGAGGGCCTGCATGTCCTTGGTGGATTAGGAGGGGGAGTTAAAGTGTTTGGCCACATGGCAGTGGGGTTACTATGTGTGTGTGTGTCCCAGAGATGTTCTCTGAAATGTGCCAGAAGTTTGTGTCCTGTCTCTCCAATGTAGAGGAGACCATATTGGGAGCAATGAATACAGTAGATGATGTGTGTGGAGGTGCAGGTAAATCTCTGTCAGATGTGAAAGGATCCTTTAGTGTCTTGGATGGAGGTGAGGGGGGGAGGTGTGGGCACAGGTTTTGCACTCCCTGCGGTGGGAGGGGAAGGTGCTGGGAGGGGAGGGTGGGAGGCATGGACCTGACAAGAGAGTAGCGGAGGGAATGGTCTCTCTGGAATGTGGATAAGGGTGGGGAGGGAAATATATCCCTGGTGGTGGGATCTGTTTGTAGGTGGCGTAAATGCAGAGGATGATGTGATGTGTACAGAGATTGGTGGGGTGGAAGGTGATGCAGGAAGTGGAGGAGATGCACTGGAGGGCATTGTTGACCATGTGGGAGGGGAAATTGCGGTCCTTGAAGAAGGAGGCCTTCTGGGATGTTCATGGTGGAATTGATCCTCCTGGGAACAGATGCAGCAGAGGCAGAGGGGTTAGGAATAAGGGATAGCAGTTTTACAGTGGGCAGGGTGGGAGGAGGTGTAGTCCAGGTAGCTGTGAGAGTCGGTGACTTGTAGAAGATGTCTGTGTTGAGTCAGTTGCCGGAAATGGAGATAGAGAGGTCCAGGAAGGGAAGGGAGGGGTCGAGATGATCCAGGTAAACCTGAGGTCTCCTTGGGCCACAAGTCTCATTCCTGATGAAGGGCTTTATGCTTGAAACGTTGATTCTCCTGCTCCTCAGATGCTGCCTGATCGGCTATACTTTTCCAGCACTACACTTTTCGACCGTGACCAGAATATGTCCAGAAAATTTAAGAGACCATTATGGACTCTTCCAGTGGTGCACCTGTCATCAGTTTCCTGTGTCTGTCAGCGGGAGGCAGATTAATACATTCGCATTTGCTACTTGGCCTTCCAGATGGTGTTCCAACTTGTAATTATACACACTTAGAATTCGAGCCCCCTGCTGAAATCGACCTGAAGCTATGGGTGGCACTGCCTTGGCCTTTTTAAGGACACCTGACAGGAATTCGCAATCCATTATTATTACAGATTGATGCCCGGAAAGGTATTGGTGGCATTTCCTGACTCCAAACCTATCTTCTCTATCTGGATGTACTTACCCTCTGCATTAGCCAAAGTTTTGGATGCATACGCTATTGGGCGTTCCTCTCCATTGGGCCAACTATAAGCTAATAACCACCATGATGCCGTACGGGGAGGCATCGCATGCCAATACCAGATCTCGCTTGGGATCATAATGTCTCAGCATCCTAGAGGATGATTAGATTAGATTGCTTACAGTGTGGAAACAGGCCCTTCAGCCAAACAAGTCCACACCAACACACCACCCACCCATACATTTACCCCTTTACCTAACATTACGGGCAATTTAGCATGGCCAATTCACCTGACCTGCACATCTTTGGACTGTGGGAGGAAACCGGAGCACCCGGAGGAAACCCACGCAGACACAGGGAGAATGTGCAAACTCCACACAGTCAGCCGCCTGAGTCGGGAATTGAACCCAGGTCTCTGGCGCTGTGAGGCAGCAGTGCTAACCACTGTGCCACCGTGCCGTGATAGCTGGTCCTTCACTTCTCTGAAAATTATGGATGGCTACATAACCATTCCCAAGGCCGACCCCTTTTTAGAAGTTGGTGCAAGGTGTAAGGATGGGGGCCGGTTATGTGTGAACTTTCCGTAATAATTCACCAGCTCAAGTAAAGACCTAAACTCTATTAGAGACATGAGATCGGTGGCACTTTTGATTGCCCTCATGTTATCTTCCAAGAGGTGTAATCCAGTCTTGTTAAAACTACTTTAGCCCAAGTAGCATGTCATCTTGAAAAATGGTGACTGGGGTAGACCTTGTAAAATGTTCTTTATCACCCACTGAAAAGTTGGACAGGCTGATGATACCCCAAATGGCAATCTCATTATTTGGTACAAACCCTTATGGGTATTAATTGTAGCATACTTCTGGGAATCCTCATCTAACCACACTAGCAAGAACACAAGGCCCATGTCCAGCTTCATGAAGACAGATCCCCCCGCCTCCCCACTCCCCCCCAACCCACCCACCACCACCACCACTGGCTTTGTGTATAAATCCTCTATGCAAGGGATTGGATATTTATCCAGCTGTGAAAGGCAATTTACCATTTGTTTAAAATCCCCACCAAGGCAAACCAACCCGTCAGGCTTCACAGTCGGTATGACCGGTGCTGCCCATTCCGTAATCTGTTCTGGTTTGATGGTTCCTTCCCTTTCCAGCCTTCTGATTCCTGCCTCTACTTTGGCCCCTGAGGCAAATGGCAATGCGTGGGCCTTATTTCCTGGTCAAGATGCAAGGTGGCCTTGGCTCCTTTGATAGTTCCTCAACCTTCCTGAAAAATGTCTGGGTATTTAATTAGGACATAACTCAGGCAGCCATTTTCTAATTGGAAAGGTGAATGTTTCTCAACCAATTTTGCCCCATCAAACTTGGGTCCAAGTCTTTTACTGCAATCAGTGGTAACTGAACCAGTGTTTCTCATAAGTAGTCCCCTTAATCTGTAAAAGTTCCCTGATATAGTCTGGTTGAGGTCTTGTGCAAACTTAAGGATTGGAGTCCAAAAGTGAATTTGGTTAAAGACTGGTTCTGTAATCACTGTAATGGCTGTACCAGTGTCGATCTCCCTTTGAACTGGGTGACCAGTTAATTCGATTATTTTGATTGGTTCTGTTTGTATATTGCTAAGCAATTTAACTGATCCAAGCCAGATCTAGGTGGACTTTCTGAGGTGTACACTCTCCTGAATACCAGCTTATGAGTTTTCTGATTCAATTTAAGTCTAGTGGGACTCTTTTGCTGTCTCGAGTCTGCACACAGGCAGCAACTCCAATGGCTTGCTGGCCTCGATCCTGAAGAAAATTTTAACCATTTGGCCGAGGGCTGGCTTTGTTTTGGGGTTTTGGTGTGAGCTGACCTGGACTCCCTCTGTTCAGGATATGTCCTGAGTGAGGCTGTGCAATTGCCTTTTCTCAAGTGGTGTTCCCCAAGCTTACTTTCCATTGGAATATCCTACAATTCTATAGCTCCACTTGCCGCATTTTCAAATGACAAAGCCAGTTTAGTGCCTGTTTGAAGTTCAGTTGAGCTTCAGCTGGTAGGCGCTTGTACATGGTTACATCATTAAACACATTCTCGTTGTCATTGAAATTACTCCAGAGAGGCTGGCATCCCGTCACCAAGTTATCCCTTAGTTACACGTGGAAAGTCCTTGACTCAGGAACAGCCTTGTTAGAGTCAATATCCATGATGCTTTTATCTGTCAGCCAGGGCTCCCTGATTGAACGAGGTTAACAACCCCAATTAGGGAACTTATATTGTATGAGACCCTCATGACAGGAATAGGACAGTGGAGGTGCGGGTTGAGGATGGGGTTTGGGGATGGAATACATGGAGTGGGAGCTGGAGAGAGCCCTTTCACAGGACAGGCTTTGGTTGCTCCTTCACTCAGGCAGGCACAGAGTATCTGAGGATCCATGAATCTGGGCCCTCTGGCCTGACTGTCTTCAGCTCTTAAAGTGGCCCCACGACCTGCTGGAAGCTGAGGCTGCCTGGAGAATTCCTCAGCGAGTGGATTAAAGAGCCAGTCTGCTCCTCACAGTACTCAGGCTGACAGTCTGGTCAGTCCTCACCTTCTCTTCTGTAGAAATGGTTCATAGGTGGATGGAGTGAGGGAAGTTGCAGACCATTCAGTGAGCCCAGTCACCTCTGATAAATCTAGCCCTGGACTTTAACCTTCCACATTCCAGCAGCAATCATTTGTTCAGGAGGTGAAACCTTTGCAGTTTCAATTTCAGCTGTCAAACCTTTCGCAACATAACCGTTGAGCTGTACAACACAGAGTGCAAACAAAGGAGTGCCAGTTTGGATAATTCCTTCCGGATACTTGCCAGTTCCCAGCCACAAGCTAGTTTTTAAATTCCCTACAGAGATTTATAAAATCATGAGGGAATAGGTAAGGTGAATGGCATGTGTCTTTTCCCTGAGATGGGGGATTTCAAGACTAGATGGCATATTTTATAGTGAGAGGAGAAAAACGTAAAAATGACATGAGAGGCAATGTTTTGACACAGCGAGTGGTTCATGTGTGGAATAAACTTCCAGAGGATGTGACAGATGCATTTAAAAGTTACAATGTTTGAAAGACATATTTGAATATTCAGTAAGCACACAAATAAACATTTGGAGGGATACGGGCAAAGTGTGGATTGGTGGAACTGGTTTAGTTTTGGAATACGACCAGCATGGACTGGTTGGACCAAAGAGTGTGTTTCCATGCTGTATGACTCTATGACATGATTTAAAATGCAATCAAAAATCTATATGACTTTTAAAAAATTGCCAAAGCTTCAGGAAGTTTAAACACAGAAGTAAATCAGAGGAAAATAACCAGAAGGAAATATTTGTTAAATGGATTTTGAAGTTGATGTGCCAATTAATTTGGAATTAAAACGTTTACAAATATCTTACAACCCTAAAACATTTATAAATTAATGATAAAGCTTTGATTTCGTATGTTTCTCTCTTTTCCTTAATGTTTGAGTACAAGGAACAATAATGTTAAAAGAATTAAGCAAATATGGTAAACAAAGTACTTTGATTACAAAGCAGGAAGAACGTAATGAGAATTAAATGAATTTGAAAGTAACAATGTTCCAGTCAGAACACAACACCACAATAAGCCAAGGATCATCAGACAGAGGGTGTATTAAGTTTTAAAAATGATTGACCGATTTAATTAAGATAATCTCTCACCTTAATCAATGTTGAGTCGCAGTTGCTGAGGTGGACAGAGTAAAGAATCGAGAGGACGCGAAAAATTGTTGAGGCGTTGCAACAACTTTGCTGTAACCTGATTGGATCCACATTACCAAATTCCAACAGGTAATCTATTTAACAGTGAAACTCTATTGTTGTGACTGATGGAACAAGGAACCAACTTTGCTGGCATAAACTTTGTGGCTATAGAGAAGTTTGAATTTTTTTTATCAATAGGAATACTGTAACAATACTCTTTCTGATCCTCCTTCCAAAAAGCTCTGCAAGCCAAGCTCTTTCAGCCTCAAGCCTTTGTATTTTCATTATTCTGTTGTACAAAGGAATACTTTAAAACACTTTTCTGTTAGAATATTGCGTGCAATTCTGGTCTCCTTCCTGTTGGAAAGATGTTGTGAAACTTGAAAGGGTTCAGAAAAGATTTACAAGGATGTTGCCAGGGTTGGAAAATTTGAGCTATAGGGAGAGGCTGAACAGGCTGGGGCTGTTCTCCCTGGAGCGTTGGGGGCTGAGGGGTGATTTTATAGAGGTTTATAAAATCATGAGGGGCATGGATAGGATAAATGGACAAGGTCTTTTCCTTGGGGTGGGAGAGTCCAGAACTAGAGGGCATAGGTTTAGGATGAGAGGGAAAAGATATAAAAGAGACCTAAGGGGCAACTTTTTCATACAGAGCGTGGTACATGTATGGAATGAGCTGCCAGAGGAAGTAGTGGAGGCTGGTACAATTGCAACATTTAAGAGGCATCTGGATGGATATATGAATAGGAAGGGTTTGGAAGGATATGGGCCAGGTACTGGCAGATGGGACTGGATTGGGTTGGGATATCTGGTCAGCATAGACGAGTTGAACGAAGGGTCTGTTTCAATGCTGTACATCTCTATGACCCTATAATTGCAGATTGACCTGAATTCCATCAACTTCAAAATCAATAATTTAACAGGAGTCCTCTGTTGGATTCTATGTAATTTACACTGTGCTCAGACAAGCTAAAGGTTTGCTAATTTAGTATTAAATGATGTTGCACCTCACTGGGGTAGCGCACTGGAAACCAAGCCTCACTATTCCTGGGGTCATCACTGAAGTTAAAGATTTTAAAAAGCACATAAAGTTTCCCAATTGACGATCATTCTAGACCCAGGTTTACAGAAAGCCTAATCCTGAGGTATCTGTGCTTAACAAGGGTTACTATTTGTTATAAATAAATAGAATTTAACTACAGATAAATGATTATGAACAATCCATATAGACTCTGCTAGTTATAACTCTAATCCTCCTATAACCCTCCCCTATATTCATACAGAAAATAGAACATACAACAGAGAACAAGAAAGAAAGGTCCTTTGGCCCTCGATGTTGTGCCAACCTGTGAACTATTCTCAGCTCGTCCCCCTACACTATCCCAAAATTATCCATGTGCTTATCTAAGGATTGTTTAAATCTCCCTAATGTGGCTGAGTTGACTACATTGGCAGGTAGGGCATTCCACCCCCTTACCACTCTCTGCGTAAAGAACCTGCCTCTGACATCTGTCTTAAATCTATCACCCCTCAATTTGTAGCTATGCCCTCTCGTACAAGCTGATGTCATCATCCTATGAAAAGGTCTTTCACTGTCTACCCTATCTAATCCTCGGATCATCTTGTATGTCTCTATCAAATCCCCTCTTAGCCTTCTTCTTTCCAATAAGAACAGACCCAAGTCTCTCAGCCTTTCCTCATACGACCTTCCCTCCAGATCAGGCAACATCCTGGTAAATCTCCTCTGCACCTTTTCCAATGCTTCCACATCCTTCCGGTAATTGGGCGACCAGAACTGTACACAATATTCCAAGTGTGGCCGCACCAGTATTTTGTATAGTTGCAACATGATATTGCGGTTCCGGAACTCAATCCCTCTACCAATGAAACCTAACACACCATATGCCTTCTTAACAGCACTGTCCACCTGGGTGGCAACTTTCAGGTATCTATGTATATGGATTCCAAGATCCCTCTGCACATCCACACTACCAAGAATCTTTCCATTGACCCAGTACTCTGCTTTTCTGTTATTCTCCCCAAAGTTCATCACCTCATATTTAGCCGCATTGAATTCCATTTGCCACCTCTCAGCCCAATTCTGCAGTTTATCCAAGTCCACTGCAACATTCTTCCACACTGTCCACTACTTCACCGACTTTAGTATCGTCTGCAAATTTACTAATCCATTCACTTATGCCTGCGTCTAACTCATTATAAACATGACAAACAGCAGTGGTCCCAAAACAGATTCTTGTGGCACACCACTAGTAACTGGACTCCAGACTGAATATTTTCCATCAACCACCACTCGCTGCCTTTTTTCAGAAAGCCAGTTTCTAATTCAAACTGCTAAATCACCCTCAATGCCTCTGCATTTTCTCCATCAGCCTACCACGTGGAACCTTATCAAAGGCTTTACTGAAGTCCATGTATACCATGTCAACTGCCCTAACCTCATCCACATGCTTGGTCACCTTCTCAAAAAAGTCAATGAGATTTGTGAGACACGACCTGCCCTTGACGAAACCATGATGACTATCTGAAATCAAATTGTTGCTTGCAAGATGATTATAAATCTTATCTCTTATAATCCTTTCCAAAATCTTTCCTACAACAGAAGTAAGGCTCACTGGTCTATAATTACCTGGGTCATCTCTGCTGCCCTTCTTGAACAAGGTCACAACATTTGAAATCCTCCAGTCCTCAGGTACTAAACCTATAGACAATGATGACTCAAATATCAAAGGCTCGCTATCTCCTGAAGAAGGGCTTATGCATGAAACGTCGATTCTCCTGCTCCTTGGATGCTGCCTGACCTGCTGCGCTTTTCCAGCAACACATTTTTCAGTTCGCTATCTCCTCCCTAGCTTCCCAGAGAATCCTCGGATAAATCCCATCCGGCCCAGGGGACTTGTCTACTTTCACTCCTTCTAGAATTGATAACACCTGTGCGTAACTAACCTCGATCGTTCCTAGCCTATTATCTCATACCTCATTCTTCTCCTCTACAATATTCTCCTTTTCCTGAGTGAACACCGATGAGAAATGTTCATTTAGCACCTCTCTGCTCTATACAGGGTCCACACTCAATGTCCCACTTCTGTCTGTGATTGGCCCTATTCCTACCCTAATCAAACTTTTAGTCCTCACATACCTATAGAAAGGTTCTCCTTTATTCTATTTGCTAAGGACTGCTCGTGTCCTCACTTTGCTCTTCTTAACTCTCTCTTTAAATCCTTCCTAACTGATCTGTAACTCTCCGTCACCTCATCTGAACCATCTTGTCTCATCAACACATAAGCCTCCTTCTTCTTAACAAGAGATGCAGTTTCTGTAGTAAACCACAGTTCCCTTACCTTATCACTTCCTCTCTGCCTGACAGGGACATACTTATCAAGGACACACAATATCTGTTCCCTAAACCAGCTCCACATTTTGATTATCTGCATCCCCTGCATTTTGCTACCCCATTCTATGCATTCTAATTCTTACCTAATCACATTATAATTGCCCTTGCCCCATCGATAACTCTTGACCTGTGGCATGTACCTATCCCTTTCCATCACTAAACTAAACGTAACTGAATTATGGTCTCTCTCTCCAAAGTGCTCACCTACAACTAAATCAAACACCTGGCCTAGTTCATTACCAAGCACCAGATCCAGCCCTTCGACATACTGTGTCAGGAAACCTTCCTGTACACATCAGACAAAACCTGATCCATCCGACATACTAGAGCTATTACATTTCCAGTCAATGTTGGGGAAGTTAAAGTCCCCCATAATGACCACCCTGTTCCTTTCACTCCTACTCAGAATAATTTTGTTAATCCTCTCTTCCACAAGAAAGACACAAGAAAATAAGGGTGTCATGAGTGGAGAGAAAGACTGGGAAAACAGGCCAATGGAACCTGTCTACAGCATTGCTGAGATGATCCTTTTGGCTTACCAGGGCACTGATCCTTGACCTTCCTTCTTCAGGCTTTTTCACTTGCCTGCAGGAGCCACAGGGCAATTGATTCACAACTTATGAAGTCTCTGACTAGTTAAGAGCCACATCTTACAGGGTGATGAGGGAAAATATACTAGCCTCCTTCAGCTTGAGGGTTTTACACTCCTTCCTTCTTGGGGATTTGATGGCTTTTGAGTGAATACATGAGTTATTCAATGACCTGGGAACAATCACAAACGCAGAAGCCTTTGTCATTGACAACTGCTCAGTACTCCACAGACCAATCATTTACTTTTTATCAGCCAAATTTCCATTGTACACACTATTCCTCAGCTCCAGCTCATTTGCAATAAAGCTCCTCCATAACTCCTTGAACAAGCAATAGTGTAAGCATCACTGACACTGAGTATTGGGAAACTTGCTTTTAAAAAGTGCAGCAATCCTTTCCACAATCCTGTATTTTTAAAACAGTCTGTTTGCCACTTCAGTCCACAATCAAACATACAGAAAAATAATAACATGCGATCTTTATTCTGAGTTTCTAATTATATTGCTGTCTGAACTTTGAATTTGTGTTTCTTCTCAGTTCTCCTCAGAATTGGTATTTCTAGGTACTCGCTTTGAGCATGTCAAATTGCCAAGCTGATACAAAGATGGTTTTATATGAACCTCATAAAGTATGGATTTTTGAGAGTGCTGAAATGTTGACTCACTGAAGTATTGAATGCTTCTGAAAAGTAATCATGACAAAATCCATTCTGGGTACTGTTGAGGGAGACGACCTACCAGGGGAAAGCCACAGTGGCCAGGTTTCTGGCACTGAGCCTGGCTCTGTGGCTCAGAAGGGAAGGGGAGAGAATAGGAGAGCGATAGTGATAGGAGATTCAGTGGTGAGAGGAGCAGACAGGAGATTCTGTGATTGTGAGTGAAACTCCCAGATGGTATGATGCCTCCTGGGTGCCAGGGTCATGGGTGTCTCAAATCGAGTCTACAGGATTCTTAAGGGGGAGGGAGAGCAGCCAGAAGTTGTGGTACACATCGGTACCAATGACATAGGTAGGGAAAGGGATGAGGATCTGAAAAGTGAATGTAAGGAGTTAGGTTGGAAGCTAGAAGGAAGGACAAGCAGAGTAGTAATCTCAGGATTGCTACCGGTGTCACGGGTTAGTGAGGCTAGGAACAGAGAATTTGTGCAGATTAATACGTGGCTACAGGACTGGTGTAGGAGGGAGGGCTTCAGATGGGTGGATCATTGGGATATCTTCTGGGGAAGGAGGAACCTGTACGTGAAGGGTGGGTTGCACCTGAACTGGAGGGGCACCAATACCCTGGGCAGGAGGTTTGCTACAGCTCTTCAGGAAATTATAAACTAGATTAAGAGGGGAGTGGGAACCTGAGCTATCGATCAGATGATGAAGTAGGTAGTGAACAGCCAGATACAGTTTGTAGAGAGTCTATGAGGAGGGAAAGGCACTTGATAGGGCAAAGGTGCAGTCAGTGTGATGGGTTGAAGTGTAATGCAAGAAGTATCAGGAATAAGGGTGATGCACTTAGAGCATGGATCAGTACTTGGAACTATGTGGCCGTTATGGAGACTTGGATTTCACAGGGGCAGGAATGGTTGCTGCATGTTCCAGGATGTAGATGTTTCAAAAGGAGTTGGGGGGGGTGGGGGGGTGGGGGGGGGGGGTGGGAGGAATAAAAGAGGTGGCAGAGTGGCATTGCTAATCAGAGATAGTATCACTACTGCAGAAAGGGAGGTCGCCGAGGAGGGTTTGTCTATAGAGTCGGTATGGGTGGAAGTCAGAAACAGGAAAGGAGCAGTCACTTTGTTGGGGAGTTTTCTACAGAACCCCCAATAGCAACAGAGACATGGAGGAGCAGAGTGGGAAGCAGGTTTTGGAAAGGTGCAGAAGTAACAGAGTTGTTGTCATGGGTGACTGCAACTTCCCTAATATTGATTGGAACCTCCTTAGTTCAAGTAGTTTGGATGGAGCAGTTTTTGTCAGAAGGATACAGAAGGGTTCCTGATTCAATATGTAGATAGGCCAACTAGAAGGGAGGCCATATTGGATTTGGTACTTGGCAGCGAACCAGGCTAGGTGTCAGATTTCTCGGTGGAAGAGCATTTCGGTGATAGTGATCACAACTCCCTGGCCGTTACTATACTTACAGAGAGGGATAGCAGCAGACGGTATGGGAAATTATTTAAGTGGGTGAGGGGGAATTACAATGCTTAGGCAGGAATTGGGGTGCCTAAACTGGGAACAGATATTCTCAGGGAAATGCATGATAGACTTGCAGAGGGTATTTAGGAAGCAATTGCAGATAGTGCTGGACAGGTTTGTCCTACTGAGACAAGGAGGGGATGGTAGGTTGAAAGAACTTTGAGTAACATGGGATGAAGAACGTCTCATCAAGAGGAAGCAGGATGCCTACTTAAGGTTAAGGAGGCATAGAAGAGACAGGGTTCCAGAGGGTTACAAGGTAGCCAGGGAGGAACTGAGGAGAGCTAGAGGGCAGGCATGAAAAAGCTTCAGTGGGTAGAATCAAAGAGTCATAGGGATGTACAGAAACAGACCCTTCGGTCCAACCCATCCATGCCGACCAGATATCCCAACCCAATCTAGACCCACCTGCCAGCACCTGGCCCATATCCCTCCAAACCCTTCCTATTCATATACCCATCCAAATGCCTTCTAAATGTTGCAATTGTACCAGCCTCCGCCACATCCTCTGGCAGCTCATTCCATACACGTACCACCCTCTGTGTGAAAAGTTTGCCCCTTAGGTCTCTTTTATATCTTTCCCCTCTCACCCTAAACCTATGCCCTCTAGTTCTGGACCCAGGGAAAATACCTTGTATATTTATCCTATCCATGCCCTTCATGATTTTATAAACCTCTATAAGGTCACCCCTCAGTTTCCAATGCTCCAGGGAAAACAGCCCCAGCCTGTTCAGCCTCTCCCTATACCTCAAATCCTCCAACCCTGGCAATATCCTCATAAATCTTTTCTGAACCCTTTCAAGTTTCACAACATCCTTCCGATAGGAAGGAGACCAGTATTGCACGCAATATTCCAAAAGTGGTCTAACTAACGTCCTGTACAGCCACAACATGACCTCCCAACTCCTGTACTCAATACTCTGACCAATAAAGGAAAGCACACCAAACGCCTTCTTCACTATCCTATCTACCTGCGACGCCACTTTCAAGGAGCTATGAATCTGCACTCCAAGGTCTCTTTGTTCAGCAACACTCCCTAGGACCTTACCATTAAGGTCTAAGTCCTGCTAAGATTTGCTTTCCCAAAATGCAACACATCGCATTTATCAAAATTAAACTCCATCTGCCACTTCTCAGTCCATTGGCCCATCTGATCAAGATCCTGTTGTAATCCGAGGTAACCTTTCTCATTGTCCACTACGCCTCAAATTTTGGTGTTATCTACAAACTTACTAACTGTACCTCTTATGCTCGCATCCAAATCATTTATATAAATGACAAAAACCGGTGGACCCAGCACCAATCCTTGTGGCACTGCACTGGTAGCAGGCCTCCAGTCTGAAAAACAACCCTCCACCACCACCCTCTGTCTTCTACCATTGAGCCAGTTCTGTATCCAAATGACTAGTTCTCCCTGTATTCCATGAGATCTAACCTTGCTAATCAGTCTCCCATGGGGAACCTTGTTGAATGCTTTACTGAAGTCCATATAGATCACATCTACTGCTCTGCCCTCATCAGTTCTTCTTGTTACTTCTTCAAAAAACTCAATCAAATTTGTGAGACATGATTTCCCACGCACAAAGCCATGTTGACTATCCCTAATCAGTCTTTGCCTTTCCAAATTTATGTACATCATGTCCCTCAGGATTCACTCCAACAACTTGCCCACCGCCGATGTCAGGCTCACTGGTCTATAGTTCCCTGGCTTGTCTTTACCACCTTTCTTAAATAGTAGCACCAAGTTTGCCAACCTCCAGTCTTCCGGCACCTCACCTGTGACTATCGATGATACAAATATCTCAGCAAGGGCCCAACAATCACTTCTCTAGCTTCCCACAGAATTCTCAGGTACACCTGATCAAGTCCTGGGGATTTATCCACTTTTATGCATTTCAAGACATCCAGCACTTCCTCCTCTGTAGGTATGGACATTTTAAGATGTCACCATCTTTTCCCCTACTTTCTATATCTTCCATGTCCTTTTACACAGTAAACACCGATGCAAAATACTTATTTAGTATCTCCCCCATCTCCTGTGGCTCCACACAAAAGCCCCCTTGCTGATCTTTAAGGAGCCCCACTCTCTCCCTAGTTAACCTTTTGTCCTTAATGTATTTGTAAAAAGTCTTTGGATTCTCCTTAACTCTATTAGCCACAGCTATCTCATGTCCCCTATTTGCCCTCCTGATTTCCCTCTTAAGTATACTCCTACTGATTTTATACTCTTCTAAAGATTCACTTGAAACATCCTGTTTGTACCTGACATATGCTTCCTTCTTTTTCATAACCAAACCCTCAATTTCTTTAGTCATCCAGCATTCCCAATACCTACCAGCCTTCCCTTCCACCCTAACAGAAATATACTTTCTCTGGATTCTAGTTATCTCATTTCTGAAGGCTTCCCATTTTACAACCGTCCCTTTACCTGCAAACATCTGCCCCCAATCAGCTTTTGAAAGTTCTTGCCTAATACCATCAAAATTAGCCTTCCTCCGATTTAGAACTTCTTTAGATCTGGTCTATCCTTTTCCATCATTATTTTAAATCTAATAGACTTATGGTCGCTGGCCCCAAAGTGCTCCCCCACTGACACCTCAGTCACCTGCCCTGCCTTATTTCCCAAGAGTAGGTCAAGTTTTGCACCTTCTCTAGTAGGTACATCCACATACTGAATCAGAAAATTGTCTTGTACACACTTAACAAATTCCTCTCCATCAAACCCTTAACACTATGGCAGTTCCTTTCTATGTCTGGAAAGTTGAAATCCCCTACCATAACCACTCTATTATTCTTATAGATAACTGAAATCTCTTCACAAATTTGTTTCTCAATTTCCCGCTGCCTATTAAGGGATCTCTTATACAATCCCAATAAGGTGATCATCCATTCCTTATTTCTCAGTTCTACCCAAATAACGTCCCTGGATGTATTTCCGGGAATGTCCTCCCTCAGTACAGCTGTAATGCTATCCCTTATCAAAAACCCATTTCCCCCTCCTCTCTTGCCTCCCTTTCTGTCCTTCCTGTAGCATTTGTATCCTGGAACATTAAGCTGCCAGTCCTGTCCATCCCTGAGCCATGTTTCTGTAATTGCTATGATATCCCAGTCCCATGTTCCTAACCATGCTCATCTGCCTTCCCTGTTAGGCCCCTTGCATTGAAATAAATTCAGTTGAATTTATCCATCCTGCCTTGCTCTCTGCTTTGTTCCTGTCTGCCCTGACTGTTTGACTCACTTATTTTCTCAACTGTACCAGTCTCAGATTGATCTCTTTTCTCACTATCTCCCTGGATCCCCCCCCCCCCCCCAAACCCCCCCCCCCCACCCACCTTACTAGTTTAAATCCTCCTGGGCAGCTCCCAGCCAATATACTAGCCCCCTTCCAATTCAGGAGCAATCTGTCCTTCTTGTACAGGTCACTTCTACCCCAGAAGAGATTCCAATGATCCAAAAATGTGAATCCTTCTCCCATACACCAGCTCCTCAGCTATGCATTCATCTGCTCTGTCCTCCTATTCCTATCCTTACTAGCCCGTAGCACCAGGAGTAATCCAGATAGTACTACTCTTGATGATTTCCTTTTTAAATTCCTGCCTAACTTTCTATAATCTCCCTTCAGATCTCATTCTTTTTCCTTCCTACGTCATTAATTCCAATGTGTACAATGACCTCCTGCTGGTCCCTCTCCCCTTTGAGAACATTCTGCACCCTCTCTGAGACATCTTTGATCCTGGCACTAGGGAGGCAACACACCATTCTGATATTTTGCTGCTGGCCACAGAATCATCTGTCTGTGCCTCGGACTAGAGGGTCTCCTAATATGATTGATTTCTTGGAACCCAACATACCCCTCATTACGTTAGAGTCTGTCTTGATACCAGAAACTTAGCTGCTTGTGCTACGTTCCCCTGAAAATCCATATCCCCTACATTTTCCGAAACAGCATACTTGTTTGAAATGGAGATAGCCACAGAAGGCTCCTGCACTTCCTGCCTAAATTTCTTAACTTTCCTGGAGTTAACTCATCTATGTGACTGTATTGGCGACTCTTTTCCCTTCCTATAACTGCCATCCATCACGTCCCCTTGCACTTGTAAATTCTTCATTGCTTCTGAATGTTGCTCCATCCGATCCATTCGATTTGATAGGATTTGCAACCAATGGCATTTATTGCAGATATAATTCTCAGTGCCACGTAAACTCTCACTCAACTTCCACATCCGACAAGAAGAGCACATCACTCTACTAAGGGCCATTTTTGCTTCTTCAAATCTGCAGACCCAAAAAATAGCGCCGTGTTATTCCTCTACAAAACAATACTCCAGGCTAACTTCACACTTATGGTTTATATTTTTAGGTTTAATCAAAAGACAGATCTCAATAAAATATATAATCAAGAAAGCACCCATCTACTCAATACAGCAGACTTACAGCAAGGCCACCCTTAAAAATATTTACTTATGTGTTTCTGTGCTGTGACCTCTCCTAAACAGGTTCCTCCAAGGTCAGTTGTGAATTTCACTGTTGGTTAATTTTCCCAAACACACTTCGATATCCAGCGATGCAAGAATTCAAACAGCAAAGGCAGTAACTGCGCAGGTTCACTGCTGTGTCAGTTAGCAGTGTGGGTGTCTCTCTGCACAGACCAGGTGCTGCATTTGTCTGTTCCTCTCCATTTTAAAAGTGCTGTTGATTTGACTGATTTTTTCTCCAAAGTTCCAAAATAATGCAACAGCATATAAAACAGGAATTGCTGCTCCTGGAATTCGAGGAAATCACATCCAGCACCTAAAATACGTCAAAAAAAGAGCAGCCTGTTACACCCAGACATTTTTCCCATCCTCCATCTTGAATTACTCAGAATCAAGGATTAACAAAAACCCTAATGCTTTCTACCCTTAAGTGAGGAACAAGAGGATGGCCAGAGTGAGGGTAGGGCTGATCAGGGAGAATGGAGGGAACTTGTGCCTGGAGTAGGAGGAGGAAGGGGAAGACCTTAATGAATACTTTGCATCAATATTCACTACTGAGAGGGACCTGACGTTTCTGAGGACAGCATGAAACCGATTGATATGCTCAAACAGGTTGATGTTAGGAAGGAGTATGCGCTGAAAACTTTGAAAAACCTAAGAATAGATAAATAACCTGGGCCGGATGGGATATACCCAAGGATAATGCAAAAAATGAGGGAAGAGATTGCTGTGCCTTTGCGTTCTCACTGTCTATTAGAGTAGTGCCAGATGATTGGAGGGTGGTAAATGTTATTCCCTTGTTCAAGAAAGGGAATAGGGATAATCTTGGGAATAACAGACCAGTCAGTCTTACATCAGTGGTGGGCAAAATATTGGAGAGGATTCTGAGAGACAGGATTTATGATTACTTGGAAAACCATAGTTTGATTAGAGATAGTCAGCATGGCTTTGTGAGGGGTAGGCCATGCCTCACAAACCTTATTGAATTCTATAAGGATGTGACAATAAACATTGATGAAGGTAGAGCAGTGATGTGGTGTACCTGGATTTTAGCGAGGTATTTTATAAGGTTTCCCATGATAGGCTCATTCAGAAAGTAAGGAGGCATAGGATACAGGGAAATCTGGCTGTCTGGATACAGAATTGGCTCACCCATAGAAGACAGAGGTTGGTGGTATATGGAAAGTATTCAGCCTGGATCTCAGTCACCAGTGGTGTTCTGCAGGGATCTGTTCTTGGGACCTTTGCTCCTTGTGACTTTTATAAATGACTTGGATGAGAAGGATGGGTTAGTTTGCCAATGACACAAAAGTTGGTGGAGTTGCGGATAGTGTGGACAGCTGTTGTAAGTTTCATTGGGACATTGACAGGATGCGGAACTGGGCTGAGAATGATTTGGAGATGCCGGTGTTGGACTGGGGTGTACAAAGTTAAAAATCACACAACACCAGGTTATAGTCCAACAGTGAAAGATAGTGGGCTTCCAATTAAACCTGTTGGACTATAACCTGGTGTTGTGTGATTTTTAACTTTGGCTGAGAAGAGGCAGATGGAGTTCAACCTGGAAAAGTGTGAAGTGATTCACTTTGGAAGGTTGAATTTGAATGCAGAATACAGAGTTAAAGGCAGGATTCTTGGCAGTGTGGAGGAACAGAGGGATCTTGGAGTCCATGTACGTAGATCCCTCAAAGTTGCCACCCAAGTTGGTAGGGTTGTTAAGAAGGAGTACGGTATGTTGGTTTTCATTAACAGGGTGTTTGAGTTTAAGAGCCACAAGGTTATGCTGCAGCTCTATAAAGCCCAAGTTAGACCACACTTGGAATATGGTGTTCAGTTCTGGTCACGTCATTATAGGAAAGATGTGGAAGCTTTAGAGAGAGTGCAGAGGGGATTTACCAGGATGTTGCCTGGACTGGAGGGCATGTCTTATGAAGAAAGGTTGAGGGAGCTAGGGCTTTTCTCATTGCAGCAAAGAAGGATGAGAGGCAATTTGATCAAGGTGTCCAAGATGATGAGAGGCATTGGTAGAACGGATAGCCAGAGACTTTTTCCCAGGTGAATATGGCTATCACGAGGAGGCATAATTTTAAGGTGTTTGGAGGAAGGTTTAGGGGCGATGTCAGAGGTAGGTTCTTTACACAGAGAGTGGTGGGTGCCTGGAATGCACTGCCAGCAGTGGTAATAGAGTCAGATACATTAGGGACATTTAAACAAATCTTGGATAGGCACATGGAAGATAGTAAAATGAAGGGTATATAGGTTAGTCTGATCTTAGAGTGGGATAAAAGGCTGATACAACATTGAGGCCCAAAAAGCCTGTACTGTGCTGTACTGTTCCATGTTCTATAAAAGCTAATTTGTTTGAATTTGCATGAGTTTATTCCATAATTTGTGTCCCTAATAAACATCTTGACCTTCTCTTACTTAATGCGCCCTCCCCTGAAATTGGAGTTATTGAGTTTTAGATTGTGTCAAGTGGAAGGGCAATGGGAACAGATTCAATCAGACCTTCCAAAAGGGAATGGGCTAAATATGTGACAAGGCTAAACATTGTGGGCTATGCAGAAAGAGCAGAGAGAGTGGGACTGATTGAATGATTCTGTTAAACAACTGGTACAGGTATGATGGACCAAATGGCCTCCATTTTTGTTGTAAGCTTTGAAGTCTTTCTTATGCTCAAAAGGATAGAGCTCAAGTGTAATACCTGAGTCACCTCCACAAATGGGATTGACCAATTCAATAGGTCCGAGATTGAACCGGAATCTCCTGCTTCCCATGACTGGGCACCACATCCAGCATGACCCACAGAAACCATCAGGGTGTTGAATTATGTGTTTATAATGTGAAATTCCACCAGGTTTACAATAAATTGCTTTAAAATAGAACTGAAAGAATTTTCCTTTTCTTTAGGAAAGGCAGAGCTTCTTGTTGTATTTACAAAGTAGGTGAAGGCGTGCATTAACTGGTTACAATCTTTGCATACCAGATGTACTTTGACCCTGAGTATACAATTTTATCACCCTTTCAACTATACAGTAATCCATTTTATCACTGCCATACTGTCGCTCTTTGTAGATTTGATTTTACTTATTGTAGGTTCCCTGTATTCTTAAATTTCACCCACTCATTGATCCTGGCCCTGCCAAACTCGGGTCATCTCCAGCGTATGAGTTCTGAGCAAAAGTCAAATCGTATTTGAAGCATTAACCCTGTTTTTCTCTCCCAAATTCTGCTAGACCTGCTGGGTTTCTGCTTTTCTGCTTTTATTTCAGCAATTCGGAAAATATTCCGTGCAGTAAAAACACTTCAAGCCTGAAGATGTGTGTATTTCCCCTCGTCACCTGTCAGTTGGGGCTCTTAACCAATTGAGTTTGTTTGGAAAGGGGGAGCTCAGAAAAAAACATTTTAGTTTCAGCAACAGAAGACTAAGCTAACTAGTCACACGCCTGTTACTAGTGCACTGTGGAAAACAAAAGCTCCTGCAGAATTTTGTCACATGAATGATAATTGAGAACAGAGCTCCAGAACAGATTCTTAGGAAGTTTGACAGGATGGATGCATACAGGCTGTTAGAGTCGGGGACAAGAGGACATAATCTCAGAGTAAGGGGTTGCTCAATCAAGACAGAGATGAGGAACAGAGGGTTGTGAATCTGTGGAATAATTTTACCACGGAGGGCTGCAGAGGCTGGGTCACTACGTACATTCAAGACTAAGATAGATTTTTAATCAGTAATGGAATCAAGTGTTATTGGGAAAAAGCAGGAAGGTGGAGTTGAAGAATATCAGATCAATCACGATCATATTGAATGGTGGACTACGCTGATACGCTGAATGGTCTACATCTGCTTTTACATCTTATGGTTATCAAACTCATGAGAGACGTTGTGATTGAGGTGTGGTATTTGATGGATAGAGACCTATCTCTGACCCCCTTAAGATCTCGGATTTCCAAATGTATTGCCCATCTCTTACCAATTTGTGATCTCTTAAAAAGATCAAGATGAAAACCTAACTCAAATGTTGTTTAAATAATGCATTTAATCCCTTATTTATGTTCTGCTTTGGACTAATATTTAAGCCTTTTCTCCCTCTCTGTCTTGAACATACTGATTCTGGCTGGAATGCATTTCCATGCGTTCGCTGCTCCTCTGCTATCTCATAGGATCTTATCAAACGTGGCCCTAGAGATGGTGGAGGGATGGGGCAAAAATACAGCAAATTTAACAAAAATGATCACTGCACCTGATTCCATCAGTTTCTCAAAGGGCAGCCCAGGGTACTGAAGGATGTGGATACTTTGGAGAGGTACTTAAAAAAGGTTTTTCAGGATGTTGCCAGGTATGAGGGATTTTGGCTATGAAGAAAGGTTGGAAAGACTGGGTTTGTTTTCACTGGACCACAGGAGGTCGAGAGGCAACCTGATAGAAGTTTGTTAGGTTGTAATGGCATGGATAGAGTGGAAAGAATGAGGCTGTTTCCCAAGGTGGAGGGGACGATTACTAGGGGACACAGGTTCAAGGTGCGAGGGGTAGGTTTAAAAGAGATGTGAGAGGCAAGAATGGTGAGTAGCTGGAACATGCTGCTGGAGGAGGTGGTGGAAGCAGACTCAATAGCAGCGTTCAAGAAACACCTGGACAAACACATGCACAGGTAGAGAATAGAGGGATATGAATCCTGTAAGAGAAGACAGTTTTATTATGCAAAATATGTTGGCGCAGGCCTGAAAGGCTGAATGGCCTGTTCCTATGCTGTTTTGTTCTTTGTAGATACAGAATGTCATTTGGGGCACCTGAGGTGACGTTAAACAGGTAAATTCCGGGCTTTCTTCATTGAGTATTCCCAGTCAGGGTGCTGCCTTCTGCAGATATCAGGCACAGGAACCCAGGTGGCTTAATATTCTCTCTCACCTCGACCAATGGCAAATGTCTGCTCCCACCTTAAAGGGATCAGTCAGCAGGATATATCAGGCACTGGACTGTGTCTTCAGCTGGACAGTTGCTTGTCCGTTTAAACCAGCCTTCATAAAAGTCTGACCAGTTTGTCTAATTGGTTTTGCACTTTAAACACGTTCAGCTTCATTTCCCAGGTGCCAGCCTTCACCATGATACCCGATAAGATAAGGGTGCGATTTGTTTGGAAAGTATCATAGAAACACAGCCCAAGCCTTTGTAACTGACTACATGCTACACAATGGGAGCTGTAAATGCTTCATGAGGTGTGCCGGGCACTAAGGTCACAATTTAGGAACTTCTATTTGAACAGTTCTAGCCTCTCAGATTCCAGAATTGTCCTGCCCTTTCCAGGCTGGCTTTCACTAAGCAGTAAACACCCAAGTATTTCTCAACTCAGTAATTAAACAATTCAAATAAATGATGGTAATGCATAGTTTTGTCCTCAGTTCTGGATTTGACACCCCGGATATTTTTTTTCCTGAGCTGTCGAAATATGTGGGCAATTGTGATGATTTCTTCAGGGAGACTGACAGGCTGGGAAACCTTTAATCACTTACACTGTAGGGGCAGGGGCATGGCCAGGAACAAGATGCTGGTCAAAGCACTTCTTCTCTCAGAGACTGTTAACAAGTGATAAGTCATAGTCGACTTATTGAAGAGGCACCTCATTGGTCTTACATATCGTTCATCTTCACCACATTGGAACTGCAGGTTATGTCATCCCAGATTCCATCTCTGCTGTGGGTCTGGAGTCACACGTAGGCCAGACCAGGTGAGGATGGCAGTTTCCTTTCCTGAAGGCCATTAGTGAATCAGATGGGTGTGTTTGACAATTGACAATGGTTTCATGGTCATTAGTAGATTCGTAATTCTAGATTTTGTTTTACCGAATCCAGCTGCCATGGCAGGATTTGAAACCAAGTCCACAGAACATAAGCTGCATTTCTTGGATAAATAGTCAGAGAGAATACCACGAGGCACCACCTCCACTGAGATGCCAGGTTTGTGACTATATTTGGGATTCTGGGCTGATGCCAGGTTTGTGACTGTAGTTGGGATGGTGGAGTGAGGCCAGGTTTGTGATTGTATTTGGAACTCTGGGCTGATGCCAGGTTTGTGACTTTAGTTGGGAATGTGGGAATTTGTCAGATTTGTGACTGTAGTTGGGACTGTGGGCTGATGCCAGGTTTGTGACAGTAGTTGGGACTCTGGGCTGATGCCAGGTTTGTGACTGTAGTTGGGACTCTAGGCTGATGGCAGGTTTGTGACTGTAGTTGGGACTGTTGGCTGATGCCAGGTTTGTGACAGTAGTTGGGACTCTGGGCTGATGCCAGGTTTGTGACTGTAGTTGGGACTGTGGGGTGAGGCCATGTTTGTGACTGTAGTTGTGACTCTGGCTGGATGCCAGCTTTGTGACTGTAAATGGGACTCTGGGCTGATGCCAGGTTTGTGACTGTATTTGTGAGTCTGGGATGATGCCAGGTTTGTGACTGTAGTTGGGGCTGTGGGGTGGGGCCAGGTTTGTGACTGTAGTTGGGACACTGGGCTGATGCCAGGATTGTGACTGTAGTTGGGTCTGCGGGGTGAGGCCATGTTTGTGACTGTAGTTGAGACTCTGGGTTGATGTCAGATTTGTGACTGTAGTTGGGTATGTGGGGTGAGGCCATGTCTGTGACTGTAGTTGGGAATCTGGTATGATGCCAGGTTTGTGACTGTAGTTGGGTATGTGGTGTGAGACCAGGTTTGTGACTGTAGTTGGGACTCTGGTATGATGCCAGGTTTGTGACAGTATTTGGGACTGTGGGCTGATACCAGGTGTGTGACTGTATCTGGGACTCTGGGCTGACACCAGATTTGTGACTCTAGTTGGGCCAGTGGGGTGAGACTAGATATGTGACTGTATTTCAGACTCTGGAGTCATGCCAGTTTTGTGATTGTAGTTGGGTCTCTGGGCTTTTGTGAGGTTTGTGACTCTAGTTGGCACTGCGGGGTGAGGCCATGTTTTTGACTGTAGTTGGGATTCTGGTATGATGTCGGGTTTGTGATTGTATCTGGCCCTCTGAGCTGATGCCAGAATAGTGACTGTAATTGGGTCTGTGGGGTGAGGCCAGGTTTGTGACAGTAGTTGGGACTCTGACATGGTGACAGGTTTGTGACTGTATTTGGGACTCTGGGCAGATGCCACATTTGTGACTGTATTTGAGACTTGGGCTGATGCCAGATTTGTGACTGTATTTGGGATTCTGGCCTGATGCCAGGTTTGTGACTGTAGTTGGGCCTGTAGGGTGAGGACAGGTTTGTGACTGTAGTTGGGACTCGGGTATGATGCCAGGTTTGTGAGTGTAGTTGGGTCTGTGGGCTGATGCCAGGTTTGTGACTGTATTTGGAACTCTGGGCTGATGCCAGGTTTGGTGACTGTAGTTGGGACTATGGGAAGTTGCCAGGTTTGTGACTGTAGTTGGGACTGTGGGGTGAGGCCATGTTTGTGACTGTAGTTGGATCTGTGGGGTGAGGCCAGCTTTGTGACTGTATTTGGGACTCTGGGCTGATGCCCGGTTTGTGAGTATAGTTGTGTCTGTGGGGTGATGCCAGGTTTGTGACTGTAGTTAGGACTCTAGTATGATGCCGGGTTTGTGACTGTATTTGGAACTCTGGGCTGATGCCAGGTTTGTGACTTTAGTTGGGAATGTGGGAATTTGTCAGATTTGTGACTGTAGTTGGGACTGTGGGCTGATGCCAGGTTTGTGACAGTAGTTGGGACTCTGGGCTGATGCCAGGTTTGTGACTGTAGTTGGGACTCTAGGCTGATGCCAGGTTTGTGACTGTAGTTGGGACTGTTGGCTGATGCCAGGTTTGTGACAGTAGTTGGGACTCTGGGCTGATGCCAGGTTTGTGACTGTAGTTGGGACAGTGGGGTGAGGCCATGTTTGTGACTGTAGTTGTGACTCTGGCTGGATGCCAGCTTTGTGACTGTAAATGGGACTCTGGGCTGATGCCAGGTTTGTGACTGTATTTGTGAGTCTGGGATGATGCCAGGTTTGTGACTGTAGTTGGGGCTGTGGGGTGAGGCCAGGTTTGTGACTGTAGTTGGGACACTGGGCTGATGCCAGGATTGTGACTGTAGTTGGGTCTGTGGGGTGAGGCCATGTTTGTGACTGTAGTTGAGACTCTGGGTTGATGTCAGATTTGTGACTGTAGTTGGGACTGTGGGAAGTTGCCAGGTTTGTGACTGTAGTTGTGACTCTGGCTGGATGCCAGCTTTGTGACTGTAAATGGGACTCTGGGCTGATGCCAGGTTTGTGACTGTATTTGTGAGTCTGGGATGATGCCAGGTTTGTGACTTTAGTTGGGGCTGTGGGGTGAGGCCAGGTTTGTGACTGTAGTTGGGACACTGGGCTGATGCCAGGATTGTGACTGTAGTTGGGTCTGCGGGGTGAGGCCATGTTTGTGACTGTAGTTGAGACTCTGGGTTGATGTCAGATTTGTGACTGTAGTTGGGTATGTGGGGTGAGGCCATGTCTGTGACTGTAGTTGGGAATCTGGTATGATGCCAGGTTTGTGACTGTAGTTGGGTATGTGGTGTGAGACCAGGTTTGTGACTGTAGTTGGGACTCTGGTATGATGCCAGGTTTGTGACAGTATTTGGGACTCAGGGCTGACACCAGATTTGTGACTCTAGTTGGGCCAGTGGGGTGAGACTAGATATGTGACTGTATTTCAGACTCTGGAGTCATGCCAGTTTTGTGATTGTAGTTGGGTCTCTGGGCTTTTGTGAGGTTTGTGACTCTAGTTGGCACTGCGGGGTGAGGCCATGTTTTTGACTGTAGTTGGGATTCTGGTATGATGTCGGGTTTGTGATTGTATCTGGCCCTCTGAGCTGATGCCAGAATAGTGACTGTAATTGGGTCTGTGGGGTGAGGCCAGGTTTGTGACAGTAGTTGGGACTCTGACATGGTGACAGGTTTGTGACTGTATTTGGGACTCTGGGCTGATGCCACATTTGTGACTGTATTTGAGACTTGGGCTGATGCCAGATTTGTGACTGTATTTGGGATTCTGGCCTGATGCCAGGTTTGTGACTGTAGTTGGGCCTGTAGGGTGAGGACAGGTTTGTGACTGTAGTTGGGACTCGGGTATGATGCCAGGTTTGTGAGTGTAGTTGGGTCTGTGGGCTGATGCCAGGTTTGTGACTGTATTTGGAACTCTGGGCTGATGCCAGGTTTGGTGACTGTAGTTGGGACTATGGGAAGTTGCCAGGTTTGTGACTGTAGTTGGGACTGTGGGGTGAGGCCATGTTTGTGACTGTAGTTGGATCTGTGGGGTGAGGCCAGCTTTGTGACTGTATTTGGGACTCTGGGCTGATGCCCGGTTTGTGAGTATAGTTGTGTCTGTGGGGTGATGCCAGGTTTGTGACTGTAGTTAGGACTCTAGTATGATGCCGGGTTTGTGACTGTATTTGGGACTCTGGGCTGATGCCCGGTTTGTGAGTATAGTTGTGTCTGTGGGGTGATGCCAGGTTTGTGACTGTAGTTAGGACTCTAGTATGATGCCGGGTTTGTGACTGTATTTGAGACTGTGCTGATGCCAGGCTTGTGACTATATTTCAGACTCTGGAGTGATGCAAGGTTTGTGACTATAGTTGGGACTCTGGGCAGATGCCAGGTTTGTGACTGTAGTTGGGACTGTGGGGTGAGGCCATGTTTGTGGCTGTATTGTGACTCTGGGTGGATACCACATTTGTGACTGTATTTGGGATTCTGGGTTAACGCCAGGTTTGTGACTGTATTTGTGAGTCTGGGATGATGCCAAGTTTATGACTGTAATTGGGACTGTGGGCTGATGCCAGGTTTGTGACTGTATTTGGAACTCTGGGCTGATGCCAGGTTTGGTGACTGTAGTTGGGACTGTGGGAAGTTGCCAGGTTTGTGACTGTAGTTGGGACTGTGGGGTGAGGCCATGTTTGTGACTGTAGTTGGATCTGTGGGGTGAGGCTAGCTTTGTGACTGTATTTGGGACTCTGGGCTGATGCCCGGTTTGTGAGTGTAGTTGTGTCTGTGGGGTGATGCCAGGTTTGTGACTGTAGTTAGGACTCTAGTATGATGCCGGGTTTGTGAATGTATTTGAGACTCTGGGTTGATGTCAGATTTGTGACTGTAGTTGGGTATGTGGGGTGAGGCCATGTCTGTGACTGTAGTTGGGAATCTGGTATGATGCCAGGTTTGTGACTGTAGTTGGGTATGTGGTGTGAGACCAGGTTTGTGACTGTAGTTGGGACTCTGGTATGATGCCAGGTTTGTGACAGTATTTGGGACTGTGGGCTGATACCAGGTGTGTGACTGTATCTGGGACTCTGGGCTGACACCAGATTTGTGACTCTAGTTGGGCCAGTGGGGTGAGACTAGATATGTGACTGTATTTCAGACTCTGGAGTCATGCCAGTTTTGTGATTGTAGTTGGGTCTCTGGGCTTTTGTGAGGTTTGTGACTCTAGTTGGCACTGCGGGGTGAGGCCATGTTTTTGACTGTAGTTGGGATTCTGGTATGATGTCGGGTTTGTGATTGTATCTGGCCCTCTGAGCTGATGCCAGAATAGTGACTGTAATTGGGTCTGTGGGGTGATGCCAGGTTTGTGACTGTAGTTAGGACTCTAGTATGATGCCGGGTTTGTGACTGTATTTGGAACTCTGGGCTGATGCCAGGTTTGTGACTTTAGTTGGGAATGTGGGAATTTGTCAGATTTGTGACTGTAGTTGGGACTGTGGGCTGATGCCAGGTTTGTGACAGTAGTTGGGACTCTGGGCTGATGCCAGGTTTGTGACTGTAGTTGGGACTCTAGGCTGATGCCAGGTTTGTGACTGTAGTTGGGACTGTTGGCTGATGCCAGGTTTGTGACAGTAGTTGGGACTCTGGGCTGATGCCAGGTTTGTGACTGTAGTTGGGACAGTGGGGTGAGGCCATGTTTGTGACTGTAGTTGTGACTCTGGCTGGATGCCAGCTTTGTGACTGTAAATGGGACTCTGGGCTGATGCCAGGTTTGTGACTGTATTTGTGAGTCTGGGATGATGCCAGGTTTGTGACTGTAGTTGGGGCTGTGGGGTGAGGCCAGGTTTGTGACTGTAGTTGGGACACTGGGCTGATGCCAGGATTGTGACTGTAGTTGGGTCTGCGGGGTGAGGCCATGTTTGTGACTGTAGTTGAGACTCTGGGTTGATGTCAGATTTGTGACTGTAGTTGGGACTGTGGGAAGTTGCCAGGTTTGTGACTGTAGTTGTGACTCTGGCTGGATGCCAGCTTTGTGACTGTAAATGGGACTCTGGGCTGATGCCAGGTTTGTGACTGTATTTGTGAGTCTGGGATGATGCCAGGTTTGTGACTTTAGTTGGGGCTGTGGGGTGAGGCCAGGTTTGTGACTGTAGTTGGGACACTGGGCTGATGCCAGGATTGTGACTGTAGTTGGGTCTGCGGGGTGAGGCCATGTTTGTGACTGTAGTTGAGACTCTGGGTTGATGTCAGATTTGTGACTGTAGTTGGGTATGTGGGGTGAGGCCATGTCTGTGACTGTAGTTGGGAATCTGGTATGATGCCAGGTTTGTGACTGTAGTTGGGTATGTGGTGTGAGACCAGGTTTGTGACTGTAGTTGGGACTCTGGTATGATGCCAGGTTTGTGACAGTATTTGGGACTCAGGGCTGACACCAGATTTGTGACTCTAGTTGGGCCAGTGGGGTGAGACTAGATATGTGACTGTATTTCAGACTCTGGAGTCATGCCAGTTTTGTGATTGTAGTTGGGTCTCTGGGCTTTTGTGAGGTTTGTGACTCTAGTTGGCACTGCGGGGTGAGGCCATGTTTTTGACTGTAGTTGGGATTCTGGTATGATGTCGGGTTTGTGATTGTATCTGGCCCTCTGAGCTGATGCCAGAATAGTGACTGTAATTGGGTCTGTGGGGTGAGGCCAGGTTTGTGACAGTAGTTGGGACTCTGACATGGTGACAGGTTTGTGACTGTATTTGGGACTCTGGGCTGATGCCACATTTGTGACTGTATTTGAGACTTGGGCTGATGCCAGATTTGTGACTGTATTTGGGATTCTGGCCTGATGCCAGGTTTGTGACTGTAGTTGGGCCTGTAGGGTGAGGACAGGTTTGTGACTGTAGTTGGGACTCGGGTATGATGCCAGGTTTGTGAGTGTAGTTGGGTCTGTGGGCTGATGCCAGGTTTGTGACTGTATTTGGAACTCTGGGCTGATGCCACGTTTGGTGACTGTAGTTGGGACTATGGGAAGTTGCCAGGTTTGTGACTGTAGTTGGGACTGTGGGGTGAGGCCATGTTTGTGACTGTAGTTGGATCTGTGGGGTGAGGCCAGCTTTGTGACTGTATTTGGGACTCTGGGCTGATGCCCGGTTTGTGAGTATAGTTGTGTCTGTGGGGTGATGCCAGGTTTGTGACTGTAGTTAGGACTCTAGTATGATGCCGGGTTTGTGACTGTATTTGGGACTCTGGGCTGATGCCCGGTTTGTGAGTATAGTTGTGTCTGTGGGGTGATGCCAGGTTTGTGACTGTAGTTAGGACTCTAGTATGATGCCGGGTTTGTGACTGTATTTGAGACTGTGCTGATGCCAGGCTTGTGACTATATTTCAGACTCTGGAGTGATGCAAGGTTTGTGACTATAGTTGGGACTCTGGGCAGATGCCAGGTTTGTGACTGTAGTTGGGACTGTGGGGTGAGGCCATGTTTGTGGCTGTATTGTGACTCTGGGTGGATACCACATTTGTGACTGTATTTGGGATTCTGGGTTAACGCCAGGTTTGTGACTGTATTTGTGAGTCTGGGATGATGCCAAGTTTATGACTGTAATTGGGACTGTGGGCTGATGCCAGGTTTGTGACTGTATTTGGAACTCTGGGCTGATGCCAGGTTTGGTGACTGTAGTTGGGACTGTGGGAAGTTGCCAGGTTTGTGACTGTAGTTGGGACTGTGGGGTGAGGCCATGTTTGTGACTGTAGTTGGATCTGTGGGGTGAGGCTAGCTTTGTGACTGTATTTGGGACTCTGGGCTGATGCCCGGTTTGTGAGTGTAGTTGTGTCTGTGGGGTGATGCCAGGTTTGTGACTGTAGTTAGGACTCTAGTATGATGCCGGGTTTGTGAATGTATTTGAGACTCTGGGTTGATGTCAGATTTGTGACTGTAGTTGGGTATGTGGGGTGAGGCCATGTCTGTGACTGTAGTTGGGAATCTGGTATGATGCCAGGTTTGTGACTGTAGTTGGGTATGTGGTGTGAGACCAGGTTTGTGACTGTAGTTGGGACTCTGGTATGATGCCAGGTTTGTGACAGTATTTGGGACTGTGGGCTGATACCAGGTGTGTGACTGTATCTGGGACTCTGGGCTGACACCAGATTTGTGACTCTAGTTGGGCCAGTGGGGTGAGACTAGATATGTGACTGTATTTCAGACTCTGGAGTCATGCCAGTTTTGTGATTGTAGTTGGGTCTCTGGGCTTTTGTGAGGTTTGTGACTCTAGTTGGCACTGCGGGGTGAGGCCATGTTTTTGACTGTAGTTGGGATTCTGGTATGATGTCGGGTTTGTGATTGTATCTGGCCCTCTGAGCTGATGCCAGAATAGTGACTGTAATTGGGTCTGTGGGGTGAGGCCAGGTTTGTGACAGTAGTTGGGACTCTGACATGGTGACAGGTTTGTGACTGTATTTGGGACTCTGGGCTGATGCCACATTTGTGACTGTATTTGAGACTTGGGCTGATGCCAGATTTGTGACTGTATTTGGGATTCTGGCCTGATGCCAGGTTTGTGACTGTAGTTGGGCCTGTAGGGTGAGGACAGGTTTGTGACTGTAGTTGGGACTCAGGTATGATGCCGGGTTTGTGAGTGTAGTTGGGTCTGTGGGCTGATGCCAGGTTTGTGACTGTATTTGGAACTCTGGGCTGATGCCAGGTTTGGTGACTGTAGTTGGGACTATGGGAAGTTGCCAGGTTTGTGACTGTAGTTGGGACTGTGGGGTGAGGCCATGTTTGTGACTGTAGTTGGATCTGTGGGGTGAGGCCAGCTTTGTGACTGTATTTGGGACTCTGGGCTGATGCCCGGTTTGTGAGTATAGTTGTGTCTGTGGGGTGATGCCAGGTTTGTGACTGTAGTTAGGACTCTAGTATGATGCCGGGTTTGTGAATGTATTTGGGACTCTGGGCTGATGCCCGGTTTGTGAGTATAGTTGTGTCTGTGGGGTGATGCCAGGTTTGTGACTGTAGTTAGGACTCTAGTATGATGCCGGGTTTGTGACTGTATTTGAGACTGTGCTGATGCCAGGCTTGTGACTATATTTCAGACTCTGGAGTGATGCAAGGTTTGTGACTATAGTTGGGACTCTGGGCAGATGCCAGGTTTGTGACTGTAGTTGGGACTGTGGGGTGAGGCCATGTTTGTGGCTGTATTATGACTCTGGGTGGATACCACATTTGTGACTGTATTTGGGATTCTGGGTTAACGGCAGGTTTGTGACTGTATTTGTGAGTCTGGGATGATGCCAAGTTTATGACTGTAATTGGGACTGTGGGCTGATGCCAGGTTTGTGACTGTATTTGGAACTCTGGGCTGATGCCAGGTTTGGTGACTGTAGTTGGGACTATGGGAAGTTGCCAGGTTTGTGACTGTAGTTGGGACTGTGGGGTGAGGCCATGTTTGTGACTGTAGTTGGATCTGTGGGGTGAGGCTAGCTTTGTGACTGTATTTGGGACTCTGGGCTGATGCCCGGTTTGTGAGTGTAGTTGTGTCTGTGGGGTGATGCCAGGTTTGTGACTGTAGTTAGGACTCTAGTATGATGCCGGGTTTGTGAATGTATTTGAGACTCTGGGTTGATGTCAGATTTGTGACTGTAGTTGGGTATGTGGGGTGAGGCCATGTCTGTGACTGTAGTTGGGAATCTGGTATGATGCCAGGTTTGTGACTGTAGTTGGGTATGTGGTGTGAGACCAGGTTTGTGACTGTAGTTGGGACTCTGGTATGATGCCAGGTTTGTGACAGTATTTGGGACTGTGGGCTGATACCAGGTGTGTGACTGTATCTGGGACTCTGGGCTGACACCAGATTTGTGACTCTAGTTGGGCCAGTGGGGTGAGACTAGATATGTGACTGTATTTCAGACTCTGGAGTCATGCCAGTTTTGTGATTGTAGTTGGGTCTCTGGGCTTTTGTGAGGTTTGTGACTCTAGTTGGCACTGCGGGGTGAGGCCATGTTTTTGACTGTAGTTGGGATTCTGGTATGATGTCGGGTTTGTGATTGTATCTGGCCCTCTGAGCTGATGCCAGAATAGTGACTGTAATTGGGTCTGTGGGGTGAGGCCAGGTTTGTGACAGTAGTTGGGACTCTGACATGGTGACAGGTTTGTGACTGTATTTGGGACTCTGGGCAGATGCCACATTTGTGACTGTATTTGAGACTTGGGCTGATGCCAGATTTGTGACTGTATTTGGGATTCTGGCCTGATGCCAGGTTTGTGACTGTAGTTGGGCCTGTAGGGTGAGGACAGGTTTGTGACTGTAGTTGGGACTCAGGTATGATGCCGGGTTTGTGAGTGTAGTTGGGTCTGTGGGCTGATGCCAGGTTTGTGACTGTATTTGGAACTCTTGGGCTGATGCCAGGTTTGGCGACTGTAGTTGGGACTATGGGAAGTTGCCAGGTTTGTGACTGTAGTTGGGACTGTGGGGTGAGGCCATGTTTGTGACTGTAGTTGGATCTGTGGGGTGAGGCCAGCTTTGTGACTGTATTTGGGACTCTGGGCTGATGCCCGGTTTGTGAGTATAGTTGTGTCTGTGGGGTGATGCCAGGTTTGTGACTGTAGTTAGGACTCTAGTATGATGCCGGGTTTGTGACTGTATTTGGGACTCTGGGCTGATGCCCGGTTTGTGAGTATAGTTGTGTCTGTGGGGTGATGCCAGGTTTGTGACTGTAGTTCGGACTCTAGTATGATGCCGGGTTTGTGACTGTATTTGAGACTGTGCTGATGCCAGGCTTGTGACTATATTTCAGACTCTGGAGTGATGCAAGGTTTGTGACTATAGTTGGGACTCTGGGCAGATGCCAGGTTTGTGACTGTAGTTGGGACTGTGGGGTGAGGCCATGTTTGTGGCTGTATTGTGACTCTGGGTGGATACCACATTTGTGACTGTATTTGGGATTCTGGGTTAACGCCAGGTTTGTGACTGTATTTGTGAGTCTGGGATGATGCCAAGTTTATGACTGTAATTGGGACTGTGGGCTGATGCCAGGTTTGTGACTGTATTTGGAACTCTGGGCTGATGCCAGGTTTGGTGACTGTAGTTGGGACTGTGGGAAGTTGCCAGGTTTGTGACTGTAGTTGGGACTGTGGGGTGAGGCCATGTTTGTGACTGTAGTTGGATCTGTGGGGTGAGGCCAGCTTTGTGACTGTTTTTGGGACTCTGGGCTGATGCCCGGTTTGTGAGTGTAGTTGTGTCTGTGGGGTGATGCCAGGTTTGTGACTGTAGTTAGGACTCTAGTATGATGCCGGGTTTGTGAATGTATTTGAGACTCTGGGATGATGCCAGGTTTGTGACAGTATTTGGTACTGTGGGCTGATGCCAGGTTTGTGACTGTATCTGGGACTCTGGGCTGACACCAGGTTTGTGACTGTAGATGGGTCTGTGGGGTGAGACCAGGTTTGTGACTGTAGTTGGGACTCTGGTATGATGCCAGGTTTGTGACTGTATGTGGGACTCTGGGCTGACACCAGTTTTGTGACTGTAGTTGGGTCTGTGGGGTGAGACCAGGATTGTGACTGTATTTCAGACTCTGGAGTGATGCCAGATTTGTGATTGTAGTTGGGCCTCTGGGCTTTTGCGAGGTTTGTGACTGTAGTTGGCACTGTGGGGTGAGGCCATGTTTGTGACTGTAGTTGGGATTCTGGTATGATGCCGGGTTTGTGATTGTATCTGGGACTCTGAGCTGATGCCAGGTTTGTGACTGTAATTGGATCTGTGGGGTGAGGCCAGGTTTGTGACAGTAGTTGGGACTCTGACATGGTGACAGGTTTGTGACTGTAGTTGGGCCTGTGGGGTGAGGACAGGTTTGTGACTGTAGTTGGGACTCGGGTATGATGCCAGGTTTGTGACTTTAGTTGGGACTGTGGGAAGTTGCCAAGTTTGTGACTGTAGTTGCGACTGTGGGGTGAGGCCAGCTTTGTGACTGTATTTGGGACTCTGGGCTGATGCCAGGTTTGTGAGTGTAGTTGGGTCTGTGGGGTGATGCCAGGTTTGTGACTGTAGTTGGGACTCTAGTATGATGCCAGGTTTGTGACTGTATCTGGGATTCTGGGCTGACAGCAGGTTTGTGACTGTAGTTGGGTCTGTGGGGTGAGACAAGGTTTGTGAATGTATTTCAGACTCTGGAGTGATGCCAGGTTTGTGATTGTAGTTGGGCCTCTGGGCTTTTGAGAGGTTTGTGACTGTAGTTGGGATTCTGCTGTGATGCCAGTTTTGTGACTGTATCTGGGACTCTGAGCTGATGCCATGTTTGTGACTGTATTTGAGACTCTGTGCTGATGCCAGGCTTGTGACTGTATTTCAGACTCTGGAGTGATGCAAGGTTTGTGACTATAGTTGGGACTCTGGGCAGATGCCAGGTTTGCGACTGTAGTTGGGACTGTGGGGTGAGGCCATGTTTGTGGCTGTAGTTGTGACTCTGGGTGGATATCACATTTGTGACTGTATTTGGGATTCTGGGTTAATGCCAGGTTTGTGACTGTATTTGTGAGTCTGGGATGATGCCAGGTTTGTGTCTGTAGTTGGGACACTGGGCGGATGCCAGGTTTGTGACTGTAGTTGGGACTGTGGGCTGATGCCAGGTTTGTGACTGTATTTGGGACTGTGTGCTGATGCCAGGTTTGTGACTGTAGTTGGGACTCTGGTATGATGCCAGGTTTGTGACAGTAGTTGCAACTGTGGGCTGATGCCAGGTTTGTGACTGTATCTGGGACTCTGGGCTGACACCAGGTTTGTGACTGTAGTTGGGTCTGTGGGGTGAGACCAGGTTTGTGACTGTAGTTGGGACTTTGTGTTGATGCCAGGTTTGTGACTGTATTTGTGACTCTCGGCTGATGCCATGTTTGTGAATGTATTTGAGACTTCGGGCTGATGCCAGTCTTGTGACTGTATTTGGGACACTGGGCTGATGCCAGGTTTGTGACTGTATTTCAGACTCTAGAGTGATGCCAGGTTTGTGACTGTATTTGGGACTGTGGGCTGATCCCAGGTTTGTGACTGTAGTTGGAACACTAGGGTGATGCCAGGTTTGTGACTGTAGTTGGGTCTGTGGGGTGAGACCAGGATTGTGACTGTATTTCAGACTCTGGAGTGATGCCAGATTTGTGATTGTAGTTGGGCCTCTGGGCTTTTGCGAGGTTTGTGACTGTAGTTGGGATTCTGCTGTGATGCCAGTTTTGTGACTGTATGTGGGACTCTGGGCTGATGCCAGGTTTGTGACTCTAGTTGGCACTGTGGGGTGAGGCCATGTTTGTGACTGTAGTTGGGATTCTGGTATGATGCCGGGTTTGTGATTGTATCTGGGACTCTGAGCTGATGCCAGGTTTGTGACTGTAATTGGATCTGTGGGGTGAGGCCAGGTTTGTGACAGTAGTTGGGACTCTGACATGGTGACAGGTTTGTGACTGTATTTGGGACTCTGGGCTGATGCCAGATTTGTGACTGTAGTTGGGCCTGTGGGGTGAGGACAGGTTTGTGACTGTAGTTGGGACTCAGGTATGATGCCAGATTTGTGACTGTAGTTGGGCCTGTGGGGTGAGGACAGGTTTGTGACTGTAGTTGGGACTCGGGTATGATGCCAGGTTTGTGACTGTAGTTGGGACTGTGGGAAGTTGCCAAGTTTGTGACTGTAGTTGCGACTGTGGGGTGAGACCAGCTTTGTGACTGTATTTGGGACTCTGGGCTGATGCCAGGTTTGTGAGTGTAGTTGGGTCTGTGGGGTGATGCCAGGTTTGTGACTGTCGTTGGGACTCTAGTATGATGCCAGGTTTGTGACTGTATCTGGGATTCTGGGCTGACACCAGGTTTGTGACTGTAGTTGGGTCTGTGGGGTGAGACTAGGTTTGTGAATGTATTTCAGACTCTGGAGTGATGCCAGGTTTGTGATTGTAGTTGGGCCTCTGGGCTTTTGCGAGGTTTGTGACTATAGTTGGGATTCTGCTGTGATGCCAGTTTTGTGACTGTATCTGGGACTCTGAGCTGATGCCATGTTTGTGACTGTATTTGAGACTCTGTGCTGATGCCAGGCTTGTGACTGTATTTCAGACTCTGGAGTGATGCAAGGTTTGTGACTATAGTTGGGACTCTGGGCAGATGCCACGTTTGCGACTGTAGTTGGGACTGTGGGGTGAGGCCATGTTTGTGGCTGTAGTTGTCACTCTGGGTGGATATCACATTTGTGACTGTATTTGGGATTCTGGGTTAATGCCAGGTTTGAGACTGTATTTGTGAGTCTGGGATGATGCCAGGTTTGTGTCTGTAGTTGGGACACTGGGTGGATGCCAGGTTTGTGACTGTAGTTGGGACTGTGGGCTGATGCCAGGTTTGTGACTGTATTTGGGACTGTGTGCTGATGCCAGGTTTGTGACTGTAGTTGGGACTCTGGTATGATGCCAGGTTTGTGACAGTAGTTGCAACTGTGGGCTGATGCCAGGTTTGTGACTGTATCTGGGACTCTGGGCTGACACCATGTTTGTGACTGTAGTTGGGTCTGTGGGGTGAGACCAGGTTTGTGACTGTAGTTGGGACTTTGTGCTGATGCCAGGTTTGTGACTGTATCTGGGACTCTGGGCTGACACCAAGTTTGTGACTGTAGTTGGGTCTGTGGGGTGAGACCAGGTTTGTGACTGTAGTTGGGACTTTGTGTTGATGCCAGGTTTGTGACTGTATTTGTGACTCTCGGCTGATGCCATGTTTGTGAATGTATTTGAGACTTAGGGCTGATGCCAGTCTTGTGACTGTATTTGGGACACTGGGCTGATGCCAGGTTTGTGACTGTATTTCAGACTCTAGAGTGATGCCAGGTTTGTGACTGTATTTGGGACTGTGGGCTGATGCTAGGTTTGTGACTGTAGTTGGAACACTAGGGTGATGCCAGGTTTGTGACTGTAGTTGGGACTCTGGTATGATGCCAGGTTTGTGACAGTATTTGGGACTGTGGGCTGATGCCAGGTTTGTGACTGTATCTGGGACTCTGGGCTGACACCAGGTTTGTGACTGTAGTTGGGTCTGTGGGGTGATACCAGGTTTGTGACTGTAGTTGGGACTGTGGGCCGATGCCAGGTTTGTGACTGTATTTGGGACTGTGGGGTGAGGCCATGTTTGTGGCTGTAATTGTGAGTCTGGGTGGATACCACATTTGTGACTGTATTTGGGATTCTGGGTTAATGCCAGGTTTGTGACTGTATTTGTGAGTCTGGGATGATGCCAGGTTTGTGACTTTGGTTGGGAAACTGGGTGGATGCCAGGTTTGTGACTGTAGTTGGGACTGTGGGCTGGTGCCAGGTTTGTGACTGTACTTGGGACTGTGGGCTGATGCCAGGTTTGTGATTGTATTTGGGACTGTGGGCTGATGCCAGGTTTGTGACTGTATCTGGGACTCTGCGCTGACACCAGGTTTATGACTGTAGTTGGGTCTGTGGGGTGAGACCAGGTTTGTGACTGTAGTTGGGACTCTGGTATGATGCCAGGTTTGTGACAGTATTTGGGACTGTGGGCTGATGCCAGGTTTGTGACTGTATGTGGGACTCTGCGCTGACACCAGGTTTGTGACTGTAGTTGGTTCTGTGGGGTGAGACTAGGTTTGTGACTGTATTTCAGACTCTGGAGTGATGCCAGGTTTGTGACTGTAGTTGGGACACTGGGCGGATGCCAGGTTTGTGACTGTAGTTGGGACTGTGGGCTGATGCCAGGTTTGTGACTGTATTTGGGACTGTGGGCTGATGCCAGGTTTGTGACTGTAGTTGGGACTCTGGTATGATGCCAGGTTTGTGACAGTAGTTGCAACTGTGGGCTGATGCCAGGTTTGTGACTGTATCTGGGACTCTGGGCTGACACCAAGTTTGTGACTGTAGTTTGGGAATGTGGGAAGTTGCCAGGTTTGTGACTGTAGTTGGGACTCTGGTATGATGCCAGGTTTGTGACAGTATTTGGGACTGTGGGCTGATGCCAGGTTTGTGACTGTATCTGGGACTCTGAGCTGACACCAGGTTTGTGACTGTAGTTGGGTCTGTGGGGTGAGACCAGGTTTGTGACTGTATTTCAGACTCTGGAGTGATGCCATGTTTGTGATTGTAGTTGGGCCTCTGGGCTTTTGCGAGGTTTGTGACTGTAGTTGGGATTCTGCTGTGATGCCAGTTTTGTGACTGTATGTGGGACTCTGGGCTGATGCCAGGTTTGTGACTCTAGTTGGCACTGTGGGCTGATGCCAGGTTTGTGACTGTATGTGGGACTCTGCGCTGACACCAGGTTTGTGACTGTAGTTGGTTCTGTGGGGTGAGACTAGGTTTGTGACTGTATTTCAGACTCTGGAGTGATGCCAGGTTTGTGACTGTAGTTGGGACACTGGGCGGATGCCAGGTTTGTGACTGTAGTTGGGACTGTGGGCTGATGCCAGGTTTGTGACTGTATTTGGGACTGTGGGCTGATGCCAGGTTTGTGACTGTATTTCAGGCTCTGGAGTGATGCCAGGTTTGTGACTGTATTTGGGACTCTGGGCTGATGCCAGGTTTGTGACTGTATCTGGGACTCTGGGCTGACACCAGATTTGTGACTGTAGTTGGGCCTGTGGGGCGAGGACAGGTTTGTGACTGTAGTTGGGACTCGGGTATGATGCCAGGTTTGTGACTGTAGTTGGGACTGTGGGAAGTTGCCAAGTTTGTGACTGTAGTTGGGACTGTGGGGTGAGGCCAGCTTTGTGACTGTATTTGGGACTCTGGGCTGATGCCAGGTTTGTGAGTGTAGTTGGGTCTGTGGGGTGATGCCAGGTTTGTGACTGTAGTTGGGACTCGAGTATGATGCCAGGTTTGTGACTGCATTTGGGACTCTGGGCTGATGCCATGTTTGTGAATGTATTTGAGACTCTGGGCTGATGCCAGTCTTGTGACTGTAGTTGGGACTCTGGGATGATGCCAGGTTTGTGACTGTATTTCAGGCTCTGGAGTGATGCCAGGTTTGTGACTGTATTTGGGACTCTGGGCTGATGCCAGGTTTGTGACTGTATCTGGGACTCTGGGCTGACACCAGGTTTGTGACTGTAGTTGGGTCTGTGGGGTGAGACCAGGTTTGTGACTGTAGTTAGGACTGTGGGCTGATGCCAGGTTTGTGACTGTATTTGGGACTGTGGGGTGAGGCCATGTTTGTGGCTGTAATTGTGAGTCTGGGTGGATACCACATTTGTGACTGTATTTGGGATTCTGGGTTAATGCCAGGTTTGTGACTGTATTTGTGAGTCTGGGATGATGCCAGGTTTGTGACTTTGGTTGGGAAACTGGGTGGATGCCAGGTTTGTGACTGTAGTTGGGACTGTGGGCTGGTGCCAGGTTTGTGACTGTATTTGGGACTGTGGGCTGATGCCAGGTTTGTGATTGTATTTGGGACTGTGGGCTGATGCCAGGTTTGTGACTGTATCTGGGACTCTGCGCTGACACCAGGTTTATGACTGTAGTTGGGTCTGTGGGGTGAGACCAGGTTTGTGACTGTAGTTGGGACTCTGGTATGATGCCAGGTTTGTGACAGTATTTGGGACTGTGGGCTGATGCCAGGTTTGTGACTGTATGTGGGACTCTGCGCTGACACCAGGTTTGTGACTGTAGTTGGTTCTGTGGGGTGAGACTAGGTTTGTGACTGTATTTCAGACTCTGGAGTGATGCCAGGTTTGTGACTGTAGTTGGGACACTGGGCGGATGCCAGGTTTGTGACTGTAGTTGGGACTGTGGGCTGATGCCAGGTTTGTGACTGTATTTGGGACTGTGGGCTGATGCCAGGTTTGTGACTGTAGTTGGGACTCTGGTATGATGCCAGGTTTGTGACAGTAGTTGCAACTGTGGGCTGATGCCAGGTTTGTGACTGTATCTGGGACTCTGGGCTGACACCAAGTTTGTGACTGTAGTTTGGGAATGTGGGAAGTTGCCAGGTGTGTGACTGTAGTTGGGACTCTGGTATGATGCCAGGTTTGTGACAGTATTTGGGACTGTGGGCTGATGCCAGGTTTGTGACTGTATCTGGGACTCTGAGCTGACACCAGGTTTGTGACTGTAGTTGGGTCTGTGGGGTGAGACCAGGTTTGTGACTGTATTTCAGACTCTGGAGTGATGCCATGTTTGTGATTGTAGTTGGGCCTCTGGGCTTTTGCGAGGTTTGTGACTGTAGTTGGGATTCTGCTGTGATGCCAGTTTTGTGACTGTATGTGGGACTCTGGGCTGATGCCAGGTTTGTGACTCTAGTTGGCACTGTGGGGTGAGGCCATGTTTGTGACTGTAGTTGGGATTCTGGTATGATGCCGGGTTTGTGATTGTATCTGGGACTCTGAGCAGATGCCGGGTTTGTGACTGTAATTGGGTCTGTGGGGTGAGGCCAGGTTTGTGACAGTAGTTGGAACTCTGACATGGTGACAGGTTTGTGACTGTATTTGGGATTCTGGGCTGATGCCAGATTTGTGTCTGTATTTGGGACTTGGGCTGATGCCAGATTTGTGACTGTAGTTGGGACTGTGTGAAGTTGCCAAGTTTGTGACTGTAGTTGGGCCTGTGGGGTGAGGACAGGTTTGTGACTGTATTGGGACTCGGGTATGATGCCAGGTTTGTGACTGTATTTGGGATTCTGGGCTGATGCCAGATTTGTGTCTGTATTTGGGACTTGGGCTGATGCCAGATTTGTGACTGTAGTTGGGACTGTGTGAAGTTGCCAAGTTTGTGACTGTAGTTGGGCCTGTGGGGTGAGGACAGGTTTGTGACTGTATTGGGACTCGGGTATGATGCCAGGTTTGTGACTGTATTTGGAACTTTGGGCTGATGCCAGGTTTGTGACTGTAGTTGGGACTGTGGGAAGTTGCCAAGTTTGTGACTGTAGTTGGGACTGTGGGGTGAGGCCAGCTTTGTGACTGTAGTTGAGACTCTGGGATGATGCCAGGTTTGTGACTGTATTTGGGACTGTGGGCTGATGCCAGGTTGGTGACTGTATCTGGGACTCTGGGCTGACACCAGGTTTGTGACTGTAGTTGGGTCTGTGGGGTGAGACCAGGTTTGTGACTGTAGTTGGGACTCTGGTATGATGCCAGGTTTGTGACAGTATTTGGGACTGTGGGCTGATGCCAGGTTTGTGACTGTATCTGGGACTCTGGGCTGACACCAGGTTTGTGACTGTAGTTGGGTCTGTGGGGTGAGACCAGGTTTGTGACTGTAGTTGGGACTCTGGTATGATGCCAGGTTTGTGATTGTAGTTGGGCCTCTGGGCTTTTGCGAGGTTTGTGACTGTAGTTGGGATTCCGCTGTGATGCCAGTTTTGTGACTGTATGTGGGACTCTGGGCTGATGCCAGGTTTGTGACTCTCGTTGGCACTGTGGGGTGAGGCCATGTTTGTGACTGTAGTTGGGATTCTGGTATGATGCCGGGTTTGTGATTGTATCTGGGACTCTGAGCAGATGCCAGGTTTGTGACTGTAATTGGGTCTGTGGGGTGAGGCAAGGTTTGTGACTGTAGTTGGGACTCTGACATGGTGACAGGTTTGTGACTGTATTTGGTACCCTGGGCTGATGCCAGGTTTGTGTCTGTAGTTGGGACTGTGGGATGATGCCATGTTTGTGACTGTAGTTGTGACTCTGGGCTGATGCCAGGTTTGTGACTGTAGTTTGGAATGTGGGAAGTTGCCAGGTTTGTGACAGTAGTTGGGACTCTGGGCTGATGCCAGGTTTGTGACTGTAGTTGGGACTCTAGGCTGATGGCAGGTTTGTGACTGTAGTTGGGACTGTTGGCTGATGCCAGGTTTGTGACAGTAGTTGGGACTCTGGGCTGATGCCAGGTTTGTGACTGTAGTTGGGACTGTGGGGTGAGGCCATGTTTGTGACTGTAGTTGTGACTCTGGCTGGATGCCAGCTTTGTGACTGTAAATGGGACTCTGGGCTGATGCCAGGTTTGTGACTGTAGTTGGGTCTGCGGGGTGAGGCCATGTTTGTGACTGTAGTTGAGACTCTGGGTTGATGTCAGATTTGTGACTGTAGTTGGGTATGTGGGGTGAGGCCATGTCTGTGACTGTAGTTGGGAATCTGGTATGATGCCAGGTTTGTGACTGTAGTTGGGTATGTGGTGTGAGACCAGGTTTGTGACTGTAGTTGGGACTCTGGTATGATGCCAGGTTTGTGACAGTATTTGGGACTGTGGGCTGATACCAGGTGTGTGACTGTATCTGGGACTCTGGGCTGACACCAGATTTGTGACTCTAGTTGGGCCAGTGGGGTGAGACCAGGTATGTGACTGTATTTCAGACTCTGGAGTCATGCCAGTTTTGTGATTGTAGTTGGGTCTCTGGGCTTTTGTGAGGTTTGTGACTCTAGTTGGCACTGCGGGGTGAGGCCATGTTTTTGACTGTCGTTGGGATTCTGGTATGATGTCGGGTTTGTGATTGTATCTGGCACTCTGAGCTGATGCCAGAATAGTGACTGTAATTGGGTCTGTGGGGTGAGGCCAGGTTTGTGACAGTAGTTGGGACTCTGACATGGTGATAGGTTTGTGACTGTATTTGGGACTCTGGGCTGATGCCACATTTGTGACTGTATTTGAGACTTGGGCTGATGCCAGATTTGTGACTGTATTTGGGATTCTGGCCTGATGCCAGGTTTGTGACTGTAGTTGGGCCTGTAGGGTGAGGACAGGTTTGTGACTGTAGTTGGGACTCGGGTATGATGCCAGGTTTGTGACTGTATTTGGAACTCTGGGCTGATGCCAGGTTTGGTGACTGTAGTTGGGACTGTGGGAAGTTGCCAGGTTTGTGACTGTAGTTGGGACTGTGGGGTGAGGCCATGTTTGTGACTGTAGTTGGATCTGTGGGGTGAGGCCAGCTTTGTGACTGTATTTGGGACTCTGGGCTGATGCCCGGTTTGTGAGTGTAGTTGTGTCTGTGGGGTGATGCCAGGTTTGTGACTGTAGTTAGGACTCTAGTATGATGCCGGGTTTGTGACTGTATTTGGGACTCTGGGCTGATGTCATGTTAACTGTATTTGAGACTCTGTACTGATGCCAGTCTTGTAACTATATTTCAGACCCTGGAGTGATGCAAGGTTTGTGACTGTAGTTGGGACTCTGGTATGATGCCAGGTTTGTGACAGTAGTTGCAACTGTGGGCTGATGCCAGGTTTGTGACTGTATCTGGGACTCTGGGCTGACACCAGGTTTGTGACTGTAGTTGGGTCTGTGGGGTGAGACCAGGTTTGTGACTGTAGTTGGGACTTTGTGTTGATGCCAGGTTTGTGACTGTATTTGGGACTCTCGGCTGATGCCATGTTTGTGAATGTATTTGAGACTTAGGGCTGATGCCAGTCTTGTGACTGTATTTGGGACACTGGGCTGATGCCAGGTTTGTGACTGTATTTCAGACTCTGGAGTGATGCCAGGTTTGTGAATGTATTTGGGACTGTGGGCTGATGCCAGGTTTGTGACTGTAGTTGGAACACTAGGGTGATGCCAGGTTTGTGACTGTAGTTGGGACTCTGGTATGATGCCAGGTTTGTGACTGTAGTTGGAACACTGGGGTGATGCTAGGTTTGTGACAGTATTTGGGACTGTGGGCTGATGCCAGGTTTGTGACTGTATCTGGGACTCTGGGCTGACACCAGGTTTGTGACTGTAGTTGGGTCTGTGGGGTGAGACCAGGTTTGTGACTGTAGTTGGGACTGTGGGCTGATGCCAGGTTTGTGACTGTAGTTGGAACACTGGGGTGATGCTAGGTTTGTGACTGTAGTTGGGACTCTGGTATGATGCCAGGTTTGTGACAGTATTTGGTACTGTGGGCTGATGCCAGGTTTGTGACTGTATCTGGGACTCTGGGCTGACACCAGGTTTGTGACTGTAGTTGGGTCTGTGGGGTGAGACCAGGTTTGTGACTGTAGTTGGGACTGTGGGCTGATGCCAGGTTTGTGACTGTAGTTGGAACACTGGGGTGATGCTAGGTTTGTGACTGTAGTTGGGACTCTGGTATGATGCCAGGTTTGTGACAGTATTTGGTACTGTGGGCTGATGCCAGGTTTGTGACTGTATCTGGGACTCTGGGCTGACACCAGGTTTGTGACTGTAGTTGGGTCTGTGGGGTGAGACCAGGTTTGTGACTGTATTTCAGACTCTGGAGTGATGCCAGGTTTGTGATTGTAGTTGGGCCTCTGGGCTTTTGCGAGGTTTGTGACCGTAGTTGGGATTCTGCGGTGATGCTAGTTTTGTGACTGTATGTGGGACTCTGGGCTGATGCCAGGTTTGTGAGTGTAGTTGGGTCTGTGGGGTGATGCCAGGTTTGTGACTGTAGTTGGGACTCGAGTATGATGCCAGGTTTGTGACTGTATTTCAGGCTCTGGAGTGATGCCAGGTTTGTGACTGTATTTGGGACTCTGGGCTGATGCCAGGTTTGTGACTGTATCTGGGACTCTGGGCTGACACCAGGTTTGTGACTGTAGTTGGGTCTGTGGGGTGAGACCAGGTTTGTGACTGTAGTTAGGACTGTGGGCTGATGCCAGGTTTGTGACTGTATTTGGGACTGTGGGGTGAGGCCATGTTTGTGGCTGTAATTGTGAGTCTGGGTGGATACCACATTTGTGACTGTATTTGGGATTCTGGGTTAATGCCAGGTTTGTGACTGTATTTGTGAGTCTGGGATGATGCCAGGTTTGTGACTTTGGTTGGGAAACTGGGTGGATGCCAGGTTTGTGACTGTAGTTGGGACTGTGGGCTGGTGCCAGGTTTGTGACTGTATTTGGGACTGTGGGCTGATGCCAGGTTTGTGATTGTATTTGGGACTGTGGGCTGATGCCAGGTTTGTGACTGTATCTGGGACTCTGCGCTGACACCAGGTTTGTGACTGTAGTTGGGTCTGTGGGGTGAGACCAGGTTTGTGACTGTAGTTGGGACTCTGGTATGATGCCAGGTGTGTGACAGTATTTGGGACTGTGGGCTGATGCCAGGTTTGTGACTGTATGTGGGACTCTGCGCTGACACCAGGTTTGTGACTGTAGTTGGTTCTGTGGGGTGAGACTAGGTTGGGACTGTATTTGGGACTATGGGCTGATGCCAGGTTTGTGACTGTAGTTGGGACTGTTGGCTGATGCCAGGTTTGTGACAGTAGTTGGGACTCTGGGCTGATGCCAGGTTTGTGACTGTAGTTGGGACTGTGGGGTGAGGCCATGTTTGTGACTGTAGTTGTGACTCTGGCTGGATGCTAGCTTTGTGACTGTAAATGGGACTCTGGGCTGATGCCAGGTTTGTGACTGTATTTGTGAGTCTGGGATGATGCCAGGTTTGTGACTGTAGTTGGGGCTGTGGGGTGAGGCCAGGTTTGTGACTGTAGTTGGGACACTGGGCTGATGCCAGGATTGTGACTGTAGTTGGGACTCTGGGCTGACACCAGGTTTGTGACTGTAGTTGGGTCTGTGGGCTGAGACCAGGTTTGTGACTGTAGTTGGGACTTTGTGTTGATGCCAGGTTTGTGACTGTATTTGGGACTCTCGGCTGATGCCATGTTTGTGAATGTATTTGAGACTTAGGGCTGATGCCAGTCTTGTGACTGTATTTGGGACACTGGGCTGATGCCAGGTTTGTGACTGTATTTCAGACTCTGGAGTGATGCCAGGTTTGTGACTGTATTTGGGACTGTGGGCTGATGCCAGGTTTGTGACTGTAGTTGGAACACTAGGGTGATGCCAGGTTTGTGACTGTAGTTGGGACTCTGGTATGATGCCAGGTTTGTGACAGTATTTGGGACTGTGGGCTGATGCCAGGTTTGTGACTGTATCTGGGACTCTGGGCTGACACCAGGTTTGTGACTGTAGTTGGGTCTGTGGGGTGATGCCAGGTTTGTGACTGTAGTTGGAACACTGGGGTGATGCTAGGTTTGTGACTGTAGTTGGGACTCTGGTATGATGCCAGGTTTGTGACAGTATTTGGTACTGTGGGCTAATGCCAGGTTTGTGACTGTATCTGGGACTCTGGGCTGACACCAGGTTTGTGACTGTAGTTGGGTCTGTGGGGTGAGACCAGGTTTGTGACTGTAGTTGGGACTGTGGGCTGATGCCAGGTTTGTGACTGTAGTTGGAACACTGGGGTGATGCTAGGTTTGTGACTGTAGTTGGGACTCTGGTATGATGCCAGGTTTGTGACAGTATTTGGTACTGTGGGCTGATGCCAGGTTTGTGACTGTATCTGGGACTCTGGGCTGACACCAGGTTTGTGACTGTAGTTGGGTCTGTGGGGTGAGACCAGGTTTGTGACTGTATTTCAGACTCTGGAGTGATGCCAGGTTTGTGATTGTAGTTGGGCCTCTGGGCTTTTGCGAGGTTTGTGACCGTAGTTGGGATTCTGCGGTGATGCTAGTTTTGTGACTGTATGTGGGACTCTGGGCTGATGCCAGGTTTGTGAGTGTAGTTGGGTCTGTGGGGTGATGCCAGGTTTGTGACTGTAGTTGGGACTCGAGTATGATGCCAGGTTTGTGACTGCATTTGGGACTCTGGGCTGATGCCATGTTTGTGAATGTATTTGAGACTCTGGGCTGATGCCAGTCTTGTGACTGTAGTTGGGACTCTGGGCTGATGCCAGGTTTGTGACTGTATTTCAGGCTCTGGAGTGATGCCAGGTTTGTGACTGTATTTGGGACTCTGGGCTGATGCCAGGTTTGTGACTGTATCTGGGACTCTGGGCTGACACCAGGTTTGTGACTGTAGTTGGGTCTGTGGGGTGAGACCAGGTTTGTGACTGTAGTTAGGACTGTGGGCTGATGCCAGGTTTGTGACTGTATTTGGGACTGTGGGGTGAGGCCATGTTTGTGGCTGTAATTGTGACTCTGGGTGGATACCACATTTGTGACTGTATTTGGGATTCTGGGTTAATGCCAGGTTTGTGACTGTATTTGTGAGTCTGGGATGATGCCAGGTTTGTGACTTTGGTTGGGAAACTGGGTGGATGCCAGGTTTGTGACTGTAGTTGGGACTGTGGGCTGGTGCCAGGTTTGTGACTGTATTTGGGACTGTGGGCTGATGCCAGGTTTGTGATTGTATTTGGGACTGTGGGCTGATGCCAGGTTTGTGACTGTATCTGGGACTCTGCGCTGACACCAGGTTTGTGACTGTAGTTGGGTCTGTGGGGTGAGACCAGGTTTGTGACTGTAGTTGGGACTCTGGTATGATGCCAGGTTTGTGACAGTATTTGGGACTGTGGGCTGATGCCAGGTTTGTGACTGTATGTGGGACTCTGCGCTGACACCAGGTTTGTGACTGTAGTTGGTTCTGTGGGGTGAGACTAGGTTTGTGACTGTATTTGGGACTGTGGGCTGATGCCAGGTTTGTGACTGTAGTTGGGACTCTGGTATGATGCCAGGTTTGTGACAGTAGTTGCAACTGTGGGCTGATGCCAGGTTTGTGACTGTATCTGGGACTCTGGGCTGACACCAAGTTTGTGACTGTAGTTTGGGAATGTGGGAAGTTGCCAGGTTTGTGACTGTAGTTGGGACTCTGGTATGATGCCAGGTTTGTGACAGTATTTGGGACTGTGGGCTGATGCCAGGTTTGTGACTGTATCTGGGACTCTGAGCTGACACCAGGTTTGTGACTGTAGTTGGGTCTGTGGGGTGAGACCAGGTTTGTGACTGTATTTCAGACTCTGGAGTGATGCCATGTTTGTGATTGTAGTTGGGCCTCTGGGCTTTTGCGAGGTTTGTGACTGTAGTTGGGATTCTGCTGTGATGCCAGTTTTGTGACTGTATGTGGGACTCTGGGCTGATGCCAGGTTTGTGACTCTAGTTGGCACTGTGGGGTGAGGCCATGTTTGTGACTGTAGTTGGGATTCTGGTATGATGCCGGGTTTGTGATTGTATCTGGGACTCTGAGCAGATGCCGGGTTTGTGACTGTAATTGGGTCTGTGGGGTGAGGCCAGGTTTGTGACAGTAGTTGGAACTCTGACATGGTGACAGGTTTGTGACTGTATTTGGGATTCTGGGCTGATGCCAGATTTGTGTCTGTGTTTGGGACTTGGGCTGATGCCAGATTTGTGACTGTAGTTGGGACTGTGGGAAGTTGCCAAGTTTGTGACTGTAGTTGGGCCTGTGGGGTGAGGACAGGTTTGTGACTGTATTGGGACTCGGGTATGACGCCAGGTTTGTGACTGTATTTGGAACTCTGGGCTGATGCCAGGTTTGTGACTGTAGTTGGGACTGTGGGAAGTTGCCAAGTTTGTGACTGTAGTTGGGACTGTGGGGTGAGGCCAGCTTTGTGACTGTATTTGGGACTCTGGGCTGATGCCAGGTTTGTGACTGTAGTTGGGACTGTGGGAAGTTGCCAAGTTTGTGACTGTAGTTGGGACTGTGGGGTGAGGCCAGCTTTGTGACTGTATTTGGGACTGTGGGCTGATGCCAGGTTTGTGACTGTATTTGGGACTGTGGGCTGATGCCAGGTTGGTGACTGTATCTGGGACTCTGGGCTGACACCAGGTTTGTGACTGTAGTTGGGTCTGTGGGGTGAGACCAGGTTTGTGACTGTAGTTGGGACTCTGGTATGATGCCAGGTTTGTGACAGTATTTGGGACTGTGGGCTGATGCCAGGTTTGTGACTGTATCTGGGACTCTGGGCTGACACCAGGTTTGTGACTGTAGTTGGGTCTGTGGGGTGAGACCAGTTTTGTGACTGTAGTTGGGACTCTGGTATGATGCCAGGTTTGTGATTGTAGTTGGGCCTCTGGGCTTTTGCGAGGTTTGTGACTGTAGTTGGGATTCTGCTGTGATGCCAGTTTTGTGACTGTATGTGGGACTCTGGGCTGATGCCAGGTTTGTGACTCTCGTTGGCACTGTGGGGTGAGGCCATGTTTGTGACTGTAGTTGGGATTCTGGTATGATGCCGGGTTTGTGATTGTATCTGGGACTCTGAGCAGATGCCAGGTTTGTGACTGTAATTGGGTCTGTGGGGTGAGGCAAGGTTTGTGACTGTAGTTGGGACTCTGACATGGTGACAGGTTTGTGACTGTATTTGGGACCCTGGGCTGATGCCAGGTTTGTGTCTGTAGTTGGGACTGTGGGATGATGCCATGTTTGTGACTGTAGTTGTGACTCTGGGCTGATGCCAGGTTTGTGACTGTAGTTGGGAATGTGGGAAGTTGCCAGGTTTGTGACAGTAGTTAGGACTCTGGGCTGATGCCAGGTTTGTGACTGTAGTTGGGACTCTAGGCTGATGCCAGGTTTGTGACTGTAGTTGGGACTGTTGGCTGATGCCAGGTTTGTGACAGTAGTTGGGACTCTGGGCTGATGCCAGGTTTGTGACTGTAGTTGGGACAGTGGGGTGAGGCCATGTTTGTGACTGTAGTTGGGACTGTGGGCTGGATGCCAGCTTTGTGACTGTAAATGGGACTCTGGGCTGATGCCAGGTTTGTGACTGTATTTGTGAGTCTGGGATGATGCCAGGTTTGTGACTGTAGTTGGGGCTGTGGGGTGAGGTCAGGTTTGTGACTGTAGTTGGGACACTGGGCTGATGCCAGGATTGTGACTGTAGTTGGGTCTGCGGGGTGAGGCCATGTTTGTGACTGTAGTTGAGACTCTGGGTTGATGTCAGATTTGTGACTGTAGTTGGGTATGTGGGTTGAGGCCATGTCTGTGACTGTAGTTGGGAATCTGGTATGATGCCAGGTTTGTGACTGTAGTTGGGTATGTGGTGTGAGACCAGGTTTGTGACTGTAGTTGGGACTCTGGTATGATGCCAGGTTTGTGACAGTATTTGGGACTGTGGGCTGATACCAGGTGTGTGACTGTATCTGGGACTCTGGGCTGACACCAGATTTGTGACTCTAGTTGGGCCAGTGGGGTGAGACTAGATATGTGACTGTATTTCAGACTCTGGAGTCATGCCAGTTTTGTGATTGTAGTTGGGTCTCTGGGCTTTTGTGAGGTTTGTGACTCTAGTTGGCACAGCGGGGTGAGGCCATGTTTTTGACTGTCGTTGGGATTCTGGTATGATGTCGGGTTTGTGATTGTATCTGGCACTCTGAGCTGATGCCAGAATAGTGACTGTAATTGGGTCTGTGGGGTGAGGCCAGGTTTGTGACAGTAGTTGGGACTCTGACATGGTGATAGGTTTGTGACTGTATTTGGGACTCTGGGCTGATGCCACATTTGTGACTGTATTTGAGACTTGGGCTGATGCCAGATTTGTGACTGTATTTGGGATTCTGGCCTGATGCCAGGTTTGTGACTGTAGTTGGGCCTGTAGGGTGAGGACAGGTTTGTGACTGTAGTTGGGACTCGGGTATGATGCCAGGTTTGTGAGTGTAGTTGGGTCTGTGGGCTGATGCCAGGTTTGTGACTGTATTTGGAACTCTGGGCTGATGCCAGGTTTGGTGACTGTAGTTGGGACTGTGGGAAGTTGCCAAGTTTGTGACTGTAGTTGGGACTGTGGGGTGAGGCCAGCTTTGTGACTGTATTTGGGACTCTGGGCTGATGCCAGGTTTGTGACTGTAGTTGGGACTGTGGGAAGTTGCCAAGTTTGTGACTGTAGTTGGGACTGTGGGGTGAGGCCAGCTTTGTGACTGTATTTGGGACTCTGGGCTGATGCCAGGTTTGTGACTGTATTTGGGACTGTGGGCTGATGCCAGGTTGGTGACTGTATCTGGGACTCTGGGCTGACACCAGGTTTGTGACTGTAGTTGGGTCTGTGGGGTGAGACCAGGTTTGTGACTGTAGTTGGGACTCTGGTATGATGCCAGGTTTGTGACAGTATTTGGGACTGTGGGCTGATGCCAGGTTTGTGACTGTATCTGGGGCTCTGGGCTGACACCAGGTTTGTGACTGTAGTTGGGTCTGTGGGGTGAGACCAGGTTTGTGACTGTAGTTGGGACTGTGGGCTGATGCCAGGTTTGTGACTGTAGTTGGAACACTGGGGTGATGCTAGGTTTGTGACTGTAGTTGGGACTCTGGTATGATGCCAGGTTTGTGACAGTATTTGGTACTGTGGGCTGATGCCAGGTTTGTGACTGTAGTTGGGACTCTGGGCTGACACCAGGTTTGTGACTGTAGTTGGGTCTGTGGGGTGAGACCAGGTTTGTGACTGTATTTCAGACTCTGGAGTGATGCCAGGTTTGTGATTGTAGTTGGGCCTCTGGGCTTTTGCGAGGTTTGTGACCGTAGTTGGGATTCTGCGGTGATGCTAGTTTTGTGACTGTATGTGGGACTCTGGGCTGATGCCAGGTTTGTGAGTGTAGTTGGGTCTGTGGGGTGATGCCAGGTTTGTGACTGTAGTTGGGACTCGAGTATGATGCCAGGTTTGTGACTGCATTTGGGACTCTGGGCTGATGCCATGTTTGTGAATGTATTTGAGACTCTGGGCTGATGCCAGTCTTGTGACTGTAGTTGGGACTCTGGGCTGATGCCAGGTTTGTGACTGTATTTCAGGCTCTGGAGTGATGCCAGGTTTGTGACTGTATTTGGGACTCTGGGCTGATGCCAGGTTTGTGACTGTATCTGGGACTCTGGGCTGACACCAGGTTTGTGACTGTAGTTGGGTCTGTGGGGTGAGACCAGGTTTGTGACTGTAGTTAGGACTGTGGGCTGATGCCAGGTTTGTGACTGTATTTGGGACTGTGGGGTGAGGCCATGTTTGTGGCTGTAATTGTGACTCTGGGTGGATACCACATTTGTGACTGTATTTGGGATTCTGGGTTAATGCCAGGTTTGTGACTGTATTTGTGAGTCTGGGATGATGCCAGGTTTGTGACTTTGGTTGGGAAACTGGGTGGATGCCAGGTTTGTGACTGTAGTTGGGACTGTGGGCTGGTGCCAGGTTTGTGACTGTATTTGGGACTGTGGGCTGATGCCAGGTTTGTGATTGTATTTGGGACTGTGGGCTGATGCCAGGTTTGTGACTGTATCTGGGACTCTGCGCTGACACCAGGTTTGTGACTGTAGTTGGGTCTGTGGGGTGAGACCAGGTTTGTGACTGTAGTTGGGACTCTGGTATGATGCCAGGTTTGTGACAGTATTTGGGACTGTGGGCTGATGCCAGGTTTGTGACTGTATGTGGGACTCTGCGCTGACACCAGGTTTGTGACTGTAGTTGGTTCTGTGGGGTGAGGCCAGCTTTGTGACTGTATTTGGGACTGTGGGCTGATGCCAGGTTTGTGACTGTAGTTGGGACTCTGGTATGATGCCAGGTTTGTGACAGTAGTTGCAACTGTGGGCTGATGCCAGGTTTGTGACTGTATCTGGGACTCTGGGCTGACACCAAGTTTGTGACTGTAGTTTGGGAATGTGGGAAGTTGCCAGGTTTGTGACTGTAGTTGGGACTCTGGTATGATGCCAGGTTTGTGACAGTATTTGGGACTGTGGGCTGATTCCAGGTTTGTGACTGTATCTGGGACTCTGAGCTGACACCAGGTTTGTGACTGTAGTTGGGTCTGTGGGGTGAGACCAGGTTTGTGACTGTATTTCAGACTCTGGAGTGATGCCATGTTTGTGATTGTAGTTGGGCCTCTGGGCTTTTGTGAGGTTTGTGACTGTAGTTGGGATTCTGCTGTGATGCCAGTTTTGTGACTGTATGTGGGACTCTGGGCTGATGCCAGGTTTGTGACTCTAGTTGGCACTGTGGGGTGAGGCCATGTTTGTGACTGTAGTTGGGATTCTGGTATGATGCCGGGTTTGTGATTGTATCTGGGACTCTGAGCAGATGCCGGGTTTGTGACTGTAATTGGGTCTGTGGGGTGAGGCCAGGTTTGTGACAGTAGTTGGAACTCTGACATGGTGACAGGTTTGTGACTGTATTTGGGATTCTGGGCTGATGCCAGATTTGTGTCTGTGTTTGGGACTTGGGCTGATGCCAGATTTGTGACTGTAGTTGGGACTGTGGGAAGTTGCCAAGTTTGTGACTGTAGTTGGGCCTGTGGGGTGAGGACAGGTTTGTGACTGTATTGGGACTCGGGTATGACGCCAGGTTTGTGACTGTATTTGGAACTCTGGGCTGATGCCAGGTTTGTGACTGTAGTTGGGACTGTGGGAAGTTGCCAAGTTTGTGACTGTAGTTGGGACTGTGGGGTGAGGCCAGCTTTGTGACTGTATTTGGGACTCTGGGCTGATGCCAGGTTTGTGACTGTAGTTGGGACTGTGGGAAGTTGCCAAGTTTGTGACTGTAGTTGGGACTGTGGGGTGAGGCCAGCTTTGTGACTGTATTTGGGACTGTGGGCTGATGCCAGGTTTGTGACTGTATTTGGGACTGTGGGCTGATGCCAGGTTGGTGACTGTATCTGGGACTCTGGGCTGACACCAGGTTTGTGACTGTAGTTGGGTCTGTGGGGTGAGACCAGGTTTGTGACTGTAGTTGGGACTCTGGTATGATGCCAGGTTTGTGATTGTAGTTGGGCCTCTGGGCTTTTGCGAGGTTTGTGACTGTAGTTGGGATTCTGCTGTGATGCCAGTTTTGTGACTGTATGTGGGACTCTGGGCTGATGCCAGGTTTGTGACTCTCGTTGGCACTGTGGGGTGAGGCCATGTTTGTGACTGTAGTTGGGATTCTGGTATGATGCCGGGTTTGTGATTGTATCTGGGACTCTGAGCAGATGCCAGGTTTGTGACTGTAATTGGGTCTGTGGGGTGAGGCAAGGTTTGTGACTGTAGTTGGGACTCTGACATGGTGACAGGTTTGTGACTGTATTTGGGACCCTGGGCTGATGCCAGGTTTGTGTCTGTAGTTGGGACTGTGGGATGATGCCATGTTTGTGACTGTAGTTGTGACTCTGGGCTGATGCCAGGTTTGTGACTGTAGTTGGGAATGTGGGAAGTTGCCAGGTTTGTGACAGTAGTTAGGACTCTGGGCTGATGCCAGGTTTGTGACTGTAGTTGGGACTCTAGGCTGATGCCAGGTTTGTGACTGTAGTTGGGACTGTTGGCTGATGCCAGGTTTGTGACAGTAGTTGGGACTCTGGGCTGATGCCAGGTTTGTGACTGTAGTTGGGACAGTGGGGTGAGGCCATGTTTGTGACTGTAGTTGGGACTGTGGGCTGGATGCCAGCTTTGTGACTGTAAATGGGACTCTGGGCTGATGCCAGGTTTGTGACTGTATTTGTGAGTCTGGGATGATGCCAGGTTTGTGACTGTAGTTGGGGCTGTGGGGTGAGGCCAGGTTTGTGACTGTAGTTGGGACACTGGGCTGATGCCAGGATTGTGACTGTAGTTGGGTCTGCGGGGTGAGGCCATGTTTGTGACTGTAGTTGAGACTCTGGGTTGATGTCAGATTTGTGACTGTAGTTGGGTATGTGGGGTGAGGCCATGTCTGTGACTGTAGTTGGGAATCTGGTATGATGCCAGGTTTGTGACTGTAGTTGGGTATGTGGTGTGAGACCAGGTTTGTGACTGTAGTTGGGACTCTGGTATGATGCCAGGTTTGTGACAGTATTTGGGACTGTGGGCTGATACCAGGTGTGTGACTGTATCTGGGACTCTGGGCTGACACCAGATTTGTGACTCTAGTTGGGCCAGTGGGGTGAGACTAGATATGTGACTGTATTTCAGACTCTGGAGTCATGCCAGTTTTGTGATTGTAGTTGGGTCTCTGGGCTTTTGTGAGGTTTGTGACTCTAGTTGGCACAGCGGGGTGAGGCCATGTTTTTGACTGTCGTTGGGATTCTGGTATGATGTCGGGTTTGTGATTGTATCTGGCCCTCTGAGCTGATGCCAGAATAGTGACTGTAATTGGGTCTGTGGGGTGAGGCCAGGTTTGTGACAGTAGTTGGGACTCTGACATGGTGATAGGTTTGTGACTGTATTTGGGACTCTGGGCTGATGCCACATTTGTGACTGTATTTGAGACTTGGGCTGATGCCAGATTTGTGACTGTATTTGGGATTCTGGCCTGATGCCAGGTTTGTGACTGTAGTTGGGCCTGTAGGGTGAGGACAGGTTTGTGACTGTAGTTGGGACTCGGGTATGATGCCAGGTTTGTGAGTGTAGTTGGGTCTGTGGGCTGATGCCAGGTTTGTGACTGTATTTGGAACTCTGGGCTGATGCCAGGTTTGGTGACTGTAGTTGGGACTGTGGGAAGTTGCCAGGTTTGTGACTGTAGTTGGGACTGTGGGGTGAAGCCATGTTTGTGACTGTAGTTGGATCTGTGGGGTGAGGCCAGCTTTGTGACTGTATTTGGGACTCTGGGCTGATGCCCGGTTTGTGAGTGTAGTTGTGTCTGTGGGCTGATGCCAGGTTTGTGACTGTAGTTAGGACTCTAGTATGATGCCGGGTTTGTGACTGTATTTGGGACTCTGGGCTGATGTCATGTTAACTGTATTTGAGACTCTGTACTGATGCCAGTCTTGTAACTATATTTCAGACCCTGGAGTGATGCAAGGTTTGTGACTGTAGTTGGGATTCTGGTATGATGCCAGGTTTGTGACAGTAGTTGCAACTGTGGGCTGATGCCAGGTTTGTGACTGTATCTGGGACTCTGGGCTGACACCAGGTTTGTGACTGTAGTTGGGTCTGTGGGGTGAGACCAGGTTTGTGACTGTAGTTGGGACTTTGTGTTGATGCCAGGTTTGTGACTGTATTTGGGACTCTCGGCTGATGCCATGTTTGTGAATGTATTTGAGACTTAGGGCTGATGCCAGTCTTGTGACTGTATTTGGGACACTGGGCTGATGCCAGGTTTGTGACTGTATTTCAGACTCTGGAGTGATGCCAGGTTTGTGACTGTATTTGGGACTGTGGGCTGATGCCAGGTTTGTGACTGTAGTTGGAACACTAGGGTGATGCCAGGTTTGTGACTGTAGTTGGGACTCTGGTATGATGCCAGGTTTATGACAGTATTTGGGACTGTGGGCTGATGCCAGGTTTGTGACTGTATCTGGGACTCTGGGCTGACACCAGGTTTGTGACTGTAGTTGGGTCTGTGGGGTGAGACCAGGTTTGTGACTGTAGTTGGGACTGTGGGCTGATGCCAGGTTTGTGACTGTAGTTGGAACACTGGGGTGATGCTAGGTTTGTGACTGTAGTTGGGACTCTGGTATGATGCCAGGTTTGTGACAGTATTTGGTACTGTGGGCTGATGCCAGGTTTGTGACTGTATCTGGGACTCTGGGCTGACACCAGGTTTGTGACTGTAGTTGGGTCTGTGGGGTGAGACCAGGTTTGTGACTGTAGTTGGGACTGTGGGCTGATGCCAGGTTTGTGACTGTAGTTGGAACACTGGGGTGATGCTAGGTTTGTGACTGTAGTTGGGACTCTGGTATGATGCCAGGTTTGTGACAGTATTTGGTACTGTGGGCTGATGCCAGGTTTGTGACTGTATCTGGGACTCTGGGCTGACACCAGGTTTGTGACTGTAGTTGGGTCTGTGGGGTGAGACCAGGTTTGTGACTGTACTTCAGACTCTGGAGTGATGCCAGGTTTGTGATTGTAGTTGGGCCTCTGGGCTTTTGCGAGGTTTGTGACCGTAGTTGGGATTCTGCGGTGATGCTAGTTTTGTGACTGTATGTGGGACTCTGGGCTGATGCCAGGTTTGTGAGTGTAGTTGGGTCTGTGGGGTGATGCCAGGTTTGTGACTGTAGTTGGGACTCGAGTATGATGCCAGGTTTGTGACTGCATTTGGGACTCTGGGCTGATGCCATGTTTGTGAATGTATTTGAGACTCTGGGCTGATGCCAGTCTTGTGACTGTAGTTGGGACTCTGGGCTGATGCCAGGTTTGTGACTGTATTTCAGGCTCTGGAGTGATGCCAGGTTTGTGACTGTATTTGGGACTCTGGGCTGATGCCAGGTTTGTGACTGTATCTGGGACTCTGGGCTGACACCAGGTTTGTGACTGTAGTTGGGTCTGTGGGGTGAGACCAGGTTTGTGACTGTAGTTAGGACTGTGGGCTGATGCCAGGTTTGTGACTGTATTTGGGACTGTGGGGTGAGGCCATGTTTGTGGCTGTAATTGTGACTCTGGGTGGATACCACATTTGTGACTGTATTTGGATTCTGGGTTAATGCCAGGTTTGTGACTGTATTTGTGAGTCTGGGATGATGCCAGGTTTGTGACTTTGGTTGGGAAACTGGGTGGATGCCAGGTTTGTGACTGTAGTTGGGACTGTGGGCTGGTGCCAGGTTTGTGACTGTATTTGGGACTGTGGGCTGATGCCAGGTTTGTGATTGTATTTGGGACTGTGGGCTGATGCCAGGTTTGTGACTGTATCTGGGACTCTGCGCTGACACCAGGTTTGTGACTGTAGTTGGGTCTGTGGGGTGAGACCAGGTTTGTGACTGTAGTTGGGACTCTGGTATGATGCCAGGTTTGTGACTGTATCTGGGACTCTGGGCTGACACCAGGTTTGTGACTGTAGTTGGGTCTGTGGGGTGAGACCAGGTTTGTGACTGTAGTTGGGAATGTGGGCTGATGCCAGGTTTGTGACTGTAGTTGGAACACTGGGGTGATGCTAGGTTTGTGACTGTAGTTGGGACTCTGGTATGATGCCAGGTTTGTGACAGTATTTGGTACTGTGGGCTGATGCCAGGTTTGTGACTGTATCTGGGACTCTGGGCTGACACCAGGTTTGTGACTGTAGTTGGGTCTGTGGGGTGAGACCAGGTTTGTGACTGTATTTCAGACTCTGGAGTGATGCCAGGTTTGTGATTGTAGTTGGGCCTCTGGGCTTTTGCGAGGTTTGTGACCGTAGTTGGGATTCTGCGGTGATGCTAGTTTTGTGACTGTATGTGGGACTCTGGGCTGATGCCAGGTTTGTGAGTGTAGTTGGGTCTGTGGGGTGATGCCAGGTTTGTGACTGTAGTTGGGACTCGAGTATGATGCCAGGTTTGTGACTGCATTTGGGACTCTGGGCTGATGCCATGTTTGTGATTGTATTTGAGACTCTGGGCTGATGCCAGTCTTGTGACTGTAGTTGGGACTCTGGGCTGATGCCAGGTTTGTGACTGTATTTCAGGCTCTGGAGTGATGCCAGGTTTGTGACTGTATTTGGGACTCTGGGCTGATGCCAGGTTTGTGACTGTATCTGGGACTCTGGGCTGACACCTGGTTTGTGACTGTAGTTGGGTCTGTGGGGTGAGACCAGGTTTGTGACTGTAGTTAGGACTGTGGGCTGATGCCAGGTTTGAGACTGTATTTGGGACTGTGGGGTGAGGCCATGTTTGTGGCTGTAATTGTGACTCTGGGTGGATACCACATTTGTGACTGTATTTGGGATTCTGGGTTAATGCCAGGTTTGTGACTGTATTTGTGAGTCTGGGATGATGCCAGGTTTGTGACTTTGGTTGGGAAACTGGGTGGATGCCAGGTTTGTGACTGTAGTTGGGACTGTGGGCTGGTGCCAGGTTTGTGACTGTATTTGGGACTGTGGGCTGATGCCAGGTTTGTGATTGTATTTGGGACTGTGGGCTGATGCCAGGTTTGTGACTGCATCTGGGACTCTGCGCTGACACCAGGTTTGTGACTGTAGTTGGGTCTGTGGGGTGAGACCAGGTTTGTGACTGTAGTTGGGACTCTGGTATGATGCCAGGTTTGTGACAGTATTTGGGACTGTGGGCTGATGCCAGGTTTGTGACTGTATGTGGGACTCTGCGCTGACACCAGGTTTGTGACTGTAGTTGGTTCTGTGGGGTGAGACTAGGTTTGTGACTGTATTTGGGACTGTGGGCTGATGCCAGGTTTGTGACTGTAGTTGGGACTCTGGTATGATGCCAGGTTTGTGACAGTAGTTGCAACTGTGGGCTGATGCCAGGTTTGTGACTGTATCTGGGACTCTGGGCTGACACCAAGTTTGTGACTGTAGTTTGGGAATGTGGGAAGTTGCCAGGTTTGTGACTGTAGTTGGGACTCTGGTATGATGCCAGGTTTGTGACAGTATTTGGGACTGTGGGCTGATGCCAGGTTTGTGACTGCATCTGGGACTCTGAGCTGACACCAGGTTTGTGACTGTAGTTGGGTCTGTGGGGTGAGACCAGGTTTGTGACTGTATTTCAGACTCTGGAGTGATGCCATGTTTGTGATTGTAGTTGGGCCTCTGGGCTTTTGCGAGGTTTGTGACTGTAGTTGGGATTCTGCTGTGATGCCAGTTTTGTGACTGTATGTGGGACTCTGGGCTGATGCCAGGTTTGTGACTCTAGTTGGCACTGTGGGGTGAGGCCATGTTTGTGACTGTAGTTGGGATTCTGGTATGATGCCGGGTTTGTGATTGTATCTGGGACTCTGAGCAGATGCCGGGTTTGTGACTGTAATTGGGTCTGTGGGGTGAGGCCAGGTTTGTGACAGTAGTTGGAACTCTGACATGGTGACAGGTTTGTGACTGTATTTGGGACCCTGGGCTGATGCCAGATTTGTGTCTGTGTTTGGGACTTGGGCTGATGCCAGATTTGTGACTGTAGTTGGGACTGTGGGAAGTTGCCAAGTTTGTGACTGTAGTTGGGCCTGTGGGGTGAGGACAGGTTTGTGACTGTATTGGGACTCGGGTATGATGCCAGGTTTGTGACTGTATTTGGAACTCTGGGCTGATGCCAGGTTTGTGACTGTAGTTGGGACTGTGGGAAGTTGCCAAGTTTGTGACTGTAGTTGGGACTGTGGGGTGAGGCCAGCTTTGTGACTGTATTTGGGACTCTGGGCTGATGCCAGGTTTGTGACTGTAGTTGGGACTGTGGGAAGTTGCCAAGTTTGTGACTGTAGTTGGGACTGTGGGGTGAGGCCAGCTTTGTGACTGTATTTGGGACTCTGGGCTGATGCCAGGTTTGTGAGTGTAGTTGGGTCTGTGGGGTGATGCCAGGTTTGTGACTGTAGTTGAGACTCTGGGATGATGCCAGGTTTGTGACTGTGTTTGGGACTGTGGGCTGATGCCAGGTTGGTGACTGTATCTGGGACTCTGGGCTGACACCAGGTTTGTGACTGTAGTTGGGTCTGTGGGGTGAGACCAGGTTTGTGACTGTAGTTGGGACTCTGGTATGATGCCAGGTTTGTGACAGTATTTGGGACTGTGGGCTGATGCCAGGTTTGTGACTGTATCTGGGACTCTGGACTGACACCAGGTTTGTGACTGTAGTTGGGTCTGTGGGGTGAGACCAGGTTTGTGACTGTAGTTGGGACTCTGGTATGATGCCAGGTTTGTGATTGTAGTTGGGCCTCTGGGCTTTTGTGCGGTTTGTGACTGTAGTTGGGATTCTGCTGTGATGCCAGTTTTGTGACTGTATGTGGGACTCTGGGCTGATGCCAGGTTTGTGACTCTCGTTGGCACTGTGGGGTGAGGCCATGTTTGTGACTGTAGTTGGGATTCTGGTATGATGCCGGGTTTGTGATTGTATCTGGGACTCTGAGCAGATGCCAGGTTTGTGACTGTAGTTGGGTCTGTGGGGTGAGGCAAGGTTTGTGACTGTAGTTGGGACTCTGACATGGTGACAGGTTTGTGACTGTATTTGGGACCCTGGGCTGATGCCAGGTTTGTGTCTGTAGTTGGGACTGTGGGATGATGCCATGTTTGTGACTGTAGTTGTGACTCTGGGCTGATGCCAGGTTTGTGACTGTAGTTGGGAATGTGGGAAGTTGCCAGGTTTGTGACAGTAGTTGGGACTCTGGGCTGATGCCAGGTTTGTGACTGTAGTTGGGACTCTAGGCTGATGCCAGGTTTGTGACTGTATTTGGGACTGTTGGCTGATGCCAGGTTTGTGACAGTAGTTGGGACTCTGGGCTGATGCCAGGTTTGTGACTGTAGTTGGGACAGTGGGGTGAGGCCATGTTTGTGACTGTAGTTGTGACTCTGGCTGGATGCCAGGTTTGTGACTGTATTTGTGAGTCTGGGATGATGCCAGGTTTGTGACTGTAGTTGGGACAGTGGGGTGAGGCCATGTTTGTGACTGTAGTTGTGACTCTGGCTGGATGCCAGCTTTGTGACTGTAAATGGGACTCTGGGCTGATGCCAGGTTTGTGACTGTATTTGTGAGTCTGGGATGATGCCAGGTTTGTGACTGTAGTTGGGGCTGTGGGGTGAGGCCAGGTTTGTGACTGTAGTTGGGACACTGGGCTGATGCCAGGATTGTGACTGTAGTTGGGTCTGCGGGGTGAGGCCATGTTTGTGACTGTAGTTGAGACTCTGGGTTGATGTCAGATTTGTGACTGTAGTTGGATATGTGGGGTGAGGCCATGTCTGTGACTGTAGTTGGGAATCTGGTATGATGCCAGGTTTGTGACTGTAGTTGGGTATGTGGTGTGAGACCAGGTTTGTGACTGTAGTTGGGACTCTGGTATGATGCCAGGTTTGTGACAGTATTTGGGACTGTGGGCTGATACCAGGTGTGTGACTGTATCTGGGACTCTGGGCTGACACCAGATTTGTGACTCTAGTTGGGCCAGTGGGGTGAGACCAGGTATGTGACTGTATTTCAGACTCTGGAGTCATGCCAGTTTTGTGATTGTAGTTGGGTCTCTGGGCTTTTGTGAGGTTTGTGACTCTAGTTGACACTGCGGGGTGAGGCCATGTTTTTGACTGTAGTTGGGATTCTGGTATGATGTCGGGTTTGTGATTGTATCTGGCCCTCTGAGCTGATGCCAGAATAGTGACTGTAATTGGGTCTGTGGGGTGAGGCCAGGTTTGTGACAGTAGTTGGGACTCTGACATGGTGACAGGTTTGTGACTGTATTTGGGACTCTGGGCTGATGCCACATTTGTGACTGCATTTGAGACTTGGGCTGATGCCAGATTTGTGACTGTATTTGGGATTCTGGCCTGATGCCAGGTTTGTGACTGTAGTTGGGCCTGTAGGGTGAGGACAGGTTTGTGACTGTAGTTGGGACTCGGGTATGATGCCAGGTTTGTGAGTGTAGTTGGGTCTGTGGGCTGATGC